>NC_090923.1:108367717-108992717 GCF_040938575.1 Ambystoma mexicanum
AGGAGTTCCCCCATCTCTGAAGGAGAAGATCCTTTTCCCAGGATCCTCTGAGGAACCCTCACCCTCAAATTGGAAGATCTGTACCTCCTCCACAAAATGGGTTGGTTTGGGACCTTTGTTTCTCCTACCTCCTCTCTCCTCCTTGGGTGGCAGACTTTCAGGGGTAGGAGATTTTGTTTCCGGTTGCTGGGTTTCCAGGGGCTGTTTACAAGTGGGGAAGAAAGCTTCCTCCAAGCCTTTACACCCCCCTTCCCCTTGTGCCTCCTCCCTGGGAACAGGTGGGTTATCGGGGTGCTGCCCCCGTCAATGTTCTGGAGCACCAGGCCCAGAGTTTGGGGCATTCTGCGCCAGTATGCTCATCTGTGGGTTCTGTTGAGCCCTCAGCATGTGACCCAGATCCTGTGCCATATTTTGGACCTGGCGCTCTAACTGTGAAACCCGCTCAGGCTGATACGAGGTTCTGTTTTCTCCCCTGGGCTGATCCCGGAAGGGTAGCTATCCCTTCTCTGGTAGTACCCCGGGTTGGGAAGATTTGGGTAACCCTCCACTCTTGGCCTCCCCTCTCCTGGATTAGGTTGTCTGGGCTCAGGGAATTGGGGAAAGAAGGATGGATGATTTAGGGGCTGTAAATTGGGTGGATACCTGGGAAAAAAGTTCTGCCCAGTATTTGGGGAATTTCTGCCCTCCTGTGGGAAGTTAGGAGGGGAGTTCCCTGGGTTAGGTGCTTGGCTGGATCCCCCCTCTTGGGCTGGAGGAGTCCACACATAACCCAGGATGGGTCAGTTTCCCTTGTAACGGGGACTTACTAATCAGGGGAATGAGGGATCCCATTTGTGGGACTACCTCCTTGACTCCCTGTTTGTGACTGGCCCGAGGGCCTTCTGGGCTTAGAGTTATTCTGCGCAGGCAAGTTTTTAGGCCCCCCCATCTCCAAATCTAAAATGGGGGCACCCTTTACCTCTGCCACCTTAGCAGCAGCAGGGGTGCTAGTTGATTTGGGGCTTTTCTGGGCGTTATTTTTATTTTCTATGGGCTTCTGCACCTCATAGATCTGGGTAGCCTGTTCAATGACCCAGTCTAGTGACCTTTTCTCATGATAATCTCTCACTAGCTGGGTCATGATGTATTTGGGCAAGGCATGGAAAAAAGTGTTAACAAATTCTTTGCTGTCCGTGCACACCCTTCTGGTAGTCTGCGCAAAGGTACGCTTCAATTCCTGCACAAATTCTTGTGGGGCCTGATCTTCCCCACATTGCAAATTGTAGGCTGCCTTGCGAGCCTCTTGGGGATTCCGTTGAACAGAGAAGTGCTTTAAGATGGCCGCCCTGTAGGTGGACCATCTTGCATGATTTTGGTCCTCCAGCCCCGCAAAGAAATTGGAGTATTCTGGGGAGAATGTCCATTTGACGTACTGCATGCAGCTACTGCTGTCTTTCAAATGGAAAGTCTCCATCATTTGCTCGTAAATCTCCAAGTGTTCCCAAACAGAATACTTGGCGTTCTTGTGATAAGGGGTGATGACACTCCTTCTTGCCTTAATCTGTTTTAAGGGGTCCTTAAGCATGGCCCTTTTTGCCTTATTGGCTTTTTTGGTCCGGGCAACCCTGGACCATTCATCCTCTGAATCACTGCTCCCGGAGGTGCCCGTCTGATCTTCCAGGTTTTCCCGGATTCTGCGAGCCTGGGAATGGCTGGCAGAATGTGGGGACCTGGTCTCCTGTGTCCTGTCACGTTCAGAGGAGTTTTCAGATTCCTCCTTGCTGCCAGGATTTGATGGGTTCCCCATCCCCCCCCACTGACCTAACTGGGCAGAGGTTTTCAGGATGCCCTTAGTGGGCCTACTCTCCTGGGGTTACACACTAAATTGCACTGTACTTAGGTGCCCATACCCGGATGCCCGCCCATCCATTCCTGGGTGGTACTGGCCTATGAGCCCCATACTTTTGGCTGGATAGTAATCTGCCATCCCTGTGGCCCTGTGCTCATGTGCGCCAGGGGACATAGGGGTGGCAGAGTCCAGGGACTGGGAGAGGTGAAGGCCTCTGGTACTAGGGCTCCTGAGGTTATGCTCAGGTGTTTCCCTTTCCCAGCGAACCTCATCTCTATCAGCCCCTGCTCCCTGTTGCAATGCAAGAGCCTGTGCTTTCAGTTCCTCAACCAAGGCCTTACTAGACTCGATCAGTCTCTCCTGCATTGCTACCTGTTGCTGGAGCCTATCATTGTGCTGACAGAGAGCCTCATTCTCTCTCTCTGTGCTTATATACTGGGCAAGTCTTTGCTGCAGGAGGGTTACCTCCTAAGTCCCATCCCTACCGGCCTGCTCCTTTCTCGCCAGAGCATCTTCCACCCTCCTGGTGTGCTCCAACAAGTTTTAATGCTCTTTTTGGAGGTCACCCAGTCCCTGGAGGGCTAGGTGATTTTCTTCCATTTTTCTTTTTAAGTGGCAGACTTCCTGGCCTAAGGTGTCCCTTTCCTGACTAAGAGCCTGCCTCTGTGCCGCCAGGTCGTCCCTCTGCCTTTGAAGGGCACCAGCTTTCTTGCGCTCTTCCTCAAATTCTGTCTGGGTATCCAGGTCTTTCAGAATCAGTTTGTTGCTCTCTGCCTTCTCCCTATCTCGGTAGCTTTGCAGGGTGACTACCTGCTCTGCGCATGCCCTATTGAAGTCCAGTTGTTGCTCCAGCTTTTTCTGGCTTTGCAGTAGGGCGTAATGAGATACTGTCTACTCTCATTTTCTGACTCCTGTGCAGCCTCTGCTCAGAAGAGACCAGGTCAGATTGGGCCTTCTCTAATGCCATCTGTTGCCTATTTTTTTAATTTTACATTTATTGGAACTTCAGCTCAGTGAGCCTGGTAGCGAACTAACAGGCAACCAAACTTTTGTTACAGTAGGACATCATTTTTCCTTTGATATCTACAAAACATTGACAGTTGATAAAAAACAAAGAGAACTTCTTTCCCTTTGAAGACATTAGGGGTCATTCTGAGTAGGGCGGTAAGGGTTAACGGTCATCGGTAACGAGACCGGTGCCGTTAAACCCTTACCGCCCTATTCCGAGTTCCCTTTGCGGGTTGGTACTTAACGCCTGCTTTTTGCAGGCGTTAAAAAACCAACCAGCAAAGGGACCTAGGAGCTCATTACGGCACCATAATTTACGGTGCCGTAATTAGCGCCTTCCCCATTCCCATTGAGCCCTATGGGCCAAAAATGGGAATGGGGAAGGGCCCATGGTGAATGGGGAATTACCGCCCCCGCCAACCTTGGAATGGCACAGGTCAGCTTGATGTTCTGGCCTGTTGCCGCGTAAAACCACCAGTTCTGGGAATCGGAATCAACAGGTGTAAAGTCTCCTAGATGGCGCACTCGCTGTGTGATGATTGCAGGGCATCTTGTAATTAGATGTTCGATGGATTCAATTTGGAGATTGCAGAAACGGCAAAGATTGCCATTTATTTTGACGATGTGTCTCAGAGATTTATTTCTCTGGTGTGCAGGGCATTCAAGCGCAGCTTCAGAAATTGGTTGCGATAATGTCGTGATGGACACATGACCAGATAACGACTTTGGACATTGACTTTGTGCTCGCCGATTCCTGATCTCAAGAACGTGGGCTTTGTACGTAGCAAGTCATAATTCTGAATCCAGCACCATAGTTCAAATTTCTTCTTGACACATTGCGGTCGGTTAAGTAGATCATCTAGGCTTAGATCTGCGTTAGTTAGGACTACTTCAAGGAGCTGTTGCCAAATTTTAAGTAGGCTTGGTTGCCCGCTTCCCGATTGATGTTCAAATATTTTATATGCCGGGTTTAGTGGATTCAGCTTCATCTTGCGTAGTAACATCAGGGACTTCCACATGACGCAACTATGCAGTGAATTTAGTGAAAGTTCGTATCGAAGAGACAATATTGAAATATAAGAAGGTAAGTGCAATACTCGATGCCAGAATAGACCTTCGAGCTGCTGCCAGAATTGGGCGTCGATATTCCATCCCGATTCGGACCCAAAAGTAATGGCTGGTAAGACCTTTTGTACGTAGAATGTTAGTACTGGTTCGAATGAGAGTTTTCCATATTGCTTGTTTATTTTTGATGCTTGAATGCTAAATTGGATCATTCGATTTACAAGGTCCATTTTCCAATGATGTTCATTGATAGAAGTATTGAATATGATTCCAAGATAGCGGATAGAATTTACCAGACTCAAAGGGATTCCGTTGATCTTCCACGAGAAGGCCTTCTGTTTTTTGGTGCCGCCTGCTCCAATAGTCATGATCTTGGTTTTATCCGTGTTTAATTCTAGCTCGTTCTCATTAAGATACTCGTGCAGACTTGTTAGAAGCCGTTGGAGGCCGATCTGGGAGAGATCTAATAGGACGAGATCAGCGTAAGTTATGCAACGGATTCCGATGTTGTTTATCTTAGGTGGAAAGCAACAGACAGATGCTAGATGATTTGGTAGATCAGCAATGAACAGTTTAAAAAGTTCGGCTGCAAGGGGGCATCCCTGTTTCATGCCTTTGTCAGTTGTTATTTTTTTTGATAAATCTCCTTGATTATTTAAGCGGATCCGAATGGAGGTACTGGAATGCAACGCTTTAATCGGTTGGAGCAAATTTTGTGGACAGTTCCAAAGTGATAGTTTCTGCCAGAGGTTTGTGCGATTGACGCTATCAAAAGCGCCTCAAACGTCAATGAAAGCCAGATGAAGTTTTCTTTTTGCTTTTATGGATTCCGATTTCAGTATGTTGAGGATCAGTAGATTCACCTCAACTCCAACTCCTTTTGTGAATCCAGTTTGGCGAACATCATAAATCTCTTTATTCTTAGACCATAGTTCAAGTCGTTGTCGCAGGAAAGAGGCAAACAACTTTCCTATCGTGTCTAATATGGCAATCGGGTGATAGTTGTTGGGATCAGCCCGATTCCCTTTCTTGTATATAGGCACGATAATGGCCTCACGCCAGGACTCTGGAATGGTCTTCAAAGAGGGCAAAGAACAGAACAAGGCTTCTATGAAGATTGACCATTGCTCCGCATTTTGTTTTAGCATCGTGTTTGATATCATATCCGGGCCTGCGGCGTGTGAGTTTTTTAATGCGCGTATTGCAGTTAGGATGTCATCTTGAGGAATTTGCAGGTCCCATAGAGTCTCGGTGTCGGGTGAGTTAGTCACTGGTTCGCTCACCGAAGACCTGAGAATTATGGTGAAATGAGACTCCCATGTGGATGCTGCAATTTCATTTAATGGTGTTGGTAAATTGCACGAGTTTCCTGCATTTAAAATAGCCCAAATTTCACGAGAGTTTTTTGTTACTAGCCTTTTCATCATTAGTTCTGCTTTGTCTTGTTCAATGATGTTTTTTTGAGATTTTAGCCAGTTTCTGTAAGTTTGGCGTCGAACTCGGATTGCTCTTTCAAGGTTGTTATCATGTGAGCCTATAGAGAAAGACTTCTTTAGTGCTCTTATGTCACGGAGCATCCCCCTTTTTGCATTTGTTATTAGTTGGAATGAGAGGTGTCTATGGGAAGTACCCATGACTCTATCAGAGTTTTGACAGTGATAAAGTTGGCCAAGAGTGGTGCATAATCTATCGACTGTTCCTCATTTTGCATAAAGAGTTGCTGACTTAAGATGTGGATTTGAGAATTATTCATCCGGAGTCGATTGCCTCTGGCATTCACAGATAAGTAGAAATCATAGGAGTTCTCTCGATCTGGCCATTCTAGAAGGCAAGAGAAACGCAGCAAGTCATGATCGCTGTTAATCATCGTGCGTACTTCGAGATTCAGATCTTGAGCAAAGAACGATTGAGATACCCAGAAGTAATCAATGATTGAGCACGATTTAGAGTTCGACCATGTTGCACACGGTGGTTGGTCGACTTTCACATTGCCATTGACCATTTGGCAGTTTCGATTTTGTAGAGCCGCGGTCCACATTTGGCCTCTACTGTTCTCCTCTTCAGACAGTAATGCAGAGAAATGCCTTGAGACACTATTGAATTTAAACCATGTACAATTTAAGTCGCCGCAGCATATGATTGAGGTGTTCGAGTAAGATGTTAAGAATTTGTCCATGGAAGATGTTATGGATTTTAAGAAATCCTTGGTGCTAATTTTATCGGGATTCCAATATCCATTTATGAGTAACAGATGTTTTCTTGCTGACGGATTGTCGTTGCCAGTCTGCATTAGGATCACTTGAACATAGGGATTCGGGCAGCTTAAATTTACAATTGACCACCAGGTATTGATTTTTATTAGTGTCAACAGGCCCGATGACGGTGCATTTTTGACGGCTGGGTTCATTAGGGTGACATAGCCGTCCCTTGAGGGAGCTTCATTTAGCCAAGTTTCCTGGAGGCATATGGCAAAGACATTTTCCATTGAAGCATCAAATCTGTTAAACAAATGAGTGTCTAATGCCATCTGTTGCCCATTTGTCAGATCTTGGCCTTCAGCATATTTGTCCTGTATGGCTTCCATATATAAATATAAATATTGCGCTATCCTGACAATCTTGTTGTGCTCATCTTTGGCTTTAGGGGCCATCTATAGTTCACTCAGGGCCACATGTAATGGACCCTGATCTCTCCATATGTCTGACCCTGTTGCAGTGATCTGGGGTGCGATTACCTGCAACCACACCGTCTGGTCCTGTTCCGTCCATTTGCCTGTCACAAATAGCTTATGTAAGAGGTGCTCTCTGGCTATTTTGATATCTACCAAGGTCGTCATTCTGGAAATTGATTTCCTTCTTGACTTACAGCAGTTTGTATTTTATTTTGCAAAACAGACCGTCTCCTTAGAGCGTCCTTCTTTTGAGGGGTGCTTTTACAGTGTAACACAGCGTGGTGATCCAACAGGATTTATGTATCCTGTCAGTTAGCACACTGTATTAAGCTGCACAAGTGGTAGATCTAATCCAGACGTCCCATCTCGAGCCCCCACTCTGTTAAGTGACTTCAATTCAGCACTCCAACTAAGTAAATGCCTAGTCTGGGATGCCCAAGGAAAGCCATTATTTATATATTTCTATGACAAGTTCATAGATCTGGATGATAAACCCTTGTATAATGCCCCTCTCTTTGAATCCCCCTGACCTCACTGAGCCAAGAAGTAGGTTTGTTTTGCAAATTAAAAGATTTATTTGAAAAATTAAACAATATATATATATCACACTTTTATGAATGAATTCATATTTGATGGCACACTTATGAATATAATGTTGATCAACAATGGGTAATGTTACAATTGCACACTCTTTTCAATCAGTGAGGAGTTAGTATAGAAAGGATAAGGTAGCAGAGAATACTTTTATGTTTTCAAGGAAAAGCAATGATGGAAAGAATGCAGCACAGAAATAAAATGATATGGTTTCAACAAGAGATAATATGATCACTTTTTCTTTTGACAATTGACTCCCCCCCTATGAAATATAGGAAGATGGAAGGAAAGCACACAGTTTTCAGGAATACAATCAAATGCAATACAAATTCCAGTTCCCCCCTAGCAAGCCTAGAGCAGCTGGTATGCTTTAAAACATGCAGAAATGCTTTTAAATGTGATTTGTAATGAAGTGAAAAATATGCTAAAAATGATTTTAATTCCCTATAGGAGATTCAGGGTAGGTGACAGCTACTTTGAATTAGTTCAAGTCAACACTAGCAATGATTCATGAGGGATTATCAGGTTGAAAACGAATTTCAGCAGTTGCAAGCAAAAGACAGCTATTTTTGACAGGTGGAGAAATTGAGTCAAATTGCAATTCGCAACACTTTTTCCGAGTGCATCGATCGCGATTACGGAAATACTATAAATATGAATACGAGAATAAGAAGTCGGTTTTGGGATTGTTGGAAAGCTTAGGTTCCTAGCATTAAAATGAAAGTTAAATCTCGCTTCTAGGACGTGCGGTTCAAAAGATACGGACGATTTGATGAAGGTAGATTCTCAGAAATAAAGTAAGATTCAAATGACAAATGACACTTTCACAGGTTTGAAATCACAGAATGTACACACAATTTCTATGATGCAGTTCTAGGTAGGTGGAAATGGTTTGAATTAGATTATTTTAAACTAAGAGATTGGTTCTGCACAGGTCTCGGGATACTCACTCCTAATTTTGGAAGGAATGGGCCTCGTCACAGATCTGGTCAGGTTTAGACTGGACTTCTGGCAGGTGGTTCTGAAGTCACAGCTATCTGGGTCAGCTCTTCTCTGCTGGTCTGGATCTCTGGTTCTGGCAAAAGTTCTTGGCACTGCACAGCGGTCTGGTCTGGTCTGCGGTTCTGGATACAGCTCTGCTTTCTGGGTCTGGTACTGGCACCGCCGTCTGGTCTGGGTCTCTGGTTACAGCAAAAGTTCTAGCCAGAAGCGAACAGCACAGCCCGGCTGTTTAATTCTGATGTGCCCCTTGGAAGTCTGGGGTAAAATCAGTTTGCAAGATTGTAAGGCCAGCTGAGAATAATTTTAGCTTACAGCAGGCCTTCTGCTTCAAAGTTCTGGAATCTGGAGTCTAAGTTCTGGATATGGTCCTTCTGGATATTGTCTGGTCCGGCAAAGTGCTTCGCAAGAAAGTGGAAAGAGCAGTCCCTATCTGGGTTTCAATGGTTCTTTTTATGTCTTTTGGAAATGGGTGGGAAGGCTGACTTTCTATGCCCAACCCTGAGGATCCTGATAGGCTAGAGGATTCTCTGTCGCCTGACTGGGGAACTGAGTTGTGAGTCATCCGTGTCATCAGGCATCATTTTTATGGCATACAGAAAGAACACTCCCCTTGTCACTTTGCACACAAATCTATTTTTGACTTAAATGCATATTTATTTATGTACTATTTTTCTAATATTATATGTCCAGTTAACATATGTTCTGTAGCGCCAAACCATCCGATCCGTGTCTTTGTAAGATGTTGTGTTCACTTCTGACAGAATTCTGCCCTTTTCATCCAGAACACAATCTCTAAAATTTCCAGAATTTACACAAATGTCCGCAAGGAAAATGGGCATCAGATGATAAAGTGTCAGATTTTTAACATACAGACATTTGGAGTAATACCCTATGTTCCGCTACTACCCCCCAGAACATACCACAGAGTTGAGCTTAGTCTCAAATTGTAGGTACATTTTTTAGATTAAGAATCTCCAAATTGTACATTTTTGTATAGGAGATACAATATTTTATAAGCAATTTAATAAAACATACATTTGCCTCCAATGGAATTCACATCTGAGTCTGGTCTGCCCCGAGGAGCTTGGCTTGACTCAGAGATCAAATGTCTTGCCTTTCCCCAGAGCAACTGTTGACAATTACACCTCAAATCAGCATATCCTATTCAGTAGAAAGAGTCTATTGTGTTGAGCAGACCAGGGTGCCACTCTGCATCTGGTTAACACGACCATGTGATCTCCTGTGCTGTTGCTGGTAAGGGCAGGTGTGAATGCTTCCCATGGACAGAGGCCTCTTGAACTTTTAATTAAATCAGACTGCCTTCTGGTATGGGGCCTGGGAAGAGTAGGTGTTAAGAATTCTCGTTGACCAGCAAGGCTTTGAAGTCCCAGTTAACTTAGGATCCTTTTCAGCTCCTGTCAGAGTTTAGATCGCTAGCACCGGTCAGTGTCAAACATCGGTACTGCACCCATTTTTTGGCAGCTGTCTTGAATTATTGCATTTCAAAAAGGGGATTTTTACTTGATGGCATATGATCCTTGCTAACATTGTATTGATGTAGATTCTGCAGTAGAGTACTGTAGAACACCCAACCAGAAGTTGGATTTTTGTTTGGTGGTTTTGTGCCCATGATTCTAGCAGTTTTTGACATCAGTTAAAACGGATTTTGAACAGCACCATATTCCTTTGCACTGATTTTGCTCTGTGTGCAGCCAAAGGATAGGGTCTGGCAATGGTCTCCTGTATGAACTATCTTGCAATGTTTGAAATATGCATTTTGAGCTTGCATTCAGAGAAACAAAGGTGATTTCAAAGCGCTTTTTGAGCTAACAGGCACTGCTGTTTTTCCTTTGGCACAACGTTTCACTCATGGCGCTTCTGGCCCATCATGCTCGCACTGGTGGGTGGCAGGTCGGGCGATCATTTTGGTGTGTGCAAAACTGTGCGGTTTTCCTGGATTCTGGCGCAAATGTGGGCTTTTCGGCCATCTTGGATTTTCTAAGCCCACAGCACCAAATGTTGCAGTATAATAACTTGAACGGGGTCAATACACCTGACACTGCTCAGTGGTCCCATCTATGCGAATGCAACCCAAAGTTAACATTGCATAAAGGCGAGGGGCGTAGCCGCCACTGGAGGACCTTGGGCCGAGTTTTGTACTGAGAGTTGAAGTCAGAGAGGGGCCCATTGGCCCCTCGCTCCCACACATTTCCCCCTTTCGTTACATCTAAAGTAACAAATATTTTTATTTTTTATTCTTTTCATTCTCCCTTCGGTAGCACTCAGCCTCCGCCACAGCCTCGTCCCACGCGGGGGTGCCTTTTATTGGCATCCACGCTCTGCATACACTTCTTAAGCTATTTCCTCTTCTGGCATATTCGTCTGGGGTACACATTTAGTAAATTCCTCCATCCCCATCTAGATCCACCCATACTTCTTGGTACCATTGTAACTCCCTTGGTTCTTTTATCGTTGTATGATGCAAATTATCAACTATATCCCCATATTGCCTGTAAATTGCTGTCATCCTGTATTGTGGTGTAGTGTACTCCCCTGTTTGTATTTGTGCATCTATCATGGTAGCTACCGTTGTCGGTCGGCCCATTGTTACCATCATCATGGCTGAGGTTGGCATACTTTTATCACAACACCGGAGTCCCAGTTGGCACACACAGAAGAACAAGAGCACAAAGACGATGATGGCGACCAGTATTTTCATTGCCACGTTTACCCATGATGGTATCCAACTGAACAGATTGTTGAACCATGTGCTTTCTTCTGCGCCTCCTTCCGTTCTCATCCTTTCTCCTAAATTGTGTACTGCTGTTATCATATGTGAGAGTGTCCCGTTATCAGCATCCTCAGTTGGCACGAATGTACAACTCGCCCCCCCAATTTTTCGGCAAACACCACCGTCCACCATCGCCGTGAGGAGATCTAAGACATATCTGCTTTGCATTGTCATTAGGCGCAGTGCGCAGAGCTCTATTTTTATCACATTGAATCCTTCTTCAGTGTCGTTAGCCAGTTGGATGAGCTCCCAGCGCACTATCTGCAACCATTTGGCGTTCGTTCGTGCTTGCAGTCCCGGGACAAGGAGTGAGGCGAAAAATGTCTCTGCTGATGAAAAGAGTTTGTATTTCTGCAGGATCTTAGCAAGGAGCTTGGTTGATTCAGAAGAGATGTAATTGGAGGATCTTTTACTTCGTGCCAATCTTCTCTTTAGTTCATATTCTGACAATAGTTCATACGCTGGAGCTTCTGTTATCATTAGTTGGGGTGCAGTCGATGGTTCAGCCGATTGCCCTGCTGCCGATATCCCAGCCGATTGCCCTGCTGACCCTTGGATATGGCTCTCTGGTATTACCATCAGTGCTGTGTGGAGGGTGGCTATAGCACAAGTTCCTTTCCACGATGCGGGGAGGTGCAGGTAGGCTTGTTTGCCGCAAACCCAGTACATATCCATTAGTGCAGCGGTGCCTTTATTCATGTCAGGTATTATTACCGTCTTGTTACATTTCCTTGTCTCCCCCATGTTCACTCTTCCCTCCCCATGGAAACACAGTTCATGTGGCACTTCTTTCTGTATTTTGATAGGTTTTTCTAATGCTGTGACCCACGTTAGCTTTGTGACATGTTGTGACCAGATGGGGTCACATACCTCCTTTATCCATTGGAAAGTGCCATTGGATAGGCCTCGAAGTGCTTCTGCCTTGCATTCGATAGTTTCTTCGTGCCACTTATTTTCTGCATATCGTGTCCCCCTAATGACCAGAAATGGTTCCTTAAGGCAAATTACTCCTTGGCGTCTGCTTGTGCACGTTCTCTCATTCTCCAGTTTTTTCAATGTGACGGTGTGCGCTTGGAACATGCTCTTTATTCTGCACAAAACCAGATGAATTAAACATTGGGCCTCCGACAAGGGCACTTCCTGCGGTACTAACATTTTCGGTGTTCCTGATGCATGCGGAATTAGTGAACAGACATAGCAACTTTCATTTGCTGCTTGCTTCGCCGTGGCACTCATGTCGGAATACCATTTATTTGATTGATCTGGGTGGCGGGGATCTTCTATTTCGTCTAACCCCAGGTCATGATAGATGTCATATCTTTTCTCTCCAACCCCCCTTTTTCTCCTCCTTTTCCCTTGCTTGTCATTGTTTTTCACCTTTTTGTAATGTATTGGAAACATTGCAGCCCAGGTTGTATCATTGTTATTAAATATGACATGTGTATCTTCATCAGTAGCAGCAATGTTGCTTGAGGTATGGTGTGTGGTTGTCTATGAATGTGTACTTGTGTTAGTTAAATCATTTGGCCAATAATAATCTCCATCGTATTCGTTAAACTCATAAGCATCACTCATATTTATGTTCAGACATAACAATGATACTCTTGTTGGTCCACCAGTGGCGTGTTCCGAAGGTTGCATCACATCTGTATTGTTAATGTTAATCTCATGTGAATCTTTCCACATAGTCTTCACCCCAGTCCATATCAAGTGCGACCCTTCCCGTATCATGTTATCCCCGCTCCCCCCCTTGTGCATGTCATTTACCAAAGACAGAATGGTATAATACCAAGCCATGGAAAAAAACACTACTGACAACAAAACGGCAGCACATTTTAAAACACATTCAACATTACTGAGCCTACTGGCCCTAATGGCGTCCCTATCACTATCTAGCATTAATTGGTTCTCCGCGATTGTGGTTCGTTGGGCCATTTGTCACCTGGAGGGGTGATATAAATTTGTTAAGTCACTACAATATATACATGTATTTACATTTCTTGTTCAACTTCACATTTAATCATCATTTTTAGTCATGTTTGCTCGTTTACTCTATTACACATTTACTTTTACTATGAAGAGGAGGAGAGTGAAAGAGTGATGGAGGAAAGCGTGGAACAATGATCAAAAGGAAGGGGAGAGAGAGAGTAGAGAGTAGAGGGGTGTGGAGAGGATATCGAACAATCAAAAAAGGAAAAAAGAGGAAAAAAATGGAAAAGAAGGAAGTAGGAGTAAGTCGTGCAAAACAAGATGCATATCATAACTTGTATCTTTGCAGGTTCTCTTTACCGACAATTTGGTTATCCCTTTTCAATCTCATTTGTGGTACCAGTGGCACCATCTTGCTCCTCCTGGGGGATTGTAATATCGCGTGCCCTCCTCACATCTGATAAGTGCACCCAATACTTCAATCCTTTGACCTTCACTGCAGTGGGTGTACTATAGATGACCTCATAAGGGCCATGAAACGTAGGTGAATTCCACCTCCTTACAAAGCTCTGAACATACATGTGCACCTGGCATCAGTGGGCCTCTTGGGCTATCTGTGGCTGGTGTGGTAGTATTAGTGGCCATATTTTCAGTAAAAGGCGGTGCTATTTGTCGCGCTATGCTGCGTACTGCGCGTGTCAACTGGGTCAGGTATTCCTTGAACTCTTCCCCCAGCACTGTGGCAGCCCTGTGCGCATCTAATGCTCTTCTAATCGGGGATACTGGCGTGTGTATTCGCCCCCCAGTTACAATTTCGTGGGGGCTCAGATGGTGGTCCTTACATGGTTGCGTCCTGAGTTGGAACAGTGCTAGGGGCAAGCAATACACCCAGTTCTTCTTCAGTGTATTACACAACTTGGATAACTTACTCTTCAGCAATCCGTTGATCTTTTCTACCATCTCATTCGCCATCGGATGATAAATTGAGCACAGTATGTGTTTTACCCCCAAGAGTGATGTCACTTCCTTAAAGAGGTCATTCACGAAGTGCGTACCGTTGTCTGATCTTATCATATCGCATATTC
This sequence comes from Ambystoma mexicanum, assembly GCF_040938575.1. Classification (NCBI taxonomy): domain Eukaryota; kingdom Metazoa; phylum Chordata; class Amphibia; order Caudata; family Ambystomatidae; genus Ambystoma; species Ambystoma mexicanum. The sequence goes on from NC_090923.1 coordinate 108,381,691, forward strand.
CCCATCGGGAAAACACTTCCCAAACAAGGAACTTTGCCGCACACTTCACGTCTGGGTGGGGGCATGGTCCCGCTTCCACCCATCTCGAAAAGGGGCATACCACCACAATCAAATATCTTGCTCCATTACACCGCTCTCCCATATCAGCATAGTGTATATGGAGCTCTCTAAATGGTCCTGTTGGTCGGGGCAGTGTACCGTGCAGTGTTCTCAACGTCATCTCTGAATTATATGTTTGGCATGTTATGCATTCTACGATGAATTTTGACAGGTGCTCTTGCAAATTGGGGACAAACCAATGTTCCTGGATGTCTGCGGCAATGTGTTGTTTTGCTACATGGCCGGGGAAATGCAGCTGTTGGAATGCTATTTCTAGTAATTCTACGGGCATTACTACCTTTCCTGTTTTCTCCTGCCTCCAAACGAGGTCTGTGGCTGATGGTTTACATCCCCGCTTGCTCCACAATTCTTGCTCCTCCTGTGGTGCTCTTCTTTGTAACTCTATTATCTGCGCTATTGGTGTGTTGCTGTAGGCTTCTTCTAGTGGGTCTGTAATGGTTGCCTTTACAACGCATTCGAGTGTTGGTGTTACATTGAAATACGAGGCCTCCTTCGCCGCTGCGTCGGCTACTGCATTTCCCAATGAGATTGCATCTGTGTTGTTGGTATGGGCCTGGCATTTCACCACTGCCACTACCGATGGTAGTGCTAATGCGTCTATTAACTCATTCAACAACGCTGCATGCTGTACTGGAGAACCGTTCAACCTCCTAAATCCCTGTCTACGCCACTGTGACAACCCTGAGTGGACTGTGGTAGTTGCATATGCTGAGTCTGAGTATATTGTCACTGCACATCCCTTAGCTGTGTGTAGTGCTTCGATCAGCGCAGTTAGTTCGGCTGCCTGTGTAGAGTAATGGGATGGGAGGCACTTTTGCACAATCGTCTCATAGTCATCTTCTTCCATGCGCACCACCACCATGCCTACGTGTTTTTCCCCTGTTTCGGGGTTTATTGATGCTGACCCATCCATGAAATATATTTCTCCCTCCTTTAGGGCATTTTCACTTGCTTTTGGGATGTCATCACCTTCCCCCTCATATGTGGCACAATCGTGTTCCTGTATGTCCTCTGTCGTGCATGGCTCTGTAATGAATGTTGCTGGGTTTACTGTTTGGCACCTTACAACGTGTACGTTGGGGCTCGAAATTATTATTTCATAGGCTGTTGCTCTCTGTGTTGTTAGTGTTGATTTTGATCGCTCAAGAATGGCGAATAGGGAATGCTCCGCATATAGCGTTACTGAACATCCCATGACAATGGTGGCACTCTTTTCAATCGCGAAGGCAGCAGCTGCGAGAGCCTGTTCGCATGTGAAATGGCCTTGCATTACTGGATCTAGTGTCCCACTGTAATAAGCCAATGGTTTGTGACCTAGTGATGTTTTCTGCGTCAGTACTGCCATCATCAGTGTCCCATTACAGTGTGAAAACAAGAAATATTCCCACTCATAATCTGGGTTCGCGAGAACTGGGGCATCAGCAATGAGGTCTTTTAATTTAAAATACTGTGTCATCATTTCATGCGTCCATTTTATTGCAGCTCTATTTTTCTGTGCTTCTTTTAACACTTGTAGTAAGGGACGTGTGTATGCCGCGTAATCAAGGATCCATGCTCGGCAATAGTTACAAATGCCAAGAAACTTTTGCATGTCTTTCACAGTTTTTGGGATTATTATGTTGCGTATAGCAGCTGCTCTGTCTGGGAGTATTCGCTTCCCATCTTTTGATATTAACTGTCCGAGGTACACAACCTTGGCGAGGCAGTATTGCAGCTTTCCTTTGTCCACCTTATATCCCTTGGTAGCTAGCACGTTCAGTAGTGCTATCGAGTCTTCTCTGCACTTTTCTTCTGTATGGCTGCAGACGAGTAAATCGTCTACGTATTGAATGATGGTACTTTCTACATCTATATTTCCAATGTCTTCACGTAGCACCCTGTTAAAATGCTGGGGTTCTCGCAATACCCTTGTGGGAGTCTGCGATGTTTATACCTGTTGTTCCCTAATGTGAACGCTGTCAGGTATTGGGATCCTGGGTCGAGCGGTATGGAGAAGAAGGCATTCTTTAAATCAATTACAGTAAAACATGTTGATTCTTTAGGTATGCTGCACAATATTGATGCCGGGTTAGGCACTAATGGGAACTCTTTTTGAATGATGTCATTGAGTGGGCAGAGATCTTGGATCATCCTCCACGCCCCTCCTTTTGCTTTTTTGATTGGGAAAATTGACGTATTACATGGGGAGTTTGATGGCACTATTATTCCTTGTTTTAGGAGTGCATTTATTGTTTCCCTAAATCCCTCCTCTGCTTCTCTCAATATGGGATACTGTTTTACCCTCGGCGGTATTGCACCTGGCTTGAGTTTTATTTTTATTGGTGTCACCTAATGCAGTAACCCTACATCGTGGGGCCCTGTGGTCCAAATTTCAGGTGCTACCTTTGCCGTGTCTTCCTCAAATATGGTCAGTGGGGCATTGACGCTAGCCATGAGTGGGTTGTGTACCTCTCTGTACTGGATCATGATGTCACATGGTATACTTATTTCCATTATTATTTCTCCGTCATCTTCACTATCAGTAAATAATTCTTCATCAGTTATGTCTCTTAGCATTATGTTTGGGTCTATGCATAACACAGTTCTCCACTCGCACCCATGCGCGTCCAGTCCTATGACCACAATACGTTTGCTGGATACCTGAACTGCCTCGATGTCTATGGAAATTATCGTGCCTGGCACGACATCTGTGTGTGCAATTGGGCGGAATATGAAATCTGATGGTGTTCTCCATTCTTTTCTCGTTATCTCTGGTACCACTCATGCTAATACCTTGATGCCACAAATAAACATGCTTATATCAATGGGTATTCCTCGCACCACAACTTCATTCATCACTGTGCTGATCATCAACATGGCTCGTACTGGGCATACTCCTGGGGTTGAACACACTATTCCTCGTTCTGTAAACGAGATCGTCATATTTAATTTGCTTAACAAATCTCTCCCCAGCAAATTGATTGGCGCGTCTTCATGGTACATTAAGGGTGCGCGCACGGTTTTTCCCCCCACCGTTATATCAAGATCTTTAGTCTAAGGAACTTTTAAAATAGCCCCAGAGAACCCCTGTGTCTCCAAATTCCTGCCTGAGAGCGGAAACCGCCCTTCCATAAGACATGACTTCTCTGCTCCTGAGTATACCATGAAGATAAACTGCTTATTTCCTATCTCTGCCCCCATTAGTGGTTCCTCTTCTGCACGTAGGGTGGTGGATAGGACTGGACACGCAAGTGTTCCCTGTGGGCTATCCTAATCTGAATGCCTTTCTTGCACTGGCACTGAAAAGACATTTTTTCCAACCACGGTCACGCCACGGTATGGTGCGGGCGCACCGTTTGCGGCTGTTGCAAAACAATTATTGTTTGCATTTCCTACTGCGTTTGGTCTTGCCATAGGTTGTGGCGGTGGTTGCTGTTCTTGCTGAATTTGAGGTCCGTTATAGTACTGGTCCTGCTGTCTCCCTCCTCCCATCGGTAGTCCATAGGGGCTACCTGGGTGTGGGCACCCCCAGCCTTGTTCGTTCTCCATGGGCTGTTGGCCCTGGAAATACCCTGAAGGCCGCATTCTGCAGTCTCTGGAATAGTGTCCCCATCACCCACAGTTCCAGCATGACCCTTGTGGTCCGCCTCTCATTCCTTGACCACCAAGTCCTCTATTCCCCATACCGCCAAACCCCCCTCTCAGGCCACGGTACCCACCTCTTCCTCTTGCTGGTCTTTCTTGCCACTGTTGTCCGCCGTATCTCCTTTTCTCTCTATTTGATCCTCCAGCAGTGGTGCACACTTATACTCTGTATTTCAGGCCAACCCTTGGCTTCTATCCCAGCTATTTTGTCCAAGGCCTTCTGTACCTCCTTCGGGAGCCCCTTTTTGATGATAAAATAGAACAAGGCGGTGGACTGGTTCCACGCTGTGCCAGTTTCGCTTCTCCATAAATCCTGCACCCGCAGTATGAATTGCATAGGATCCTCGTTCTCCTCCATTGCACACTGCATCACTAAATGTAAATCTGGAATATCTGGAAACGTGCGCCGCAAGCTCGAACGTTGTTGAACGCCGACCCATCGTGGCGGTCACAACTCATCGTTACCCCGGGGAATCCGGCCTTTTCCCACACTGCATCTGCTTGGTCACCAATTGCTGACACTAATAAACTTTTCACATCCCCTATTGCTAATGGCACTCCTGCCGTGTTTTTCTCGAAGGCGTGTATCCATTTCCCAGCCCCTGCTGATAGTGGGGGGAGGACCTTCAGCAAGTTGTTTTTATCCATATGAGCCCATGGAATATAGTGTGGCCTACCTGCTCCTTTATATATCAATGGCATTTGTAGCTTGTGTTTCTTCCCTACCTTACTTACCGCACCTTTCTTTATTTTACTTACCATCATATTCCCCCCCTCGCTGTCTTAATCTACCCTGCCATAGTGGTGGCGATGGTGTATCTGGGTAACGGCGGTTTGGCAGTGGGGACCCGGCCTCGGCAACTGCCTCCTCATATTCGTCTAAGTCACTCCATACCTCTTCTATTTCTGATTCTTGCTCATTGTTTCCTTCACATCCTTCCCCTTTCTCACTTTCTGGGGTGGGCGGGAGTATAATCCTCACAGGTTTGTCATTTAGATGAAACAGGAACTCCCCTGACTGCCATTCTTTCTCTCGCCCTTGTGGTATGCGTGTTCCTTGTGATGATAATGTTCGCACTGGCTCTGAGATTGCTTGCGCCACTTCCCCTGCTGTGCTTAATGTTGGCGTTAGATCCGCCATGGATAACGGTGGCACTTCTCCTCCCCCTGGCAGCATTTGGCCTCTATTGCACAATGCTCTTAGCCGCGTTATTTCCATCTGTGCATGCGCTAGCTGGCGGTCTAATTCTCCAGTCAAGTGTGCCAAATTCACGGGGGGTGCACTTGTTGGACCATACAAACCTCCTTTATCATAGGGCGGTGGTGCTGTGGTGACTACTCCGGCTGAGGGTGTGGGGGTGGGACATGCTGGTGTTTACAGGGGCTCGATGTATCCTATTGCTGGCCTTGACATTAAAGGATATATTTTCGTTGTATCGCCCTCAGCTGTAGTGGTTGTGCACTCGCCCTTTGACGTTCCGCTTACCTCTTCCTGCGTTTTCTGATTTTCGTTCGCTCTTTCTTTACCTACCTCTGCTGTAGGCGTAACTTCTTCATACATTCGCCACAGGTCTAGTACTTCTCTTCTATTCTGTAGCTGTTTCCCCTTATACCTTGCCAACAAGTGTGTGGACACTAAATCTAACACCCTTTTATCAAATGACCCACCTTCTGGCCAAATTGGCGTCACACTGTCTCCTTTTATCTCCATCAACCACTGATCGTGGTATTTTTGTATCTTCTCACTGTATAACGGGAGGTGCTGACAAATATGAGCTAGTGGTGTTATTGCCCCCATGACGATATTTTTCCCTTTGTCTGTACTTGCCCTTCAGTCTCTCGTTCCCTCTAATCACTTCTCCACTTGCCATTCTTTCCTTCTAGCTGGACAATATACCACAAATCTTTTCAATTACTCATAGCTTGTATGCACACATAAAAATCAATTTTCAATGTTAACCTTATGATTGTTGCATGTTCACATTCAACAGTTCATTTTTGCATATTGTGCCACTTTAACCACAAATCAATCACAGTACTTGGATATCCTTGACAAAAAATGGACAGAACACAAAATACATATAACATATATCATGCACATGCACTACATGCGTGCTTTTTCTTCCCGTCTATTCTTTTTACCACCCCTTCCCCATTTTGCCTACTCTTCTCATTCACTCCCCACCTCTTACACCCTCTTACTCTTTTCCAAGAATTTTTTCGTACCCAGAAAAAGAATGTTCTAAATAACTACTCTGAGTCTACTCAATATACGAGACTCCTACTATTTTCTCTGTATCTTCACTTATTTATTCTGCACTGGACGAGACAATGCTACGTGGCGCCGCCTTCTACCCCGTTCGGGCTAAGATACCACTTCTCTTCTCACAAAAACCTAATGGCCATATAAAGGACAGATCAGAAAAGCCTTATCATCACTCACACAGGCCCTACTCTTGCCTATAACCCATTACCACCTGCCCCCCCTATTTCCCCCTTACCTTTCCTTATTAACCTTCGCAACTGGCACTCACGTGTTCAGTCAGGTGGCTCCAGGTCACTGCTCGCAGTCTGACCCAAGTCAGGTCCGCACCCCAACCAAGCCGTGGCCCACCTCGGCGAGCAGCTTTTCAGTCGGGTATTTGTCAACCGGGAACCCTTGACCCTTCTTCGTAGTGCGCAAAGGCTGGTTGGCCGCGGAGGCGATTGTTTCGCTGGGGGCGTCCCGGATCTTGCTGCACGGCGCTGGCCTCAAGGCACCTCTCCGATCACGTTGCAGGGGGTAACCAAATGTTTGTGCCCTCCCTGACTTATACGTGTGAAATGAATAAAACAGACACTACCTGGACAGGGAATAAGGCACAAAAGAGCTGGCTGCGAGAGTTCAAGGAAACGTTTATCTAGATCTCTGAGAGCGCTCTGAACACATCAAGGTTACACCACATTATATAAGCACATTGGCATATCTAACATGTGATGCTACGTTGGACCCAGATTGGTCAGCCATGGTAGTGTCGTAGGTGTGGGCATCATCTCTTCCTCCGGGTTGGTTGCTTACTTGGCAGGAGGATTGACGTCAGACATCTGTACTCCGGATGGGTGAAGGTCAGGTCGCTGTCAAACACGGTGGTCACTATCTAAGCTAAGAAAATACGTTCTAAATAATGCATGCCCTAAATAATGGTTGATCAAAAAGCCGCTTGGTAGTTTATCATGTCACTATTCAAATCACACAGGTATCTATATCATCTGTAACATTTGGGTTATACAGATCACAGGTTTACGGGTCTTGACCACTATAATACTCTCATTGAACTGTGGGGTTAGTCTCACAAAAATCTCAGGTATGTGGCATTTGTTAGTATTAGGCACAATATACTGCAGCAGGGGTCTAATGTTAGTTGGGGGTCTGTTGGGTGGGCTTTATAGCATGGTCAGCAGTCTGGCACATGAAAGGAATATCTCGCAGGGACACAGGGTTAGAATGGCAATAAGTTTCAACTGGCGAGGGTAAGAGGGCAAGGACACTTTTGTGGAGATGGACGAGCTATGTGCTCGGCTCATGTTGGTTCACATGCAGGACAGTGATCTCAGAGGAAAAGAGATGTGTTACATTTGTTATTTGTTGCAAGCATCTCCGGCTTCAGCGTGAGAATGGAGCTGCAGAGTTTTCCAGTCAGACTGGGAACAAGGGTGGGGGCCATGTTCTCCGAGCTGCTGCGGCGGGGAAAGGGAGAGAGGCATTTCGTACTATCGCAGTGAGGCCTGGTCACCAAGATGGAGTCGAAAGGGGTACAAAAAATGGATGCCCCGTGTCCTACTCAGTGGTCCCATTTATGCGAAGGCAACCCAAAGTTAACATTGCATAAAGGCGAGGGGCGTAGCCGCCACTGGAGGCACTTGGTCCGAGTTTTGTACTGAGAAGTGATGTCAGAGAGGGGCCCATTGGCCCCTCACTCCCACACACTTCATCTGAGCAATTCATACGAATATATGTCATGGTCCCTAGATGTTCCGTCGCGCCTTTAGTGTGAAGCCAATAGTGCGTCTCAATGCCCCAGGAGGTAGTGGCTCTTCTCGGGTGATGCAGCGCAAGGGTATCTCGCAGGATACAAGTGGGTTGCCAAGTGATGCAGGCTGGGTTTGGATAATCCCCCATGTCTGAACCCGGAACTAGTGCATACACATACATTACTATAGAGCCAAAGCACGAGGTGTGTGTCTGGGGCGGAGAGGCTGTGAGTACACTCCCTCTTAAGGGTTCGGCATGTCGTCTGTTTCGATAGATATCTCTCGAGGCAGGGGAGCGGGGAGAGATGAATATGAACCGCAACTTCCAACTATCTCTTCTTGGGGTGATAAACCCACCAGTCAGCCAGGTACTAGAACCGACCATGCATTGTATTGGAGTCCAAGGTGAAACTCAGCTCGAAGTCAAGAAAGCCATGCCCTCCGGGGTGAGGGGGCCGAGCAAGGCAAGTAGACACATGCAAGCTTCAACAGAACAAGGTTGCTATCACATGAACAGGTTCTCTGACAGCACAAGACCAGCTACTTACACCTGTGCCAGCTTTTGTACCAAATTCCCGGCTACATGATTGCCAAATATCTCCATAGTTAGCCCTGGTGCACTGACCATATTCAGGTATTGGCAGCAAATGGCCAAGAACTGTCATTGTATGTCAGGTTCTGCCATAATACAATGTCCACCTACTCACACTACATATCTGTTGCACATTCCATTTTCCAGCTATCAGCATCACATGCCTAAGAATTCTCATTGTTTGCAAGTATTTGCCATGATTTGCCTGCGCACACCATTCTACAGATATTGCCATCAAGTGTTCAGGTTTGCCGACCATTCACTGGGTGTTGTCATCGTAACCCAGTTGCTCACATCACCGGGTGTTGTCATCGTAACCCAGTTGCTCACATCACCAGGTGTTGTCATCGTAGCCCAGTTGCTCACATCACCAGGTGTTGTCATCGTAGCCCAGTTGCTCACATCACCGGGTGTTGTCATCGTAACCAGGTTGCTCACATCACTTGGTGTTGTCATTGTAGCCCAGTTGCTCACATCACCAGGTGTTGTCATCGTAGCCCAGTTGCTCACATCACTTGGTGTTGTCATTGTAGCCCAGTTGCTCACATCACCGGGTAGCCCAGTTGCTCACATCACCGGGTGTTGTCATCGTAACCAGGTTGCTCACATCACTTGGTGTTGTCATTGTAGCCCAGTTGCTCACATCACCGGGTGTTGTCATCGTAGCCCAGTTGCTCACATCACCGGGTGTTGTCATCGTAACCAGGTTGCTCACATCACTTGGTGTTGTCATTGTAGCCCAGTTGCTCACATCACCAGGTGTTGTCATCGTAGCCCAGTTGCTCACATCACCAGGTGTTGTCATCGTAGCCCAGTTGCTCACATCACCGGGTGTTGTCATCGTAACCAGGTTGCTCACATCACTTGGTGTTGTCATTGTAGCCCAGTTGCTCACATCACCAGGTGTTGTCATCGTAGCCCAGTTGCTCACATCACCGGGTGTTGTCATCGTAACCAGGTTGCTCACATCACTTGGTGTTGTCATTGTAGCCCAGTTGCTCACATCACCGGGTAGCCCAGTTGCTCACATCACCGGGTGTTGTCATCGTAACCAGGTTGCTCACATCACTTGGTGTTGTCATTGTAGCCCAGTTGCTCACATCACCGGGTGTTGTCATCGTAGCCCAGTTGCTCACATCACCGGGTGTTGTCATCGTAACCAGGTTGCTCACATCACTTGGTGTTGTCATTGTAGCCCAGTTGCTCACATCACCGGGTGTTGTCAACGTAACCCAGTTGCTCACAACGGTTCTATAGGATTTCTTCACATTTTTTAATCGAAGTAGAAATCATCTAATTTTATTTTTTCTACTGGTTGATTTTTCCGCAAATATATGTGGGGGGTGACCCCAGCAACCCCTCCTTAACCCCACTATATTAATTATGCACCTAAACCCACCCCCACATATATTTGTGGAAACATCCATTGTAAGAAAATTTGATGATTTCTACATCAATGAAATCTGCTGCTGCAAAACAACATTTGCCAGGTATCGATCAGGTGCCCAACTAGGTGCTCGCAAGGAACGGGCACAGCGTGGATGCTGGGCTACTCACTTGCGATTCTACGACGGAGAAGGGAGAAGGAGTTCTTCCCCCTTTCCTGGATTCTGGGCGCCATATCCCAAGACAAAGGGGGTTTGAGGATGGGGTATGGATGGTGGGCAAGGGGAGACCTACATGCCAGCGAGTGCTTCTTCTGCAGGCGGGCTAGAGGTGGCCGGTGTACTGTGGGTAGTTGGGTACCTCCTATCTCCTTTTCAGGACCATCGTGATCCAGCAAAACTGTAGTTTCACTTGCATTATGTAGGTAATATCTTCCTGACACTTATTCCATAATGAATAAGGAGTTGCAGTGCAGAGTTTTCGAATTTGCTAAGAATTTACAAGTGTGCAGTGGGCTGTGCAAGGACAACTGCAAAAGAGCCCTAATCTTAATACAGGTACAGCAGTGCTCGGGACGTCGGCTGTACCCATGCACCAGTGTGGCGATGTCTCTTCCTTTGTTGTGCCCAACGCACACCTAAGAAAAAAGCCCACCCCGACAAAATGAAGGTCCTTACCCCGCCCTCTCCTTTGACTGTCTTAAGGAGAGCTGAAGGGAGACACTCAACACCAGTGAGTGCAAAGAAATGTGTTTATATGTGTATATGTGTATATGAGGGGGAGATTGAAAGAGTTTAAATGAGTATTGCAACGCGCAAGTTATGTTGTGCTACAAAGTTTTTATACTGCGTCAAATCACATGGTGGTCTCAGAGTGCTTTGGCTTGTCTGGGGGTCGGTGTACTGTGCCCCGCCCAGGTTTCCAGACTTGAGTTTGCGGCGCAAAAAGGAGCAGAGGAAGATAAGAGGGAGGGGAAAGAGGGTGCAGTTGCCAAAGACAAAGGGACGACATGATGCAGATGAGGAAGCCCTGTTTTGGGGTAGCTCGCCTGCTTGCTGATTCATTTCCAGGGGACCATAGCTCAGGATTGGAATAAAAATGGCACATTTTAATATGTTTGTAATCAACTTGAGTTTCTGAGCGTGACAGTTTTCTAAAAGAATAGGTAATTGACAACAAGCAGTGTTTCTCTAGAGGCTCTGAGAACCACGGGCGTTTAGCACCTTATACAAATTGAAATGAATGTAATAAATAAATAAATAGACGTGCTAAAGCTGACCCTTGAAAAGTGATGGATTTTCAATGGGATTACTTTTAAACCTTTTCAACTAGACACATGAATAAGGGAAGGAAAAGAAGTACTGCACGACTGACAAATTTCAGGGTATGTTGAAACCCTAGGGCCCTTAAATGTGATATCCAAGATGGCCACAGGCCTTCTTGTACCCTCATGCCAGCTCACTTTCCAACACATGACCCCTAATCTAGGAAACAATCACATCCACTGTCAGCCCTTACTGCCCGGAGGCCCCCAATTAAAATAAGTCCCACCCACAGGAGGAGATACCCAGCTGTATATTGTAGCCATCTGGTAGTGTCGGGTGTTTGATTAGGAGGTGGAAGAAGGGGTTTGGTGAGCAGATGCTAGAGAGAGGTGCAATAAGAGGTGAGAGAGCTGGAGTTTGGAGGGTTCGTTTGGAGGATAGAACAAGAGAGGGGTATCATCAGCAGGAGTAGAGGAAGAGAGTTTGTGGACAGAGGGGGATATTGGAGCAGGAGAGAAGTGGCATCAGGAGAAGAGGCATTGGTGTCTGGTAGAGGCTGGAACATTTGAAGGGATCCGTCATAGAGAGGAGAGTTGTTGGTGAGAGTAGAAGTGTGGGAGAGTGACCATGGTGGGAGAGGGGAGACAGTGAACCATCAGAGAGAAAAGGACTACATGGGGGATGTTGTTACAAAAGAGTGGAAAATGCACCCTGGTTCCCCTTATAAGACCGATCAGAGAGGTTCCCACAGCAAGGTCGGCCCAAGGCAGATCTTAGTGGATGTGGGATGACACTGCAATCACAAAGAAGGTCATGGAGCTTACCATAGAGTGTGGGCTATGAATTACTAAAGCAACCAGGAGCCTAGCATTGGGAAGTGGCTTCCCAGTGGGGACCATTTGGGCTCCTGTGAAGAATTCGACCGTCCGCATGGGGAGTGTGTGCTCGCTTGGGGTTTTTTGATTTTTTTGGAAATGAAATGGCAAAGGCATAGTCACGTATACCCCAGGAGGACACAGCCTACAGGTGCCGTCCTCCTCTGTCGTGTTCAGCTGGAATGTGACAGCCATGGGTACATAAAAGCATCTCAAGAAGGGGGAAGGCGACACCTTCCTCCGGCCATTGGCAGCCTAATTAAAATATCAAAGGCTCCATGGATCTGCCTTCCTATTGTCTAAACTGCTGGTGGCAGCACAGACTAATAGGAGGCCAGTGTCAGGCTTGATCGCAGAATGGACAAGAGAAATGCAGGACTAACACCTCTTGGATATGCAATGTGTCAACTTGAAGCAAGTTCCCTCCACTCTGTATGAATGACAGTGAATGGCATGTTAGGGTCCATTATTTACTGTAGGCAACCCCTGCATAGCGGACCCCTTTCAGAGGGACGAAGTGTATGATTTTAGGGAGACAGAAGTCTGTTCTCAACACAAACTTCAAGGGAGACCTGCACTTTGATCAAGAGCCACAGAGTGCTCAGTTAACCAGAGAGACACTTTGATCTACAACAGAAAGGAAGAAGGGTGGGACCGTAGGCAACCCCTTCAGAGCGGACCACTTTTAGAGGGACGAAGTGCATGATTTTAGGGAGACAGAAGTCTGTTCTCAACACAAACTTCAAAGGAGACCTGCGCTTTGATCAAGAGCCACAGAGTGCTCAGTTAACCAGAGAGACACTTTGATCTACAACAGAAAGGAAGAAGGGTGGGACTTAAGAGTACATGTTGTCTCCTCTTACCTTTTCTTGTTGCAAAGCACTCTGGTCTTGACCTCACGCATAACAGAAGATTGTTGGTAGGGACCCATGATTGGTTAATTTATGTAGGCTTAGCCTGCACCAATCACTGGGGCCCATTTGGCTTTAAAAGAGGGCTGAGATCCTCACTTAGCAGATCATTCGATGACTTCGAAAGGAGTAAGAAGGACTCATTTGGACCCTGGCTGAAGGTACAGATTGCCTTCCATCTTCAACCAGTGAAGGGAGGCCAGGATTTCCAAGGGGGGAGCAAGATCCCTCCCCTAAACATCTGCCAGGGAACACAGGGAGATACCGGAGTCAGTGGACCCATCCAGCAGCTCCAGAACCAGTACCCAGCCAGCACAGAGCGTGCCCTGTTAGGTTCTGCCAGCAAGCCTTGTAGGTGGGACGTGCCAGAGAGTCTCTGAACAAAAGACAAGGCGTTGCCTGCAAACACTCTACTCAGCTTTGGGTTGTCTGCCTTAAAAGACGACCAGAGCCCTGCGAGAAAGCTAGGAGGAGTGCGACAACAAGCATCAGCCAGTGTCCATCTTTTAAGGACATTTTCGAGGCAGTCGACCCTTCGAACTGCGACAGGCTACATCACTGACTGTTGTTACGCTGCAGTCACTAAAGCCGTCTGAGACGCTTCGATCAGCGTTCCAGAGCTGCCAACCAGCACAGAGACAAAGATTCTTGATCCTGAGCTGCCGTGTAGGCTAGCATGCAGCCGTCCATCCAACCTCGCTTGCCGAACTGCCTGCCACCTGATACCCACAGCTGTCTCCCGTCTTGAACTTTGTTGCAGGAGCTGCAAAGCATCCTGGAACCGTCTCGACACTGCCGAGCATCAAGATCATCTCAAGCACCAGGTACATTGTGGTTCTGTCCACCTGGTCCTTCTCTGATGGCCCCTAGTGACATTTATGACCCCTTGTTCCCTTGGTGCTGAAACTAAATAACATTGAACAGTTAAGACTGATTGCTTTACTGGCTACCCTCCTGTTGGTATCCAGAGTGCTTCCCTTTCCTTTGTGAAACTGTCCTCTCTGTTCCTTTACAGGGTGGGTTGTATTTTGTAGTGTGCTAGAACTGTCTGTTGTAATAATAATAGAGTAGATATTTCTGTACAACCTTGACTTACAGTGCCTTTTATCATTGGGCAATTCCGGGTATTCTGGGTATTTTCGCTGTGTTGCAACTAACCAATGATCCACGACCTTGTGGAGACGGTTGCCATTCCATCCACGTCACCAAAATCTGGACAAAGAAGTTTATAATGTAATTGTGGTCCAATCTGTTTGGATCCCTTCTGGTATACTAGAGGTGTGGGGCTGATTGATGGTTTAAAATCCGATATTCATCCCTAGACCACTTGTGCCCCGGAAGTTGATTTGTCACAGCTTTCTTCCTGTACAGTGAATGAATGCGGTGCTACTGGAGAAGCTTGCCCATTGTCTGCACCTACTGGAAGAGTGCAACACTTGCTGGACGAGACCTGCAAACTTGCCTAAGTCCTGAAACCGCAGGCAGCATAAGGCATACACCTACCTATGCAATCGACCAGGGATCTGGTATCCTATAAAACCCGCAATTCAAAGACAAGGGTTATCACAAGTATTGACCTGTGGAGGTGAAAGCCTTCACTTCTGGAACTGTTGTAAGAGACTTTTGTTTTTCTACCTGAACCAAGACTCTTCACGCTTAGTTGCTTTGATTGTTAATAGAATAACATCCTTTTATCTTAGTATTGACCTCTTCTGTGCATCCCATCCAGCTACCTTGTCACAAGTCCTAACATTTTATCTTATAAAAGATTTGATTTTATTTTAATATTTATAACGCCCATGCCCCATAGGGTCCAAGCAGAAACTGCATCTAGGCGCTGATGTTATAACGGCGATTCGTATGGACTACACAGGTTATGTCATGTTACTTTGCTTTGATGCAAACTTCTAACTCCTCCGAATTGAACAGTGCCATTTGTCTTAGGTTATATTATGTAACTTAGCATTTATGCAAATTTAGAGATTCTCTAAATTAAACTTTTAAGGTGTCATTCCTATCCTGAATATTTCACTGATAGCGAGGGAATATTTCTGGACCTCTAAAATGTCATTTTATAGCGTTGTTGTGATATTGATGTTACATTGTGTTAGTTGGCTTTTATGAACATTTAGAATTCAACCGATTCATGCTTTTAAGGTTTCATTCCACATCAGTATACTTCACTGGTATTGAGGAACTACTTTTGCAAGCTCTCAAATGTCAGCTTATAGAGTTTAAGGCGCTATTTATGTTTTGTTATGTTACTCAACTTTCACACAAAAACAGGCATGTAACCACTGCCGCCTGCACCCTTCCGGGTTGCAACTCCCTAACTCTTCACATCTGCATTACACACTCCATCACCACTTTCAGAGGGTGCCTGCATTGCACACTCCATCACCACTTTCAGAGAGTGCCTCAAAACATACCCGTTTCCTAGCACATAACCCTGTCCCTCCGCCTTCCCTGCTACCACTTGTCTTTCCTAATCTTCCTATCCTATCCTATCCTGAAAATATTTTCTAACTTCAGCTTCTCTTCCCACCTTTTCAAACTGTAATCCTTGTTATGTGCTCCAATATGATCTGGGTAAGGCAAGCCACGAACTGAAATGCACTTAAATACAGAAATACTTAAATACTATTGCAACCGATGTAATGTCTGGCAGATCGATAGTACTTTCTAATACAATACATAACTTGTGAAAAAGTATTATAACAAAATTGCCGACCATTGAGTCCTAGTTTGCAGCGGGATATCACAGTTGCAGATAATGACTCGTTTATTACATTGATTTTTTTTTTGTTTTATGAATTTTTATAACTCATATGAGGAATTAGTATTTTAAACAAATTTTTTGTACTGTTATGACGAAATGTATGTAACTTAAATACTACAATGAAGTTGATTTCGTGTAAACATTTGGAATTCATTTTATAACAAATTTTGTTTATGTTGCGCAGAAGGTTATTTGATTAACTAAATGACGCAAAGAAAGAAAAAATAAATATATAAATAAATATAACGTGGGAATCACCAGTTATAATATTCTTATTTCTTAGATATGGTGGTCTCTGCAGGCAGCTTCCATTTCCTTATTAACTCTCTCTCTCTTTCATATCTCTACATGGTAGCCCACGTGTAAAATCCCAAAATAAAAAAACAACAGTAGATATGTTCGAATTTTGGCTGTACAAAAATTATGTACAGCTGAAAAGTTTGAAAAAATCTACCATTTGGTTTCATTACAGTGAACAGGGGGAGCGGAGGATGAGGGTGTGTCTTCCACACACTTGTTCACTGTAATCACATTGGGAGTTGCAGGGGTGTCCCCCACGACCCACATAATAAAGTTTAAAAAAAATTAAAATAAAGGGCCCTGCAGCACCGGATCCCATGCACGCAAGTGAAGGGAGCCGGCATTGCAGAGGGATGGCGGGGGCGGCAGCACACAGCGAAGTGTGCCGGCCAAAAGTTAGTAAGGGGCTGGGAGGGTGCGGTTGTCCGAAATGCACGTGGGAGAGAAAACAAAGTTATTTTCGTTCAATTAACTTACGTTTTTTTTTCTCCTTCGGATATTTCAGATTCGAGCAATTCACGGATATCCGTCTGAGATATGAAGACCACAGGCAATCAATTCACCCGTCTTACTCTGTTAGTTCGCAAGTTTGAGCCATCTCAAATATAACTCTCAGGGGCTGTGCTCAGCGGGCCTGTTGGGACGCTTGCCCATCAGGCAATAAATGGTGTTTGTCAGGCATCTGCCAAGCAATCTGGGCACAGGCCAGAACCTCTCGTTACTTCTACCTGAAGTATACCCAAGTGTCTCCAACAAGCCTAAATGCCTTCTCACACATCTGTGTATGTGTGCGCAAATTAGTGCACGTGTGTGTGTTTGTGTGCACGCAAGGTGGGTCATGATGGTTGCAAAGGGATATCCTAGGGAAGAAGCTTTCCTTGTGGGGTTAAGAAGAGTGAAGTAGGACACGACTCTCAAATGCTCTTCAAAATACTACTAAGTGAAGATTATAGTTAAACACTGGAAAATCCTAAAAAATTTGCAATCCAGGATAATTACTTTCAATCACAAAGAAACTCTGTATATTTTATTTTTATGATATCTTTTTAATTCACATTTTAAAATCGAAATAATCCTTCAGCATTCAACAGTGTTTTGGATCAACATATAAAGAACAAAACATAAACCCAAGCTACCGTCGCATATTCGTATTTCCCAAAATCGTTTCCCCCTAATACCCCATCCCTCAACCCCTTACCCTGACCAGAGAGAAGAAAGATTTCCTTATTCGTCAGCAGTTTCCAGCTGTGCCTTTATGATCGCAGGTGTATAGGCTATCCAACACTGTGTATGCTTGCCAGTGGGTTTCTTCCGTAATGTCAAATTGTCCTCTCCTCCTTATACGTAGCCCCTTCATCCCCATCTTCATACATGGAGAAGGCCCAATAACCTTCACCTAGTGGGGCACGTGGGATCCTTGTTATGAGTCTGAATACATTACAAGAACGGGCCCCATATTGATGCATACACTTGTAAGATCTCTCTTTGGTGAGTGGGCCAGCTTTTCATTCAAGATGATGCCCCATAGCTACCAGTCCGGTAGGTCCGGGCCTCTCTGGGAACTTCTCCACAATTGGGCTATGGTTAACCTTGCTGCTAGAAGAGCCTTCTCGCCGGCTCTGCAGCACCTTTGGGTAGCCTTGAATTCCACATGCATACCCAGGGGCCCCAACACTGGGTCCCTAGGATCTGGGATCTGAAAGAACTCTTCTATTGCCTTGAACAGTATGTCCCAGTAAGGCAATAGCTTTGGGCACGTCCACCAACTATGCGTGAATGTACCCGCCCCGCCGCATCCCTGCAAGCAGAACCCCATCTTGTCGGCCCGATATTTGCTCAGTCTAGAGGGGGAGAGGTACCGCCTATACAGCATTTTATACAGTTGCTCTCTATGCTGACTACAGACAGATGAATTATCTATGCGGTTCCAGATTCGCTCACACTCCCTCTGACGTACAGTCTATTCCAGATCCTTATACCATGCTGTTATGTACAAACTCTCTCCTACCTTGGGCTAGTAAAGAGTTATATATTCTAGTGATAAGGCCTTCAGTGGAAGTGGCAAGGAAGATCAGGGTCTTCAATGGAGTAAGAGTGTGGGATGCTCCCTCGCGGACCTCACTATGTAGTGCTCAGTGTCGAAGATGGCAGCATCTAATCCTTTCAATCTCGTTAACATTGTAGAGGTCTTTCCATTCTTGGAATGAGTGCATTATACTGCCGGTATACATGTGTCCTACAAACTCACGCCTACAATTCCCCCAATTCTGAAAACTAGAGTTCCCAAATGCAGGGGCGAATTAAAGATTCGCATGTATCGGCGTGGACAGGCAGTCTGTCCACGCCGGTACATGTGAATCTTTAATTCGCCCCTGCATTTGGGAACTCTAGTTTTCAGAATTGGGGGAATTGTAGGTGTGAGTTTGTAGGACACATGTCGATTCTCCCAATTCTGAAAACTAGAGTTCCCAAATGCAGGGGCGAATTGAAGATTCACATGTACCGGCGTGGACAGACCCGGGAATGTTGTGAGCCATAGTTTAGTCGAGATCCTGTCCCAGACCCGCATCTCCGAGGCTATAGGTGGCAGCTCTTTTACCACTAGTAGTCTGTCTCCGGTGGGGCAGAAAAAAGCACCCGTCTAAGTGGTTGTGCCACTGCAGTTCTGAAGTCACTAGAGCAGGCAGAGAGGTTTCAGGATTGATAAAATAAGCAAAATGCAATCTGCAAATAGCAAGATGTTATTTTCTATCCTCCTATAACTGATAACCGATGCCAGGAATCTCTTGGCAATACCTTATGTATTGAGCCAAGGGTTCTATTGCTAGAACAAACTGAAGGAAAGGCAAGGGACAACCCTTCCTGGTTCCCCCCGTAAGCGCAAAGGCTCAGAAAGGAATCCGTTAGCTCTTATCTTGGCAGTGGACCCACATAAATTGCCATTATAGCCCCATCACTTGATATCATATGATTGTTTATTTATAACGCGCTTAATACCCAGAGGTTTTTAAGTGTGGACCCGGGGATCAAACTTTTGTTGCTCTGTGTCACATTGCCTGAAAGGCAAGCACTTTGCCCCTGAGCTATCCTCCCGAGACCTATCCTTGCAGGCGGAAGCCCATCTTTCGCATGGCCTTCCTCAGAAATTCCCATTCCATCCTGTCAAACGCTTTCTCACCGTCAAGAGAGATAAAGGTGGAAGGGGTCTCCTTTTTGTCTGCAAAATCTATTAGGTCAAGTGTTTTGCAAATATTGTTGGCCCCTTGCCAGCCTGCCACAAATCTGCGTTAGTCTTCTCGCACAAGTTTTGGGAGTATGCGTTCCAACCTTTCGGCTAGTACAGTTGTTTAAATCTTCGCATCCATATTCAAGAGTGCGATTGGGGATACGAGGCGCAGTATTCAGGATCCTTACCTTATTTGGGGAGCACTGATATTACCGCCTAACCCGTGCTGGACGATATTGGTCCATTATCTTTACAGGAGTGGAAGAGGTCAGTCAGAGGTCGAAGCAGCGCCATTTCTAGCTTCTTATAGAACAGGGGGATAAAGCCACCTGGACCCGGGACTTTCCTCTGATCCAATTGCCATCTTTACCACTTCCTTTATAATTGGGCCTTCAAGCTCTTCCCTTTCCACCCCTGAAAATACTGGTAACTGCACTTTTCTAGGAATGTCTTTGCTTCTCCCTTGCTCATCTCGTTTGTAAACAGGGGTTCATAGAGGTTTTTAAGCAAACAAAATATATCCACCTCCCGTTCCACTGTATCCCTCGATTGCCCCCAAGCACGTTTATTTTGGTATTGGTTTGCCATGCTTTCCAATTATGGGCCAGGAGCATGGTTGGTCTATTCCCTATCTCATAAAATCTATTGCCAGATGTGTATCAGGAATTCTGTATGGTGGGACTGGGGGGCCCCTAGTTGCTTTCTGGTTCTTAGCAACTTCCTGGACACCTTTCTCGAGCCCTTTGCCTTATGTTGCCCTTCGAGATCCGGGATCTCTTGTGTTAGTTTAGTTTCATTCAATGCTTTGGTCCTCCTGTATCTAGCTGCCTTTTCAATAATAGACCCCTGATCATTGTCTTAAAGGCATCCCATATGAGTTGTGGTGCAAAGTCCTCGTTCTTCTTCTCCTGGAAGAATAGGGTGGTTTTAGATATCAGTTCTAGTATGAACACTGAGTCGTGGAGTAAGTGTGGGCTCGGTTTGCAGAAGCCTGTTTGGCGCTCCTGTTTTATATGATCTAGCCCGCATGAGACTGGGGCATGATCTGATACCTTGGTCTGTGCAGTGCCCTGGCCTACAAGTATGAAATCCACTTTTGAATAAGATTGCTAGACATGTGAATAAAAATAGTAATCTTTTTCTTCTGTGTGTTCCTCCCTCAAATGATCCCTCAATCTCATGTCTGCCACTGCCTGTCTGATGACGTCTGCCAGCTGTGACTGTCCCCATCTCTTTGGCCCTGACCTGTTTTGGTCACCGTTGAAGATTATACTAAAGTCTCCTGTGAGAACTATAGGCCCTTCCATTTCAGCTTGGAGAATGGGGAGAGAGGACTGAAAGAATTTGTTCTGTCCTGTATTGGGCCCATATACCGTGGCCAGTGTCAGGGCCTGTCAAGTAATGTGCCCTTAACTATGAGATATCTACCTTTTTTTATCACTAACATTTGCTCTTAGGTGTAATGGGAAGTCAGGCCCCACAACAATAGCTACTCTGTTTCTTATCCGTATTCCAAAGGCGAAATATTGACTTGGGAAATGTTTGGACCCAAGTCTATTGGTATCCTGCTTTAGCAGATGGGTCTCCTGGTGTCTTTCCCTCCTCGAGTAATTTGAATAGCTTCATGTGGGGTGTTTAGCCCCAAATGTATAGTAGAATATAAGGCAACCTTCAATCCTCCTGTTCTAGGTGTCTGCGTACTGTGACAAGCGTGCCTGAGGTGAAGGTTAACCAAAGTGCCTTGCTTGCTAGCTGGCGCCCCCTGCCTGTTTGTTGCTGGTACTAACTGCGGGTCCTATTCTTTTTATTGCTTCTCTTTTCTCTGGTCCCTCCCATGTCTCCTTAAGTATAGCACCCCTATTGCCCCTCTCTCCGAGCAAAGAGTACCCTGCTTTAACATTATTAAACCGTATGTTAGCATTGGTAAAGGCGTAGTGTGGGAGCCTACTCCCGGGGAGAGTCCTGCTGAGTGCTCCCACCTCCGCTTCTCACCGCCTCTGGCCGTCATATTGGTAGCGTTTGGTCAAGTGAGGAACATTGTTGAGAGTATCTGGAGATGACAAGTCCCAAGCCGCCACCCATCTCTGTAACCCCGCCTTTCTTCTTGTTCCTGTGTACCGAGCATGGTTGCGCTCATCTTTCCGAGGGTCAACAGTCTCAGTGTATTCGGCACATCGTCAGTCATTGTTTCACTCAAGTGCTCCAGCCAAAAGCCAGGGCCCCTGTCTCAAAGGTGTCTCTCTCTTTCTTCAAGGCACCTCGGCAACCTGCCTCCTCCATAACTGGGCCTTTGTTACCTCCTCTTTCCGAGCTTCTCATTGTGTCACCATCCCAGCGAGGGGACCTCCCAATCCACTCATCAAGTCAGACTTTATTCTTTCACAGGCGACTTGCAGATTTCTCTGTCCTTGGAGGGAGCTGCGGATGGACCAGAGATATGCCCCCTGCCGGGATGCCAATTATAATATATGCCTCTTTTGGAGTTGCCACCCTGTGGGTCTTCTTATCCTAGGTGAGGAGGCCAAAGGGAAATTACCACTGGTACCTGACCCTGTCGTCCCTCAGCTTTTCAGTGAACTGTGGAAAAGCGATCCGCTTCAGAAGCATTACTAGTGATAGATCTTGAAAGGCCTGCAGCACCTACCCCTGGAACACTATCACCTCCTTCTTTTGGCACATTTCAGTTTTCGTTCCATCACCCTGTATGAGTGGAATTTCAGGACAACATCCCTGGGGCCTGCTCACAGGGGGCCCACTCAATGATCCCCATCCAGGATTATGCCTCCTTCGTGTCCTTCTGGTTCCATGAAGGCAACTAGCTGCTGTATCCATGCAGCGAGATCGGCGCCCTCCATGCCTTTGATGAGCCCCATGACCCACAGGTTCTCTCTTCTGTGTCGGTTTTCTAGCTCTTTGATTTTGACCAGCGTTAATTCGACCATCTTGTTCATGTCACTTAGGGTCTCCATTGTTGATGAGGCGCCTCCCTGCAGAGACTGTATCACTACCTTGTTTGCATCTACTTTCTGCACGGTTGCATGTCAATCCTTTTTCATCTCTGCTATCGATGTGGAAGTGTTGCACGATATGGACTGCACTTCCTCCGAGAACCTGTTTCCAATTTCATCCTGTAGGTTCATCATACACTGCAACAAGTCTTGTTTTGTGAGGGCCTGCTGGTCGGTCTCTGGTGTAGTGCCCCAGGTGCATCTCGCACCTCGCTCCCCTCGGCCGCACCTCACTCTACAGCACTCCAGCATTATGCTTTGGGCTGCTATCTTCTCTGGGTCTTTTTGCTGCTTATTCCAGAGGTGCTGCATGGGGGGTGGTGGGTGGCACAGGTCTTTACCCTTCTCCTTCTTCCTGCCTTGTTGTGTCGGCATGGGTTGCGGGCATTTATTGGTCCACATGCATGCTCCTCACCGAGGGGTCCAATCTTCACAAACTTCCAGGTGTGCCTCTTGGGTCTCACTCAGGATGCCTGCCTGATAGTGCCTGGAGTGGAAGGCCCCAGCCAGATGGCTTATCTTTGGCCAGGGTTGCCAACTCTTCCAGGTTCACCTCTTAGTAGGTCTGCTAATGACTTTCCCAGCCCTGTGGTCCCCCAGCATGGTCTAGGTGACTCAGAGCTCTCTTGGAGTCAGGCATTCTGCAGCATCTGATCCTGGTGCTGCAACGTCTGCTGTGTGCACCATTCAATCAGTCATGTGTGGGGATCTCCCTGGAGTCTACGGTGCCCTGGGGGAATCGGATGGACTCCCCTGATTCATCGCTCTCACCTTTCCTCTGTGTTGGCGGGGCCTGACAACTTCCCAGGCCACCGTGACCTAACCGGACCGATCCACAGCACCTGGAGCAGGACTCCCACCACCGGCCATTAGTGTGCCCAGGGGGGGGCTCACCAATGCCTATGCACCCGTATGCAGCGGCATGGTGTGCTCCTCGCCCATGTCGTTCCTGTCAGGGTGAAAGTTGTCGAAGCTCACAGTCTATGCGGCCATCTTGAACCTCCACCGGCCACGCCTATATTGTTTGAACAAATTTGGAAAATAAGCAAAAGTAATGTGTTCAATATATTGACAAAGACATTTTTTTGATCGTATGTATGAATGAACAGTATGGATAAGATGAAAGTCTGAGATTGAGAACATTGTTTTATTTTACATTGTTCATAGTTTGGGTGCTATTTTCTCTTTGATCAAAAACATATTTTTCTACATAATTGTGTGGAATTTCCATCGAATTGCTGTAGATTGAGGCAACGGTTTTCCATTATCTTCAGCTCATGCATAAACAGTGTATTGATCTATAATTTGTTTTGGAACCTTTTGTTCAAATTGTATTTTGAAGCCTTTTTTGTTTTTAACAAAAGCAAATCACATGCAGACAGTGTTATTGGATGTGTATTTTACAAGCTGTACCTGGCATATTGTACACCAATCTAGCTCTCTTTCTCTCTCTCTCTTTCTCTCTCTCTCCCTCTCTCTATCCCTCTCTATTTCTCTTTCTATCTCCCCCTTCCCCTTTATATCTCTCTCTCTCTCTCGCTCTCTCTTTCTCTCTCCGCCGCTCTCTCTCTCTATCTCTCTATCTCTCTCAACTTCTCTCTCCATGTCTCTCTCTCTCTCTCTCTCTCTCACAGACACACACTCACTCTCAGAGGCGTTTCTAGGGGAGGGGGGGCTAAAGGGGCCATAGCCCCTGGTCTTTTGGTTGTAGCCCCGGATAGAATCTCTTTTTTATGGTTAAAAGTAGAATGAAAGCCGTAGTAATAAGAGTGGGCTCTGCAGGAGGGCCAGGGCTCTGACAGACCTTGTCGTAGAAGCAGGCTGCAGTGTCTATAAATGTGTTTGTTACTGTCTATATTTTAAGAGGCACAATGGTGCACATACTTAGCAAGAGAAGCTATAAAATAACTATTTTATTGTACTAACCGTTTAAACTGTTTCTTTTGAAATGTTTACAATATTAATTTCTATTGTACACTTCCTGTATATACTGTATTCATAATAAGAAAGTGGGATGGTCCTTTGGAGTCACATCACACATTCCACAGAGCCACCTAGTTGCCATTGCTGGAGGTTCTGAGCCACATAAGCAAGGTATTGTGGGGTTGCCAGTCAAAGGATCGACAGTGAAAGGGTCGACAGGTCAAAGGATCGACACCAAAGGGTCGACAGGTCAAAGGATCGAATTTCTTTTTTTTCACATATTTTTTTTTTTGGGGGGGGGAGTCGCCCTAACCCCTTTTTTTTTGCTAAAAACCACTTGTTTTCCCTAAACGAAAACCTAAAAAAAATATATAATTTAAAAAAAATGTGATCCTTTGACCTGTCGACCCTTTGGTGTCGATCCTTTGACCTGTCGACCCTTCAGATGCGATCCTTTGACTAGACACCGTATTGTGGATATGCAAATTAGTCCAAATGAGAGCCTTTTTCCTCAAGGAATCTGTCTTTGTCTTAGAGGGCAGTGCTATGTTATGCACAGCTTAATCCACCCGAGACAGACATTTTGCAAGGCTGTCGGGGCAACTACATGCCTGATTTCACCCTTTTTAGGGATCATCGGTGCAGTATAGTCATGACAGCCTTGTGGTTGGAGCATTGGGACATATATACAATACACAAGGTGGGCTTATAAAGGCTTGGAAAAAAAACCTTTCACCTGAAATGTGAAAGCAGAATAGGTATACATGTTTTACTGAGCAAAGCACATGATCAAAACCTGGAATAACCATGTCAGTTATTTTCTGATTCCAGGATGCTTTTTGTACACACATGTTCCCAAGGGGTCCCAACACAAATATATATAAAAAAAAGGAAACATCTCATAGACGTGCACGTCAGTTCATATGAAACATATATATTTGTTTTATTTATACATGATTAATTACACGTGTTAAACGTTTTAAACAAACACTAATATACCAAATAAATTTCAACACAATTCATTGGGAGTTTATAATGAAAAAACATACAACACATCTTAACATTCAGGCCACATTCAGGCCACATTTTGTCACCTTTCTCTCTACATACATTGGTCCGATCATACAACACAAATATACAAGACAATTGTATTCGTTTAAAAAAAAATCTATTCCAACATTGACAGTCTGGTATTCTCTTGTTGACCTTTTTTTTAAAACAGCCCTATGAGAAAGGTACATTGGAATAATAGCACCACAGAGGGTTCCTGGCTGTTTTTCATAAAATCAAAGCGCATTTGGGGGACAATTGATGACACATCTTTATTTTTGACAAATATGTCTGTGATAAAAAAAAGGTGTATGCTCGAATCACTGAGACTTGATTCTCATCTAATTTCTTTACAACACTCCCCTTAACATGAAAGTGTTTGTGACCATGAACCATATCTACTAATTGAAACAACCTAAAGATTTGGATGGGAGCATAACATGGGTCTGGTATATGTTTCCTCTGGGCCACTCTGAACAATGCTTCCTCCTCCCTGAGAGGGTAGCTTCACAGAGTTTTTGATGGGGCACTGTGCATGCCCAGTTCCCAATACACAGATATTCTTAGAGAATGAAGTGCATAGGATTAAGATAGAGCAAGAATGGTAACTAATATTTAAAGGGCTTTGCAGCCAATGAGTTGCACTGTATACATAATCTAAAATGCCACCTTGCATTAGAGCAACACAGGCAGTGACGCAAGATGATCCCTGACCTTGTGCGGAAAAAGGTTTGTACAAATACAGAAAGTCAAAAAAAACACACACACACACACACACACACACACACACACACACACACACACACACACACACACACACACACACACACACACACACACACACACACACACACACACACACACACACACACACACACACACACACACACACACACACACACACACACACACACACACACACACACACACACACACACACACACACACACACACACACACACACACACACACACACACACACACACACACACACACACACACACACACACACACCTCTCTCTCTCTCTCTCTCTCTCTCTCTCTCTCTCTCTCTCTCTCTCTCTCTCTTTTCATATTGAGGAACACATGTGCATTTTGTGTCTTGTGATGGATATCGCACATTTGCGACTTGCCTGTACTTGTAACACCACTCAGTGGATGTCTTCTGACAGGCTTTCCTTTTCTGCAGGAGCCTTTGGAAAGAATGGTCTCATCCCCTGGCTGATATCCAGCGTATGATGTGGGCAGACATGCTGGCAAGGGGACAGAATGCCAGCTGCATGCTGTATTTCACACCTGGAACAGGAGTCGCCTGCCGCAGGCTGCATGTCTTTGGGAGGTGCTGCTAGGGCGCCTTAAACTAAAACAAATTCTAAATTCAGAGCACCAGCCATATTTATTTATTTAATAGCTTTGCAGAGCACAGCTAAACCCAGCTGTGGCGTCAGAGTGTCTTGCGTGCATAGTTTGACTGCAGGCCAGACATTTTAGAGTAGAATTGTTTACATCAAGCAACATTCTTGCACATGCACGCATTCTGGGCTGGTTTCAAAGAGCTGCACCAGGGACCATGTGGAGATGTCTGCAAGGATCTCAGATGTGCACCTGTTTTCTGATACCTCATCTACAAAGCCTAAAACTGGTGCCAATCTGGAGATGCCGTGTGCAGCTCTGAGATGGGCACCTTTAAATGGGATTCACACAGATCTGCAATGGAGCACATGAGAAGGGGCCTGTTAGTATCTTGGACTTGCATCTGCTACCATTTACAGTATCCGGTTCCCAAAGTCTAAAACTGGAACCAAACTGGAGATGCAATTCACAAAACATTGCACTGGAGCTATTTGGGGGATGCCCGTGCCCACCCCAGATCTGCATCTGCTCCTTTATAGAGTAACTTATTCACAAAGCCTACAACTGGAGCCCATCTGGAGATGCCTGGAGATGCAATTCACAAAGCACTGCACTGGAGCAAATAGAGAGATGCGTGAAGGCATGGAAGCACTGCACTGAAGCAAATGAAAAGATGTGTGAGGGCATGGAAGCACTGCACTGAAGCAAATTAAGAGATTTGTGAGGGCACGGAAGCACTGCACTGGAGCATACAGAGAGATGTGTGAGGGCATGGAAGCACTGCACTGAAGCAAATGAAAAGATGTGTGAGGGCATGGAAGCACTGCACTGAAGCAAATTAAGAGATTTGTGAGGGCACGGAAGCACTGGACTGGAGCAAACAGAGAGATGTGTGAGGGCACAGAAGCACTGCACTGAATCACATGGAGAGATGTGTGAGGGCATGGAAGCACTGCACTGGAGCATACAGAGAGATGTGTGAGGGCATGGAAGCACTGCACTGGACAAAACAGGGAGATGTGTGAGGGCACAGAAGCACTGCACTGGAACAGATGGAGGGATGTGTGAGAGCATGGAAGCATTGCACTGGAGCAAATGTAGGGATGTGTGAGAGCATGGAAGCACTGCACTGGAGCAAATGGAGGGATGTGTGAGAGCATGGAAGCACTGCACTGGAGCAAATGGAGGGATGTGTGAGGGCATCTTCTACCTTATATAGTACATGATTCACAAAGCCTGAAATTGGAGCCAATCTGGAGATGTCTGGAGAGGCAATTCACAAAGCACTGCACTGGAGCAAATGGGGAGATGTGTGAGGGCATGGAAGCACTGCACTGGAGCAAACAGAGAGATGTGTGAGGGCATGGAAGCACTGTACTGGAACAAATGGAGGGATGCGTGAGGGCATGGAAGCACTGGACTGGAGCAAACAGAGAGATGTGTGAGGGCACAGAAGCACTGCACTGAATCACATGGAGAGATGTGTGAGGGCATGGAAGCACTGCACTGGAGCATACAGAGAGATGTGTGAGGGCATGGAAGCACTGCACTGGACAAAACAGGGAGATGTGTGAGGGCACAGAAGCACTGCACTGGAGCATATGGAGAGATGTGTGGGGGCATGGAAGCACTGCACTGGATCAAATGGAGAGATGTGTGAGGGCATGGACGCACTGGACTGGAACAAACAGAGGGATGTGTGAGGGCATGGAAGCACTGCACTGGAGTAAATGGAGAGATGTGTGAGGGCATGGCAGCACTACACTGGAGCATACAGAGAGATGTGTGAGGGCATGGAAGCACTGCACTGGAGCAAATGGAGGGATGTGTGAGAGCATGGAAGCCACTGCACTGGAGCAAATGGAGGGATGTGTGAGGGCATCTTCTACCTTATATAGTACTTGATTCACAAAGCCTGAAATTGGAGCCAATCTGGAGATGTCTGGAGAGGCAATTCACAAAGCACTGCACTGGAGCAAATGGGGAGATGTGTGAGGGCATGGAAGCACTGCACTGGAGCAAACAGAGAGATGTGTGAGGGCATGGAAGCACTGTACTGGAACAAATGGAGGGATGCGTGAGGGCATGGAAGCACTGGACTGGAGCAAACAGAGAGATGTGTGAGGGCACAGAAGCACTGCACTGAATCACATGGAGAGATGTGTGAGGGCATGGAAGCACTGCACTGGAGCATACAGAGAGATGTGTGAGGGCATGGAAGCACTGCACTGGACAAAACAGGGAGATGTGTGAGGGCACAGAAGCACTGCACTGGAGCATATGGAGAGATGTGTGGGGGCATGGAAGCACTGCACTGGATCAAATGGAGAGATGTGTGAGGGCATGGACGCACTGGACTGGAACAAACAGAGGGTGTGTGAGGGCATGGAAGCACTGCACTGGAGTAAATGGAGAGATGTGTGAGGGCATGGCAGCACTACACTGGAGCATACAGAGAGATGTGTGAGGGCATGGAAGCACTGCTCTGGAGCAATCAGAGAGATGTGTGAGGGTATCTGCTACCTTATCCAGCACTTGATTCACAAAGCCTAAAACTGCAGCCAATCTGGAGATGCCCGGAGCATCTCTGAGATGCCCATGAGACAATCTTTCTGACTGGCAAATCCATATTTGTTCCAGTTTTAGACTTCATGAATCTGAGAAGTTCTCGGGCCTCTCCTGATGTGCACCTGTGCCCATCTTTGATCCTCAGGCCCTCTGTATAGATGCTACCTCTAGCACCTAGCACCAGAGCACCATAAAATCTGCCCTGGAAGGCCCAACATGCAAGGATGACGCTTGTGTTTAAGGGTGGCCTTTAGTATGAAGGTTCCCTTCTGAGATTACAGCCATAGACAACTGTCCAAATAGACATTGCCTGCAAACATGTGAGGTTCCCGGGGCACCAGGGAGAAGGGCTTCTTCTCAGGCGGTTTCCAGTTAACATCTTGCAGCGTAGGATTTTTAGTTCAGATACATGCCAAAAAGTTTCTAACTCATTTCTGAAAATCTAAAATCTTGAGGTCTGGGGGCTGATACAGCATGACACGGAGAGAAGGAGACACTTACACAGCGGAAGAGAAAAAGACAGATTAAGACAGACTGAAAGGACCAGAGACCAAGAGAAAGAGAAAGTCAGAGATAGAGGTACGTGGAGTACGATAATGAATCTAGAAGATCGAGACACCATCATGATGATACTGTCTGGTTTTTTACTCTCTCCATCAGCAGCTTTGATGCAGAATAACTCACGACACAAGCATTCCCTGACTCCTCTTCTATCATAGGAGATGGTGTGGACAAGAGCAGTGTGGGAGTGGGGTCCTGTGCATTGCCACACACCAAGTGACAGTGAAGAGAAAGGAAATGAGGCATGAGGGTGAAGCGGCACATACTGGTCCTTTACTACTCTCTCTTTACAGCATTCCCATTTCCTCTCTCATCTCCTCCTTTTGCCGCTCTCATCATTTCTATGCAGATGATACATTTCTTTCTACATTTGACTTCATGTTCCCTCGCTATACACTCAACACTTGCTTCATGCCTTCTTGCTATTCAGTCTTGGATTTCGGCTTATTACCTCATCTGAACCCCTCCTTCTTTTCTTTCTTGCCTCTACTGTCCCCCCTCATCTGTCTCCATCATTCTCCTTTCCCACTGCTCTCTGCCCATTTCTCTTTCCACCCGGAATCTCAGTGTTATTCTTGACTACACCCTTCCTTTCTCTTCCCAAGTCTCTCACCTTGCCCGCACCTGTCATTTTCAGCTTTTTAATATTCACAAGGCTATGCCTTTTCTTTCCTTTCATTCTGCCAAAACTCTAGTTTCCTCCTTTGTTTTCTGTCGTCTGTTTTACTGTTCTTCCCTTCTTCTTGGCCTTCCTGCTACTCACCTCTCTCCTCTCCACTCCATCTATAACTCACCGATGCATCTTCTCTCTCCATCTTCACTGACTCTATTTCTGCGACTCCTGTCTCTCCTCAATGGCTCCACTTGGAGTCACATCTGCTATTTAATTTTCTTTCTCTGTTTTTTTTAAGGCCTGCATGGCCTTGCTCCTCCTGCCCTTTCCTCGCCCATTTCCTTCCCTGTCCCATCCTTCTCCCTCCATTCTCAATCCCTCTACTTGCTTACTGTTCACCGACAGGCAGTTCTTTACTCTGGAGCAAATGGAGGGATGTGTGAGAGCATGGAAGCACTGCACTGGAGCAAATGGAGGGATGTGTGAGGGCATCTTCTACCTTATATAGTACTTGATTCAGAAAGCCTGAAACTGGAGCCAATCTGGAGATGTCTGGAGATGCAATTCACAAAACACTGCACTGGAGCAAATGGGGAGATGTGTGAGGGCATGGAAGCACTGCACTGGAGCAAACAGAGAGATGTGTGAGGGCATGGAAGCACTGTACTGGAACAAATGGAGGGATGTGTGAGGGCATGGAAGCACTGCACTGGAACAAATCGAGAGATGTGTGAGGGCATGGAAGCACTGCAATGGAGCAAACAGAGGGATGCATGAGGGCATGGAAGCACTGCACAGGAGCAAACAGAGAGATGTGTGAGGGCATGGGAACACTGTACAGGAACACACAGAGAGATGAGTGAGGCCATGAAAGCCCTGCACTTGAGCAAACAGAGAGATGTGTGAGGGCATGGAAGCACTGCACTGGAGCAAACAGAGGGATGTGTGAGGGCATAGACGCACTGCACTGGAGCAATTGGAGAGATGCGTGAGGGCATGGAAGCACTGCACTGGAGCAAACAGAGAGATGTGTGAGGGCATGGAAGCACTGCACTGGAGCAAACAGAGAGATGTGTGAGGGCATGGAAGCACTGCACTGGAGCTAATTGGGAGATGCCCGTGCCCACCCCAGATCTGCATCTGCTCCTTTATAGAGTAACTGATTCACAAAGCCTACAACTGGTGCCGATCTGGAGATGCCTGATGATGCAATTCACAAAGCACTGCACTGGAGCAAACAGAGAGATGGGTGAGGGCATGGAAGCACTGCACTGAAGCAAATGAAGAGATGTGTGAGGGCATGGAAGCACTGCACTGGAACAACTGGAGGGATGCGTGAGGGCATGGAAGCACTGCACTGGAACAAATCGAGAGATGTGTGAGGGCATCAAAGCACTGCAATGGAGCAAACGGAGGCATGCATGAGGGCATGATAGCACTGCACTGGAGCAAACAGAGAGATGTGTGAGGGCATGGAGCACTGTACTGGAACAAACAGAGAGAGGGGGGAACAAATGAAGAGATGCGTGAGGGCATGGAAGCAGTGCACTGGAGCAAACAGAGGGATGTGTGAGGGCATGGAAGAACTGCACTGGAGCAAATGGAGAGATGTGTGAGGCTATGAAGGCACTGAACTGGGGCAAACAGAGAGATGTGTGAGAGTATGGAAATACTGCACTGGAGCAAACTGAGAGATCTGTGAGGGCATGGAAGCACTGTAATGGAGCAAATGGAGAGATATGTGGTGAGGCCATGAAAGCACTGCACTGGAGCTAATTAAGAGATACCAGTGTGCACCCCAGATCTGCATATGCTCCTTTATAGAGTAACTGATTCACAAAGCCTACAACTGGAGCCGATCTGGAGATGCCTGGAGATGCAATTCACAAAGCACGGTACTGGAGCAAACGGGGAGATGTATGAGGTCTTGAAAGCACTGCACTGGAGCAAACTGATAGATGTGTGAGGGCATGGACGCACTGCCCTGCAGTAAACAGAGGGATGTGTGAGGGCATGGAAGCACTGCACTGGAACAAATGGAGAGATGTGTGAGGGCATGGAAGCACTGGACTGGAGAAAACAGAGAGATGTGTGAGGGCACAGAAGCACTGCACTGAAGCACATGGATAGATGTGTGAGGGCATGGAAGCACTGCACTGGAGCATACAGAGAGATGTGTGAGGGCATGGTAGCACTGCACTGGAGCAAACAGGGAGATGTGTGAGGGCACAGAAGCACTGCACTGGAGCATATGGGCATATGGAGAGATGTGTGAGGGCATGGAAGCACTGCACTGGATCAAATGTAGAGATGTGTGAGGGCATGGACGCACTGGACTGGAGCAAACAGAGGGATGTGTGAGGGCATGGAAGCACTGCACTGGAGTAAATGGAGAGATGTGTGAGGGCATGGCAGCACTGCACTGGAGCATACAGAGAGATGTGTGAGGGCATGGAAGCACTACACTGGAGCAATCAGAGAGATGTGTGAGGGTATCTGCTACCTTATCCAGCACTTGATTCACAAAGCCTAAAAATGCAGCCAATCTGGAGATGCCCGGAGCATCTCTGAGATGCCCATGAGACAATCTTGCTGACTGGCAAATCCATATTTGTTCCAGTTTTAGACTTCATGAATCTGAGAAGTACCCGGGCCTCTCCTGATGTGCACCTGTGCCCATCTTTGATCCTCAGGCCCTTTGTATAGGTGCTACTTCTAGCACCTAGCAGCAGAGCACCATAAAATCGGCCCTGGAAGGCCCAACATGCAAGGATGACTCTTGTGTTTAAGGGTGGCCTTTAGTATGAAGGTTCCCTTCTGAGATTACAGCCATAGACAACTGTCCAAATAGACATTGCCTGCAAACATGTGAGGTTCCCGGGGCACCAGGGAGAAGGGCTTCTTCTCAGGCGGTTTCAAGTTAACATCTTGCAGCGTAGGATTTTTAGTTCAGATACATGCCAAAAAGTTTCTAACTCATTTCTGAAAATCTTGATGTCTGGGGGCTGATACAGCATGAAACAGAGAGGGAGAGAAGGAGACACATACGCAGCAGAAGAGAAAAAGACAGATTAAGACAGACTGAAAGGGCCAGAGAACAAGAGAAAGAGAAGGTCAGAGATAGAGGTACGTGGAGTACAATAATGAATCTAGGAGATCGAGACAGGGAGACCGAGTGAGGCACCATCAATGATGATACTGTCTGGGTTTTTACTCTCTCCATCAGCAGCTTTGATGCAGAATAACTCACGACACAAGCATTCCCTGACTCCTCTTCTATCATAGGAGATGGTGTGGACATGAGCAGTGTGGGAGTGGGGTCCTGTGCATTGCCGCACACCAAGTGACAGTGAAGAGAAAGGAAATGAGGCATGAGGGTGAAGCGGCACACACTGGTCCTTTACTACTCTCTCTTTACAGCATTCCCATTTCCTCTCTCATCTCCTCCTTTTGCTGCTCTCATCATTTCTATGCAGATGATACATTTCTTTCTACATTTGACTTCATGTTCCCTCGCTATACACTCAACACTTATCTCATGCCTTCTTGCTATTCAGTCTTGGATTTCGGCTTATTACCTCCATCTGAACCCCTCCTTCTTTTCTTTCTTGCCTCTACTGTCCCACCTCATCTAACTCCATCATTCTACTTTCCTACTGCTCTCTGCCCATTTCTCTTTCCACCCGGAATCTCAGTGTTATTCTTGACTCCACCCTTCCTTTCTCTTCCCAAGTCTCTCACCTTGCCCGCACCAGTCATTTTCAGCTTTTTAATATTCACAAGTCTATGGGCCTCATTACGACCCAGGCGGTAAGTTACCGCCTGGGTCGTACCTTTACCACCATGGCGTAAACTACGTTTACGCCATGGTGGTTGGCGGACTTACCGCCCCATTCCGAGGTGAGTGGGGCGGTAAGTCCCCATTAACCCATTTACCCTTCCCCATTCCCATTTTTGCCCCATAGGGCATAATGGGAGTGGGGAAGGCGTTAATTACGCCACCGTAAATTACGGTGGCGTAATTAACA
Source organism: Ambystoma mexicanum (assembly GCF_040938575.1). Classification (NCBI taxonomy): domain Eukaryota; kingdom Metazoa; phylum Chordata; class Amphibia; order Caudata; family Ambystomatidae; genus Ambystoma; species Ambystoma mexicanum. Next base: position 108,415,884 of record NC_090923.1, read on the forward strand.
ACAAGGTCCCTTAGCGCCATGGATTTTAACACCTGCGTGTTAAAACCTCCATGGCGCTAAGGGACCTCGGAATCAGGCGGTAAGGGTCGGCGCTGTTTACGCCGCCGTAAACCCCTTACCGCCTGGGTCCTAATGAGGCCCCTCATTAGTTTCCTCCTTTGTTTTCTGTCGTCTGTTTTACTGTTCTTCCCTTCTTCTTGGCCTTCCTGCTACTAAACCTCTCTCCTCTCCACTCCATCTATAACTCACCGATGCATCTTCTCTCTCCATCTTCACTGACTCTATTTCTGCTGCTCCTGTCTCTCCTCAATGGCTCCACTTGGAGTCACATCTGCTATTTAATTTTCTTTCACTGTTTTTTTAAGGCCTGCACGGCCTTGCTCCTCCTGCCCTTTCCTCGCCCATTTCCTTCTCTGTCCCATCCTTCTCCCTCCATTCTCAATCCCTCTACTTGGTTACTGTTCACCGACCTCCCTGTGCTAACTCTCTTTTTCACTCTTTCAAACCAACTGTCCCCTAACTCCTGTTGACAACTACTCATATACCACACAAAACTGCCTTCATTTCGCTGGACAGAGGGGGGTGGACGGTGAAGTTCTTACAGGACCTTTAGTATTTTGTGGGGAAAGGAGATATTAAAAATGGAATTGGGAAGGCAGTTCTTGACAGGCAATAACTACAGTTCTGTTGAACTGCTTAACGTCTCTAACCAATAGGGGTCAAATCATGTCAAAGTCAAACTAGCAAAACAGGCAAAGAGGGCAGCCACCAGAACCCTTTGTTAAACAGCTTCTGACAATTCAACCTTTAGGGTAGAAAAGAAAAGAATAGTGGGCCTTCATAAAATTGCACTCAGACGAATAGGCAGGGAAAGATTGATTGATCATAACCAAAGTTGATTAAGACTCTTATCCAGAAAGATACGGTCACCTTCTGAAAAATCTTGGGAGCTGCAACAAAAGATCCGTACAACTCCTTGGAGTGTAACATCAGTGCCCAAGTATGGGAAGCTTACATCACTAAGAAATATGTTAATCCCCTGAAGAGGAGACTCTTTATTACTTTCATCTGACCAATCCAGCACAGGGAGCCTTGCAGTGGCAGAGTGAGGACATCCTGTGGGCTATCGATAGGGCTAAGCCTTCAAGGTAACATACCGCCAGCATTGATTAAATCAAATCCAGAATTATGGGCTGCACCACTGAGAGACTTGTTCAACTGTGTGAGTAAAACCCTCATAGTCCCTGGCACATGGGAAGAATCCATAATTATCCCCATATACATACAGGGGGATAGGGTGAACCCAAGCAATTTTAGACCAATAGCTTTGCTAGATTGTTCCAGTAAGATCTTGGGAACCCTTTTATTAAGAGAGCATCAGGTAAACATAACATCTAAGGGCTTGTATTAACGGTCCCTTATTGGGTTTTGCACGGGTATGGGAACCTCCTTGAATGCCCTTGTTATCTCTCATCAGCAGCGGTTAAAGAAATCTAAGATAGTGACGGTCTACATGGCATTGATAGACCTCTCTAGCGCCTTCGATACAGTTTGCTGAGCTAGACTCTGGAAGAAAGTGCTGGACATGAACCTCCCTTTATCATTGGTGCAGTTGCTGGCTCTGCTGCACACCGACATGACAGTCTGAGTGAGGTTGACGGGGGAGGGAGCCACGACGGACCCCATTGCTACACACATTGGTTTGCGGCAGGGGTGCGGGGTGGCCCCCACCATATTCAACCTCTACCTTGCTGACTTACCATGTGGCTAGGAGTGGGGAACCACTAATCACGTGAAGCTGAGTTCAGTGTCACTTGACTGCATCATCTTTGCTGATGATGTATTCTTGATCGATCTGACCCCGATTGTGCTCCAGAGGAAACTCACATTGTTCTTTGAAATTTGCAGTAGAGAACAACTTCGGAGTAAACGGTGAGAAATCAAAGGTAATTCTCTTCACGAACAAGAGATCCCTGAAAACATTGATATGGAGTGTGGGTGGTAACTCCCTAGTTAGATTGGAATCCATAAAGTATCTTGGGTATCATGTTACCCACACTTATTCTAAGGAGAGCTGGAAACTTCTGGGCAGGGGCAAAACCATGCTGTTGTTGGTAAAAATGAAGAGGGTTTACAGGCAACTGTGTCACTTCTCTCTAAGCCCTCCCTTGCAATACTATCTTTCCACCGTGGAGCCCACCTCACTATACAGTTTGGATCTGTGTCTTTTTGAACTGGGGGATTTCCTGAACACCATCCAGGGAACGTTGTTTAAGAAAACCTGAGGCTTGTCTATGGCCATTCCGAATGTTGTCATAAGGCAAGCGTTTGGGTTGATCTCACTGGGGCCGAGAGCCAAATGGAGAAAGCTGGCGGAATATGCAAAATCACTAAATCCACCTGCTACATCTCTCTATCAGAGCTGAGGGGCGGAGCAAACCAGAGCATCTGGGGTCACTATCACACAATTCAAGGAGGACATGGCTGAACTTCTTACGTTTATTGGGTCATCCAATGAAGATCTTTATTACAGCCTGGGCACTGTTAAGAACAAGCTGCACAAATATGACTGGACGATCTCTTCAGAACAGGTGGGGAATTACAGTCTGTATGCTGAATATAGCAAATTCCTCACTAAAAGAGAGGTGCTTCCAAAGTATGTCTACATCTTCCCTTGTCCTAAACGTAGGACAACTTACCTATGTTTTAGGTTAAATCAAATCCTGACTTTTGGAAAGGACGTGTAAATGGGGGACGGCTACAACCGACCACAGCTGTAGATTTTTTAAGAACTTGGCTACTAAGGAAACTATTAAGCATCTGGTGGCCGATTGCCCGGCTCTGCAAATCGAAAGGGATACACATTTGGGGATGAAAATAGCCAGTGAATTTGTGTGGTCTAGCCTGATGATTGGACAGGGACAGACCAGGATATTGTCCTTAACTGGTTTTCTTGATCAGATCAGATACAAAAGAAAATAATGGAGTTATGATGAAGCACATCGCCCGACTTTAATTTTTTCCTGAAGTGAGGTTTTATGGGAATTGTTTAATGCAATCTGTTTGGAAATGTCTATATTTGTTTGCATGAGAATGTTAACTGATCTGGTTAGTCATGGTTTGTATCAAGTGAAAGGTTTATACTTTTGTCTAAACCATTACACTTAAATAAAACAATTTAAAAACTGTCCCCTAAACACCCTTCCTTTTTCCTTTCGCTTGCTCTCTTCTTTTTCCCCTATTTCATTCACGTGTTAAAGATCACTTATAAATAAACAAATAAATAAAGCTCACTTACGTACCTGCTGATTTGGTCTGCTCATTTTGTTTTACATGATTGCTACCATCTTTTATCGTCTGTACAGCGCTTCGGCGTATACCGTAACACCATGAGTATTGGCTCCCTCTGCACAACGATTCCTGTGTCTAGATGTTTCTTCTAGTCTACAAAGCTATCAATCGTCTTGCTCCATAGTACCTGACTCAGTACCTGGCTGACTGTATCACTGTTTAATCACCATTGCGTTCCCTCCACTCCTCTTCTGCAGGCAACCTCACTTCCACTCTTGCACCTGCTGCACATCACTTTCAAAGCCAGCCCGACTGCGTACACCATCAAAGCTCAGCTCAAACTTCACCTACTTGCCAAAGTGAGTATTCCACTCATTCCCTCCTCCATCCTCCCTACCTGTCCACGCCTCCACTCTCTCCAGTGCAGGGGCTAAGTCCTAAAAATTAATGTGGGGGGACTCATCAACAAACGCAGTGGGATGTGACGTTGTCAGAAACTAGCATATCAAGGTGAAATATGCACATTTCATTAAATTGGCTTTGCATAACAACCCAAATTGCACAGGACGAATAGCATTTGCCTTTCGCAAACTCAACAAACACACAAAACCAAGTGAGGATATTTTCTTCTAATTGTGTTTTTGAAAACGTTAAAAGGTGTGCACGTTTTAAACTCCAAGAACCAATACAAATGATTTCCCTGGAACTTGCAGTACCAAAATGGGACGTTTCATCTTTAGTTGTTTTGTTAATTTTCATTAGGTTATGTAGTGCAGTGGTGAAGCGTCTGGCATGCAAACCTGACAACTGCGTTTCGCTCACTGAGATCGGCTTTAATTCATAAATTCAAAGAGGGCATTCAATGTTTCTCATTTTAGCTGGGGGGGGACTGAGTCCACCCTCTGAAAGAAATGGGTGGACACCGTCCCCCCGAGTGTACCCAGGACTTGAGTCCTGCTCCAGTGCGTCCTAATAGTGCATTTCTGAATATCTGTACAGAACAATTCTTTAGTTTGAAGCACTTGCCCACTAGGTTGATATTACCTTTGTAAGTCCCCTGTTTATTTTATCTTTTTTTTTGGCCCTGTTCTTTGTCACACTTTGTAAACTACCTCATAAACTAGCTCACCACTTGTTCTCATCGTTGTGCTAATATACAGACATCCTTCCGGGTAATATCTCAGTTATCTGTAAATGTGTTATTGTAAGTCAATTCAGAATGAAATTGACATCCTTGTCCTTCAAATAAATACAAAAGCAACACAATTGTCTCTTGGCCTTATGGGACTTGCAGTTCTACCTTTCTTATTATAAAAACAAGCTAACAAGTTCCAGAATGTAGAAAAAAGAAACAAGCCTGGAGAAGCATCTCTTGATTAGATTGGGGGATTTTGGCATACACGCTCACTTCTAATATCCTCGTTTCTGCTCACTGGTATCCAGACCTTCCTTTCGCAGCCCTCTTTGGTAATTTCTGCTCACTTGTATCCAGATCTTCCTTTCACAGCCCTCTTTGGTCTTTTCTGCTCACTGGTATCTAGACCTTCCTTTCCCAGGCCTCTTTGATCATTTCTGCTCACTGGTATCCAGACCTTCCTTTCCCAGCTATCTTTCGTCATTTCTGCTCACTGGTATCCAGACCTTCCTTTCCCAGCCCTCTTTGGTCATTTCTGCTCACTGGTATCCAGACCTTCCTTGACCTCTTTGGTCACCTCTTTCTCTTTTTTTTGCTCTGTTTATTTGCAGTAGTACCTACCCAGCTTGCACACATTCTGTGAATACTCTCCATCTTGTTAAATGCGTGCGAGGGTGCCTATGATATCCGTTAGTGCGGATCTATGTGATCACTGCGTTGGCATCAACCCTTTACACCACATATATATGCGGGGGGAGACCCCCCCCACAGCACCCCCAATATTAATATTACACACCCCACATATATATATGTGGTGTAGGGGAGGGGTTAAAAATAAAAAAGAAACGTCTGCATTTTCGGCTGTTGCAGTTCCCAGGTCGACATTTTTGAACGCTTCGAAACAAGTCTGTGATTTAACACTGTGTCGCAAAGACTACTGTGGGTGTGTAGAGGGGAGGGGGCGTCACTACCACCTGCTTCATGCTGTCGGGACGGGGAGTGATATGGGGATCAACCTCTGCTCTCTCCACATCACTGGGGCCCTGGGCAGGGTATCACCGGAGTGATTCTGCACCTTCTGCTGGTCCTTTAACATGCCACTGCTCGCTATTTGACTCTGCAAATGCACACCAGTGGTGTAACTTTGCTGAAAATGTTGAGGGGCGGGGGCCCATGACATCTAAATGAAAGGGGTCACTGCCAAATGAGTGGGACAAAATGGTGTGCCACAAAAGTTGGGGGGAGACAAAAACCCCTTTCCCCCCCCATAAATTATGCCAATGTAGCGCACTAATGAATAATCCAAGACCATGCATTGGTTTATTGAAGGCTCAGTCAGCAGGGCAAATGGAGAGAGAAGACCTGACACTTCACTGACCAACCAATCCCAATCCCAAAGAAATCACCTGCCACAGGTGCCATCCATAGTGTAGGGCCTGGCCCATAGGGAAGGTTTTGGACCCTGTGAAAACATGGCGGAAGAGTTGAAGTGTGGGTGTTTGGGGTAGTAGATTGTCAAGCAGTGAGAGAAAATGGTGCAGAAGGAGGTGAAGGATTTGCAGAGAAAGCAGAAAGGGCAAGAGTGGGAGGTGTGAAGCAATCTGCTCGAAAGTGAAGGTGGTGGAGGAAGATGAGAGGAGCGAGATGAAGATGCAGCAGGTGGTAGAGAGGAAAAGAGAGCGCGGGAAAGGGGAGGACTGACGAAAAAAGTGGCAGAGGAGGGCAAGAGAGCTGAAGGAGGAAGATGCAGGAGCTGGAAGAGAGGAAAAGAGAGCGCGGGAAAGGGGAGAACTGGCGAAAGTGAAGGTGGTGGAGGAAGATGAGAGGAGCGAGATGAAGATGCAGCAGGTGGTAGAGAGGAAAAGAGAGCGCGGGAAAGGGGAGAACTGGCGAAAGTGAAGGTGGTGGAGGAAGATGAGAGGAGCGAGATGAAGATGCAGCAGGTGGTAGAGAGGAAAAGAGAGCGCGGGAAAGGGGAGAACTGGCGAAAGTGAAGGTGGTGGAGGAAGATGAGAGGAGCGAGATGAAGATGCAGCAGGTGGTAGAGAGGAAAAGAGAGCGCGGGAAAGGGGAGGACTGACGAAAAAAGTGGCAGAGGAGGGCAAGAGAGCTGAAGGAGGAAGATGCAGGAGCTGGAAGAGAGGAAAAGAGAGCGCGGGAAAGGGGAGGACTGGCGAAAGTGAAGGTGGCGGAGAAGGGCAAGAGAGCTGAAGGAGGAAGATGAGAGGAGCGAGATGAAGATGCAGCAGGTGGTAGAGAGGAAAAGAGAGCGCGGGAAAGGGGAAAACTGACGAAAGTGAAGGTGGCAGAGGAGGGCAAGAGAGCTGAAGGAGGAAGATGAGAGGAGCGAGATGAAGATGCAGCAGGTGGTAGAGAGGAAAAGAGAGCGAGGGAAAGTGGAGGACTGGCGAAAGTGAAGGTGTCGGAGGAGGGCACGAGAGCTGAAGGAGGAAGATGAGAGGAGCGAGATGAAGATGCAGCAGGTGGTAGAGAGGAAAAGAGAGCGCGGGAAAGTGGAGGACTGGCGAAAGTGAAGGTGGCAGAGGAGGACAAGAGAGCTGAAGGAGGAAGATGAGAGGAGCGAGATGAAGATGCAGCAGGTGGAAGAGAGAAAAAGAGAGCGCGGGAAAGGAGAGAACTGACGAAAAAAGTGGCAGAGGAGGGCAAGAGAGCTGAAGGAGGAAGATGAGAGACCCGGCGGCAGGTAGCCAGGTATGAGCCAATGGCGGAACAGAGGGGGTTACAGGGTTAAGCCCTTTGGACCTGGATGCACCATAGCACCTGATCACAGTGCAAGTACCCCGCCGACCCTCCCTCCACTTTGCGACAGCCTGCACACCTTGCTACACCACAGTCTGAAGGTTCAAGAGGAGTGTAAATACCATTTCAAAGACACTCCTCGGAAAGAGGAGTGCAAATGCCTTTTCAAAGACACTATCCGGGAAGAGGAGTGTAAATGCCATTTGAAAGACACTATCCGGTAAGAGGAGTGGCAATGCCAATTAAAAGACACTACCAGGGAAGAGGAGTCGAAATGTCATTTCAAAGACACTACCAGGGAAGAGGAGTGTAAATGCCATTTAAAAGACACTACCTGGGAAGAGGAGTGTAAATGCCATTTCAAAGACACTACCCTGGAAGAGGATTGAAAATACCATTTAAAAGACACCACCCTGGAGGTAGGCCGTGTATCCTGGAGTTTTGATAATTTGATAAAGTACGAAAATCTCCTCTGTCCTGATTGGCTTTGAAGTTGTGAAGTTGTTATGAAGTTCCCAAATAGTTTGAAGTTTTAACTTTAAGTCACTAGAAACTGTGCCTTGTCCTGTGTTTCCACATGTCCCAGTGACAGCTGTAAACACGCAAGTATTTAGGCTAACATAATAGAATGACTTCGACATGCTCAGGCATTACAATTCCATGAATCGCCGCCTCAAAAAGTGAACTAAAATATTGGCTGATGGCATTTTATGATGTGCTTTGTGCTTTGTTCCTTTAAAATTGCGTAATCTGGGCACCTCCCATCCTTCCTGTCTGTCCCCTAGAAACACTCGTGTACAGGCGCGTTATAAATGACGTATCATGTCAGGCAGGTGCTGGACTGGTTTGAAGTTCCCAGGGGGTGCCAGACCTGTGTCATACGGCTGAGCATAAAGACCCCAAGGGCCGACAGTGGGATCTTACCATCCTGTGGAAGGCCTGGCATGTAAGCATTGCAGCTTGGCACCCGGGCCTGTAAGCAGTCTCTGATCTCACCCTCTTATGCAAACACGCCAAGAAATGGTTAACAAGTGTGCTATAAATAGCGTTGGATGAACCTTACTTGAATGGTTTCCACCTAGCCTTTATAATAATTTCAGATGCTAAAGAGGCTGAGTTCTGTCCCTCTCGAGGCAAAGGTGACGTTAAGTTGCGTGTCACCTCCTTCCGTTTTCCCCTCTGAGAAATGTTTTTTTCCTTTGTTGTATGAAATCACTTGCGCTCCCCTTCGGTACACAATAAAATGTTTACAAATCTTCGGGGCAGTTGTGGAAACGTCTTTGATAGAGGTAGAAATTGGCGCTAAAATATTGTTTTGTATTGTAGTAGTCATTTATATAGTGCCTTTTCCCATTTGTATGGTCTCAAAGCGCTTTGTGGTAGGAACGCCCTCGGAGACCAGGTATGGGAAGTTCTAAAAGGAGGCTTAAAATGCGTGTGTGCGTTTGGCCAAATTAGGATTTAGGAGGCCTGGCTAGGCTCCAGTGAGGTATTTGATCTCATAATAAATATCCTGTTGTTCCTGTTACTGTTATATGATATGACATGATAGTTTATTTATATAGCGCGCATACGCAATGTGTTTCAAAGCGCTTCAAAGCAAGGGAGGGAACAAGGGAAAATACAATTACATTCTTACAGGACATGGACAGTAAGGATGTGAAATTAACTATCGTACTCGGCCTGACGACATTTCAGATAGTGCAAGAGCTCAGACATAGATAAGGAAGGGAGGGGGAGCATGTGAAGGAAATGGAAACAGACAGGCGATTACCGTACAAGGCCTGACGACATTTCTGGTAGAGCCGGAGAAAAACAAGAGGTGAGGGAGAGGGGTGCAGAAAGAGAGGGCAGGAACAAGAACAAAACAAGCGACTATAATACTAGGCCTGACGACATTTCAGATAGTGCTGAAGGCGTGGTGGGGAGTAAAAAACAGTAATAGGAGGGTGGAGGAAACAGACGAGGTTGCTATCATACTAGGTCCAGGGACAATTCTGATAGAGTAAGTGCATAGAAGAAAGTAAGGGGAGGAGATAGGAAAAGGGAGAAGGGAAAGGAGGAGCGAACAGAGAGTTAGCAGTCAAAAGAGTGGAGAAGCAAGAGGGGCGAGTGAATACAATTGCAGAAGTCAGTAGTAACACATAATGTTGCAAGCCAGGATACAAGATGAAGATGGGAACAGCACGATTCATGGCCACCATGAGTACAAAATGCTTGTACTCATGGTTATACTCTTAACGAGGGCTGCATAGTCCTGCATTCATTAAGGTAAAGAACTACAAGTACCACAAAACAAAGTCATTTGAGCTAAAAAGGCAGGACTAGCTGAACATCTCACAATTAGCATTGGAGAGCTTTGTTGCATACAGATGTTGGAAAGCAGCTTATGTTAAGAAGCCTACTGTTCCAGCGCTTAGCACCTATTGGCAAGGCCTCCAAGCGCTGATGCAATTCTAATAGAAGAGGACATTATTATAGCTTTCATGCCCTGCCAGGAGGGCGGACATGGCCATTAATGGCCTGTCAGCCCGAGCTAAGGCAAGCCTGAGAGATGCTCGGGCCTCATCTCGCTATGGGCCGTTAAAGGCCATCAACAAAAAACAAGTGTCTAAAACTAAAGACACTCCCGTCCCCTGCACACCATTAAAGCTGATACACAATCAGTCAAATCTTTCAAATTTTACTTCAAAATTGATGAATATATACAGAAAAGCAAAAACATTAATAAAACAGATTCAATCCAGAGGCTTCTGGTTCACATATGAATTTCAAAAGGAATCAAATCAGAATTACAAACAGGCCATCGATATATAAATGAAATCTTCTTGTAGTAAACTAAAGAGAAGTGTCCAAAATCAATTATCCTTTGATGAACTGAAAGGCTCTACGCGTTTCGGGGAACACCCCCTTCTTCAGGAGCGAAAGAATAATCTGAAATAACATACATTTAGGAGATCATCAGTTTCAAAATTACAACATGTCATTTCAAAACAACACAGAGAAAATCCAACAATTTTAAATAGAGTAATGCCCCTTCTAGGCTGTACACAACTATCCACATCAATTTGAATAGAGTCTGAATGGACAAGGTAAAGAATAACATGTGCAATTAATTGGGCATGCAAGCGCTGTGGTTCCAAAAAAGAGAAAAGTGCACTACACATAAACAGTCAGGTAAAAAGTACCAAAGACAAATGTACCTGATAAGAATGAAGGGAAAGTCAGCAGAACTGAGTTCGCAGGAGTCCTCTCACTCTCCAAAGATATGTCAAAGGCCCACATGGGAAAAGTAGCTCGTTTGTAGAGAGGTTAATGGTGGGGTAGATCCAAAAGAAGGGAATACCCTGCTCAATAAAGGGATGCATATGAAGGCTAATAATCAACCACTGTACCTAAACAGAAGAAAGGTGCAGCTATTCCTGAATTAAATACTATGCTTACCTCAAAGTAAAGACGGCGAACACTGAGTAGTTTGTCCCACGAGGCACGTGTAGCTGACTACAAACTATCGCCCTGAGAGTGTCTAAGCTGACAACTTTACACATGTATGGATTCAGCCTCAATGTAGAAAGGATCAACCACAATGCATACAGATAACTAAAAGAAAGAAAATAGAAACAAAATATTCTTAAATGTAAAAAACCACAAAACCAACAAAATCAATTTAACCATTCAAACACCAGTCCGAGTTTGATGTTAATTTCCCCTCGCCACCTAGGAAGGGCAAATTCTCCCTAGATATCACAATCACAACCCACCAGGGGCAAAGCATAATTTAGAATTTTAACTGATAACAAAAACCATACGGCTGTAAATAAAGCCTATTTCTATCTAGTGTCTGCTAAGGCACAGAGGAAGATACAGTGTACCCCATCTGGTCCCTAGACTCACCTGCATGCGAAAGTCACAGACTCAAGGATTCGCCACTGCCTGGACGGCATAGCGTTTCCCGAAGTCTCTCTCCTTTTGGAGGCCGTTTCAAACCATGTGACAGTGTCACGTGATCGAATACGGAAAGCGTCAAAATACGGTGCTCGAAAGTATAACATTGCTGAATTTCTATTCGTCTCCATGTGAGCGAATAATAACAACGACGGGGCAAAACATTCCCGTGTCCGAAACTCAAGCAAAGTTAAATGCAGAAACTTAGAAAATCATGCGTAACACGTTAGAGAGTCACGTGAACAGGTACTACAGCTAAAATTAGGCAACTACCTGAAGCACCTGACACTGCAACGCGGGTCATCGACAAAGGAAATCCAAGAAACTGTTCCCGTATAGAGTTACATAACGTTACAAAATCACCCGAATTAATGCTGCAGCCAAAAAATGGCAGCAGCTACACCAGTAACTGCCGAAAAAGTCATGAGATAAAAGATCTAGAAAAGTAATTGGAGCAAAGGTAAAGATAAAATCAGCAACATAGCCTAAAGAAAATGGTAGAATAAAGTGATTAACTACAATCGAGCATAGAAGAAAAATTGAAAAGAGAAAAGAAATTGAAAAAAAAGACTAAAACCATTAGGTGCTCAAACCCAAATAGCAACAAGCAAATAAAGGGATAAAGAGATTAACTAGAAAAGTGGAGTTCCAATCACAATAAACTGTACCCAATTAATCCAATAGTCAACAAAGACCTAAAAGAAACAACAGTAAATTAAAAACCTATACAGACTCCAAGATATCCAAGGACTCAAAAATGAACCAAGAGAACATGTTCATATAGAACAATTGAGGGAAACATCTTCATTCAGACCTTTTGGTGAAATGGTGTCCAATGTGTGTATCCAAAACATCTTCCTTTGGGCTAAGGTCCTCATGTAGTCACCTCCCTAGGTGGTCTCTTCACCACTTCCAAAATAGTAAATCGAATCTGTGCTATTGTATGACGTGCTGATGTAAAATGTCTTGCAACTGGGGATTTCTCATTGTTGCATCGTATATTCGATTTATGTTCAGTCCACCTCTATCTGGCAGACCTTGCAGTCTGTCCAATGTACATCAGGCCACAAGGACACTTGATACTATAGATGACCCCCATCGATCGACAGGTAGCAAAATGTTTCAATTTGATTTTTTTCCCCGTGTGGGGGTGCGTGATGTAATCACCCTTCACTACTTTTGTGCAGTGACTGCAGGATAGACAGGGAAATGTGCCCTTTTTCTTGGTGGCAAGTGTTAATTGTGTGTCTCTGGCACCACGTTTTGCTTTAACCACCTTGTCTCTAATGTTCGTACCTCTTTTATAAACCATCATAGGTGGTCGTGGAAACAATTTGAATAAGATAGGGTTATGATGTAAAATGGACCAATGTTTTTGAATAATTCTTTTGATGTGTAATGATTGTCTGGAGTATTTCGAAATATGGAGAATCGAAGCGTTGTCTTTTTTGGGTTTAGGGGTCAGTAATTGATCTCTCGTAATTGGGAGTGCCCTGACATGTGCTTCTTCCACTATTTCTTTGGGGTAACCTCTTGAAGTAAACTGTTTAGACAATGTTGTACATTCGTCCTGAAAAACCTCATTGTCAGTAATGATTCTCTTCAAGCGTAGAATCTGGCTATACGGTAGACTGGCCATCATTGACTTAGGGTGAAAACTTGCTTAATGAAGTAAACTGTTCACATCCGTAGGCTTGTGATACAAACATGTTTTGATTTGGTTATCTGAGATCTCCAGCTGTATATCTAAGAAATGAAGAGTAGGTTCTCCTATTTCAAGGGTGAATTTAATCCATGTGTGCACAATGTTAAGATAATAAGATAACTAAAAAAATCTTCCAATTCTTTTTTGGAACCACACCATACTCCAAAAATATCATCTATGTACCTTTTCCACATTATAATCATCGGTGACCAATCAAGATTGTCCAACCCAGTTAGTTTCTCGAACCAGTACATATAGATATTTGTATAAACTGGGGCCATTGCTGACCCCATAGATGTACCAGATATTTGAGCATAATATTCCTGTTGGTATCTAAAAAAAACTATTATGCAAAATTATAGTGATGAATTCGATGATAAGTTGTGGATCACATTTCAAATTATTGGTTTGTAATAATAGCCACTCTACAGCTTCTATTCCTTCCTGATGTGGAATGGAGGTATATAGACTACAAACATCAAGTGAACAAAGTATACAGTCTGATGACAGGCAAGTGAATTCATTAACATTCAATAGGAAATCTGTGGTGTCTCTCAAATATGTCGGTATTGATTGTACCAGTGGTTGTAGGTTCCTATCTACGTATTTGGATAAAGGGTCTAGAATACTTTCTCTACCCGCAACAATGGGCCTCAATGGTGGATGATGTTTATATTTGTGTATTTTAGGGAGACCATATAGAACAGGGATAATCAGATATTTCTTTAACAAAAAGGATCTAGTCTTCACGTTAATCCAATCATTATCAAAGGCTTTTTTCACGCAATCCTCAATTGTCTCCCTGATATGCGCGGTGGGGTCCCTATCCAATTTAAGGTATGTAGTGTTCTCCTCAAGCATAGATCTATACTGGGAGTGGTAGAAAGAAGAGTCCATTACTACCACTGTTCCCCCCTTGTCTGCTGGTTTAATGGTCAGTTCTAAATCTTTAGCCAATGATTCTAATTCCTTCAGTTGAAAATCTTTCAAATTGAACGGGACTCTTGAGTGAAAATTGATTTTCTTCAGATCATTCTCCACCTTTAGTTTGAACATGTTTATGACAGGATTGTCAATTGGAGGATCAAAAGAACTTTTTGGTCTCATCTCCAACTGATCTTCCAAGTCTTCCCACTCCGACTCGTCCATTTGTGATGAAAAAAATAGTCTGAGCTTAATTTTGCGTAATAATAGATGATTCACTTTTTCATCAAACAACGTGGAATTTGAAGTTGGAACAAAGGAAAGACCTTTGTTAAGTATATCCATTTGATTATCCGATAGATTTTTACTTGAAATATTAACAACAATAGATTCCATCATTTGTTTTTCTTTTTTGACCTTGTGCCCACGTCGGGTCTTTTTTCTAAAAAAGGGGGGGGCTATTGGGGTACCAGAAGTATTGGAAACTGATCCTCCGGCTTCTGTTGTCTGGGTAGGATCTGATGGTTGATGTGCCGGAACTTTTTTGCCTGGTATAGGATCACCTATACTACCTGCGCTAGTGTTATCTGAACCCGAAGAGTTTGGTCGAGGGTTAGGGAATCTATTCCTATTTCTTTGGGCGTAAAACTCCTGTCAGGTGTATACAATGTCGTTATGATAGTCAAAGGTGTCCCTTCTGAATTTACGTAACTTACGCTGTTCAATATCCTCTTTATATGCTGCAAGCTTTTGGTTAATATCTACTAAGATAGATTTCAAGTCTTGTTCAGATTTTAGTTTACTTAATTGCTCCCTTAGGTCTGTAATTTCCTTGTCAATCACATCAAGTGATTTAGCTAACTCTTGGATCGTCAAAAGAATAAGGTCCAATGAACATTTATTAAGTATCTGGTCCCACTTAATAATAAAGTCCTTATTCTCTTTACATAGAGTTGGCCTCAGATATACTCTAAGGCCTCTTGGTATCCGTTGAGACTTATAATACTCAACCAAGGTGGAGGCGTGCAATTTTTGCCCAATCTCACGTCTGATGATTCCCTCAAGTTTAGAAATGAGACGATCTGGATTCTCTTGTGTGTCAACAAGTTTCTCGGTCTGGCCTATCAAAGCTAAAATATTTTTAGCTTCCTCATTAGTGAATGCCAAAGTCGTGGCATGTTTATCAGTAATTTCGTTAATTTTAGAAAATGACATACTCCAAGGTACGGGTACTACCTATGTTTAGTGTCACACAATAAGGGACCAAGACATTAACAAAGTAGAGTTAGATAGGTGCACACAAAGCTAAAAAACATGAACTACTAAATCAATGAAACTTAAAGAGTTCCGGGTGCTGGGGAGGAATACAGGCCCTGACACGGGGCTTGTGCAGAACATCAACAAAAAACAAGTGTCTAAAACTAAAAACACTCCCGTCCCCTGCACACCATTAAAGCTGATACACAATCAGTCAAATCTTTCAAATGTTTACTTCAAAATTGATGAATGTATACAGAAAAGCAAAAACATTAATAAAACAGATTCAATCCAGAGGCTTCTGGTTCACATATGAATTTCAAAAGGAATCAAATCAGAATTGCAAACAGGCCATCGATATATAAATTAAATCTTCTTGTAGTAAACTAAAGAGAAGTGTCCAAAATCAATATTCTTTTGATGAACTGAAAGGCTCTACGCGTTTCGGGGAACACCCCCTTCTTCAGGAGCGAAAGAATAATCTGAAATAACATACATTTAGGAGATCATCAGTTTCAAAATTACAACATGTCATTTCAAAACAACACAGAGAAAATCCAACAATTTTAAATGGAGTAAAGCGCCTTCTAGGCTGTACACAACTATCCACATCAATTTGAATAGAGGCTGAATGGACAAGGTAAAGAACATGTCTTTGGGCCGTTAAAGGCCATGTCTGCTCGAGTGTTAGGGTATGAAAGCACCCCGTGGTTCATCCAGGTGCAAATGGCTTTCACAATTTTTCATCGAGAGATCTGCACTGCTTGACTAGCCGATCTCCCAATGAAAAATCGGGAAAGAAATATGTCATTTTTCATCTCTATAGCGGCGGCCAGGCGGGAGGAGCGCCGCGACCAGAGTGCAATGCTCTTTCCCATAGCAAAGTGGAAGTGGTGGGAAGGGAATCGGGTCAATTTTGGGAGGGGGCGGGCAACAGGGAGAGGCTCTGTGTTGCTTCCGAGCAATGAAAGAAGAAATAAAAAGGTGCCGCCCGGGTAAGGGCTTTGGTTGGCTGGGACAGCAGGTGGGGCTTGTGTATTCTCGCCAGCTGATCCTGCCACCTGATTGGCTGAGTGCCCTTCCCCGGGTGCGAATGAATATTAAGTAATGGCATTAAGAATAATGTATGAAGTGTCTGGCTGGAATGGGCTGTATTTTTATTACTGCTGCGTCCCGCACCCTTCCCTTCATACTGCAGGGATGCGGCCTAGGTGGTACAGCACCCAAGCTTTTTGCCATACAGAAACCTTCAACATAAGAAAAACAAAGCGAGTGTGCAGGTGCGGTAATATGCACAACAGCCCTCATCTAGTGGATGCGCAGTTTTTCCCATCATCGATTTTCTACGCGAGGGCTGAGGGGGCTTCGCTCGTTGTCTCCTTTTTCATGTTACAGCCATGGATTCATTCTCTTGCTCTTCAGAAAGGGGGGGTTCCCTATTGGCAGGTCTTGTGACAGGCAGGCCTCACAGAGTTGTGCGCCTGTAGTGACACACTTCTGGTATGAGTATTGGGGATCATTTTCAAGCACTGGGATGACGTCTTCCACGGATACTTGCCAGAGTCCATCGGTGTCATCAATAAGGCACAGAAAAGTCCAAATTTGTACTCCTTTCTTTCATAGCAACCAGTCCCTGCTAGGCCTTCCCATGCCTCGCTGCCCACAGGAGGAAAACAATGGCTCTGTAGGTGACTAAATGCCCCCCCGTATCAGCGGGAAACCCACTTGGCCTGTCATTGGATGGATTTCTGAGATGGCAAATTGTTAGCCTAACATGACTTCTTGCTTATGGGCTAATACAATAGACTTAACATGGGCATTTGTCCATAGTTATACCAACATTACTGCTCCTTCCATTCACTACCCCAACCTCCCACTTCTGGAAAAAGGGCAGATGGAGACATTCTTCTTTTGTTGGCATAAAAGACCACAGATTTATTATCACAACATTACTAAACACTACATGCTTATCATCACTGCAAAACCAAACTTTGTGAAGTTGTTCTCCAGCTGCAGTGACCAGCTGACTGCTCCATCTCAAAAGATTGCTTCCCCCATTTTCCAACCAAGTCCACTCTAGGCCAAAGCTCCCCCAACCGTTATACTCTGTGCCTCGCCTGCCCTTGCAGGTGGTCCTAAACTGGAGGAGTGCCGTTTTTTGCCAGTGGAAGCCGAGCCCTCGTCGATACCTCCAGCGCCCTTGGCACTAGGCCTCCCGCTTTCCCACGGCTCATTAGTAGTACCACAGTGTCACTGGTCGCAAAAACACTGCCACACCATTCTGTGACTGCAACAGAGAAGACTTACACTTTCATTGCTGCTGAAAACCTTTTGTAGGGAAGGTGGGAGGAAAAACTGCTCTCGACCCCATTTGTCCACAGCTCGGTGGCAATAATTTGGTGCTGCCAGCGGCAGGGCCGCTCTTATCCTGGAGGACATGCCCCCTTCCTTTTGTTGCCCTTTCGCTGGCTTCTTGTTGTGTTTGGTGAGCTCCCCGTCCCCTCACACCTTTCCCGGGCTAAACCCTCAGCTTTGCAGGCTTTGCACAACCCCTCCCCCTTACCCAGGGAGGAGGAAGGAGGATGCTGCCCTGTTATCTGGGCGCTTCCACAAGGGATTCTCCCGTTGTCACCTTCACTTCCTCTGTGGGCATAGTACCAGACTCAACTCAATCTCCCCCAATGCAAGGCAATGTTTGCCGCGGTACCATTCCCAGCCTTTGAAAAAACTGCCACAACACTGGGCACGTTTCTTCTGTGGACCGTTTCGGTTTTACACCTCTTTCCTTGTTCTGGAACCCACCTGGCTCACAGACCGGCTGATGGCATCACAGTTACCACTCACCCCATCCTCACTGTTGTCATCCTCCTGTTCCATTGTAATCTCTTTTATACCTTTGAGCAAGAAATTGTAGCAACATCGATCATGATGCCCGTTCTTCCCACACTTAAGGCAAACCCCTTGACCCATCCCCATTTTACTCTCCACCCCTTGGTAATAAAAGGTCCCCGTGTTCTCCCACTTCTTGTAGAGATGTTTCACGCTGGAAGTGGACTACTTGGAGGTTGGAGCACTCCCTTTTTTGGGGTTGCTACTGTATGGCCAGATTTTCTTTTACTTCCGCTTTTTCTAGTTCCTTAACCAATGCCACCATGTGTTCTATTTTTTTGGCAATGTTCAGTACTTTGTTGCGACTCAGATCTCCCTTTATCCAAATCTCCTCTCGGATCTTGACATGAACTGGTCTCTCAACCTCTTATTATGCGATGCACTAAAATTACATGTGTTATCCCGTTCCCCCAGTGCATTGGTGAAATCGACTATGAATTCCCCCTTGTTTTGGTCTCTGGTGGGAAAGTGGTACCTTTGTAGAATATATATATTTTTTAAATTTGTTAATGGTTACACAGTAACCTTTACAAAATGTTGTTAATAAGTCATAAAAACTTTACATATTCGTACATCAGTATTTTCCAGCATTTTACAAAATGTTCCTTAAAATCTTTCCATAGCAAATCATTGTAGAATAATACTTATTTATTTTTTCGAAATGCTTATCCAATTTTTTCAAAATGGTCTCCTATGCATTATTTGATAGTTCTTCTGTTGGGTAGAAGTGGACCCCCCCACCCCAGGGTTTCTGGGGTACAGGAGGCCCAACACTTCCCCTTTGCCAAAAGGAATGCAGCAGAGTCCAGGCAGTAAGCAGCATGTTTCAAACTGTGTTTTAATGGCAAAAAACACACAGGGATTTGCGCAGGGAAAGAAATCCAAGCACCTCTCAGAAGGACTGGCCTGCAAGCCAGTTTCGTAACACAACAGCACCATTCTGACATCACAAAATTGGGCTGGCTCCCAGAAACCTATCTCATCCTGAGATTGGTTGCTGAGTGATTGGCCACATATAGTTCCCTTATAGAAACCCTGTTAATTGGTCCTACCTTGTCAGGGGGCTGGTCTGGCTGTTTTCCCAATTACCTAATTTTAAAAGGTTGCATTGTGAAAGCCTTCCCATCGGTTTAGCTGAGCAAGGCTCTCCGCCACTGGCGTCTCAAGTGGTGATTGGCCTGAGCTGGGGTCTCCAGGCTTGAGACAAAATCTGCTCCCAGGTCGAAATCTGTGTTTCCCCCATAAAAGTAACTGTCTCTTGTGCGTCATAAATATGTGTGAATCACCACTGCCTTTTGAATGCACTCGCTATTAAATGCGACATGCAGTAATTCTTGTTACACATTGTTGCAAATCATATCTGGCTTTTGCGAGCTAGTCTTTTCATTCTCATAGAAAGCCACTGAGTCACGTGTCTTATCTCCACACTCTGGGTCGAATTAGCTGTATTTAATGAGAATTATTGAAGCTGTCTGCACTTGGTTCACTGCCGTTCAGAAGAAAAGAATTTCACCTTGTTACAAGAAAAGAGCTCATCTTGTCCTGTCGCCTGCACGTCCTGCTCGTCCTGTCGCCTGCACAAACACTGCCGAGACAAGTGTACTTCACTGTGATTTTCCTAAGCCAGTCATGGCTTCCACTGTGCCATGTTACAGTGCATGAATTATAGCGCTGTTAGGTGGCTCAATGCTTTCACTTTTCCATGGGGTTTATTCATGTGAGCATTTGCAAGCCTTTAAGTAGGAACTCTTGTGTTTTGTAGATTCTGCATGGCGGTATTGCTGCACTGAGGCTAATGTAGCATGTCTTCTTAGCGCTTTTAATCAATACTATCATTTAAAGTTTCTCTGCTGGCACCCAGAAGCTCTTCATCCACTCTGGGCAAGGTTTGTGTAACCTTTACGTTGCAGTGTTGGTGAAGTGGGTATTTTTCAGCATATTTGTCACCCATGGGCGCACTGGGGACTGGTGCAGGATGGTGAGTGCGCTCATTATTCATCCTGCTCTTCTTCTGTTGATGCATCTGGGGTGAAGGGGGGCAGGAGTAGATTTCAAATTTTCCTCTTCACTTCGCTGACACCTTCTCCCGCTCCTATGCCTGGTGTAGCCAAGTCGGGCAGATATGCCTGCCCTCAAACCCCAAACTGTGCATTTAGATGGTTCTGAGATACTCTATGCTAAACGAGGGACAGTGTATAGCAAAGACATAGACTTGGAAGTCCTCCTTCCAAGTCTCCCAGTTCAATAACGGCTCCCATGGAGTGGTCAAAAATTGAGGGGCTAGAGAACCTATATTTCTCCTTATTACTGCTGTTTCGACACTTGTTAAGCGCGTGCCTCCGAGGGTTCTCACTTGTTTCATGAATGATAGGCAGACTCCCTTCTTCCTTTTTTTCCGTGTCCAGTTAAATCAATCCCCCAGCCCAACTCCACAAAGAGGTTTCTCACACTCAAACAGGCGCTTCGCACTGTACCTTTGTTCTTTGTAGGTGCCGTTCAACCAACCAGACATTTTTTAATCCAGGAATCCATAGCTCTGCTCCGATATGCTTGCGTACGCAGCAGCAGTTTGAACACGCTCCGGCTTAGAGCGTTGTTGTGTTCACAGCGTCACCAGGTCTTTTCCTTCAACGACATAGCTCGCCGTGTCAAGCGGGTCACCCTTGCCCAGCAGTTATCGCTGTCTGTGCGCGGTACCCTGTACCCGGGTACCCTGTACCCGGGTCACGGCTGAGCACTCTGGCATCTTCCTGTACCAGTGTCGTTCCTGGGACCGCAGCTGTACAATGCACCTTTAACCTCATGAGGGCAAATCCTCACCACGACAAAGGGTGGAGAGTCCACATAGCGCTCTTCTGCTTAAGTAGTTGAATGAGCCACAGGGTGAGCTAGCCTCAACATCCTCATCACCATTTGTGACTTAAGGAAGAGACAAGATACGTGGGTTTCAAGTTCAACTTCTTTAATGTGAGTCCGTCATTATGAGGTCCCCTCACCACCACACCAGAATCTGCAGCAGACTGCTCTCTCTTCTCCCAATGTTCAGGACACACTCCATATATAAATGCCAGAACACTGGAGCACTCTCAGTTATATACATAACAAGCATGGATTGGGGAACTGCCCTGCCCAGACCAAATGAAAAGTGAACAAACAACTTCAAATCAAAATACATATAACACCCTGCCCTGGCATTTCCAGCTCATTTTGTAGTTCTGAACTGGTGGGTGATTATACAACCTAGTTCGGGATTGGCTCCTTCCCTCAGTTGGTTGTATCAGGTCTATTGATTTGTTGGTTCATATTTTTTGTTATTAGACTTTTTGCACTGGTCTGGAAGAATTTGATCAAGATTAGTTTCTATGATTGACTCCTTGTCTCAGCACTGGCTGCTAGTGCTAAGTTGGAGTTGCCGGGTTTCGAGTTTGTGATTTCGCGGTTTCCTGCATTCTTCTTATAAACAGACTGAACTTTCCTGCCGGTACGCTTATGAGGCGTCTGCTGTCCAAGTTTGGGATCTGCAGCTAGGCTGTTACTTCAGAGCATACATTGCATGAACTTCTGTACTTTCTCGTCTGTTTGTTCCCAAACACTTGTGGGTGCAGTGAGCTTGGTGTTAATGTCTCCCATATTCATGGGGTTTTCCTGCTCCACCCTGTTTGTCATTTACCATGGTTTACAGGTTTAGTGGTCTCTACTACTATTTGTCATGGGTCCCAATGGATTTTGGGACTAAGAGTCGTCTGTCTGTTTATGCACTTTTGGTCATTCCAGGGGAGGTAGAAATATACTCCATCTCTGGGGGGAGGTTGAGTCTGCAGGATTCCCCCCCCTTCGACTCTCTGGGAGACACATTGGGGAGCAGTCGGATCAGTCCAGTCTCTAGATGCTTGCCCCCTCACATACAGTAAGATGGGGAGTTCCCTTAACTCACCATAGTATCCGGATAAGAGTTAGGGCGGAGGGGGCATTTCAGAAAAGATCTATATACCCTACTCTTCAAAAACATCCCACCAGTTGCTGATCACTCTACTCAATCTTACTCTCTAGAGCACTACTTCTTCCCTCCTCCTACCCATCCCAGCTCCTCTGCCACCCCTGCATTGTAACCCCCTCTATGTACAGCGCTCCATTTTCTCCAAGGTATGTACATACTTCATAACAATCCCATACATACAATCACACCTTTGGAGAAATCCTGGTGTTCTCTGAGACCAGTGTATTCCAACTGGGTTGTGAATGGTGTTCAAAGAAAGAATGCACTGAATTCCATCCTTGACCATGGTCATTATGTACTAACAGAGGAAGGCTAATGTTTCTGTGATGACGCAGATTAATTAATCATTACTACCTTCTGCACCGACCCCACCCCACAAACGGAGACAGACTTACCACCCTATGAACCTAGGTGTGGTTGATAATATGAGTTACACTGAGCACTATGAAACGGTATGCTTAACAGGAGTGGATGTATATGCAATCTGCCATAAAGGATTAGTTAAGTTGCATGACACATAAGGACTAAAGTAGTATGTAGAATGAACGAATAGTGTGCAGTATAAATAGTGTAACACAGTATAAGAGGACAGGAGGTTCCTGGGTACCAAGAGAGGGCCTCACTGCACTGATAGGGCAGTTGGATTATAGGTAGATAAGATGCTGAATACAAGGGCAGGGACACCATCATATGACATACCTACAAGATGCAGAGACACGGCTATAGGTCACCAATATGGAGACAGGAAAACGGAAGTGCAGCCATTTAACACAGAGACCACAGAAGGTATCAGAATTAGTAAGGCCTCGGAACCCAAGAGGCTGAATTTACAAAAACACATGTATTCCAGAAACTGGGGGGCTAGAGGGTGCCCAGAGAGTAGCTCATGGCCAGAGCCAAGGTCAGAAACTAGGAAGGGAGTAATAAATTAAGGGAACGCAGGCACAAGACAACAGTTCCCAGGTCGAGAAGCGGTAGACTCCCAAGATTAATTAATTTTAATAGGAGCACAATCAACCTTTGTTGTCCAGGTGCACGAGATCATTAAGCCATGAGACTATAGGAAAATAACTGACTAGTGTCCCAAGTGGTCACAAAGAACAGAACATGCATGCTGGAATTAGCTAAAGCCTTAATAAATAGAAGGAAATCTACTCTCAAACACGGTACCATAACTCTTGATCCAGAGATGAGAAACACTGGCTATTCATTATGAGCCGAACACAGATATGACACCTGCTGAACTCCCTCAGTACACACGCAGACACTAGACAGCACACAAGGCCAAATAAAAAGGAAAGGGAAGGCCTCATTGCCTCGGGAGGACCAGAAGTGTTCTTTAATTGGAATGATGGCAGACTGCAGAGGTCTCGCCCCCATTTGTGTCTCACTCATATCTTGATGCCTTGTCAAAGTGTCCAATGTTGGTAAGCTAGATGCCAACCAATAAGAAAGTCAATTGCTGCACTGCCTGTGATGGGTGATGTCAATTAACTATCCTTGTAATGACGTATTAGAAATGGTATCAGTAGTAGGATGGGACCAATAAAGTAACTAACGCCTGTGGATCCTATATGTAGTTTGAACTACTAACCAACCCAACCTCCCCGTAGGTTAAATTTGCTGATGTCATTGTGGTACAAAACTCACTTGTAGTCATTGCAGATGTTGAGAGCTACGAGAACAAGGTACCTATATGCTGTTACAGCAAGAATTCATTGTTTGAATAAAGATGGGTTTTGAAATGCACCTGGGTCCTCCATCATTGAGTATTATTCTGACTAATTGTGTGATCCTGGGTGCACCTTTCCATTTCAGTTCTCACACCATTCTTCACGTTGCTTCCTCAACTGGCTTTATTGGACTTTCGGCCACAGCCCTCTCTGTCCTGTGTACGGCACCCCTGGGATGTGTGAGGAGTTGAGGCTACTATTAAAGACTTCAGACTTTACTGTTCCGATCCCAGCACTTTTGCAAACACCAAACCCACATGTAAAATTCCTTGAAGATCCTAAACGCTGTTCAGTTGACTGAGGGCAATCTACAAAAACGTCCCTGTTTTGATCCCTGAACTTTCTGATGTTGCAAGGTTTGCCACCTGCGTGAAATAGCTAGGTTGTGTTTGGGTTTATATAAGCAATTCTACCATGGCCATTAACCATCCAAGGTTACCTGCTACAAATGTACATGGAGTTACATACTTGGGAAGGGGTTATTTATAGAAATAGACTAGCAGTTTTCCCAATCAATGCATTTTTGATGCATTCCCAATCCATCTTCTACATCAGGTTCCAGGTCATGCCTGTGTGCAGCTCACCATAACCGTAAACATAGATTTTTGTGTTCCTGAGTCCAACTGTTCACAGCAGCATGCCTGACCTGGTAGCACCGCATAGGCAAAGCCTCAGTTTGCGTGAATTGGTTGACAGTGAGTGAGTATGATCAAAACATTATCAGGCAAATGGTCAGCTCTGAGAAGAACTATGGGGGGGTCAAGGGCTGAATGGGTGCTATGAAGTAAATACTCTATCATTAACACCCTCCTGTGTGAGATTGATGCACACTCATGAACAGGGCTAGGCTTCTTTCTCGGCTGCTCCCCTGTCCTTGAAATTCAGGCAGAGTCCAGCGCAACCTGCAGAGATCCAGTGGTTCAAAATACACAAAGCACACAAGGCCATAGAACATAGGCCACACAGCCGCACACTCCCCTAGCATGACTCAGCCAGCTTGCATGCTCAAAGAGGGCTCCTCTCAGCCCCACTGACAGGCTCTGCTCCATCATCTACAAATAACCAATTAGTCTCAGTTCAGACTGGGCACTATGTAGGCTAGTGTCACTTTATGATATGATATGATAGTTTATTTGTATAGCGCCAATACACAATGTGTTTCAAAGCGCTTCACGAGAAGGGAGGGAAGAAGGGAAAATACAAAACATTATTACAGGCCATGAAAAACAAGAATGTGAAATTAACAATCATACTCGGCCTGGCGACATTTCAGATAGTGCAAGAGGTAAAACACAGATAGGATGGAAATGGGAACAAACAGGCGACTACCGTACTAGGCCTGACGACATTTTCGGGTAGAGCCGGAGAATTACACGAGGTGAGGGAGAGGGGAGGACAGAGGAGGGAGAGGAACACAACAAGCGACTATCGTACTAAGCCTGACAACATTTCAGATGATGCTGGAGGGGGAGGGGGATAACAAGTAAGGGGGGAGGAGACAAAAATGTGTTATTTAAAGCCTGGGGCAGGAGCTGGAAGCCTGGGGCTTGCACAGTGCCTCCAACACTTGTCGGAGCCGTCATGAAGTCAACTGTTGCAGTTCCGGCCATGGAAATAAGAGGACCAAATCTAGTGTGAGATCTTGATCAACAGTTCAAAAGATTCTGGAGGTGGACAACAAGAGATCTCTTGAAGCCTCAGAGTCATGTTGATGGAGGGGGCTTTTTGCTGTATCTGGTCTATGGGTGTCCAGCACTGTCCACACATTGCACTGATGTGACAAGTACAATACCCTTCATGGTCTTAAGACATGGACAGAAGAACCTACCACGAACAACAAGAAGTCCAAATGGGAGAGATGACAGACTAAAAGCAGATACCCCTGAGGCTACAGATCCTACCACCAAGGAACACGACGGTGCATTCTATATCCATGCTCAGTGTCTGCAACTTTAACATAGGCAGGTGCTCCTCCTCAAAATGCAAACCCCTCAATCACAATATCATCATCCACCCATTTTTCAACCTGTGGTTTGGTCAATGTACTTGAAGAAGGTGTGGCTGCTGACAACGGTACCCTCACTTCAATCCACTTCACATGTGTCACACCGATCCGGATGCTTGGAATTTTCATTCGTGCAAAGACTACAGGCCTTTGTTGCATGGATGTTGTGAGACATGCTGCTTGGCGGCACGGGGACAGAATGCCTGAAGCACACCGGGTGCACCATTAAACTCTATATCTTCCCCCCAGATGAAGTGCTCGAAGGCTTCTAAGGGCTTGGCTGGATAAAACATAACAGGGCTAAGCTCCACAATAAGAAGATGGCACAACCCAGAGATGTAACAAAACTTTGAGTACAATGGTATGTGGTCGCCAAAGTCAAAGAGAAAATAACAGTCCTGGAAAAGATTGGCATTATAGAAAAAGTACTAGGACACGTGCTATGGGTTTTGCTAGTTTTAGCCCTCAAGAAGTCCAAGCAACCAGGGTAAGTCTGAGTCTGGAACGCAGGAAAAGACACAATTTGCCGATAGTCAATGACATGATCGCAGACCTCACAAGTGACATTGACTTCTTAAATCTGGATCTGATGACAGGCTACCACCAACTCAAGCCGAGCAAGCAATTCTGTCCCGTAATAACCTTTTCATGAAATGACTTCATGGCCTAGATACCTTTGAGAATGCCTTGTGTGGATGGGAATGAAAAGACAAGATGAGGTTGGTGAACTAGTTAGATTTACAGTAATCAAAGGCAGTTGAGCGAGTAAAACCAGATTCTTTTAGGAGGCAAAGAGAGAGGATGACATTCACAGGCAAAGCAGGTGAAGGCCCATGATTGTCCACATTAGTCAGACCAGTGGGGTCATCCAAGGTTGAAGGTGGGAGCCAGATGGAGCATAGCAGCGATCAGGATGGCAATGATTGAAAGGAGAGACCTGTACCAAGATATCCCTGTGAATTTAGACGTCCTTGGGTGGGACAAGAGGTCAGAGGGAGGATCTGACTTTGCTTTATAGGGAGTGAAGGAGTCAGGTATTATTGTGTGTTTGGTGATGGGGGTGAAGAGTGCAGGGGTAGAAAATCTGAGATACGCTGAAAGGGGTATTTGCAGGTTGTAGAGGAAACCAGGGAGCGGTGGAAAAGGAGGGTAGAGTCAAGTAGGAGATGGTGAGCGCTGGATAACAGTGAATGTTTGAACTCACCCATGAGTACAACTGAGGCATTGAGGGTAGGAATTTTCAAAGATGGCCAAGATCAGGAAACAAGGAGTTGAGAGTGTCATGGTTTGATAGATGAGAATGATGAGGTGTCTGCGGGAGAGATTGGGTTGTAACATGTTCAGAGGAAGATAGGAGGAAATCAGACGGGTAGGGTGGGATAGTGGGCAAAGTTGGCAGATTTGATGTATGGAGATCTAAGGAAGGCCATGGCATGAGGACTATCAGCCTCAGACTGTGAGTGACACCCTATATGGAGTTCCTTCTTGCTGCTAGAACATCTGCCCTTCTGACTTATATCCAGAAGTGACTGCGGCCCATCTCCACTCAGCAGGGAATAGCAACTTCAGCTGCTCCCCAGCCCTGCACAATGTCACTGCATTTCCTGCCTTTGGCATGTTCCCACACGGAGTGGCGTGCAGACACAAACGCAGAGCTTTGTTTCCCATTGGTCGCTTCTGTATACCCTCTTCTATTTCTCTTTGAACTCACACACTCCTTATGTTTCACATACCTAAAACAAGTATTTACAGGCATATGCAAGGAGATTTGAATTTACTTTTCGGATATATCGAATGAGGCGATATACACCGAGGCTGTGGCCCAACTCTGCAGGTAATGGCCCTCCATCCAAGTTAAGGGTCAGAGTAAAACAAGGTTCCCATAACGCAGCCAGCAGTGCTTTTTACCCACAGGGTCAGCCCGCTGCTGAGGTGTATATCGCCATTAACACCCATGTGGTTTCCTACGTTCAATTAAAAAAAAGAAAATGTACTTTGCGGTGCAGCATGGCACCATCATTTCTGAAGACCGTTTTCTATATTGATGACCATGAAGTCATCAACAAGGAAACATACTTCAGAAACTGCAGCGCTCACCGCGCCGCGACGTGGTGCAAAGCAAGGTACGTTTTCTCTTTTTTAGATTAAACACCCTTAGCACCCTTGTATGAACAACATGGGTGCGAAGAGCTGATGGGGGAGTGGGAAACGGGAGGAGGAGAAGGGGAGGGGTGCTGGCTAGTAGCACTCAGGCTGTTTGGAAAGTGGGCTTATACCAGAGAATACAGCCCACATTCAAGAGCTTCCTGATTGGCCAGCGCTCCTTTCCAAGGTGCTAATGTATTTTATTCCACAATCAAAAAAGCCTAAATGTGATCACAAAATCAAATACTGCATCTGGTTTGCAGCGCCATTTTCCATCGTTGTGATATTGTACAATGTAAAGGACTGGACTAACCTGACTTTATCCAGAGGCGCCTGCGATGTTGGGTGACCATGGCATGTTGGCTGTGTCTGGAAATACCCAGTCCAACGCTGACAGGGCTTGAGGGCAAGTCATCTGGCGAGCACTGGACAGCTCCATGTCACGTTTTAACGTGTAAAATAAATGCATGGAAATGCTATCTTTTACATTTAAAAGTACAGATCCATCGAAACTTGTCCATTCCTATATTCGATAGGCACGTTTCGATGGATATGTACTTTTTGTGCAATTCGATGGATTTATATTCAATGCATTTCTTTCAATGGATTTCCTTTTCGATTAAATATTTTCATTGAAAGGACCATAAACCCATGATGGTACATCATCACATCAGTCTTAAAATGATGTGCCGGCCCCTCCAGGGGGACATCACTCTGCGTATTCTGTTCTAACTCGTGTCTTTGGGTTTTCTTAGTCCAGTGAAGGCCAATCACAGTAATCACTCACCCTTTAATTGAATAAGATTTAAGATACCCACCAGAGAGGACTAATTTGACACAGGGACCACGTTTGATTGGCAACAGGCATGGCAACACTGTTCAAAAATAACATAATTTTAATTCAAATACAAAATAGAATATACATTAGATGCACATTTCCTCATGAACCCTTTGACAAAGTTGCAGTGTAACCAGTAACCAGAGTAACTTTGCTGCAAGCATGACATTGGCAAGGGATTGTGCGAAGCATGAGGTGCCTCCTTGCCATATGACACCCCACAATTCTTCCAGTGGGCCTATGCAACGTTCTTGAGGAGGACTATTGGCTATTTGAGGTTCCGTTACTATATCCTTAAATGATCTCCGATCGGTCTCCGATCGGTCAAAGGCGAATGTTCCGGAGAGAGCCCCAAGAGAAATGATTTGTGTTCGCCTTGCTATTAAAAGGCTCCTCATTTATCAAAAATCAAAAAAACACTTCCTCCAGTGCTCAATATATACTTATAACAATGTCCCCATATGCAAATTAGGATGAAGGGAAAAGACATTTCAAGGAATTGGTACCGCACTTTGTGCCTTCTCCGGGAACCAGTCGATGGGATAAATCCCTTTTCTTTTCATTATATTATTAACAGGAATGTGTTCCAAGGGACACATTATTTTTTATTTTTCATGTGTTCCCTAAATGTGCGGATACAGAATCTGCATTCTTTATTGCGTAAATGCCAAATCCCAAATAAAGTTGCATAGTATTTTTAGAATTTATGCATTGACAATTCTGGTTTTCATCTCTACCTTTTTGAAAGAGTACTTTTGCTTGGTCCTCTTATCAGTCAGAATGTACCACGTGCCCCAGTAGATGCCATCCGTCAGCCCGATGTATCGGCCTTTATGGTATTTGCCATTGAGGTTGGCCGCCAGGCAAGAGTCAAACCACCAGCCAGCGCCGTAGTAGGTGCCACAGTTCCCGGTCTGGTAGTTGTCATTGTCACTGTCAGCCGTTGTGAAGTGCTTGTGGTCGTGGTTGTAGTTGCGACTGTAGCTCAGGGCGTTACCGGCGTTGCCCTGGTACTCCCGGGATGTCAGCCGGTACTTGTTTTGTTCGCTGGCCACCTTGAACTTCTTATATATGGCGTGACGCTTCACGCCGTACCAGTCCTCCAGTTCGATGCGGAGGGCGTGCTGGCCCACCCGGGTCAGCCCGTGGAGGTTCTCGTTGCCGAGCCAGTGCTCCCCCTGGAGGTTTCCAAAGCCATGCTTGTACTCCTGCCATGTTCGGTTGAAGTCGACGGAGCCGTCCTGGCGGCGCTGGAACACTGTCCAGCCTCCTCCGTCGGTGACCATATCACAGTAGGCCTGCGGGAAACACAAACAAAGTCACATTTAATTTGGAACATAGTAATAGTAGTAATGGAGCACCCATTAGCTTGTTCTTCTTTACAAGGGGAGACCTCCTGTAACCCCCTTCTTTACTAACCCATTCTCGTCCCGTGCCTGCCCCCTTCGTCCCCCCAACCCTAAGCTTACAGTTAACCCTAACCATATCCGTTGCCGCCTTGACAATTTGAAGATGCAGGCAAGTGAAAACAAGAAGAAATGAATGTTTGAGGAAGTGAGTGCAGAAGGGCGAAGTTTAGAACATGATATCTAGGCAAAGTAAAGGGGGTATACCCTTTGTCTTTCTAGCCGGCAAACCCTTTTTAAAGGGCTGATGGGTGAGTCGGTTGGAAACAGGGGCTTAGGGTGTGTATGGAGGGCCATTAGAAATATGTGTTCTCTTTATTCACAGGAACAGCTACATAAGCTTTCCTAAAGTAGACCGACCAAAGGACACAAACCCTATATATTTCTGGGGCCCGGGAAGCAGTGAAGGTTTACTTCAAAGATATATAAATAAGTGAACACATTTACTTGAAGGCCTCTCATAATGTATAGCTTACAGGGCGCTTGTGATTGTGTACATGTTAGAAAGCCACACCACTATGGTGATGCCAGTTTCAGAACCCTGTGTGTTCTGTGTCATTTCAGTGTTTGCGTCAATTCTAGGTTTACTCAGCAAAGTCTAGGTGCACTGAGCTACATGGACTTTTTCTTCCAGGGTGTTCATTGTTTTCGATCCCATGTTCCTGTCCTGCTGCCCTGTAGGCGCTTTGAAACACAATGTATTTGTTGCATAAGCGCCTAATAAAGGCCCGATAAATAAATAAATATTGGGTTTGGGCCGTTTGGCAACTACAGTGTGTCGGCATCAAGATAGATGTAAAGAGGCCAGCCAAGGCTTCAGTCTAACCGACACATGCACACAATGGTTCATTCCAGGATGCACTGCCTGAATTGGGTCAATATCCCCATCACTTTCTCCCCGTTACATTTAAGATACCGTCATAAAATGGAAACCCAAAACAATAAGAAAATCTCAATCCGCTGTATAAGAACACAACAGGACTTTTGATTTCAGACCGGTGGGAGACCAGTGGAAGACCAGTGGAAGACCGGAACTCTACTCTACTCTACTCTACTCTACTCTACTCTACTCTACTCTACTCTACTCTACTCATTCAGCCCAGCCGTAAACTCCAATAACACGACTATTGAAGAGTTTTCGACTAATCTCCCTTCCCCACCTGATCGATTCTCCCTTAAACTTGGTCCAACCTCACACTGCACACACGGACCGCCACCCACATGGCAGCTTTATTCCTGATAACACTACCCCAACTATGCATATCTCAAAGAATTCTGCAGCATATGTAGAAGAGAGATCATGTATGCTGGAAGTCACTGGTATATGATATTCACATGATCAATGTGCGACAACATTAATAGTTCTGGACTCAAGGAAAGGAAAGATTCATTTAAAGAGACTCAAGGATCACAAATCTTTCCTCTGGACTACAGCAACCTGGGGATCCAGGGAACGTTAGGCATCCATATGGACACAGAGGCTCCCCACCTGTGTAACCATAGAAAGGCAAGAACCCAATTCAGAAGGCTGGATTTCTGACACCCAATCTTGAGTTGTAATGCTTGAGGATGGCATTGGGTGCAGATTGAGGTTTACTGGGTACGTTGTCGGGGAAGCCACAACACACCGCCCAGGCTCCTGCAAAATGCAGGCTATAATTCAAAACTTCCCATATCACTGATCATGTCTTCCATGGCAGAGTCCCCGGATGTGCCAAGAAATAGTGAATTCACCACAAGCTGGATAGAAATCTTCTCTCCACTAGCGCGGTCTTAGTACCAGTGCTACACATCACCCGGAAACGCCAACCTGACCCCCTTCTCAGTCCTATCAGTTAAGACTTGGAACTCAATGCCAGTCTTCAGGAAACCACTCAAAGCCCGACAATGCAACAGACAGACCCGCGCAGCACCTTCCAAATACCAATCAGAACTTTCAACCTACTGGCCACCCTAGGTTGGGAATCTAAAGTCCAACAGACATTAAACTGCCAAAAGCTGAACCAATCAGACCATTATAACATAATAGCCATCGTGAACCTGGACCCAAACGCTGAGTAGTGCACCAACGTCGAAAACTATGAGAAAATAGAGGTAATATTCGGGAACGCCTCACGACAATTGAAATATACCAGCACATAAGAGGTGTCGCTTGGGAGGGGACTGGGAGCTATAGCTCTGGGTCTTTTGGTTGTAGTCCCGGATAAAAGGCTGGCTAGTCCCGAGTCACAACAGTCCCGACATTAGCGTAGTCCCAGATCTTTTCCAGACGTAGTAACGCCCCTGCAGCACAGAATGGTAATTGGAGGATACCTAGGAGATTGGACACAGTTCGGTCACTCTGCACCCAATATTGTATCCCTATCAGAATTAAGACACAGTCACAAACTCAAAATCATGATAAGATGGAACCCAAAATACTTAAACAAAATACAAGATGGCACCACTGATTTAATGCCGGTGGAGGGTGGCACTCTAGTGGTTAACACGTGTCATACACTAAAGTAACAGAACTGCTCAAGAGTCCTCAAGCACTGTCCTTTCTGAACCTACTTGGCTCACCGTTTAAAATACTAGCAATGTTACAGTTCACACAAGGACCCTCACACACACGACAGAGTTATGCCGGATAGTGCCACGACACCACGCTAGCCTGAAAAGCCACTCAGAGCACATGGCTTGAGCCGCCACATCTTTAGATGTAACACATACACTCCCCATCCCCTCCAGACCAATGCTCTCGGGCGCCCTAGAACTGTCATCCAACAGATGTGGAGGCTTTCCCTCTGAGTGCACCATAAACTCAAGTATTACTGTGAAAACAAACCAGTGCTCAGGGCTCAAGTAGGTCCGGCCTGCGCTTACTAATACTACTAAGACTACAAGATTCGTACCCGCCTCTCCTGCAACCCCACTTCCTACTACAAGAGTGATACTAGTGATCCAGCTTGACTAAGAACCCTAGTCCCTTACCCGTCTTGATTGTTTGAGTGTTGTGGGGTAGCTTATGGTTCGGCTCTATCACCGATCCTTTGCAGCATATATATGGCACCTCTGGCTCAGATTCTCAGTAGCCGTAACATTGGCTTCCACATAATCTCCACCCAGCTACGTAATGAATGACCGGACGACTGATAACTGGCTCAATCCACAGACCGGCGTTTTACCAAATAATTCTGCAACCTGCTGTGATTCCAATTGGCAGAATATCTTGGGATAGATGGAAAAAGGGTTAGTTATCCTGCTTCTAGATGGGAGAAACAGTATCCTTGCTCGTTAGGCCTTGCCTCCTATTAGTCCGTTAAAAGCAGTGCTAGGCATTGGCGCCATAGCACTGGTGGTTATGGCAAGTGTGACCGTGTCACTGTGGTTATGCATTCTCACCACTGATTTGGTCTTATGGCGAGGTTGCACCACTATGGCGTTCCTGGCAGATGCCTAGGCTGGAAGAATTCTGAGCCGGAGCTAGGGAGGGGGGAGGATCCCTCCCCCTCATTTTTGGTGTAGATTGTAGAGTATTTGGTGTCTCCATTTTGATGATTCATTCATAAAGCAGTCAATGCCAACCGTGTGGTTGGAGACCCTCTTAAAGCATGGGCAAGAGAAGGTGTCAAGGTAAAGGCAGGTGGGGGTGTGGTGCGGCTGCAACAGTGCTCATCAATTCCTCCACTGTCTTTGGTCAATTGCTGGCTGCATGGACAAAATTACATGAAAGGGTATGCACGAAAACCTAAAATAAAAATATCAGAAACTCAGTTATTGTGGGCCCCAAGATGGGTCTGCACCCACTCTAGAGCCTGCAGTATATGTTCTAGGGATCAGCCTTTCTTCAGCCCGTGCACTCTCCTGTGGATGAGTTTACTGCGCCGGACGAATCTGCAGACTTTTTTTCCCAACCCCCTTTTTTCACCATATATATGTAGGGGGTGGAGTACAGTAAATTATGAATGTTGGGGATAGTGGGAGACGTTGCAGGGGTCTCCCCCGCATATATTTGCTGTGAAAAGGAGGTAAAAAATATTCTGCTTTTTCGGCCAGTGCAGTGAAATCGGTACAGGTTTCACAGATTTGGTACCCTCACCCATGCCCCCGAGGCTGAGGCCCACGAGGCTGAGGCCGATGCAAGGAACGCGGAACTCGACATGACTAAACGTGTGATGTCCTAGCATCCTCTACAGCTTACTCCACTAAGCTCCACAACCTCTACAGGCTAATCTTTTCACCATATATCTGCCTCACGCCCGCTAGAGCCATCATAGGTATCAAACTTGATCATACAGACCCCTCAACCTGATATAGGTGTAGAGGATAACGTCCTAGTAAAGAACGCAAAGCCACATGGGAAGTTTAACTTGCCATTTGATCCTCAGCTGCTGGTGGCAACTGCCAAAGAGGGAGAATTCTAATTTCTGTTCTAATCCCCTTCAACCTTAGAGAAACATAGCTCATTTGCTGGACTTTAGGACTTTGTAATGTGGAGTGAGTGAGCCCTTTTTCTCACTCTCATGGTTTGGATTATGTGTTTCCTTTGTGTCTGATGACACGCAGCACCTTCAGTGCAGTGTCACAGAGAAAATGCTTTTTTTTCAAAAAAGGTTTAAATACCTTTTCTTGGGTGAACTACAGTTCCCAAGAATAGTAAAGTGAAATTGACTTTACTCACCTTTTCTCTTTGTAGGTCCAGCACACCCCATCTTATGTGGAGTGCTGGGTTTGTTACTTAGTAGCCCCTTATCCTACCTATTCATGTAACTTTTTTTATGATACCCTCCCTACTTTAGATGGCTTGTGGCAATGGATTAATTTTCCTACCATTGAGGTTTTCTACCGCAGGCTGAATCCTCAGCTGCTTCATAACACCCATGGGTGACCATTTTGTCAAAATGGCCTGATCTTCTTATTTTGCCATTTTCTGTTTATGAGGTGTTTCTTGGGTTTTACTCTGCACGCCAAAGCAGATTTGAGCCCTTTGTTCATTTTGCCTTTGGCGAGCTTCAATACTGAAACCCCCATCTGTCTCCTGTGTGTCTGGAAGGGCAGGAAGTGAGGGAGGTTCCGGACCCGAAATTCCCCTGTCCTCTGTCTCTAGGGAAACCTGAATGCATCCAGTACCGATTGGCTGGCTGGCTGGCAGCCACCCTAATGTTTGAGTGACAGCTAGACTGTGCATGAATGAGAGAAACCTGCTTAAAAGGTGAGGGTTTTGGTTTTGGGTCTGAAGACAGAGTCAACTACTGGGAAGAACAACCCGATGAAGAAACCGTGAACAAAGCTTGCTGCATCCTACTGGACCATTGAACTGCCCGGTGAAGCCCTGCTACTGTGCTGGAACTCCTTTTTCTGTTCGACAAGAGAAGCTCCAGGTGGGATGACTTCTTCCCTTGGGTTAGTGTGACCAACTAACTTGAGACGAACTCTGCTGGACTATCTTCCCTCACTGGCTGTACTTTTTTGCTGCTACAGGAACTGAGTGCCAGGGGTCGAGAGATCTGTAGTTGAGTCCAACGCCTGTGATCTGGCCAGAAGCTCCAGGAGTCTCCTCAGAACCCTCCAGAAGCAGGACGACAAAGGCTTGAGTCCCCTCACCAGAGTGCAGGACTTAAGGAGTGAAGGAAGCCCAACTGCTATTCAAGAGCCGTGGTGGTGCTGTTTACTGAGCGATGAAACCGCGAAGTGCCGCTGACCCGAAAAGAAACCTTAGCTGCTGCCGACCATCGAATTGCTGCTGCAGGCATCCCCAGACGTCCTCCCTCTTATCCCCATGACGGGGACCCAGGAACAAAGGATCTGCATCGCTGCAACTACGCAGAAGCCAGCTGGACCCTCCTCTTCTAACCAAAGGTACTGTTCTGACTTTGGGGTACTTACCTTTTGTCTGTAGCTTGCTCTTCTCAGTTGAGACTTACAGTAGTTGATTTCAGCTCTATCTTTCACAAGTGTAACAGATTGTGACCCTACCGTGATTTTTCTTCAACCAACTCTTACTATCTAAGAAGTACATCAGCTCCATAGAATTTGCTTCAGTTGACTTTGGCTGTCCTGGCTCCCTACAGACTCTTCGATTCCATGGGCTTTGATTCTTACTGTCCCTCATTGGTGATGTGTTGGTTTTAAACTAATATTGCTGGAAGGGTTTTTATCTAGACCTCATTGGAAGATTGAAAGTGCTCACATGCTCTGAGAACCTATAAAACATTTTCCTTCATTTAACCTTCTGTTTCTGTGAATCTCAGAATCTACAAAGTGTATAAGTGATATATAAATGCAATTACTGTCCTAGTTAGTGAAGGCACCTCTGGGTGTAGGAAGTGTGTATGAAGTATCTCTAACGAGTATCTACAAGCTTCGTGTTGATTCTGGAGAAGTATTTTGAAGTGTATTTGATTGCTGTATATATTGCCCGTATTAAAGAATGCTTATTTAAAAATTACTGTTAAATAAATAAATAATTATTTTACTACAAACCTTGAGTGAAAGTGTTACTTGGCTACTTGCATTGATATGATATGATATGATATGGTATTTGTAACGCGCCTATACACAAGTGTTTCAAGGCGCGACGAGGCAGGGAGGGGGGGACAAGGGGAGACAGACAACGATCCTACTAGGCCAGGTGTCATTCAGATCGCGCAAGTGCAGGGGTAGGGGAGTGGGAAAAAGTGCAGGGGGAAGGGGAGGGGGAAAAGTGCAGTACAAGGTAAGTGGCGTACGTAATAAATAAATAAATAGGACCAGCTGGTGGCAAGTGTGAGGTAAGTGCAGAACAAGTGCTGGGGGAGGGGGTGGCTGTAGGGATACAGAGACAGTCCCGCAGTGCAAAGGGGTTCCAGGGCATCAGTGCAAGTGGAGAGTGGCAGGGCCCAGGACCGAGGCCGTTTAGAGTGGTCCAGTTGCAGGATCAGTGCAGTTTCAGTGAAAATTAATTAGCAGTTCAGCAGGGGAGAGGGAGAGGGAAAGCAGAAGCAAAGAGGAAGGTTTTGAGGTGCTTCCGGAACCGGAGATGGTTCTCCTCAAGTTTCAGGGAGGCAGGAAGGCTGTTCCAGAGGGAGGCCCCTGCCGCGGAGAGAGATCTACCCCCAGCTCGTTGCTTCGAGAAGCGGCTAACCCTGAGGGAGTTGGAGGCGGATGAGCGAAGGGCTCGGGAAGGAAGATATTTGGGAAGAGAGAGTTGAAGGTATTTAGGACCCAGGCCCCAGAAGGCCTTGTGGACAATGCAGAGGGTTTTGAACTTTATCCTCGCAGCCACTGGGAGCCAGTGTAGAGATTTCAGTCCTGGAGAGATACGGTCCCCGGGCTTGAGGCCATTGGTGGATTTCATTGATACAGCTTCACAGCTCACATTTACCCCTCTTGAGTAAAGTCTGGCTGCTCAGTCACCCTACCAACTAGTGTAGGACAGGCCGATAGCAACAGGCGGGTTACCTAATACCAAGAGGTCAAAGGTTGTGTAGTCTCCCACAGGGTTACTATACCAATTCTTCCCTAACAGGCGGCATGGTAATGGTCTGCATAGGCTTGGTGTCCATCATCACATTACAGATCCCTCACGAAGAGGAAGGGCACCAACAGCACGTTAGGGGAGAGACCCTACAAGGAGGATGAGAAAACGGAAGAGGAAAGGTGAATATCTGCAACTGAAGAATCGACGAGCAATGAGCACCAGAAAGAGTGGCCACCAGAACCGAACGTGGACACCATGGCAGAAGAACCTGAAGAACTGATCGAATGCCTACCCAGAGAGAAGACCCATCAAACCCACAGGAAGATTCAAAGTCTTTATTATGGGGTGAGTCACTACCCCTGTAGACTTTGCAAACTGTCGTAATGGTGGGGAGGAATGTGATGTTGTCAATGGGCACAGGGAATGCGCTGCATGCTCCTCTGTGCGCCCATAGTCCAATTAAGAACTGAGCTGCAGTACACGAGTGCCAGGCACGTTTGGAGCATAACGAGTGCTATCATCGTCATTATGATGTTTGACAACATCCTGTTGCAGAGCTTGACACACGCAAAGAGCCAACAACTGTGGTTTCTCAGTCCTCGGGAACCACAGCAGAGGCCATCTCCCACAGTGCTAGGTGTCCTCAATTGAACCCTTTTTTTGGTAAAGCCTGACGCTCTAACTCATGTGCGAGAGCTTCAGGCTTTATTTTAAAAAAAAGGCATAGGGCCTCATTACGAGTAGGGTGGTAAGAGATACCGGGCACCGGTAAGGAGACCGGTGCCGGTAATCCCCTACCGCCCTATTCCGAGGTCCGTTTGGCGGGGACCGTGAGGAACGTGTGGTCAGACCACAAGTCCCTTACGGGTCGCGCTAAGGGACCAGGGCGCTAATAACAGCCTTGCGCATCGCGAGCCCGTTATAAGCGCCCTCCCCATTCCCATTGAGCCCTATGGGGGCTCAAATGGGAATGACATATTCAATGGGGACTTACCGGTCCCGCCAGGGTCGGACTAGACCGATAAGTCCCCATTGAACTACACCGGTGCCGGACCCGTTATTGGTGGCAGTCATGGTGCAATAGCGCCATGACTACCACCAATCTCGGAATGAGATACCTGGAGGGGGCTGCAGCAGGTGTGGACTGGGAATCAAGAGAGGCCCTGGAACTAATTTTCAAAGTGGCCCCATATTACATATGTTCAACAAGCCCAACCCTTTTCCTATGAGAAAATGTGGTAATAAAATAGGTTACCACACATAAGAGCCCACTTTACATGCTGTTAATGGTAAACTTCCCTTCAGGATGTTGAAAATAAAGCAAACACTCTTTGTTCAACATGTTACTTTAATGATTTATGGCATTCGGTCTAAAGATCAGGTTTCCTGGACCGCTTCTTAAATAGACTGATAAGTGCCTAGAGAAGACCTCATACCACATAAGGAGGTGGTGGCCTGTGGTAGCTGGAAGCAGGAAGTTGAGGGGGAGCAGGTAAGTGGGTGAGGTGGCCAGAGGAGTTTGATGTGTGGACTGAAGGGGGCCGGATCAGCGGTCTGTTGCATTTGGTTCGGGTTGGGAGAGTTGTGTAGTTGCTATTGACAGGACACAGTGGGGAAGATTGGGCGAGGCGGGCAGGGGAGTGCGGGAGCGGAGGTATAGGCCACGTGAGTTTCAGCTAAAAAAAAACCTGATGGGGGCAAAATACCATCCACTAGAGACTACTCCAAGGTGGCCTAAAAAAGGGGTTCTATTTTTTGGAGCAGCTTCCAATGGGCGGTTTTAAGACATGCAAATTGATTTATATATTGTTGGGTACATTTATTATGGGATCTATGCAAGCTTCAAGACGTCTCTATAAAACTTGATGTTATTTATTTTATCACAGTTTTTTTAAAGTTGCTGCCATAAATCAAGCCCTATCCCCGTCACCCAGAGCATTATTTTCCCATTTTCAGCATGGCTTATGTTGCATCGAACCTACTACCAATGGAATAGGTATTTCTTTTGTAATTTCTGAATTTCTGCATTACGTGTCGACACAGCCCGTATGGCTAGAGGCAGTCCGCACATACGGAAAACTTTGTGAAATCTGAAGAAATATTTTCATCTTTTTGCAAGCCGGAATTTCCATAGTTACAGGGGGAAAATCGGCTACAGCTGTCCAATCAGTTTGTGATCTGCAGGTGATTTCAGTTTTGAAAATCTGTGTTCACAAGAAATCTGCATTTTCTGCAGAAAAATCTGCAGGTCAGATTTGGAGCTACGCCAACTCTGCATGTTTATTGGTGCAGAATAAAAGGGTGTTCTCTTTTATCAGGTGCTGGTCCTGTGGAAGGTGTTCCTCCACCAATGGACCGTCCAAACGAATAGTCCGTTTCTATGAAAAGATTCTTCCAAACGGGAGAAACAAAAGCTATACGCGTAAGGAGCTCAGAATACTGTTTCCCAATTCCAGATTGCCCCCATCTGTACAGTCACTGCTGGACTGGCCTACAAGGAACTCGGGAGATGTCCTGGAGGGCCTCTGCACCGTGGGTCCCTTTTGTGTGGTTACCCAGGGATGCACTGTCCTACAGGAAACCCGGGAGATTTCCGGGTGGGCCTCTGCACCGTGGGTCCCTTTTGTGTGGTTACCCAGGGGTGCACTGTCCTACAGGGAACTCTGGAGATGTCCTGGAGGGCCTCTGCACCGCGGGTCCCTTTTGTGTGGTTACCCAGGGGTGCACTGTCCTACAGGGAACCCGGGAGATTTCCGGGTGGGCCTCTGCACCACAGGTCCCTTTTGTGTGGTTACCCAGGGGTGCACTGTCCTACAGGGAACTCTGGAGATGTCCTGGAGGACCTCTGCACCGCGGGTCCTTTTTGTGTGGTTACCCAGGGGTGCACTGTCCTACAGGGAACCCGGGAGATTTCCGGGTGGGCCTCTGCACCACAGATCCCTTTTGTGTGGTTACCCAGGGGTGCACTGTCCTACAGGGAACTCTGGAGATGTCCTGGAGGACCTCTGCACCGCGGGTCCTTTTTGTGTGGTTACCCAGGGGTGCACTGTCCTACAGGGAACCCGGGAGATTTCCGGGTGGGCCTCTGCACCACAGGTCTCTTTTGTGTGGTTACCCAGGGGTGGACTGTCCTACAGGGAACTCGGGATTTGTGGATGGGCCTCTGCACCTCAGATCCCTTTTGTGTGGTTACCCAGGGGTGCACTGTCCTACAGGGAACCCGGGAGATTTCCCGTTGGCACCTCTCCACCACGGGTCTCTTTTGTGTGGGTAACTTCACAAACCAGACCTGTAGTGCAGAGGCCCACCGTGAATTCTCCCGTGAATTCTCCCAAGACATATATTTCTAAAGTTTAAAGTTTAATGTTGGTTCTATTTTCCTCTGTATATGGATATTTAGAAATGCAATGATGTTTGTATACCGGACTCTAATGTCGTAGAACTTCGAATGCACCTGTACGATAAGCGCTCTACAAGTCATATATTACATCAGTTTAAAGTAGTTACATTGGCAGTTTTTGCTGAAAATTTTCGGCTGAAAAAGCTCATCGAAAAAAATGGGGGAGGGAAGGTGGATGCGGGAATATAAGGGGTACAGTGTTGGGAATAAGGACTAGATAATAGAAATGCCCCAAATAAAATAAAAAGTCAATTCGTTTTTTTTCGATTAACATGTTCAGCAAAAAAACTCAGCGGAAC
Source organism: Ambystoma mexicanum (assembly GCF_040938575.1). NCBI lineage: Eukaryota > Metazoa > Chordata > Amphibia > Caudata > Ambystomatidae > Ambystoma > Ambystoma mexicanum. Next base: position 108,457,054 of record NC_090923.1, read on the forward strand.
AAACCTGGCGATCTAAGAACATAGAACCCTTCCATCTCATCACTTCACGTTGACAGATAAAGCATCACGTGACAGTGAGTTAGTGAGCACGTAGGTGGGTCATGAGGACAGCATGAGCGAGCATGTGTGTGAGTATGCCAGTGAGGGCATGTGTGCTTCAGTGCGTGTGTATATGAACGTATGTTGGTGGGCGAGAGTAAGAGTATGTGGGGGAGTGAGCCTATGAATGAGTGGGTGTATAAGCGGTTAAGTGGGTGAGTGAGTCGGCAGCAGAGCGAGAGAGTAAGCCTGGAAGCTGGAACTGGGTAAATCCGAGCACTTACACCACAAGGATCCTGGACAAACCAGCTCTGGGCAATTCTGAAACACAATTTTAGTTTTTGTATCAGTTGACCGGTGTTCATTTGAATCATAACCTCTGTGCCAGAGCTGGGAGGCCCAGATGGAGAAGTGCTGGCACAAGTGAATGCGCCCAGTTCCCCTCCCAACTGGGTGCATTAACCGCAACCGTACCTCGAATGGCTGCTTGAGCGGGATTGGCTGGATGGTGTAGATGCCGTTGTCCCGGATGCCCTGTTTGTAAATCTCTGCGCAGTCACGCGGGAAGGACCTGTCTGACTTTTCCGAAGATTCAACTGTGAAAAGAAAAATAAGAGCAGGTGGCTGCGCGCGCCGAGTAGACAAGCTTTACGAATTTCATTGGTGTACATGCATGGATTTGACAGAAAGCTGCCCTGGCGGAGACCAACTCTCGGACAAGTTTGGGAGCTCTGAGACTGAAAGTCATTGAAAGTGCCTTTGAAAGTGCAGCAGCCATGCTGAGAAGTGCAGTTACCGTGCCATTGAAAGTATAGCAGCCATGCTGTGAAGTGCAGGTACCATGGAATTGAAAGTGTAGCAACCATGCTATGAAGTGCAAGTACCATGCCATTGAAAGTGTAGCAGCCATGCTGTGAACTGCAGGTACCGTGCCATTGAAAGTATAGCAGCCATGCTGTGAAGTGCAGGTACTGTGCCATTGAAAGTGTTGCTGCCAAGCTTTGATGTGCCAGTACTGTGCCATTAAACAAGTAGCAGCCATGCTCTGAAGTGCAAATACCGTGCCATTGAAAGTGTAGTACCGTGCCATTGAAAGTGTAGCAGCCATGCTGTGAAGTGCAGGTACTGTGCCATTGAAAGTGTAGCAGCCATGCTGTGAAGTGCAGATACTGTGCCATTGAAAGTGTAGCACCAATGCTGTGAATTGCAGATACTATGCCATTGAAAGTGTAGCAGCCATGCTGTGAAGTGCTGCTACTGTGCCATTGAAAGTGTAGCAGCCATGCTGTGAAGTACAGATACTGTAAGAGGATTCAATTCAATACTACAGCTAAGTCAACGCCTAGTCTAGAATACTGAATGAAAACCCTTATTGATATATCTTTATGTCCAGTTCATGCGTTCTGGATGACTATCCCTATATAACACCCCTCTCTTGGAATCCCCCTGACCCCACTGAGCCACGAAGTAGTTCTGTTTAGCAAGTTTAAAAGGTTTATTTGATAATTTAAACAATAGATATATATATCACACGTTATAATAAATTAATAATTGAATATCACACTTAATCTGAGCAGTAATCAATAATGGATAGTCTGGCACTAGCACACTTGTGAATAGGAACAGAAGAATAAGGTGTTAGAGAATGCTTTATATAAATTCAGATGGATGCAATGTTGAATGAAAATGCAATACAGAAAATACTCAATATGATTTCAACAAAACAATGTAATCACTTTTCTCTGGCAATCCACTCCCCCCCTTTATGCAATGCAAGGAAATGGAAGGTAAGCACACAGTTCTCAGAAATGCAATCAAATGTAATTCAGTTCACCCCAGCAAGCTTAGACTACAGAAGTTTGAAACACAGGCCCAAAATATTTTTATATGTGCTGGCAATGAAGTGAAAAATATGCTAAAATGCTTTTAATTCCCTCTAGAGGTTCAGGTCAGTGGTATCTAGTTAATATTAGTCCAGGCTCACTCTAGCAATGATTCAGGGATGGTTCTTAAGAGGCAAATGAAATTTAGCAGTTCAGGCAAAACAGCTATCTTTTTACAAGTAAAGAAATCGGGCCAAATCGCAAATTGCGGCAAAATTCGCGGGTGAGAGAATCGTGATTACGGAGAAAGTATAGGAAAGGAGTAGGAAGTCGGTTCTAGGCTTGTTGGAAAGGTAAGATTCTAAGCTTTCAGAGGAAAGTTAAACCAAGTTCCTAGCCTAAACGGTTACGGAGTTATGAACGATTTTGTGAAGGTTGTTTTTCGGATTTGAAATTTTAAAAGTTCAAAGCGACAGGTTACAGCTTGCAGCTAGAAAATGACAGGTGACAGCTTTGCAAATGACAGGTGACAGGATCTCTAGGAGACAGTTCTACTCAAGTTAAAATAGCTTGCATTAGATTATTTTAACTAAGAGATTGGGTTCTGCACAGTTCTGCTAGGTACTCACAATATATTTAGAAATAGGCCTCCCCACGGATCTGGTCAGGTTTTGGACTGGACTCTGGTTTTGGTCTCGGCACTTCACAGTGATCTGGGTCAGCTCTCTGGTTCTGCTAACAGCGGCCTGGGTCAGCTCTGCTCTGCTGGTCTAGCCTCTCTGGATTCTGGATACTGCTCTGCTTTCTAGGTACTGCTACAGGTTCTGGAGATTGATGTATTTGAAGTCTGGATCTCTGGATGTGGTGTGGTCCGGCAGCATGCTCCGCAGCAAATGGAATTGGAGGTCCCTATCTGTCCTGACTGTCTGCTTTTATGTGTTTTGAAAGTGGGTGGAGAGGCTAGCTTTCTAGGCCCTAGCCCTCTCAACTTGTCATTGGCCACTTCCTCCTCTTCCCCTTGATTGGGGGAATGAAATGAAGTGTCATCATGATGAGGTCTGTTTATGATACAGAGAACCCACCCCTGTCAACTTTACACCCACTCTATATCTGATCCAAATGCATATTTGCACAGGTACACATTTGTTTAAAATTACATGCACCCATCACATATCACATGAGGTATCCACTGTTCAAACACTGCTCTTCCTGGGGGCTTGCATTAAAAAATGGCAACATATTTCACTCTTTGGTCGGGTTACCAATATTGGATTTGTCCCCGCATTTACACAAATGTTCGCAAAGCATGTGGGCATTAGGTGGTGGAGTGTCAGATTTTTAACATACATACATTTAGAGTAATATCCTCTTTTCCGCTAAAAACCCCCCTGAACATACCACCGGGTCCTAACACGTCTTCAAATGTGCACAGAAAAATCACAAGAATAATGATATCACTTATAAAATTTTCACAAGTCCGCTCTATGAATGATCCATCTTTTTAGATTTATGTTCTGTCCCCCAGGGGTGTGTCTTTTCAGGTCACATGGTATAGAAACCAGTTTATCCAGTTTCTGCCAAGCTCAGAGACCCTGCCCCACCCAGCTCCTGCCAAGAGGAAGCTGTTTTACGGTCCCCCAATAAACCATCTGCCTGGACCCTGGAAGGCCCATTGCTCAAGAGGAAGCCATTTATGGCCTCCCCCCAATAAACCCTCTGCCTGGGTCCAGGACAGGCCTTTGTTCAACTCCCTGTAGCTGCTCCACCCCTAATCTAATCAGAGAGGTGACAACTCCTTTTGGCCAGGGGAAGAGTGGCTGAGCAGGTTTTAACTCCTGTGGGGGTAGATGTCAGGCAGAATTCAGTTCCTTAAGCCAGGTTTCAGATAAGATGTCACTTTTTGTTCCCCAGTTTAAGTCAAGACAATTTGTATATATGCAGCTAGAATGCTGATTCTAAGTTTACAACTATGACATTTAAATAATTGCAACCTATGTGACACTCAAAGTAGGTCACTCATTTCTTTTAAACATTTAGATTTTTAGGGTCTTTGAGTCCAAATTTACTTAAACTGCTGAAATCCACAGCTCAGCCAGTCTTGTTATAAACCTTCAAGTCACTTCAGAATATAACCAGTATCCACCTCTCAGTAAGTCTTTCTTTGGCCTGCTTTGGGTTCATTTATTCAGTTTTACACAAATGTCTGGTGTTGTTTTAAAACGCCGGCTTTCTGATAGTGGTGAGTACTGGTAATGCACCCATTTTTGGGATTTAAGAAAATGAATTCCCCACAATTCTAGGTTGCTTTTGGCAATCAGCATTGCCATTCCCAATGGTTTCAGGCTACTGTGTGGGTAGTCCAATGGTGGTTTTACGCGGTGCCCTTCTGTGCCCATAACATCGGCAAAAATGGGTGGCAGCCTATTCTTCATGCATTTCCCTGGGCATTTTCTGGGAAGCTCTGGCCATCATGATGTTTTCAATGCCAGTACTGCACAGTTTTTGAGGTAGGGCTCGGATGCATGGGTAAAAACATCCCACAAGCCCCCCTCTTGCGATGGCCATTCTGTTTCACTGATGGAACTCGCAAGATCTGGGATGTTTCCTCATCTTCTTCCAATAGATGGCACAGTTCAGCATCTTTTTCTCCATCCCGTCGGATCGATCGGTTCTCCTCGCCGGTCCTGATGGGAAGATTGGGCGGTACCCCGGGCCCCTTGCGTCTCTGCTCCTGGTCTCCGGATCGTCCTCCCTGGCCAGTCTCAAGGTTTTCTTTCTCCTAGGACGACAAAGGAAGAGCGGCAATACCTATTCATGGACATTTTTCCCCCACCATTGATATAGAGGGGTGGCATATATATTTTAGAACTCAACAGATATGAACATGCACATTTCTTTTTGCATTCAAAAACGAAAACATCCACATTGAGAAACTCAGAATTTGATAGGCGATATGTAGGATATTTTAAGTTAGAACTGAATTAATCTGAGACAGTACCCTCTAGGATTCCAGAGGATTCCTCCAGTTGTTGCAGAGTGTGCCTGGGATGGCAACACTTCAACTGGTTAATGTGGACCCACTTGTCTTCCCCCTCTGCCAAACCGCCTTTGGGGATGCGGATCTTGTAGGCCACAGGGAAGATCTTGTCTATAATCTCACAGGGTCCCTTCCATGTAGGCAAACATTTTCGCTGTTTGGCCTGGTTCCTTTGGAAATTGTATGGATAGACCCGGTCCCCCACCTGATATTCCTTCCTGGAAGTCTTCAGGTCATAGTGGGTCTTCATGCTATCAGCTGATCTTTCTAGATTCCGCTGAGCATAAGCAAAAGCATGTTGAAGGTGTTTCCTTAAATTCTCCACATACTCATGAGTTGTGGAGGCATTTATCAGTGTCTGCTCTTGGGTCCTGTAGAGCAAATGCTGAGGAAGCACCATCTTGCGCCCAGTCATCAACTCAAATGGTGACATTTTGGTTGCAGATGAAGGGGTAGATCTGATGGCCATTAGGACCAGAGGTAATCGGATATCCCAACTTGGCCCAGAATCTGCCACAAACTTCTTTAATATGCTCACAATGGTTCGGTTATATCTCTCTACTGCCCCAGAAGAAGCTGGCCGGTAGGCATTATGCAACTTCCTTTTGACCCCCAGTATCTCCCACATCTTTGTCATTACTTCACTGGTGAAGTGGCTACCCCTGTCCGAAACGGGAAAAGATGTATTTAATCATCAGGGCAGCTGCAGTTTCTGCCTTGCAATTTGGGGCTGGGAGACATTCCACCCACTTGGTAAACAAGCATGTAACGGTCAACATGTACTTGTTTCCTCTAATCGAGCGAATCACAGGGCCTACAAAGTTGATTTGCAAATCTGACCATGGCAGTGTCATCCCCCTCTTTTGGAGAGGCGCACGGTGCGTGAGGGATGATGGCTGAAATTGTGCACACACAAGACACCCCTTCAAGTATTGGTCGAGGTCCTGCCCCATGTGTGGCCAGTATGCAACCTCTCTTAAGATCTCAAGTGTTGTGTGAAACCCCCTATGACTGGCTGTAGCCGCATCATGGGCGTGACTTAACATCAGGCTTCGGAAGGAGGTAGGAACCACCCACTGATCGTGGCCAGCTTTGGATTTCCTTACCAGCAAACCGTCTTGGATTCGGAACATTTTTGGACATTTCATCAACACTCTTAGGTCCTCTTTCCCAATGTAATCGGTATCCGTCAGGGGAAAGTTCTCAGGGTCCTCAAGGTGTTGGTAAAACTTACCAATAATTGGATCCCCCTTCTGAGCTGTAATCAAATCAGCATCAGGGGTCTCCTTACTCCATTGTGCAATCAAAAGATCATTGTGAGCATTTGTCTGGGACCTAGTGATAGCAGTGACCTGGATTTCCCCCAACAGGGACTCAATCTCAATTAGATCCCCTTGGATGGCCCAGGTTTTGGCCAGCTGATCAGCTAAGTAATTTCCAGTTTTGTCTGGTCCCTCTACTTTGGAATGACCCTTGATCTTTTTCCAATAGATGGTCATCTCATTCGAGGTGACCAGATCATCAATGTTTTGGATCAACTTCCCATGTTTCAAGGGTTTGTTGTTAGCACATAACATGCCTCTGGTTTTCCAATTAACCAGGTGCTCCACGAACCCGTTCCGTACATAATCTGAATCTGTGATTATGACCAGTTCGCGGAGTTGATGCTGGACAGCAGTGAGGATGGCCTGATGCACAGCCATCAATTCTGCCACCTGACTACTTCGGGGACCAATTTTGTATCCAGCGGAGGGTTCTGGGGACTCATTCACCCATGCATTCCCTACGCCGGCCACCAGTTCTTTCTCCCCGTTGTTGTCAACATGGTAAGAGCATCCATCCACATAGACAGTGGGCATTCCCTCACACTTGTCCTCTTCAAAGACTTTGTGTGGGGAATTAAGGTATGCCTCCATGTTGTCCTTGATTTTTAGACTTTCGTCCTCGAGACAGTTTTCTCTGGCACAATCATGCAAGTCAGCCAGACCTTGCGCGAGGGGACTCTTCTTGTTTTGGCCATATCGGACCTCCACAGGAAAGCCTTGCATTGACAGAATCCAGGAAGTAATTCGGGAATTACTCACATTTCTGGCCCGGATTCTGTCACTTTGGAGATATTGCAGAGGCTGGTGTGGAGTCTCCACTATGATGTGTTCCCCCTGGATAAACGGGCGGTAATTCTTCAGTGCCCACACCGTTGCCAGGAGTGCCTTCTCACAATCGTTGAATTTTTCCTCCACAGAGGATAAAGTTTTGCTTGCATAGGAGATTACTTTATTGACCTTGTCATGCTTTTGGTATAATACTGTTGTCAAGCACGTATTAGAGAACCCCGTCTCCAGGAAGAACTCCTTGTTTCTGACAGGGTAAGCTAGGCAGGGCACTTGTGAGAGGCTTCTTTTGAGTTGTCTTACTGCCTCGGCTTGTTCTGGACCCCATTCCCACTTGACCCCCCCCTTCAAGAGATGAATCAGGGGTCTGGTGATCTCTGCGTAGCCCTCAATGAACTTTCTGCTGTAATTAGTCAGTCCAAGAAGGCTCCTTAGTTCCCGCAGAGTTGCGGGGTCTTTCTGTTTCTGAAGTGCTTCCACTTTCTTTTCCTGGGGACAGAGATCCTGAGGAGTAATCTCATGCCCCAAGAAATTAACACAGGTTCTACACCACTGTGCTTTCTGAAAGGAAGGTTTTGCTCCGGCGGCCGTCAACTGGGTCAGAACATAACGGATCTCCGCTATGTGTTCCTCCACAGATGAACTTTTGATGAGGACATCATCTACATAAGCCAGGTTACCGCTAGCACCCAGGTCGGGCATGGCCTTATGTAGGAAAATGTTAAACTCATTACCGGAGTTAAGGTATCCGAAGGGAGTCCAGGTCCATGTGTACTGCTGGCCCCCAAAGGTAAAAGCCAGCTTGTATTGGTCCTCCCTACTGGCAGGCACAGTCCAGTATCCATTGGTCAGGTCTATTGCAGTGAATACCTGTGACCCCTGGATCTGGGCCAGCCCTTGGTCAATATAGGGCAGAGGCCATCGGGAAGTATGGACCCGTTTGTTGAGCTCCCTGAGGTCGGCGCAGAGTCTCCACTGGCCGTTTGGCTTCAATATTCCCAGCACCGGATTATTGAAGGTGCTGTGGACTGGACGGATTATTCCCCTGGACTCAAGGTTCTTAATTATTTCAGTAAGGGACTCCATGGATGCGAGAGGCAAACGATATTGCTTCACAAACACTGGAGTCATTCCAGGGTCCGTGGGGATTGTTGTTGTGTGGATGTCAGTGCGACCACAGTCATATGAGTCTACCGCAAAGAGATCTTGGAAATCCAAGAAAACTTGTTTCATCTTTTGCTTTTGTTCCAGAGTCACACAGGCATCAGCGAGGTTGACTCTCTCTTCCACCATCTGCCTGAAGCCTGGAAAGACTTCTGGTTTGGCTATTTCAGCGGCCTCCTCCAGTTGGGTGGAGAAGTCCCTGGTCAGAGTGCTGATTTGGACTGCAGGCTTCAGGTGGGAAAGGCAGCCCTCATGGACCTGGAAAATCACCTCATCCCTCCTGAAGTCACAAGTCACATCTTCCTTACCATAAGGGCAAGAAGTGTACACCAGGACGTTCCCCCCATGCCGGGTAAAAATCCTGTCTGGTGTTGTATTGTCATCACTGTCACTGTCAAAACAGTCCTTGGGGATTGGTCCTAACAGTTCATTTCCTAAATCGATGGAAAAATGTCGGTCATCAACCGCCATTCCAATAATGGTGCCTGCGGCTAGAGTAATACTCTTTAAGTCACTGTTATCCACCTCTATTAGAATGTGTCATGTTCTATATTGACTAATGGTGTTGGGTTTACCCCCAACCCTTGCTGTTGGAGAGAAGCATTTAGATGTATATAAGCATCAGGGTTTTTGCAATTATTGTCCTCTTTTAACTTTCACTTCCAGGGAGAATTGTCGGGTCCTTTCTGGGATGGTGACTTCCTCTTTAATCTGAATTTCAACTGCATAAGGTAGCAATTGAGCTGACCTAAATGCTTTTTCTGGATTATCAAAGCCCATGGGATTATCTGCTAATCGGGACCAAGCTTTGAAGTTTATTAGGTCCAAACTAATGGCAAAGCGATTGAGAATGTCACTGCCTAAGTAAAAGGCGGCAGTGACGTCTCGCACGACCCAACAATTATGGACTATGCTCTTGTTGCCAATGGAAATTTTGAGCATACACCTGCTTGGCAGGAGATGTTTGGAGTTAGGCGCTTCCAGGTCCATTTCCCATTTGTCTATCAGTTTGAATGTGGGAATGGCTGGATCTTTTGGGAGTTGGCGGAACATGGCTTCGCTGATGAAGCGCTTACCGTTGTTCACACACACTCGAGCGAGAACAGAGTCCTTCCCATCATTTAACTGGACAGGGATGAACAACTGCTCTCCAATTTGCTGAATATCAGCCAGGCTCTGAGCTGATTTCACCTCTTTCTGGACTATAGGAGTGGGAGTTTCTGATTGTGGATTAGTAAAGAATTTCAGGGTGTTTCCTTCCAGTGTGGAATGCCACCTTAAACTGGAAGGAAGGTTGATTTTCAGAAATAGAGAGGACCCCCCATCACCAGTCTGTTGTCCTACTGCTATTACTGTCACGTCTGGAATTTGGTTATTCTGGAAGTGGAATTCTACTTGGTCAGATTTTTGTTCAACCATGTGGCATGTGCCGTTTAAACTAACATGGTTGACACTCTGTTTTAATTTTATGGGTCGGCTAGTCTGGGTCCAGAGGACCTTGTTTACGCAATCTATTAGGGGTGACAACCTTCTCAGGAGGACATTCCCTAGTAAACAAGGGGTGCCCTCTGGAGTCACAACTATGACCGGGTGTTTCAACTTGTGTCGCCCAATTTTAATGTCCAAATCTGCCATCCCCTCGACGGGAATTTCCTTCCCGTCAAAGTTCTGGAGTTGTCCAGGAAGTGAGGTGAGAGGAATTTGGTAATTCCCTCCCCTTCCTGCATTCGGTTCATCAAAGGCCCTTCTGGACAGAAGGGTAGCTTGAGATCCCGTGTCCACCAGCGCCAAAATTGTACCCTGCCCCTGTACTTGTACCGGGGCATAGTATCTTCCCTCCTTCTCCTCAAGGGGGCACAGATAATGCACATTTTTGGACAACTGGTGGGCTAATTTTCTGGTTTTGGACATTGCAAGAGAAGAAATTTGGGCAGACTTCTGTGGAGAGCCTTGGGAATCTGAAGGAAAAAGTTGGCAACTGGAGATCAGAGCCATTGTGGGTTCCCCTGGTTCCGGTTCTGGGCCGCCCCCCCCTTCTTGGAGGCAGTCACCAGGATGGGTTTGAACCAGGGGATTTTGGTATTGTGGGTTCTGGGATAAGATAGTGGGCGGCGGTAGCTCAGTCTTCACATCTCCCCAGTCTATAGTGGAATCTTTTGGGACCCATTTTTCCTTGGGAGGAGTTCCCCCATCTCTGAAGGAGAAGATCCTTTCCCCAGGATCCTCTGGGGATCCCTCTCCTTCAAATTGGAAGATCTGTATTTCTTCCACAAAACAGGTCTGTTTGGGTCCTTTGTTTCTCCTACCACCCCTCTGCTCCTTGGGAGGCAGGCTTTCAGGGGCAGGAGATTTTGTTTCCGGTTCCTGGTTTTCCAGGGGCTGTTTACAAGTTTGGAAGGAAGCTTCCTCCAAGGCTTTACACCCCCCTTCCCCTTTGTGCCTCCTCCCTGGGAACCGGTGTGTTATCGGGGTGCTGCCCCCGTCATTGTTCTGGAGCACCAGGTCCAGAGTTTGGGGCATTCTGTGCCGGCATGCCCATCTGAGGGTTCTGCTGAGCCCTTAGCACGCGACCCAGCTCCTGTGCCATGTTCTGAACCTGGCGCTCTAACTGGGAAACCCGCTCAGGCTGATACGGGGCCCTGTTTTCTCCCCTGGGCTGATCCCGGGAAGGGTAGCTATCCCTTCTCTGGTAATACCCTGGATTGGGAAGATTTGGGTACCCCTCCACCCTTGGCCTCCCCTCACCCGGATTAGGTTGTCTGGGCTCAGGGAATTGGGGAAAGAAGGATGGATGATTTTGGGGTTGGAAGTTGGGTGGATACCTGGGGAAAAAGTTCTGCCCAGGATTTGGAGAATTTCTGCCCTCCGGTGGGAAGTTAGGAGGGAAGTTCCCTGGGTTAGGTGCCTGGCTGGATCCCCCCCCTTGGGATGGAGGAGTCCACACATAACCCAGGATGGGTCGATTTCCCTTGTAACGGGGACTTACATAATCAGGAGAGCGAGGGACCCCATTTGTGGGGCTGCCTCCTTGGCTCCCTGTCTGTGACTGGCCCGAGGACCTTCTGGGCCTAGCATTATTAGGTGCAGGTACGTTTTTAGGCCCCCCCATCTCCAAATCCAAAACGGGGGCAACCTTTACCTCTGCCACCTTGGCAGCAGCAGGGGTGCTGTTGGTTTTGGGGTTTTTGGGCTGGTTTTTGTTTTCCACCGGTTTCTGCACCTCGTAGATGCGGGTGGCTTGTTCAATGACCCATTCTAAAGATCTTTTCTCATGAAAATCTCTCACAAGCTGGGTCATTATGTATTTGGGCAAGGCATGGAAAAAAGTATTAACAAATTCTCTGCTGTCCGTGCGCACCCTTCTGGTGGTCTGCGCAAAAGCACGCTTTAATTCTTGCACAAACTCTTGTGGGGCCTGATCCTCCCCACATTGCAAATTGTAGGCCGCCTTGCGAGCCTCTTGAGCATTTCGGTGCACAGAAAAATGTTTCAAGATGGCTGCCTTATAGGTGGACCATCTTAAATGATTTTGGTCCTCCAGCCCCGCAAAGAAACTGGAGTATTCTGGTGAGAAGGTCCACTTAACATATTGGATACAGCTTTGGCTGTCCTTCAAATGAAAAGTCTCCATCATTTGCTCATAGAGCTCCAAGTGTTCCCAAACAGAGTACTTGGCGTTCCTATGATAAGGCGTGATGACACTCCTGATTGCCTTAATCTGTTTCAATGGGTCCTTAAGCAAGGCCCTTTTTGTCTTATTGGCCTTTTTGGTTCGGGCAACCCTGGTCCATTCATCCTCTGACTCAGAGGCACTGCTCCCAGAGGTTCCTGTCTGCTCGTCCAGGTTTTCCCGGATTCTGCGAGCCTGGGAGTGGCTGGCAGAATGTGGGGACCTGGTCTCCTGTGTCCTGCGCCGTTCAGAGGAGTCTTCAGATTCCTCCTTGCTGCCAGGATTTGATGGGTACCCCCCCCGACTGACCTAACTGGGCAGAAGTTTTCAGGATGCCCTTAATGGGCCTATTCTCCTGGGGTTCTCCACTAAATTGTACTGTGCTTGGGTGCCCATACCCGGATGCCCGCCCATCCATTCCTGGGAGGTACTGGCCTATGAGCCCCATGCTTCTGGCTGGATAGTAATCTGCCATCCCTGTGGCCCGGTGCTCATGTGCGCCAGGGGACATGGGGGTGGCAGAGTCCAGGGACTGAGAGAGATAAAGGCCTCTGGTACTAGGGCTCCTGAGGTTATGCTCAGGAGTTTCCCTTTCCCAGCGAACCTGGTCTCTATCCGCCCCTGCTCCCTGTTGCAATGCAAGAGCCTGCGCCTTCAGTTCCTCAGCTAAGGCCTTACTAGACTCTATCAGTCTCTCCTGCATTGCTACCTGTTGTTGGAGCCTATCATTGTGCTGGCAGAGGGCCTCATTCTCTCTCTGCGTTTCCTGATTGGTCCTGGAGCACGGGGCCAGTCTTTGCTGCAGGAGGGTTACCTCCTGAGTCCCATCCCTACTGGCCTGCTCCTGTCTTGCCATAGCCTCCTCCACCCTCCTGGTGTGCTCTAGCAAGTCCTGGTGTTCTTTTTGGAGGTCACCCAGTCCCTGGTGGGCCAGGTGATTTTCTTCCATTTTTCTTTTTAAGTGGCAGACTTCCTGGCCTAAGGTGTCCATTCCCTGACTAAGAGTCTGCATCTGTACCGTCAGGTCGTCCCTTTGCCTTTGGAAGGCACCAGCTTTCTGGCGCTCCTGATTATACTCTGCCTGGGTATCCAGGTCTTTCAGAATCAGTTTATTGCTCTCTGCCTTCTCCCTATCTAGGTGGCTTTGCAGGGTGACTACCTGCTCAGCACATACCCTATTGAAGTCTAACTGTTGCTCCAGCTTTTTCTGGCTCTGCAGTAGGGAGTCCAAACCTTCTTGGTACTCCTTCTGCAAGGCCAGAAATCTGGTACCCTGGTCAGCCTTTCCCTGTTGCAGGATGTCCATATCCTTCTTTATTTTAATGATGTGCTGTCTACTCTCATTTTCGGACTCCTGGCTTCTGTGCAGCCTCTGCTCAGAAGAGTCCAGATCAGATTGGGCCTTCTGTAATGCCAGCAGTTGCCTACTTGCAAGATCTTGGCCTTCAGCACATTTGTCCTGCATGGCTCCCATATATAGATACAGGTATGCCGCTATCCTAACCATCTTGTCTTGTTCATCCTTAGCTTTAGGAGCCATGTATAGTTCACTCAGGGCCACATGTAAGGGACCCTGATCTCTCCATATATCTGACCCTGTTTCCGTGACCTGTTGCGTGATGGCCTGCAACCAGACCATGCGGTCCTGGTGAATCCACTCACCTCTCACAAATAACTTATGTAAGAAGTGCTCTCTGGCTATTTTCATGTCTACTAAGGTCGTCATTCTAGAGATTGGTCTCTGTCCTGACTTACAGAAGTTTGTATTTTATTTTTGCAAAACAGAACTTTTCCTTAGAGCGTTCCTTAGATGAGTGCTTTACAGCGTAACACAGCGTGGTGATCCGACCGGATATGTGTATCTGGTCAGCCAGCACGCTGTATTAATCTGCAAAAATGGTAAATCTAACCCAGAATATCCCGGCTCGAGCCCCCAATTTGTAAGAGGATTCAATTCAATACTACAGCTAAGTCAACGCCTAGTCTAGAATACTGAATGAAAACCCTTATTGATATATCTTTATGTCCAGTTCATGCGTTCTGGATGACTACCCCTATATAACACCCCTCTCTTGGAATCCCCCTGACCCCACTGAGCCCCGACGTAGTTCTGTTTTGCAAGTTTAAAAGGTTTATTTGATAATTTAAACAATAGATATATATATCACACGTTATAATAAATTAATAATTGAATATCACACTTAATCTGAGCAGTAATCAATAATGGATAGTCTGGCACTAGCGCACTTGTGAATAGGAACAGAAGAATAAGGTGGTAGAGAATGCTTTATATAAATTCAGATGGATGCAATGTTGAATGAAAATGCAATACAATACAGAAAATACTCAATATGATTTCAACAAAACAATGTAATCACTTTTCTCTGGCAATCCACTCCCCCCCTTTATGCAATGCAAGGAAATGGAAGGAAAGCACACAGTTCTCAGAAATGCAATCAAATGTAATTCAGTTCACCCCAGCAAGCTTAGACTACAGAAGTTTGAAACACAGGCCCAAAATGTTTTTATATGTGCTGGCAATGAAGTGAAAAATATGCTAAAATGCTTTTAATTCCCTCTAGAGGTTCAGGGTCAGTGGTATCTAGTTAATATTAGTCCAGGCTCACTCTAGCAATGATTCAGGGATGGGTCTTAAGAGGCAAACAAAAATTTAGCAGTTCAGGCAAAACAGCTATCTTTTTACAAGTAAAGAAATCGGGCCAAATCGCAAATCGCGGCAAAATTCGCGTTTGCGAGAATCGTGATTACGGAGAAAGTATAAGGAGTAGAAAGTCGGTTCTAGGCTTGTTGGAAAGGTAAACCAAGTTCCTAGCCCAAACGGTTACGGAGTTATGAACGATTTTGTGAAGGTTGTTTTTCGGATTTGAAATTTTAAAAGTTCAAAGCGACAGGTTACAGCTTGCAGCTAGACAATGACAGGTGACAGCTTTGCAAATGACAGGTGACAGGATCTCTAGGAGACAGTTCTACTCAAGTTAAAATAGCTTGCATTAGATTATTTTAACTAAGAGATTGGGTTCTGCACAGTTCTGCTAGGTACTCACAATATATTTAGAAATAGGCCTCCCCACGGATCTGGTCAGGTTTTGGACTGGACTCCGGTTTTGGTCTCGGCACTTCACAGTGATCTGGGTCAGCTCTCTGGTTCTGCTAACAGCGGCCTGGGTCAGCTCTGCTCTGCTGGTCTAGCCTCTCTGGATTCTGGATACTGCTCTGATTTCTAGGTACTGCTACAGGTTCTGGAGATTGATGTATTTGAAGTCTGGATCTCTGGATGTGGTGTGGTCCGGCAGCATGCTCCGCAGCAAATGTAATTGGAGGTCCCTATCTGTCCTGACTGTCTGCTTTTATGTGTTTTGAAAGTGGGTGGAGTGGCTAGCTTTCTAGGCCCTACCCCTCTCATCTTGTCATTGGCCACTTCCTCCTCTTCCCCTTGATTGGGGGAATGAAATGAAGTGTCATCATGATGAGGTCTGTTTATGATACAGAGAACCCACCCCTGTCAACTTTACACCCACTCTATATCTGATCCAAATGCATATTTGCACAGGTACACATTTGTTTAAAATTACATGCACCCATCACATATCACATGAGGTATCCCCTGTTCAAACTCTGCTCTTCCTGGGGGCTTGCATTCAAAAATGGCAACATATTTCACTTTTTGGTCGGGTTACCAATATTGGATTTGTCCCCGCATTTACACAAATGTTCGCAAAGCATGTGGGCATTAGGTGGTGGAGTGTCAGATTTTTAACATACATACATTTAGAGTAATATCCTCTTTTCCGCTAAAAACCCCCCTGAACATACCACCGGGTCCTAACACGTCTTCAAATGTGCACAGAAAAATCACAAGAATAATGATATCACTTATAAAATTTTCACAAGTCCGCTCTATGAATGATCCATCTTTTTAGATTTATGTTCTGGCCCCCAGGGGTGTGTATTTTCAGGTCACATGGTATAGAAACCAGTTTATCCAGTTTCTGCCAAGCTCAGAGACCCTGCCCCTCCCAGCTCCTGCCAAGAGGTAGCTGTTTTATGGTCCCCCAATAAACCATCTGCCTGGGCCCTGGAAGGCCCATTGTTCAAGAGGAAGCCATTTATGGCCTCCCCCCAATAATCCCTCTGCCTGGGTCCAGGACAGGCCTTTGTTCAACTCCCTGTAGCTGCTCCACCCCTAATCAGAGAGGTGACAACTCCTTTTGGCCAGGGGAAGAGTGGCTGAGCATTATTTAAATGTCGTAGTTGTAAACTTAGAATCAGCATTCTAGCTGCATATGTAAAAATTGTCTTGACTTAAACTGGGGAACAAAAAGTGACATTTTATCTGAAACCTGGCTTAAGGAACTGAATTCTGCCTGACATGTCAGGCAGAATTCAGTTCCTTAAGCCAGGTTTCAGATAAAATGTCACTTTTTGTTCCCCAGTTTAAGTCAAGACAATTTTTACATATGCAGCTAGAATGCTGATTCTAAGTTTACAACTATGACATTTAAATAATTGCAACCTATGTGACACTCAAAGTAGGTCACTCATTTCTTTTAAACATTTAGATTTTTAGTGTCTTTCAGTCCAAATTTACTTAAACTGCTGAAATCCACAGCTCAGCCAGCCTTGTTATAAACCTTCAAGTCACTTCAGAATATAACTTTACATTGTATCCACCTCTCAGTAAGTCTTTCTTTGGCCTGCTTTGGGTTCATTTATTCAGTTTTACACAAATGTCTGGTGTTGTTTTAAAAAGCCGGCTTTCTGATAGTGGTGAGTACTGGTAATGCACACATTTCTGGGATTTAAGAAAATGAATTCCCCACAATTCTGGGTTGCTTTTGGCAATCAGCATTGCCATTCCCAATGGTTTCAGGCTACTGTGTGGGTAGTCCAATGGTGGTTTTAGGCGGTGCCCTTCTGTGCCCATAACATCGGCAAAAATGGGTGGCAGCCTATTCTTCATGCATTTCCCTGGGCATTTTCTGGGAAGCTCTGGCCATCATGATGTTTTCAATGCCAGTACTGCACAGTTTTTGAGGTAGGGCTCGGATGCATGGGTAAAAACATCCCACAATACCGTGCCATTGAAAGTGTAGTAGCCATGCTGTGAATTGCAGATACTGTGCCATTGAAAGTGTAGCAGCCATGCTGTGAAGTGCAGATACTGTGCCATTGAAAGTGTAGCAGCCATGCTGTGAAGTGCAGATACTGTGCCATTGAAAGTGTAGCAGCCATGCTGTGAAGTGCAGATACCGTGCCACTGAAAGTGTAGCAGCCATGCTGTGAAGTACAGATACAGTGCCACAGAAAGCTCTCCCGGCGGAGACCAACTCTCGGACAAGTTTAGGAGCTCTGAGACTCCTACGCTGCTGATTTGCCGCAGTATAAAAAACTATTAACATACCATAAGACCTTGACAATGGAGATACTGCTGAGAAGTGCAGGTACCGTGCCATTGAAAGTGTAGCAGCCATGCTGAGAAGTACAGATTCCTGTGCCATTGAAAGTGTAGCAGCCATGCTGTGAAGTACAGATACCGTGCCATTGAAAGTGTAGCAGCCATGCTGAGAAGTGCAGGTACTGTGCCATTGAAAGTGCAGCAGCCATGCTGAGAAGTGCAGGTACTGTGCCATTGAAAGTATAGCAGCCATGTTGTGAAGTAAAGATTCCATGACATTGAAAGTGTAGCAGCCATGCTGTGAAGTACAGATACCGTGCCATTGAACGTTTTACAGCCATGCTGAGAAATGCAGGTACCATGCCATTGAAAGTGCAGCAGCCATGCTGAGAGGTGCAGTTACTGTGCCATTCAAAGTATAGCAGCCATGCTGTGAAGTGCAAGTACCATGCCATTGAAAGTGTAGCAGCCATGCTGTGAACTGCAGGTGCCGTGCCATTGAAAGTGTAGCAGCCATGCTGTGAAGTGCAGATACCATGCCATTGAAAGTGTAGCAGCCATGCCGTGAAGCGCAGGTACTGTGCCATTGAAAGTGTCGCTGCCATGCTGTGAAGTGCCGGTACTGTGCCATTGAACGTGTAGCAGCCATGCTCTGAAGTGCAGATACCGTGCCATTGAAAGTGTAGTACCGTGCCAATGATGTGTAGCAGCCATGCTGTGAAGTGCAGGTACTGTGCCATTGAAAGTGTAGCAGCCTTGCTGTGAAGTGCAGATACTGTGCCGTTGAAAGTGTAGCAGCAATGCTGTGAATTGCAGATACTGTGCCATTGAAAGTGTAGCAGCCATGCTGTGAAGTGCTGGTACTGTGCCATTGAAAGTGTAGCAGCCATTCTGTAAAGTGCAGATACTGTGCCATTGAAAGTGTTGCAGCCATGCTGTGAAGTGCAGATACCGTGCCATTGAAAGTGTAGCAGCCATGCTGTGAAGTGCAGATACCGTGCCATTGAAAGTGTAGCAGCCATGCTGTGAAGTACAGATACAGTGCCACAGAAAGCTGCCCCGGCGGAGACCAACTCTCGGACAAGTTTAGGAGCTCTGAGACTACTACGCTGCTGATTTGGCGCAGTATAAAAAACTATTAACATACCATAAAACCTTGACAATGGAGATACTGCTGAGAAGTGCAGGTATCGTGCCATTGAAAGTGTAGCAGCCATGCTGAGAAGTACAGATTCCTGTGCCATTGAAAGTGTAGCAGCCATGCTGTGAAGTACAGATACTGTGCCATTGAAAGTGTAGCAGCCATGCTGAGAAGTGCAGGTACCGTGCCATTGAAAGTATAGCAGCCATGCTGTGAAGTAAAGATTCTGTGCCATTGAAAGTGTAGCAGCCATGCTGAGAAGTGCAGTTACCGTGCCATTGAAAGTATAGCAGCCATGTTGTGAAGTGCAGGTACCATGGAATTGAAAGTGTAGCAACCATGCTGTGAAGTGCAAGTACCATTCCATTGAAAGTGTAGCAGCCATGCTGTGAACTGCAGGTACCGTGCCATTGAAAGTGTCGCAGCCATGATGTGAAATGCTGGTACTGTGCCATTGGAAGTGTAGCAGCAATGCTGTGAAGTGCACATACCGTACCATTGAAAGTGTACTACCGTGCCATTGAAACTGTAGCAGCCATGTTGTGAAGTGCAGGGACCGTGCCATTTAAAGTGTAGCAGCCATGCTGAGAAGTGCAGATACCGTGCCATTGAAAGTGTAGCAGCCATGCTGTGACGTGCAGGTACCGTGCCATTGAAAGTGTCGCAGCCATGCTGTGAAGTGCTGGGTGCCATTGAAAGTGTAGCAGCCATGCTGTGAAGTGCAGGTACTGTGCTATTGAAAGTGTCGCTGCCATGCTGTGAAGTGCCGGTACTGTGCCATTGAACGTGTAGCAGCCATGCTCTGAAGTGCAGATACCGTGCCATTGAAAGTGTAGTACCGTGCCATTGAAAGTGTAGCAGCCATGCTCTGAAGTGCAGGTACTGTGCCATTGAAAGTGTAGCAGCCATGCTGTGAAGTGCAGATACCGTGCCATTGAAAGTGTAGCAGCCACGCTGTGAAGTGCAGGTACTGTGCCATTGAAAGTGTAGCAGTCATGCTGTGAAGTGCTGGTACTGTGCCATTGAAAGTATAGCAGCCATGCTGTGAAGTACAGATAACGTGCCATTGAAAGTGTAGCAGCCATGCTGTGAAGTGCAGATACTGTGCCATTGAAAGTGTAGCAGCCATGCTGTGAAGTGCAGATACCGTGCCATTGAAAGTGTAGCAGCCATGCTGTGAAGTGCAGATACCGTGCCATTGAAAGTGTAGCAGCATACCGTGCCATTGAAAGTGCAGCAGCCATGCTGTGAAGTGCAGATACCGTGCCATTGAAAGTGTAGTACCGTGCCATTGAAAGTGTAGCAGCCATACTGTGAAGTGCAGGTACTGTGCCATTGAAAGTGTAGCAGCCATGCTGTGAAGTGCAGATACGGTGCCATTGAAAGTGTAGCAGCCACGCTGTGAAGTGCAGGTACTGTGCCATTGAAAGTGTAGCAGTCATGCTGTGAAGTGCTGGTACTGTGCCATTGAAAGTATAGCAGCCATGCTGTGAAGTACAGATAACGTGCCGTTGAAAGTGTAGCAGCCATGCTGTGAAGTGCAGATACTGTGCCATTGAAAGTGTAGCAGCCATGCTGTGAAGTGCAGATACCGTGCCATTGAAAGTGTAGCAGCCATGCTGTGAAGTGCAGATACCGTGCCATTGAAAGTGTAGCAGCATACCGTGCCATTGAAAGTGTAGCAGCCATGCTGTGAAGTGCAGATACCGTGCCATTGAAAGTGTAGCAGCCATGCTGCGAAGTGCAGATACTGCCCCATTAAAAGTACAGCTGCCTTGCTGAGAAATGCAGACACTGCACCCTCCTTCAGAGATGTATGTGTGTATTTTCCTAGATGCCTGATCTTATAATTGTTTTATTATTTTATTTGTATTTGGTTTAATTAAAACCTTTACAAAATTATCCATCATCATAACGTCAGAGAATACATTCATAATTCCTGGTTTACCATATGATAAAGCAACGAATCTAAAATAATTCATATCTACTGTTCCATCCCTTGGAGTGGCCTGGCTGGTGCCCAGAAAGTGGTCACAGAAGAGTGGTCATAGAAGAGTGGTCATGACAAAGCTAACACAGCGGGTGGGAAATGTTCAAATCTTGACGAAGCCGTTTGGCTTTTCGGCATCTGTCCGTATCCAGAATTGGAAAGTAGTTTGGGGGGTTTGAGGTCCAGAAATGTCCCCTTCTAGCTAAGCCACAAAAAGAAATCACAGTGCCCATGAAAAATCGTGTAGTCAAGCGAGTGATACTAACATTCGATTAAATACTCGCACACAGCCCCATCTAAAAGGAATTCTATTTCAAACAGCCCAAGAGCAGACTTTCTTTCTCTCTTTCCACCCCCAAGGCCATCGACCTCTGATGTAAACAATTCCTTTTTTCTTAAGCTCAGTTGAGGTATTACTTGAATGATGAAGACAGACTGGAAAAACACTCTCTATTTGTGACCTTTCAAGTGTTGGTCGACCAAGCTGACTGGTTACCTCAGTGCCTCAGTATGCCCGAGCTACTGCACCCCTCCTCGCCAATTCATAAACTACTCAAAAGCCATTGATATCGCCCATTCACGCATGTAACTCTTTTTATAGAAATGCAAGCTGACCCGCAGTCATTGACTCAATGATTTGCAACTGGTGTACTCACAGTGGGATAGTTCTCCCTGGGGCATTCTGCTTTCATGAAATGATATTTAAATAGGTCCTAGTTCAACCTATCAGTGCTTGGATGAAATCAACACAGTGCTAACCTGCCTTACTTGCGCTACATGTTTACTACAATAAAGGAATGGTAGTGACATTTAGAGAGTACACTATTCTTAACAGTGGGAACAGAAACAGAACTCCCCCATTGACATTACCAAAATCGAAATGTCTTCCAATCCAGCATATGCCCCGACTGGTGAAACTGACAACCCTGGCCAAAAACATGAGTCTTGTGAAACTGACAACCATAGCCAAAAACATGATTCTTGTGAAACTGACAACCCTAGCCAAAAACATGATTCTTGTGAAACTGGCAACCATAGCCAAAAACGTGATTCTTGTGAAACTGGCAACCATAGCCAAAAACATGATTCTTGTGAAACTGACAACCCTAGCCAAAAACATGATTCTTGTGAAACTGGCAACCATAGCCAAAAACGTGATTCTTGTGAAACTGGCAACCCTAGCCAAAAACGTGATTCTTGTGAAACTGGTAACCATAGCCAAAAACGTGATTCTTGTGAAACTGGCAACCCTAGCCAAAAACGTGATTCTTGTGAAACTGACAACCCTAGCCAAAAACGTGATTCTTGTGAAACTGGCAACCATAGCCAAAAACGTGATTCTTGTGAAACTGGCAACCCTAGCCAAAAACGTGATTCTTGTGAAACTGGCAACCATAGCCAAAAACGTGATTCTTGTGAAACTGGCAACCATAGCCAAAAACGTGATTCGTGTGAAACTGACAACCCTAGCCAAAAACGTGATTCTTGTGAAACTGGCAACCATAGCCAAAAACGTGATTCTTGTGAAACTGGCAACCCTAGCCAAAAACGTGATTCTTGTGAAACTGACAACCCTAGCCAAAAACGTGATTCTTGTGAAACTGGCAACCACAGCCAAAAACGTGATTCGTGTGAAACTGACAACCCTAGCCAAAAACGTGATTCTTGTGAAACTGGCAACCATAGCCAAAAACGTGATTCTTGTGAAACTGGCAACCCTAGCCAAAAACATGATTTTTGTGAAACTGGCAACCATAGCCAAAAACGTGATTCTTGTGAAACTGGCAACCATAGCCAAAAACGTGATTCTTGTGAAACTGGCAACCCTAGCCAAAAACGTGATTCTTGTGAAACTGACAACCCTAGCCAAAAACGTGATTCTTGTGAAACTGGCAACCATAGCCAAAAACGTGATTCTTGTGAAACTGGCACCCCTAGCCAAAAACGTGATTCTTGTGAAACTGACAACCCTAGCCAAAAACGTGATTCTTGTGAAACTGCAACCATAGCCAAAAACGTGATTCTTGTGAAACTGACAACCATAGCCAAAAACGTGTTTCTTGCTGCTGGGAATGGGCAATGCTGGCAATGCTCTATAAAGTGATAGCATGCCCGCTGGTAAGCAGCCATATTGGGAATTGCCGCAGTTGCCTGATGGAGTTATACGAAGCCAGCTGCCAGTATGTGGTGCTTTGACATTAAAGGTACAGCTGGCATCATGAGAAATGCAGGTCCTGTCCAGTGATCGAAGTGGGTGGGAGCGGTTGGGAGCGGTGCTCCTCTACTAAAAAGTTGTACTGTTCCTGCACTTCTATTTTAAAAATAAACTGTTCCGGAATGATTTTGTTTTAAAATAAAAGTGTAGGAAGAAGTTGAAACTTGCACTGCACTGAAGATTCCCGAAAATACCAGGTTTATTTTTTGGGGGGTTTGGATTGCGCATGGGAGGGGGCGTGGCGATGCGGTTTGTGGGGAGCAGGGGCAGGCCAGCAGGGAACATAGTTACACCACTTCTTTTCGTACACTTCGACCACTGGTTCTGTCACATTGAAAGAATATCAGCCCGCTCAGGAGAAGCTAGTTCTAAGCCACCAATACTGTGGCAGGCTTGTAGAGAAATCAGGTCCTGTAACACTGAAAGAGTATCAGCCCGCCCAGGAGAAGCTAGTTCTAAGCCACCGATACTGTGGCAGGCTTGTAGAGAAATGCAGGTCCTGTCACACTGAAAGAGTATCAGCCCGCCCAGGAGAAGCTAGTGCTAAGCCACCGATACTGTGGCAGGCTTGTAGAGAAATGCAGGTCCTGTCACACTGAAAGACTATCAGCCCGCCCAGGAGAAGCTAGTGCTAAGCCACCGATACTGTGGCAGGCTTGTAGAGAAATGCAGGTCCTGTCACACTGAAACAATATCAGCCCGCCCAGGAGAAGCTAGTGCTAAGCCACCGATACTGTGGCAGGCTTGTAGAGAAATGCAGGTCCTGTCACACTGAAACAATATCAGCCCGCCCAGGAGAAGCTAGTGCTAAGCCACCGATACTGTGGCAGGCTTGTAGAGAAATGCAGGTCCTGTCACACTGAAACAATATCAGCCCGCCCAGGAGAAGCTAGTGCTAAGCCACCGATACTGTGGCAGGCTTGTAGAGAAATGCAGGTCCTGTCACACTGAAACAATATCAGCACGCCCAGGAGAAGCTAGTGCTAAGCCACCGATACTGTGGCAGGCTTGTAGAGAAATGCAGGTCCTGTCACACTGAAACAATATCAGCCCGCCCAGGAGAAGCTAGTGCTAAGCCACCGATACTGTGGCAGGCTTGTAGAGAAATGCAGGTCCTGTCACACTGAAACAATATCAGCCCGCCCAGGAGAAGCTAGTGCTAAGCCACCGATACTGTGGCAGGCTTGTAGAGAAATGCAGGTCCTGTAACACTGAAAGAATATCAGCCCGCCCAGGAGAAGCTAGTGCTAAGCCACCGATACTGTGGCAGGCTTGTAGAGAAATGCAGGTCCTGTCACACTGAAAGATATCAGCCCGCCCAGGAGAAGCTAGTGCTAAGCCACCGATACTGTGTCAGGCTTGTAGAGAAATGCAGGTCCTGTCACACTGAAAGAATATCAGCCCGCCCAGGAGAAGCTAGTGCTAAGCCACCGATACTGTGGCAGGCTTGTAGAGAAATGCGTGCAGCGCCACAATTCATGTCCATCAACCGCACTTCTTAGACAAGTCGTACAGTCCCTTCAAAAGGTAAGGTGTCCAGGCCCTCAGCACCTGACTGCAGCTGCCCGTTCAGGCTAACCCTGTAATTGGAACCCAGAAAGGAATTTTCTTTTCTTTGCACATCTTTGATATTCGTATTCCGCCACTAATCCCTAGTTCATGTCAACAATTCTATCTGCGCACAATTTTAAGGGCGCCTTTGATCCCCAGTCTTTCCCCTCTGCCCCTAGTAATCACATTCAAGAAGCCTGTGGGAGGCCTGTGGTACCACTACGTATTTGAAGCTCTTTGCATGGCCCCCTCACACTCAGCAGTACTCACAGTCTTGGCTCACTACTGCTAGCCATCACTGGGTAGGGGTGTTATGCGTCAGTCCTATCACTGGTATCTGTACCATTATCCCGCCATCATCCACAAGCCGGCAAGCTTTTCTCGAGCCCTTAAATGCACAGCACCTAGCTCAGGATGATCTAATGTAAAGCTATTTTAATTTTGCACGTGTTTCTAATTTCACAAAAAATGACAAAAATCATGAAAGAGAAAACCACCACCACAAAGGAAAGACTCAGGGCTGGTGCAACTTTTGTCTCATAGTAGGATAGCTCAGGGGCAATTAACCTGTCCTGGAAACAATACTACACTGAGCAGCACAGGTTCGATACTCGGACCTGGTCCCACGCCTTAGAGGGTACTATGTTCATTCATCGACTGTGTTTTTATTAAATCGTTTTTTTGCTGATTTCTTTCTCGAAAAAAATAATCGAAAATCTTTATTTTTATTTAGGGGGGTTTCCTCTAACCCCACTCTCCCCTATTAATTGTACACTATCCCTCCCCAGCAAACCCCTATATACCCTTACCGACAACCCCCTATATTCTTCGATGGGTTTTTCGAGAAAAAACATTTCAGCAAAAATCCCATTAAAAAAACACTGATGATGAATAAACGTTGTACCCCTTCGAAGCTAGAGTCCGGCATACAGCGTGATATCAATTTTTTTTAAATGGGTGATATATGTCGCACTTAACGCCCGACTTCTCTCTCTATCTCAGGTACTCCTGCTTGTACATGGGCAGAAACTCTAGAACGGGTTAGTCTGTGGTGGGAATAGTTGTGTAGGAGTGGCCTGTCCCAGAAGGTAGGCCACCCCAATATTGTAATCATAGGCGTGTCCAGGGAGTGGCCTGAGGTAGCACGTGCTACCCCTGGAATATGATTGGCCACCCTATTACTCTAAACTATGATCATTATGTGTGTGTGTGTGCGTGCTCGTACTTCTTGCCACAACTGCATAAGTCAGTGCCCCTCAGGGGCCACCGCAGTTAAAAGAGTCTGGATACGGCGCTGATTGTATGGAATGGTATGAGGAAGCTGGGAAGTCTATGGGGCACATGGCTTCAATTGGCTCACCTGGAGTTCCCATAGGCCGGACCCCCTTCAGTGGAAGCTGCAGCTCCTCCTTGGTCTCCAGGGTCTTCAGTCTTCTGCTTTCTGGAAGAAAGACTCCAATGAGTTAACACGCATGAGCGGAACACAGTGAAACCTCCTACAGGACATGTCTGGTGATGGAAATAAACGAGGCACTTTTCATGGGCACCCTTCAAACAAACCTTAGCAGAGTCACAGCCCTCCAAGTGAAGCATAGCAGAAATCCAAGTCCAGCTCTAGGAAACTTCTCAGAATGTCATCTAGTTTATATTTCAATAACAGGACTTTCAAAACAAACACGCAGAATCTAATTCTAAAACATGAAACAACAATGTAAATATGTCATGTTGTTATGTTATTTTGGTTTATACCGCACACCGATACCACAGAGGGCAGTCTTCATGCGCTCCCGTGGCTCTGCAGGACAAGAGGGTGGGGTATGTTAGGGAGGATAGGAAGATAGGATAGGTTCAGAACCAGGACGTACTGGCATTTGTGTGCGTTGTCTTGTGTTTGGGAGTTGGTTTGATTCGAGGCCCGCTTGTTCTGACCATATGGGTAGGACTCAGTGCCCAGGGACATTTTTTAGGGGACGCCAGGGGTCTTCCTTGATACCCCTGTGGTCTCCCTTGCTACCCCTAAAAAATAGTTTTTTACAAATTGGCAAATGTCATGTGACTATTTGAGTTATTTGTCTTTCTGGAATTCCATACAATAATTGCTAGACTCATTAAAGTTTTATTTCAGGCACACTTCAGGGGGTGAGTCACTGATTTAATCTTTTCTTAAACACCTCAAATTCATAATGCAGACAAAACCCTCCAAAAAGCAGAATAAGCATCCATTTCGGACTAGGGGCCTCAATACGATCCTGGCGGAACGGGTTAAACAGCGCCGTAAAAGGCTGCGGCGCCGTTCAACCCGTTCCGCCACACTAGGAGGACCCCTCGCGGGACACGTTAAGCACACCTGGGAAAACCAGGCGTGCATACCGGGTCCCGCGAGGGGAAGAGGGAGCAAACAACGGGCCATCTGGTAATGGCCCGTTGTTTACTCCCTCTCCCATTCCCATTCAGCCCTATGGGGGCTGAATGGGAATGGGGATGAACCGTGTCCGTGTCCTCGAGTGAGGAATTACCGGGCCAACCGAACTCGGAATGGTCCGGTAAGTCCTCATTCCGAGGACACGGACACGGATGCGGTTTTGCCGGCAGCCATGCCGCCAATAGTGGCATGGCTACCGGCATACCTCGTAATGAGGCCCCATGTATTTTGCTTTTCGCAAGTTGCAATTATGGCATCTTTTATGGTGATCAATTCTTGTATGAAATGTTTATCACGTTACGGTAATATTGTAACCATATTTTTCATAGTGTACTTAGAAACAATGCTATGTAATGCCACTTCCTGTTTTGCAAAGGGGTAAACGGTCGTGTTCCATCGCTTCCCGTGATGTCACTTCAGGGTGGGGTCAAATGACATCACTTCATGTGATGTCATCAGGGGGCAAGGGTCGTGTGATGTCACTTCCGCTAGCATTTTGGTCAGATGACGTCCCTGCCAGTGCCTTGGATGTGTGCTTGTGTTAGTGTTGGGTGTGTGGGTCATATGGGGTTAGAGTGCGGTTGTCGTTGTGTGCACTGATCAGTTGTATCCATAAGGGGTCCAGAGTCACGGATGACTGTTCAATGTTTTTATTGTATTGTGTTGGTGTGCCACCTATTTTATCTACACTGTAAAAAAAAACAACCAGTTAAAATCATTATTCCTTGGGTATAACTTACAAAAATCAATCACAATAAAAGGAAAGGAACAGCATATGTGAGGGCGAAATTGCCCTTAGGATAATGGGTCTGCTTTTTTTGCATGAAAGATTCTTCCTGATTCTCAATGGGGAATTGCTTGCAGGAGGTCTGGCTGTGTGCAAGTCACCCACAGCTAGCCAGTCCAGTCGCTTGGAAGCATCTGGAGTGCATCTATACATTCACCATTCACCCGCAGGAGGATGGGGCTAGCCCTCCACTCGCCCTTGAGAACCTGAGATTTCCTCCTGCTCCCTCTACCTGATTCACAAAGCCTAAAACCAGAGCAAATCAGGAGACGGAAGAGGTAATATATGGACACAGCATTTGCCCTTCAGACTCCTAAAGATGCTCCAGGCATCTCCATGCTTGCTGCATTTGAGACTCCTAAAGATGCTCCAGGCATCTCCATGCTTGCTTCATTTGAGACTCCTAAAGATGCTCCAGGCATCTCCATGCTTGCTGCATTTGAGACTCCTAAAGATGCTCCAGGCATCTCCAAGCTAGTTGCATTTGAGACTCCTAAAGATGCTCCAGGCATCTCCATGCTTGCTGCATTTGAGACTCCTAAAGATGCTCCAGGCATCTCCATGCTTGCTGCATTTGAGACTCCTAAAGATGCTCCAGGCATCTCCAAGCTTGCTGCATTTGAGACTCCTAAAGATGCTCCAGGCATCTCCATGCTTGCTGCATTTGAGACTCCTAAAGATGCTCCAGGCATCTCCATGCTTGCTGCATTTGAAAGACTCCTAAAGATGCTCCAGGCATCTCCATGCTTGCTGCATTTGAGAGACTCCTAAAGATGCTCCAGGCATCTCCAGGCTTGCTGCATTTGAGACTCCTAAAGATGCTCCAGGCATCTCCATGCTTGCTGCACTTGAGACTCCTAGAGATGCTCCAGGCATCTCCATGCTTGCTGCACTTTTATGCTTTGGGAATCAGGCAGAAGCCGGCCCATGGGCGTCGTCTCCTTTCTTCCAGTGCAAATCACTTGTAAATCAGGCCCTGAGTGCGTGCAATCACATTACATCCGTCGCTGCTGCACAAAAGTGATGGCAAAAGTGCTGCACACATAAACTCAACAAATACCTGGCTTCAGAACTAAGGCTGCACTTTCGCAAAGTGCTCTACTTGACATCTGCCGGCACCGCCATTATTAGGGCTCCATCCACAGAAACGGATAGCGTTTCATACATGTACTTTGCATAATATTTGAAACTGAAGCTTTTGTGGACAAATGTTTGCATTCCTAGTCAATCTTCAACCTTGAAGACCCCACCTGTGCACTTAAGGAATGCTGCAAGATAGTCTTCTGGAGCCAGGACATTCCATGTATCCAAAACTTAAAATAATACTTAATTCTACTTAATTCTACTTTCTGAACGAATTTACACCCTATATCAAGGTAAAATATTCTGGCTGAACAATTCATATTTTCTAAATATTTCCAGTTGATACTTTGAGTTAAGTCAATGGGCATCATTATGAGTTGGGCGGTATTCTGGCGGTAAATCTTCCAGAATAGCGCCCAATGGATTAATGTTACAGCCACTTGGTTGCATGGATTTACCACCAGATTACAAGTGGTGGTGGCAGTGTTAGTCCCCATTAATTTTGAGTCCATAGGACTTTACTGGGGATTTCGGTGGAATTACTGCCGGTGGAATTACCGCTGTGGTAATACTGCCGATTTTTGCAGATTTTTCGGCAGAAAAAAGTAGGCTGCGCACATATATCAGGGGCAAGCACTTAGCTCACTGTGCTTTCTGACCGGCTGTTTGTGTAGTTGGAGCTGGCTTGCTATCGCATCCCCTCCTCTTCTAGCATTCTGGTTCTATTGGATACATCTGGGAAGGAGCAGAAGAATGGCATTTAGGGCCAATGGAGGGACAGATGTCTCCATCTTCACATCCAGTTCCCACATAGCATATGAATGGTTCATGGTTACAAACACATTAATGATAGTTCGGGTGTAGAAAAGTAAGATGAGCACCACGCTCAGCTTTTTGTTACGCAATTAGTGATTCAAGTATACATACCATTTATCACACACATATGCGTCAAATATAAAGCTGTAGAGCCATTCTTATGTTCCCAAGATGACTTTGATTTTACTCACTGCAGACAGGAACCCTCAATGGTGCTTTTTCCCCTTTCTTATATGTGTATTTCTAAGTACAATAGGAGTGTACTAGATTGTCAATCTTGGAATAGTAACCTTCGATAAGAAAATTATTCATATGGTTTTTCTAGGTTTTGATAAGGTATTGTGTTTGTGTGACAACTGTAACATTCTTATTATGATTTCAATATATACGGAAGACTATCATTACACGTAAACCTGCAACATTTAAAAAATGGCAGTTGATAATATGAGCACAATGAAAGAATGTATCTGTATAGCTTCTTTTGCAGAGAATACACACCCTTTTTGAATCAAAATGTTCCTCCTTCTTGAATAGGTAAATGTGGAGAGTAAAAACCAATGCTTTTGTGAGCACCAAGGCATTGTTTAAATGTGCATGCTGGTCATTGGATGGTTGGTAGTACTGTTGAGACTATTTCCCTATCTGCACCTGCATCACCTGCAACCCACCAATAATAAAATGCACCCTAAATTTAATGGCAACACCACCGCAGGGTATACATGATGACAGTGTATGTCTCCAAATGCCAGGCCGGTCTCTATCCCCGGATGCACACTGCTGCTACTGCGCCCATTCTTTTAACTATAAAAAATCCAGTTCTGTGTCATTCAAGTTATCAGTTTTATTCTCTTTTTACACTGTTGCCTGCAACAACTGGGGTACTACCAACCAATTTTAATGCAGTTTTTACCATACTAGAAAGAAACAAGTCTACCCTCACCACTCTAGTATGGTAAAAACTGCATGTTCGACATGTAACATTATTAGGCGTCCCATTGCACTGGCCGAGGTAGGATGAGTCATTGATGAAGGTGAATTTGCTATCAGTTGAAGATACAGTTAACATCACTTCAGAACCCACCACCAGCCCCCCTCCCCCATAAACCGCCTCCTCACCTACAGCTGAAGAGACTCATAAACGTCCATAAACATTTCTTCAGGTGTGATATGGTTTGTTAATGACACTACAATTTTCATCTTAAATACTTGCTTGTGTTGACCTGCAGGATACCCACTAATCTATATTTATAAAAGTGAAAATGTGTGGGTTTGTGGCTTGGCGAAGCGTTGTTCCTTATAAAATTCCATACCGTTTCACCAATCTGCCCCAAATTTTGCATAGTCACCTGTTAGGACCCTCCGGCCATTACCGGCTACATGCCTTTTGGACACTTGACCCCATTCCCCGGATTTCAGCAAAAGTGAACATTTGTTTGTGGGTTTGTGGCTTGGTGAAGCATTGTTCCTTATACAATTCCACACTGTTTCACCAATCTGAACCAAATTGTGCATAGTTACCTGTTAGGACTCTTCGGACATTGCTGCCTGCATGACATTTGGACTACCCCACCCCGTTCCCTGCATTTCAGCAAAAGTCAAAATGTGTGGATTTGTGACAGCGTTGTTCGTTATACAATTCCACACTGTTTCACCGTTCTGCACCACATTTTGCATAGTTACCTGTTAGGACCATCCGGACATTACTGGCTACAGGAGATTTGGACACCCCAACCCTTTCCTCAGATTTCAGCACCTTCACACATGACACGGTTGCCTGAAATCGGCGCAACATCAAAGTGGTCGTAGAAGGACCGGTCTCGACACGAGGAACAAACATCAACCATGTTTCAAGGCCCTAGGATGCATGCTTTCCAAGAAATTTGCACCACAATGCACTGCAATGAAATGCACTACGCCAAGGTGAGTTGACAGGTGGTGAGAGAGCACAGAAGGTCTCAGTATGCAGCAACAAACCAACTCTCGCCTCCCCCCAACATCGGCTCCGACGTATGTCGGTCAGTCACATGCGCCCATTCTCAATGCAGTTTACTTCAGGGTGCAAAGCACATCAATCGATAAGTGAATCGGAACCGCAACTGATGAGAGTGTTGTCATGTCTGTCTACAGAACCCGTTTGTAGAACGGGTACTTTTTGCTAATATCCCATAAGACCCAAAACATGCAGGCGGGCAGCTGAATTTTGGCCTGCAGTAGCTCGTATTAGTTGCTGCTTGAGTTTTAGGTTCTCACCTAATACCAGAAAGATCTGGTTGTTAAAAAACAAGGTTTGAAAGATCCCAGGGGCAGACAGACAGGGCTTCCATGGATTCGAAACAGGGTTATGCCAGCAAGGGACAAGGATCAGTCAGGAAGGATTTTACCCGAGCCAAGTCCAGGTGGCAGGTTCTGGCATGGTGGAGGTGGCCCAGGAGCACATCATGGTTCAATACTGCTGAAAGATTGGGATCAGTGCATTAGTAACTTTTGAGTCTAATAGCTTTCTGATGCCATGGACAGATTCAGTTCACGTGCGAGCATGAAAGCTGGCTTAGTGGTGGATGCGTTGATAGTTTTGTTCGATGACTGGTTGAAGTTGAGTGACCACAGCTTCATTTGACATCACTGCAGTTGTCATCAGTGGTTGATTATGGATTAAATAGCCAGCTGGGGGAATAGCTCAGCAGGTTGAAAGCTTGCCACTGCAATCTAAGCTCAATCCATAAGTCACAGGTTCGAATCCCGGCAAAGCCAACTCAGCCTTTTCTCCTTATGCAGTCGGTTAATGAGTACAAACTTTGGTTGGATGATAATTGCATGTAAATATGTTCTCTGTAATGTGCTTTGGTGAAAGTGCTACATAAATAACACATCATGATCATTAAAGGTTAATGAAAAATTAGAACAGGTCTGGATTTCCCCTGCTGATAAAAACTATGACGAGCTCACTCAGGACCTACAACCCTCAATGTCAGCTCCTGCTGATGACACACAGATTTACGAGCATGTCAGAACCTCATGTCTGATGGTTTGGAAGCCATTGAAGAAAGGCTGTCCCACAGCGGCCTCCAGCTCAGTAGGTGTCAGAATGAGATGCTCGTGCTAGGGACCAAATACCTCCTGAAAAGATTTGACATCTGTTCAGACTTTCTTTGGAGAAACTGGGTTAATAAAAAAAGAAGCAATACACGGTGTATGCATCTGGCCGGTGGAATAAAGCACCGGTGGACAGGGTAATTCTATTGTTACACATGCATTCTTTTATCTAAAGGTCTTCAGTAGTATCCATCCCTTAATCTGGGTGGAAAGCCCCCCAGTTGGCAGCGCTCATTCTGCTAGGCTCTGGGTGGGGCAATACAGCCAGAGGCTTCTGGGTATCAAAGCCAGACTGTGCTCAATGATGCCTTTGCGTTCACACGAGAAACTGAAAGAAAAACTGACCAATCAAAATGCACACCCATCTTAACATACGTTAGCCTTGACACCATTGCCTAGCAACAAGTCTGTGTTTATATTTGCTAGATCTGCACAATAGTTTTGAGTAACCTGGATTTTTTGAATGTTTGATGGTGTAGTAGATAATATGCAGCCTCTGCTCAGGCTGAAACAAAGACCTCCTGTGAGTGGCACCCACTTGCTAATCGCCTCATGGGTGCCAGCACCTCCCCACCCTCCTCCTGCCCAATTCTGGCTTTGACTTCCATTGCCCCCCTACCATTGTGGTCCATGAGTCTGGAGGCGCTAAATGTCTCAGCTAGAATAGCCCAAACCCCAGCCTGCACACTCGCAGAGGGTGAACCAAAGGTTCTACATTGAATGAATAACTTGCACACACATGTATAGACATAGCAAAGTGTGGTTTAATACACAGGCCATCAAACACTGTTGAGCTTTTCAACAAAGTAAATCATTCCAAAAAGTATTTTTGTTAACAATTGAGACTGAGTTATTTACACCATGCAATCAAAAAATGGTGGCAGACCTATGCGTCTAACATACTCAGAATTGTAACCCCAATAGTAACAGTAGTGTATACATCCAATAGAAATGAAATTCAACACCCAAGAGGGTTTCATTATAATAATCCTACGCGTTTCGCGACCACGTGCCCCATCTTTAGGGATAAAACTTCATTTTTCCTAAAACACAATCATTAAAAAAACAATGTTATTTCCAAAAGAATAAGATGAAGACAATTCAAAATCAATCATAGATGGGGTGAATAGTTAAACCTCATACCAAGGTACCCAGTGCAGTAATGGATACCGCAGGTCATTAAGACCTTGAATACCACACCTGTGAGCAAAAAAACAATACAGAATAAACAACAAAAATGTGTAAATAAACCCGAGCCACGCATGCAGGGCTCAGAAAGACGAGTACCTGTGAAGTCAGCTGGACGGAGATCTAATGTAGCCAAGGTTTGTAATGTTTGAAATCACACTAATGTGAAATACACACGAAGATAATACTTCAGTTAAAGGGTACTTGTTGCCACAGACCCCTACTCAAACACCACTGTGCCAAGCCACCTGAACTAAAGAAACGACCTTGCCCCACATGTAGACCCCATGATCACATATCTTTCCTGGTATTCCGACGTGACGATCTTCCCATGTCGGGCCTCACCCGGAAGTTTAAAGGTAATCCCACCCTAACCGCTTGCGTGATGTGTAGAACCCGGCATGGGCACGGTCATAGATGCACAGGTCTGAAAGAGGCACCAAAAGAACCCAGGGCCAAGGTCCGAACCTAGTGTGATGTTGACCCCTCCCTCCTCATAACGCAACTGAGGTACTATGGGCCCAGTGCATTACCTGAAGTGGACATTCCGCCCCTTGCTCGGGGCCTATTGCTTACGCGGTGCCTAACCAGGATGCATGGGGCTAGCAGGAATGAACGGCCTCCAGTAGACTTCGTCTCAAGCTTTGCAGTAGAGTCATTGCAACTTAAATGTACTGGTTTCGTCAACGGGGGAGCTTTTAGGGACTCTGGCGTTTGCTGGATGTTTGTACCCGGGGAAGAAGTGATGTAATCCCAAAATAGGGCAGTACGACCTCTTACTCACCCACACTCATCTTCTAATCTAGCACCAGCCGATCTTTCTGTCTCTGGCACCTCAGCCATATGGTCTTTCACCTTCTGTAATGGCTTGGCAGGTTCAAACACGATGGTCTGAAGGGTTGCCCAGAGCTGTGCCCGTGGTTATGGTTTACATAACCTTCCTTTTTGTTTTTCTTAAGTTACACCGAGTGGGACGGGCATGCCCATACATGGTTCCCGAGCATGCTGGGCCTAAAGACCTAAGCTACTCCTCACTGATGACGCCCAACAAGGGCAAAACATGCCTGGGGTTGCATGAGGTTTTGTGCAGAAGGGATGTAACTCGCCCCTTTTGGGGTGGGACCAAGTCTGATTTGCATATGGTGTTTCCCCTTCTGTAATGGCTTGGCAGGCTGAAAAACAATGGTCTGGAGGGTTGTCCGGAGCTGTGCCTGTGGTTATGATTAATTCAAAACCTTCCAGCCATAAACTTTTGGTTTTTCTGGCACTTCATCCATCAATCTTTCCTTTGTAGCCATTTGCAAGAATGCTCTACTGAAGACTGGCACACTCTACCTCCTTGCCATCAACCTGCCTCAATAGGGTCAGAGGGCATCACCACCATATGCATGGTCCGGCATTATTGAGGCATTATCTCCCTGTCTGGCATTACTCTTGGCCATTGCAGCTCATACTCGAGCTTCCTACGCAGCCCCGGCCACATCAGCATTGATTCCCGGATGCTCTACAGCTTTCGCATCCAGACAAGAGTGCTGGAAGCCACAAGGTGAGACCAGCTGCTTCTAAATCACCTGCCTCCCGATCCGGTCTGGTTTTTCGGAGTTGTCCATAGGGGCACAGTGGGAGTTGAAGTTCTGAAATGGGAAGGAAAGAACACTTGCGGAAAAAAAAAATCTGCGAGGCATCAGAGGGCAGCACAAGTATCCAAATACATGGCAAATGAGTGGGTCTCAGAGGCTGGGGGTCCCCCGTTGTCCCTTCCCCTCTGGCAGGGTTATTACCCTGTCATCGAGGTCTTTCCAAAGCACTACAAGCACCCAGTCAACCCTGACCACCTGACAGCGTATAGCTACCAACAGCTCAAAATGCTGCTTCAAATCTTCCACTGCTATAATCTTCTAACATAATGTTCCACACCTGATTTTTTAAAATGGGGATAATGATAAATTTGGTACCTTCCATTTAAATGAATTATTACGTTTTGTTGTCAACTCTGTTAATTGACTGACTGAGTAGTCAACACAGTCTTTTTTTAATCTCCAACCTAAGGGGTGACGATATTGCTTGTGCCACGCATTCATTAAGATTTGATCGACCCAGTCTCGAAAATGCCCCGCCCCGTGGTGCTATACTGCTAAATGAAGAGATGTGGAACTGCTTATCCTAAAGACTAGTAAACATGTCTGGGGATGCTTGTGGTTCCGTGCAAAAGGGATGCGATTTAGCAGTTCGAGGTGGACTGCCCCTTTTGGGGTATTCTGCCTTTTGTAATGGCTTGGCAGGTGAAGAACGATGGTCTGGAGGGTTGCCCAGAGCAATGCCAGAGGTTAAGATTAATTCTAAACCTTCCAGCCATCACATCTTTTTTGTTTTGTTTTTCTATAGTCACCCCTAGTGGGAGTGGTATGCCCAGACGTGCCCCCCGACCCTACTGTGTGGAAATCGATATAATATTGTGACCCCAATCGCATTGTTTGAATGTATGTTGGCCTACGCCAAGTTGTCTAAAGAATACTATGTACATAGGTTCCGCGGCAAGGTCTTGACCTTATTGTATTGTGTAAGCCGCCATCTTGGATCTAGCCGCCATTTTAGGTACTCTTGCAGTGTGGAAGTCACCCTGAATCACAAAATGGAGGCCGAATGACATTTTGAGTAAGACTCCGGCCATGGTGACCTCCGCACACGTGAATAAATAATATGTCCGCAGGCCACTTGTTAGGGTCACGAACTAAGACCTTGTTCTCTCTTTAACCTGTGTGTAAATATGTAACTGTATCAGCGGAACTGATCAAATTATGTAAATTGTGTGTTTGACCTGGCTACGAACCCTAGCCACAGTTCCAAGAATGGTTAACTTGCGAGAGGGCTGGCCAATGCAGTACAAAACGTATAAAAACCCAAGCATCCCGATGATCGGTCTCTCCCACTTTCAGTGCGAACCTTACGTTGAAGGTTCGCGTGTTAGTCAGAGGGCCGAATAGCTATTCGTATGTCAATTGACTTTGGTAACTTTGTAACTTTGAAATAAAGCGCTTTGTATGTCCTTTGTAACCTGTGTTGGTGTGTTTCCTCTTGGCCTTCCCGGCCTCATATCAATTTCTCTGTTTCCACAGTTGGCGCCCGAATAGGGACCCTCAAGATTGATGCCGGATCATTGAAGGTTGACGCAGACTATCGAATCGGGATCGGACGGTGTGATTCTGCGGGCCCGACCGATCGAGACCCGATACCTCGGCAGCGCTGCACGATCCGATCCTTGGGCGATAGTCATGCGGTCTGACACGGCATCTTGACAAGGGTCCAAATCCGAGGCGGGCAGATTTGCCGAAACCACCGAACGCAGGTAAAAATTCGTTAGTTGAAGTCCTTTGTAAACCGTACGGTCCTCCTTAGGTTTGGTCAGGTGCAGTCGTGACCCGGCTCTTAATTTAACCCTGACAATTTGAATTTGGCGTATTGTATCTGCAGACACAATTATTGGACCAGGTAACACCAATTCTTTGAGAAATGCCTGGGAAATTGTCTAGCTGCTTTAGGGCTCTGTTCCGCAGCGATCGACAATCTTTTGAATTTAGCCGTCCGGCACCACAGGAGGGGTCGCCGGCGTGTACTATGTACTGTAAGTATGGCATTGGTAGTATTGCATTTAATGATATTTGGCACAGACAGACCAGAAATGCCTCCGAATTTCAGTGGCCAATCAATGATAGTTTTGAGATCCCCCGTATTGAATACTTAGAATCGATCTTGCTTAAAAAAAAGGCTAGGCCAGCAGCCTTTGATGTGTTACAAAATTGGAAAAAGGAAGCATTGCAGCAGCTTAAAAGTAGGGATAAACATGCACGTCGTCATAAAACAAATGCCGAAAAGGCATTGTTGTATGACAAGGAAAAACGATTAGAAGAAGCCCAGAAAATGGATAGAGCTTTCTCGCTCGGGGTCCAGAAAATTTACCCCTCTAAAGATTTCCATGTTTCCGAGGAGTTTATTGAGAAAATATTGAACGAACGGAGGCCTGATTCTTCAGCGCCACCTCCGTATGCTCCTGTTGTGGGCACCTTGCCCGTTCCTGCTATTGTTCCCGTTGCTATTCCTACTCCCCCTGCGCAGCCTACTACTCCTAGTTCTTTGGTTGTCGCTCCTCTGTCTATTACACTGCCTCTCTCCCCTGCACCCTTGTTAAGTCCACCTACACTTTCGATTCCGGGGAGTCCCGTGTTCGTTAAAACAGATCCCGGTGCAGGGTCAACAATTGTGACTCGTAGTACTGTTCCTGCGGGCAGGAAACAGGAACTATTTGCTTGGGCTAAGCATTGCATGGAAAAAGGTGATCAAACTGATGCATTTTTAACATTATCTAATTTGCTCGATTTTCCCGAGAAAAATGTTTTTATTGAAGGACTGGGGATTCACTTAGGTGTAATGTGGGGTAGATTGCAGACTTCGGATCTCCCACAAGGGGTGAGAGATCTGAATGCTTTGGCACTTTCGAGGGATACGGAGCAGAAAGTATGTGGACATGTTGATAGGTTGTTTGAGTTTAGGAGGGATTTTGAAAAGTTACAAAACGAGGATGATGAGGACGATAGGATATATGTACAGAAACGGTTCCTTTCGTGCCGGAGATCAGCACCTGAGGAAGTACGAATTTATACCAAAGACGCGATTCGATGGATCTCGGATTCATCGATACCGCCAGATGAGGTGTATGACACATACAGTCAATACACGGTAGAGATGCAAAGAAAGGTAATCCAAGTGATGGTACAGCACTTACAGGAGGAATGTATAAGGAAGAAGGTTGGTTTCCCCATAGAGTTATTAGGTATTTGTAAAAGAGCTTTTTCGCCCGACACTTCTACAGCTGCTTTAGCGCTCGATTTGGCCCTATTGCTCAGTAAGCGGTCGGAGGTACCTATATCTCAGTTGCCTATGAGAGAGGTCCCTCCAACCCTTGTCCCAAAAGCAGAAATCCCCGCCGACGCGGCGGCTGGTACTCCCGCGGTGGATATCCCTGCACATTACGTATCACAGTTTGTTCACGTCCCGTTCTCTCGACAGGAAGTGAACACGATTAGACAATCAGTCCCTGATATTAGGAAAAACTCGACAGGGTTTTATAAAGAGATAGAATCCGTCTTGCAGTCTTCTGTGTTCACCTTAAGTGACATGGACTTATTGTTTCCAGTGCTTTTGCCAGTTGATGTATGGAAACAGATACGGACAGTAGATGATGTGCCGGGGCTAGGGGATACATGGGTAAATCTGATTAGAATAGATGGGAAACGGCCAGCTGGTGAGAAACCACCCCAGGTAATACTTACCTTAGCCGATAGAATAGTTGCTAAACTAAAAACTATAATCCCAGAAAAAAGGATTATTTGGGACAAGCTTACGGCCTGCATCCAAGGGAAAACTGAAGGTACTACTGACTTCTTTAATAGATTTGAACAGGTGTTCTCTGACTTCAGTGGACAGGATTTAGGCACAGAGTCGGGGAAGAGGTTGTTTGTGGACAAATTTGTACGTGGATTGTTGCCCGACATCCAGTCACAAATTATGTCCTCAGAGAGCGCTTGGCAGGCAAAATCTCAGTCAGAGGTTTTGCATATGGCTCAGTATTATGAGAATCGGGTTAATAATGAAAAAGATAAAATCGAAAAAAGAAGGGGCGACTTGAAGACTAAGGTATTGTTGCAGCAAATTGTCAGAAACCCCAGAGGAGGTACGACACAGACTAGAGGTCAGTACATTCCAAGAGAAAATACTCCTCTGAATTCTATAAATATTAATCAGTGTGCTTATTGCCGCCAGGAAGGTCACTGGCGAGCACAGTGCCCTGCCCTTCGTCAGAGGTCAGGAGGCACATTTGGAGGTATGGGTAGGCGACCAAGGGGCCGCCCCGGAGCGGGGGGCCCTGATAGGGGTCAGCTTCTACAAGATCCACAACAACCTTTTTCACGGGAAAATCAGACTCCGAGTATGGACTCGAGAAATATATTTGATCACCCTTCTGCTGCCTATCTTTCTGAAGAACTTCCCTTTGACGAAGTTCTGCCTTACTAGGATTGCCCGAAGCAGCGTTTGGAACCTTTACCTATTCCCGTTATTCAGAAGGGCCCCTACGTTGAATTATTGGTGGGGAATAGGAAACACCAGTTCTTGATTGACACTGGAGCACAAAAGTGCTCCATTGACCATTCTAGGGTTCCAAACATCCCACTGTCAGGGCAAACAAACGTTTCTATAGGGTTCTCTGGTATACCAACTGTTTGTCCGGTTTCTGCGCCGGTATCTGTTTCTTTGGGTCCTTTCACAGACCAGTGCCCTTTTCTTCTTACTTCAAACTGCGGAGAAAATTTGCTAGGGTTGAATTTGTTAAAGAAACTAAATGCAGTGATTCATTGTTCCCCTGACGGAATAAGATTAACAGTTTCACCACAGCAACCCTTTAACTCCCAGTACTTGACCCGACCTCTACCTCCCGAGTTTGACATTGTCCCGGAATGTTTGTGGGCAATAGACGACAATGATGTCGGGATATTGCACATCGAGCCTGTTAAGATAGTCTTGAAACATGGGGTTAAGCTACCGCGCATTCCGCAATATAAAATTTCAATTGAAGGTGAGCGTGCTCTCCGCATTGTCTCCGATTTTGTACATCGTGGAGTGATTGAAGAGATTACAGGTAGCTTATGTAATAGCCCGATCTTGCCAGTATATAAGAAAGGCGACAATGCAATTCCGTACCGGTTTATAATAGATCTTCGTGCTATTAACCGGGCGGTAGCCCCACAATTTCCAATCGTGCCTGATGTAACAACGATCTTAACAATGATCCCTGCTACGGCTACACACTTTAGTGTCGTAGATTTGAAAAACGCCTTCTTTAGTATTCCGATACATGAGGAGAGCAGGTATTTGTTCGCGTTCACCTTGGGGGGACGCTCGTTTACATTCACAAGGGCACCTCAAGGGTATACTGAAAGTCCTAGTATCTATAGTAGAGCCTTAAAGGAGCAGCTCGACACCCTTGAATTGCCACCTACTTGCACGCTGCTTCAATATGTAGATGATTTGCTCTTGGCTGCAGACTCTGAGAAAGCTTGTAAGGAAGGCACTATATTGTTGCTTGTTCATTTAGCTGAAAATGGTCACAAAGCTTCACTTAAAAAATTTCAATATTGTTGCCAGGAGGTTGCCTATTTAGGCTACCTCCTGTCAAAGGAGGGGAGAAGATTGACACCTGAACGAATAAAACACATTTCTGGCATGTCTGTCCCAAAAACACAGAAGGAAGTCAGAGCCCTGATAGGGATGGCATCCTACTGTAGACTGTGGATCCCGAATTTTGCCCTAGTGGTAAAACCGATGTTGGCTTTGACGAAGAAGGGCATTTCTCTGCCACTGCCATGGGAATCGGAACATCAACGATCATTTGAGCTTCTCAAAAACCGCGCTATGTTCAGCACCGGTTCTGGGTACACCAAATTACGATAAGGCCTTTGTGTTGTTTGTGCATGAATGTGATGGATGTGCTTTGTCTGTGTTAACACAGGAACATGGAGGGAAGAATAGGCCGTGCGGCTATTATTCCTCCGCCCTCGATCCTGTTGCATGCGCTTTGCCGCGATGTCTGCGCGCTGTTGCTGCTGCCGCTGCGTCTGTAAAACAGAGTGAGGGGATGGTCCTAGGGCACGATTTAATTCTGCTGGTACCTCACTCTGTTGATATTCTATTGAATAAAACTCAAACGCAACACCTTACCTCTGCCAGGTTGACAAGGTACGAATTAGTCCTATTTGCTCCTCATATCCAAATTAAAAGGTGTTGTGTTCTCAATCCGGCTGAACTCTTACCTCTCCCGCAAAATATTGTTTGCGGTGATGAAGGATCACATGACTGCCTGTATGCCACCGAACAAGAAACAAAGGGCAGGATAGACCTCTCATATACTCCTTTGGAGAATGCGGAAGGGGAGCTGTTTTGCGATGGCTCCTGCTTCAAACTTCCGAATGGCACATCTACAGCTGCTTATGCAGTTACTACTTTGAACAAGATTGTTGAAACTAAAAGGATTCCGCATAACTCCGCGCAGGCCGCGGAGATTATAGCGTTGACCCGCGCTTGTGAGCTCTCCCAAGGGCATAGAGTCAATATTTATACGGATAGCCAGTACGCCTTTGGGGTGGCTCACAACTTCGGGAAAACTGTGGTCGGAAAGAGGGTTTCTGACCTCACATGGGACCAAGATTCAGCATGGTCCCTTAATAGTACAACTACTTTCAGCGCTCTCACTCCCTGAACAATTAGCGATCATGAAATGTGCAGCACATCGCAAGGTCATAGACAATGTGGGCAGAGGAAATGCTTTTGCAGATTTGATAGCTAGACAAACAGCCACAGACCTTAGCACAGACATGTACACCTCAAGGGAAGTGAGAGATGTTTGTATAATAGATGAAGGCATTGGGTCTGTGCGAGACATGCAGACTGATGCCTCAGTTGAAGAGTCTAGGAAGTGGGCTGAAGGCATGGGAAAATTGGATGATGAAGGGTGTTGGGTGGACGCATCCAACGGGAAATGGTTGCTTCCTGATTCTTATGTGTTAGCAATGGTTACAATGGCACACGGTCAAACGCATGTGTGTGCCCAGCAAATTACGAAGATATTACAGCAGGTTTGGGTGAATGATAAAATTTTGGAAACTGCAAAGAGACATGTTCAGAATTGCATGATTTGCCTGCAGCACAATGTGGGTAAAGGGCCGGTGACTCCAAGGGGAAGTTTCGGGCCCCCCTCTGTCCCCTTTGAAACCATTCACCTTGATTTTATTGAAATGGAGCGATGTAATAACTTGAAATATGTTCTTGTCATCATTTGTGCTTTTAGCAAATGGGTCGAGGCTTTCCCTGTCAAAGATGCTACCGCTATGACCACCGCAAAGATCCTGGTGAAAGAGTACTTCCCTCGATTTGGGCTCCCGAGGATAATTTGGTCGGACAACGGCCCCCATTTCATCGCAGCCGTAATGTTGCAAATATGTCTTTGCCCTAGGGATTGAGAAACGTTTTCATTCAGCTAGGCACCTTCAAAGTGCGGGGTTGGTAGAGAGACACAACGGTATTCTGAAAAACAAGTTTGCAAAAACATGTGCCGGCACTAAGCTAAAATGGCCCGACGCTTTACCTATTGTGTTGTTAGCTATGCGCACCACACCCCAGACTAGAACTGGGCTCTCTCCGTTCGAGGTGGTAATGGGAAGGCCTGCTAATATCTGGGGTCTCCCCAAACCTAAAGCCCTGAGGGATGTGGATAATGTATTGCTCATAGATTATTGTAATCAATTGACTAAAAATCTGTATTTCATTTACCACCAGGTGAATGCTGCCTTACCTGTACGGTTTACGGGCCCAGGACATGATATACTACCCGGTAGCTGGATCCTGGTGAAGGCCTACGAGAGGTCTTCCTGTCTTGCGCCTCGCTGGCGCGGACCCTACCAGGTATTATTGGTCACCAGGACGGCAGTGCGGGTGGCAGGAAAGTAGAACTGGATACATGCAACACACGTTAAGAAGATCCCTCACCCGACACCACACGCTACAGAAGAAACAGAACCCCTCGCTGGTGCTACAATCTCTGATCTCGGAGTAGCAGGCAGCATTGTGAGTGCGTCGGAGAAATTCTCTGAGCCTGAGGAGCTCGGGGAGCCGTCCATTTTGTCTCTGCACTCTCTTGATCAATCACTTCCGGAAAATCTTGTTTCGAGCTCTGCGACTTCAGTCGCCACCGACACAACGCTCCCCTCAGGGAGCGACGATACTTTGCTTTTGGATTCAACAAACTTGGGTACCATCAGGTACAACCTTCGACCACGGAAATAGAACTACGCCATGAGTATCGTGCATCTGGAAGGAAAAGAGTGATTGAAGTACTGTTGTCTTTCTTTTTTTCGAACAAAAGAAAAGGAGGGTTCTGTTGGCTAGGGTTGGGAAGAACTAAAGAAATCGTGCGGCCGAAGTTCCGCCAGCAACGAACATTGGGGCCGTCGATCGGGATGACCATGATGCCTGCCGCCTTCACCGCTGCTCCCCGTATTGAACTATTAGATAAGGAGGTGACCAAATCGAACAATGAACAATGTGCCTGGGCCCCGAAAACGTACTGTTGTGTTCTCGTTCTGATTATTGTTACTTTTGCAACTGCTGCCGTGGGACTTTGGTATTTTGAAGAAATTTATCCTTTGAAGCCTCTGTTACCGACCAAAATCGTACCAACTGTTTTGACTCCCTCTGTACACCTTCACACTCTGTCCCCTAGGGACTCTCGGCATAGACAGAAATATCATAATAACACTTTGATGATAGTGATGAATGCTACGCATGCTATTTTTAATAAGAGTAATTGTTGGATCTGCACTCACTTACCACAACATGGGAACAAGGGACTGGGATGGTATATACATCCCTTACCTTTAACAACTTCTTGCTATGCCTCTCTTAGAGCACTCTTCTTTGGCCGATGGAATGATAGCATCTCAGGGAACTTCGATGGGACTAATTTGAATGAATTTGAAAAACGTGAATTGACTCCCCTGGGATGCTCGCTTTTCGCAAATAGAAGTAAATCTAACGTCGCTTCTATTAGGCCGTCTGATAAACTATCTTTTCCTTTCCAAAATCTAGTTTCTTTTAAGATGGCTCCGATAGGCAATAAGGATGCCATGCCTCCTTCTTATTCTGTGAATCATAGTCCTGATTCAGTTCCCTTCTGTGTACAAAGAAATGGCACTAGGCCAATGGGAGACTTCGAGCCTTGTGTAAATACTGTAAATTTGACTGGGGAAAATAGGCCTTTGTATGTAGGGGGACCCGTTTATTTTGTTTGTGGTAGTTTAGCTTTTCCCTGGTTGCCCAAGGATTGGCAGGGGACTTGTTATTTAGGGATATTGTTACCAGGTGTATTTATAGACAGTACCTTAGAGGTATCTAAGGCTCGCCCGCGACGGGATAGTAATGGAGACACCCCTGGACAAGTGTTCGGGGATATAGCCAAAACAGTAGTGCCCTTTTGGGGACAAATAGCAAATTCAGAAAACATTAGGGGATTAGCGAGGGTGTTGGAGAAAACGATCAACCGGACCACGGACATACTTTACAATATGACCTTAGAGCAAAAGGCGATAAGATTGGTAGCACTTCAAAATCGAATGGCATTAGATGTCA
Organism: Ambystoma mexicanum; assembly: GCF_040938575.1. Taxonomy (NCBI): domain Eukaryota; kingdom Metazoa; phylum Chordata; class Amphibia; order Caudata; family Ambystomatidae; genus Ambystoma; species Ambystoma mexicanum. Next base: position 108,501,832 of record NC_090923.1, read on the forward strand.
TTTTAGCCGAACGAGGTGGAGTATGTAAATTAGTGGGGTCCGCTTGCTGTGTTTTCGTACCAGATTCTTCGCCAACAATTTTTAAAGCAATTCAGAATTTACACACTCTCAGTTCTGAAGTCCATATCCCTGTAGGAGACTGGAACCTTAGTACTTGGTTTTGGGATTCTTTACGTACGTGCTTTCTGTCATTTTAGGTATTTTAGGGATTCTGTTAGTTCTTTGCTGTTGTTTTCAATGCCTCCCGAGTATATGTGGAATGATGGGGGGATGTTGTGCTCAGGTAATGAGCGCAATAGGGCATAAGATATACACCCCGAAGACAGCATCTAAAGAGTTCATGTTGCAAGAAGTTCTTATGGACAACTTTATGGCTATTGACATTTCGGACAATGATGCGGAACCTATGGATGATAATGCCTTCAGTTATTTTCGAAAGCATTAGGAAATGATGTATTAGCACTTGGCATAGGCCAAAAGGAGGGTCTGTGGAAATCGATATAATATTGTGACCCCAATCGCATTGTTTGAATGTATGTTGGCCTACGCCAAGTTGTCTAAAGAATAGTATGTACATAGGTTCCGCGGCAAGGTCTTCACCTTATTGTATTGTGTAAGCCGCCATCTTGGATCTAGCCGCCATTTTAGGTAATCTTGCAGTGTGGAAGTCACCCTGAATCACAAAATGGAGGCCGAATGACATTTTGAGTAAGACTCCGGCCATGGTGACCTCCGCACACGTGAATAAATAATATGTCCGCAGGCCACTTGTTAGGGTCACGAACTAAGACCTTGTTCTCTCTTTAACCTGCGTGTAAATATGTAACTGTATCAGCGGAACTGATCAAATTATGTAAATTGTGTGTTTGACCTGGCTACGAACCCTAGCCACAGTTCCAAGAATGGTTAACTTGCGAGAGGACTGGCCAATGCAGGACAAAACGTATAAAAACCCAAGCATCCCGATGATCGGTCTCTCCCACTTTCAGTGCGAACCTTACGTTGAAGGTTTGCGTGTTAGTCAGAGGGCCGAATAGCTATTCGTATGTCAATTGACTTTGGTAACTTTGTAACTTTGAAATAAAGCGCTTTGTATGTCCTTTGTAACCTGTGTTGGTGTGTTTCCTCTTGGGCTTCCCGGCCTCATATCAATTTCTCTGTTTCCACAACTGGGCCTAGAGACGCAAGCTACTCCTCACTGAGGAGGCCCATCGAGGCAGAAACGGGTCTGCAGATGCTTGCAGTCTTGTGCATAAAGGATGTGCCCAAGCAGTTTTGTGCTGGACTGCACCTTTTGGGGTAGGACCAAGCCTGATTTGTGTATGGTCTTTCCCCTTTTGCAATGGCTTGGCAGTCTAAGAACAGTGGTCTGGAGAGTTGTCCAGAGCAATGTCAGAAGTTAAGATTAATTCTAAACCTTCTAGCAATCACTTCTTTAATTTTGCAATAGATAGTAAGACCCAGAAAAATAAAGTGACATCTCTTGCTATGTTTGAAGTAGTCGTCTAAAAATGAAAGCTACAGCACCCCCACTATTATGGTTAGGTTTTCGAACATGCAATTCTTTTAATCAATCATCACAGTTAGTGCATGATGCGTCTAGCAAGTCCATCAAAGTAGCGATTTTTACATTTCAGGCATAACAACATCTTTACATGTACAGATATATAGAATGAGTAGTGGGGATGTATTACACCGATGCATCATGTTTGGCATCTGACAGAGAACAAGTTTGTGATGCCACTCAGCAAACTGAGGTCGAATACACACTGTCAGAGAAAGCTGCACCTTCTATCATTTTATGTTGTTGTGGTCCTCAGCGCCCTTTTCCTAGCCCATCTCTCCCATGAATCACCATTGCACAGGGCGAGAACAGAGGCCTAAGGAAAGCATATGAAACATTAAAAAAACAGGTTCTCTCTGTCTTTACTCTATAGCAACTCAAAAATAACTGCTGTGAAGTCATAGCAGTTTATTTAAGCAATAAGCCCATAGGCGGGGGTGGGGGGATTACTGCATCAGGTAATGCCCCTGGGTCCATAGTTACATAGTTACAGGCCTGAGCAAAGTGAGTAAAAACCAGGAAAAAGAAGTAAACAAAGAAGATGGCCGCCATGGAACAGGAGAAGGTACTACATGTAGCCCCTTCTCCCATTCTATGGCGGCCATTAAAACGATTTGAAAAAAAGTAAACAAAGCAAATGGCTGCCATGGAATGGGAGAAGGGACGAGACTTCTACCTTTGCATGGTGGCCACTCATGGAAGGAAGCTGCAGCCAGCAGAGCCTTGTCGGACTGGTAAGGACCCGGTGAGGGCCAATCAGTTGTTTTGTAACAATCTGATTGTCCTTTGCCGGGTACTGATATGAATTACACAATCCGATACTATGAGGGCACAGAAGGATGTGACACTGTTTTCCAAAAGGCAAATAGTATCTAATGGAAGCCATACAAAATAGTCAAAGTGGACCCCATACATGCAGATATCGATTACTAGCCACTTTTCCCAATTTCACAAGCTTAGTTTTAGGGTAGCCGGGATTCAGGAAATATCTGTATGGCAACTTATTTCTGTTTGTATTTATTTAATGAACATGAAAATTGCTTTGCCAAGAGGTACTGAAGGAATGGCATTATGATGGTAGGAGCAATCTTGCTTACGGATGCTCTGATAGCCTTTACAATCTCTGGAGGATAGCTCAGGGGCAACGTCGCCACGGAGCACCACAGGTTCAATTCCCGGGTCCGGCTTAGAAACCTCTGGGTATTAAGCGTGTTATAAATAACCTATCATCATCAATATCATGCCATCGGGTGATCATGAAGCGTGTCGCTGTTGGAGTGGACTTCAGTATTGGGAGTAAGACGTTCCAGTAGTAGGGAGCCAGGAGGGCGATGGAGCGAAAGCGAACAGCAGTGCATAGTTTGGAGCATAGTGTGCAGAGAGGTTAAGCAGCAGTACATAGATTCAGCCATTCTGGGTGGCTGTGCAGGGCAGCCATACATGGATTTAAACATAAATAGAATTTCATTAGCACTAGACTGAGATACTGGCAAAGCCCTATCAGTGCCAGGGTGGTCAGGAGGAGTTGGGTTGATCGTAGGCTAGTGAGCCTTCAATTTGTGAGTTCATTTCCCACAGTCGAATCCAAATACTGCGGTTGCGCTCTCTCACCCATGATATTGTGCTGTTTGCAAGTCACTTTGGATATGGCTCATTGGGGCTGCAGTCGACCTTTGTCGCAGTGTTGGATATGCACAATTCCACACGTGGGGCGCAGCGAGGGTCACCTTTTCTATTCCTGTTTGCCAGAGGAGGTGGGGGCGTAGCCACCTGGGTCCTGATGCTGCATAGATTGTCATTCTTTTCATGGTTTTTCTTCTCTCCCATCCACACAATACTCGGCTTGATTAAGTCAATCTTGCTCTAGGTTTAGGATATTTGAATTTCATGGTTTCTTGCGGTACCGAATAGTCAAATATGTCAATGCGCTATGGCTTTATAATCCTTCAAAAGGGAGTTAACAAGATGCCCTTTGCGGTTTGGGGTCTACCGGGACCTTAGAATAATATTTCTTTATTTTATTTTTGAATAATATACTTTTAGCCAAAACGGCTTTGTATATAAACATTATTACATTAAAATAAACGTTTAGGAAGATACAATCCACACATCTTACTGCGGAAGTCAACATTGCGAATCAACATATACAAGGATTTCACCATACCTTTAAAAACATCCTCTGGGATCATCTCAGAGTGGGATGGCATGGCGCGATTTATGCAATAATAAAATCCATTAAGGAAAAGGATTACAATATATATCTTGACAGTTCCTCTGAAATATCGGTACAACTCCTTTCACCATGGGATGTTTTTTCGTGGGGTTTTTTACCTCAATTTTTTTTCCCAAAAAAAACCCATCAAATTTTTTAGTGGGGGTTAGTAAATTATATATATGGGGTGCGGGTGTTTGGGAATAAATACAAATTGAAGTAAATGGGGGTTTGAGGAGAAAAGCCCTCCAAAAATATATTTTTTTTAATTCGATGGCTTTTTTCGTAAAAAACATTGCGGTAAAAAACCCAGCGAAAAACCATCCTGCGATGAAATGACATGGAACCAAAATATTTACACATTGCTTAAAACATTTAACCATAACATATATAAAATTGGGATCATTCCCTTCTGTCAGCTTCTGCCACACATCAGAGGTACCTAGACTATCACATTTATATAAGTATGATTTCATCCATTTAGTTCTTATGATAGTCAAGCTTTCACAATCTACTAATATGTGTTTCGCAGTTTCAATGGAATAATATTAAGAGAAAAGGTCTGGCAAGGTCCTGTTTGCGTCCTTATCTGCCAGGGGGTTCCCTAGGATCCAGCAATTCCCAGTCCAGCCTTTTTCTACCTGGACCCAGTGACAAACAACTGTGTATTACTTTGTAGGCCCTCCGTGCCTCCCACAAGAATTGTAAAACAAGCACCTCTTACTGTCCGGGCTTCCTTTGTTTGTGGAGATCTGTTTGGCAAGAAGGCAGGGAGTGAGCATTAAGAGGTCTTCGTGAGTCCACTCTAGAAATGGTGCCTTTCTATGTTTCCGTGCAAGTGTCAGATAATTCCGTGGGCCGAAAGACTACAATGCTAAATGTATTTATTTTTTATTTATTTATTTATTTCTACTGCGCCATAGCCCGCAGGTAAAAGGGCGCAGAACAGACAACCTAAAACTAAATGGCTGATAGGGACTAGTTTAGTCGAACTGGGTTGTTTTCAAATTTTTCCGTAAAGTAATGTAACTTTCCTCTGATCGCATAGATAGACATAGGAAGCTTGTTCCAGTTCCTTGCCGCTTTAAGAGACACAAATGCTAAAAACTATTGGTATGTCCTCAGATAAATGTCCCTGTTATCCTTTCTTCTCTCTGAGCCCTTCTCCACCCGGTAGACGTCACTCAATCAAACAGTGCTGCTATATATGTAAGGACCCCTTGCCCTTGGATTGCCTCGCTCGCTTTTATTGCCTACTTTTCTTCTCATTTCTGTTCAAAGGACACCTGGTTTTTCAATACATATAATACAAATGCGTCAGTTTACACCTCGTGGGCAGTGAATAAATCAGGGTTAGTAAATTCTGCGAAGTGCTAGGTCTCCCTGCTGGATGAGTCAATGCTTGCGAGGCCGCATGAGAGTCTTTGAGATACGTATGGACGAATGTGGCAGTGGAGCCAGGAGGTCTTGGACTTACTAGGGGGGAGAACCACATTCAAAACTTTAGTGAGCAGAATTTCTGGGCTCTCTTCGTGTTCTGTTGGATGGGGTAGAGGCACACTTGAATCCTCTGCAGTGAAAACTTTTTCTGCCTCATCACGAGTTTGGCAGTAACCCTTAAATGCGGCGGTAATGCTATTACTGCCGCATTTATGGGTCCGCTAAATCACAGGCTTGGCGGATTTACCCCCAGCTCTGAGCTGGGGGCAAATCTGCTGTGATTTTGCCGATTTTTGGCACTATTACCGCCAGCAGTATTACCACTAATAGCCCCGAATATTCCCCATTGGGCCCAATGGGGAATGGGACTTACCGTTCCTCCAAACCCGTGATCCGGCGCTAATAGCGCTGTGGGGTTTGGCGGTAGGGCTAATAGCTAATAGTTAGCACCCAACTCGTGATGAGGCCAAAATGTATCTAGTTATAGAGAAGGAATTGATAATTCCTCATATACCCCTCCTTATCCTCATCCTTACCCATCCTCTTCATACCGCACTCCCCTTCTACATCTCCACATGGACCGAATGTTCACGGGTAGAGGTCGCCTTGGTTGCTACGTCTAGATTGTGAAACTGGGATGCGCGGGAAGGTTAAGCGGCGCGACAGAGGATTGAGGCTGAAGCATAAGGAGCACAGAGGGAGGATAGGGAACAACGGCGTGTGGGGAGGGTGAATGATAATATCCTAAAATGTACAGTATGTGATGGGTGAGAAGGAAGAGGAGAGAGGAAGTGTGAAGGGTGGTAGCTGACAAATGAGAAGGACCAGGGGAGTGTAAGGAGGAGAAACGAGGATGCTGGACATGCGGGGAAGATAGGGCTGCGTTGGAACATTCCCTGATATCTTTCACACACACTAAATATAGTGACTGCATTTACAGAAACAGACAGACGCGGATCAACCCCAAGTGTTTGCCAAAAAACCTTCACTGCGCTGATGTAAGATGAAGGATTTTGAGCGGTGCCTGGGAGCTCAGATCTAGAGTCTCTGGCTTGGTTTAAAGAGGCACCTGGAAGCTCAGATCTAGAGTCTCAGGCTTGGTTTAAAGAGGTGCCTGGAAGCTCAGATCTAGAGTCTCTGGCTTGGTTTAAAGAGGTGCCTGGAAGCTCAGATCTAGAGTCTCAGGCTTGGTTTAAAGAGGCACCTGGAAGCTCAGATCTAGAGTCTCAGGCTTGGTTTAAAGAGGTGCCTGGAAGCTCAGGTCTAGAGTCTCAGGCGTGGGTTAAAGAGGCACCTGGAAGCTCAGATCTGGAGTCTCAGGCTTGGTTTAAAGAGGCACCTGGAAGCTCAGATCTAGAGTCTCAGGCTTGGTTTAAAGAGGTGCCTGGAAGCTCAGGTCTAGAGTCTCAGGCGTGGGTTAAAGAGGCACCTGGAAGCTCAGATCTAGAGTTTCAGGCTTGGTTTAAAGAGGCACCTGGAAGCTCAGATCTAGAGTCTCGGGCTTGGTTTAAAGAGGTGCCTGGAAGCTCAGATCTAGAGTCTCAGGCTTGGTTTAAAGAGGTGCCTGAAAGCTCAGGTCTAGAGTCTCAGGCGTGGGTTAAAGAGGCACCTGGAAGCTCAGATCTAGAGTCTCAGGCTTGGTTTAAAGAGGCACCTGGAAGCTCAGAACTAGAGTCTCAGGCTTGGTTTAAAGAGGTGCCTGGAAGCTCAGGTCTAGAGTCGCAGGCGTGGGTTAAAGAGGCGCCTGGAAGCTCAGATCTAGAGTCTCAGGCTTGGTTTAAAGAGGTGCCTGGAAGCTCAGATCTAGACTCTCAGGCTTGGTTTAAAGAGGCGCCTGGAAGCTCAGATCTAGAGTCTCAGGCTTGGTTTAAAGAGGTGCCTGGAAGCTCAGATCTAGACTCTCAGGCTTGGTTTAAAGAGGCGCCTGGAAGCTCAGATCTAGAGTCTCAGGTTTGGTTTAAAGAGGTGCCTGGAAGCTCAGATCTAGACTCTCAGTCTTGGTTTAAAGGTTAGCTTCATCTGTTTGTATAATTCAAATTAAATAGATTCGATCTGAATGGCATGGGCCATTTATATTATTATAAAGGATTAGCGGTTTAAACAACACATTTACTTCGTTTTTATTAATGAAATCTACAAAGTTTTAAGTCATGTGCAGTTCATTTTTTTTGATGGACTTTTATGAGCATTAAGTGAATCGGTCGGTATAGGGTAAAGAGTTAACTTTGTATCTCCCAAATGTCGTGATATTGGTATAGTTATCTGCAACTAGTATATTTGATTTTTTATTTTGCATTCATGGCAATTCCCCGAAGTCGTTCTAAACTGTATTGAATTAATTGGAGTGTCGCCACCGTAGGAGACGCCGTAAAAGCTAATAGGAAGAGTTGGGCGCGGCTGGTTATATCTTTCGCGCTACAGGACTAGATACTTCCATTGGCCTACTGTAATCTGCTAAGGGATGTCAGGGAGACCTGCGCATTCTGTATCTCACAGGCCAGCAGGTTACAGGCTTGAATCCGCCTCATCCGATTCATCCTCCCTGAGCCTGATGTAATGGCGACCAATGAGCGGGGTAAAATTATATGACCTTTGCGGATCCTGGTGTCTGCTACACAACTGTGAATTCTAGGCCACAGCTGGTCTAAAACAAAACCTAACCGCACACCATTACACTGGGCAATAACAACACCTATTATCACACCAATGAGAGGCAAGAGCCATCCGGACTGAAGTGCCATACAAAGCAAATGTTGTTAATGTTACAATAGGCGTGAAATGAAGCATTTCTGAGGAGTGCAGTGAGGACTGCAGGGAAGCGTGGGATTCCTGGTGCAATGATCCACAGACAAGCAACCAGAAAGCTTTAAATCAGTGGCAGGGAGTGTCAGAGAAGAAGTGTACAGGAGCACAGCAATTTCCCAGGGGGTAGAAGCAGACAGGAATGTGTCATTTCCCTAGGATTCCTAAGGGGTAGAAGCAGACAGGAATTTGGTTTTCCTGGGATGCAGACGTGCACAGTAATGTCTGAGTTTCCTGGAATGGAGAAGTGCACAGGAACGTGTGCGTTTACTAGGGGGTAGAAGCGGACAGGAATGTGTCATTTTCCTGGGATGCAGACGTGCACAGGAACAGGTGAGTTTCCTGGGATGCAGAAGTGCACAGGAACGTGTGAGTTTCCTAGGGGGTAGGAGCGGACAGGAATGTGTCATTTTCCTGGGATGCAGACGTGCACAGGAACAGGTGAGTTTCCTGGGATGCAGAAGTGCACAGGAACGTGTGAGTTTCCTAGGGGGTAGGAGCGGACAGGAATGTGTCATTTTCCTGGGATGCAGAAGTGCACAGGAACGTGTGAGTTTCCTAGGGGGTAGAAGCGGACAGGAATGTGTCATTTTCCTGGGATGCAGACGTGCACAGGAACAGGGTGAGTTTCCTGGGTTGCAGAATTGCACAAGAACGTGTGAGTTTCCAAAGGTGTAGAAGTGGAAAGGAATGTATGAGTTTTCTGTGATACAGAAGTGCACAGGAACATGTAAGTTTCCTAGGGTACAAAAGTGCAGAGGAACTTGTTAGTTTGCTTGTTTGTAGAAGCGGACAGACACGCATCTGTTTGCTAGGGTGCAGAAGCGCACAGGAGCGTGTGAGTTTTCTGGGGCGCAGAAGTGGATAGGACCATGTAAGTCTCCCAGGATGTAGAAATGGACAAGAACATGTGTGTTTCCAACAGTGTACAAGTGGACATGATCCTCGGGTGTAGGATGTGGCAGGAACGTGTGAGTTTCCTAGGGCGCAGAAGTGGTCTGGGCTGTATATATTTTTCCATGATACACAGTGCACAGGAACTTGTAGGTTTCCTAGTATGCAGACGTGCACGGAAACGCGTTTGCTTCCTAGGGTGCATATGTGAACAGGAACGTGTACGTTTTCTAGGATGCAGAGGTGTGCAGGAGCGTGTGAGTTTCCTAGGGAGCAGAGGTACACAAGAACCTGTACGTTTCCTAGGATGCAGACGTGCACAGGGACGCGTTCGTTTCCTAGGGCGCAGAAGTGAACAGGAACTTTTGCGTTTCCTAGGATACAGATGTGCACGGGAACGTATGAGTTTTCTAGGGAGATGTACACAAGAAACTGTACGTTTCCTAGGATGCAGACGTGCACAAGACCGTGTAGGTTTCCTAGGATGCAGACGTGCACAGGACCGTGTAGGTTTCCTAGAGTGCAGAAGTGCACATGACCTTGTACGTTTGCTAGGGTGCAGAAGTGCACAGGAACTTGTACGTTTCCTAGGGTGCAGAAGTGCACAGGAACTTGTACGTTTCCTAGTGCTCCGAAGTGCACAGGCACTTGTGCGTTCCCTAGGGTGCAGAAGTGCACAGGAACGTGTACGTCATAGGGTGCAGAAGTGCACAGGAATACGGCAGCTTCGTAGGGTGCCATTTCATTGCACAATGAAGTCATGACCAACTGAGCAATGGTGCATATAAAGGTCATTGGGCAGTGCCACCGCACGTGGGCAAAGAACTCACGGGGCCCCTTGAAACACTGCTCTAAACACCTACACTTGATGATGGTGTAGGGGCAATGCAAGGGGGAGCTAGAGAGCCTCGCTGGATCCCTAGGGGGTCACCGGAAAGGGAGTGGTGCAGGCGCACGTACGCTCTGCAGGTACCACAAGGCACCCCCGGCCACCCGTACAAAGGGGACAAGGGCCCGCCCTTGCGTGCGGCAATCAGTGTAACTCAATACTGCGGCTTAACAACGACTTCACTCACTGCGCGCCTCAAAGATATGGGAAGAGAGCCTTCAAGAGACGAAAAGAAACGCCACGACGACTCGCGTGTGTTTATGTTGTCAAGCGTTTCTCTCTGATCATTTCTGCCCTCACTTGGAATGCCAGGAGGAGGGCGGGTTACATCAGAACTCCCCGACATCAAAGCACGCGCTGGCACCGCGCTCTCTTTCTATCCCGCTTGCGGGGGCGCCTCGGGCTACCGAGGGGCAGGCGGGCGGCCCATCCCCAGGGTGGGCAGCCGGCCCATCGCCGGGCAATGCCTCACTGAAGGCTGAGATGCGAAATGCGAAGCCAGGCTGAGGATCGCGGTCCAGATCCACATAGAAATTCAATTATCTATGTGAAGTCCGACTGGCGCAAAATGTGCTACATTCCGGGAACAGAGGGTGACCAGACCTCCCGGTTTTGCCGGGACTGTCCCGGGATTGGGTGCTCTGTCCCCCTTGCTCAAGATCCTTTTTCAATTCATAAATGCAGTGGTCCCGGTTTTTGGTAGTAGATCTTCAACCTCCAACATAAGGAATGCTGCATTTAACAAATTAAGCTAGTGGTAGTTTGTTAAATGTTAAAAGTATTTGTACCGCGCACCGTCACCAACGGAATTGGTCCCCAGGCGCTCTGGCGGATCTGTAAACGATAAAGGTGGGATGGGTTAGTAACGTGAAGAAGTTTGGCCGCACTTTTATTCATTGCTGTTATTTATTTTTTATTGTCGTTCCCATGTACAGCACAGTTCCCTCCCCCATCAACCCCCGCACTTTTCCCCTTCCCCCTTCCTCTGCAGTTGCGCAATCTCAATGACACCTGGCTTAGAAAGATCGTTGTCTCTGTCTTCCCTCTGTTCCCCCTCCCTTGCCTCATCGCGCCTCGAAACACTTGTGTATAGGTGCGTTATAAACGCCATATCATATAATAACATATCATATCATCTTAATACAGGGGTGTTGCAGGTCTGGAAAATATCCGGGGCTACTCTAATGTTGGGACTGTCGTGACTCGGGGCTTTCCATCTTTTGCTTGTAAACCCTCGGCTTCTGAGCTTCTATCCGGTGCTACAGCCAAAAGACCCGGGTCTATAACTCCCCTCCCCACCCGTCCCCATCAACACTTTTGTCATAAAAAATGTCTTGACTCTCGTTATCGTTTTTATTTTTTGAGACTGTGTTAAAACCTGTATCCGCCTATGAGGGTTTATAGCCATTTTTTGAATGCAAAAATGTCGAAAGTCATTTTTTCGAAAAAATAATGTGGAAAAAAAATGTCAAATTTTTTTTTAATACGTTTTTTATTCAAAATGGGTGGGTTCCCCCCAATCCCCTTTTTAAATTTATTTTTTGTTTTACCCCAAAATAAATATATAATTAAAACAACGGAATTCGACATTTTTTTTTCGACATTATTTTTTCAAAAAAATTGTCATTCAACATTTTTTTTTCGAAAAAATGTCTGACCACCGCCTAAGAGATATTAAACTGAAAGGCATAAACGATGTGGCCAAATGTGCAATTGTGCAATGCTCCTGCAATTGAAATGTTGCATCATCTGTTCACTAGGGTGACCAGATTTAAAAAGTGAAAAACTGGGACAGGGCAACTAACATAAAAGTAGGACGAACTCTTGATAGTGGCTGTCAAAGCACTGGTGTCTAGTCAAAGGATCGAACTAATGTAAGCTTTTGTATCATGTAACCGGTTTGCAACAGCGCCCTGATGCTTGAGGGTTTAGAGGCTTTACAAATGAATAAATAAATAAATAAATATGCTTTCTGAATCAGGGAATTTTTTCCTGGTGCTAACGGCACTGGTGCCACGTTTCTGTAAAACCACCCTTTGTCTCCACAAAAGGAACCCGGAAGTCATGCCAGCTAAAGAACACATTTGCGTTTGTCTTTAATGTAAGGTTGGGGTTTTAAGTGCCTTCAAAGACTTTATTGGACTGGCAGGTGGTCGAGACATGAAAGATGAGAGAGGAGGTAGACATCAGATGAGAGAGCCGAAAAGGAACCTGGAGAAGAAAAGAGAACCTGAACGTCGGGAAAGATAACGCGGGTCTGGAAGGAAGCGCTCTTTCTGCTGGGCGCCCCTTCGTCGGACTCCGCCTTGCTCCCAGGTGCCGGGCTTTCCTGAGACCTGATGAAATGTCAGCTCATCAGAGCCAATATTAAAGTCAAACCAGGGAAGGGAGGTCAGAAAGGGACACATACACGATCTGATCACCAAGGAGGTGCGTTGAGTGACTCTGAAAGAGCTGCAGTGATTTACAACCAGGCCTACCAGCTTATAAGCAATTCTGTTCCCGCAACAAAGAAGTGCGAAATTCAGTGTTTTTTTAAAAATGTGCTGCAAAATTTCTGAAATGCATCTAAAAAAGATACACAATATAGACCCTTATTCACCGGGTGTTTTCCAATGGGGTTTTGCCATTATAAAACGCTTCTGTGAATCAGGCCCTTAGTGTTCTACCCATCGGCCACCTATTATAGTTAGTCTGATCGCCAATGGGCGCCAATTTCTGACCTCCAGTGATTGCAAGCCCCGCCCACCGCTTCCTTCATTACTGACCTTGGAGATGGGATTCTGCAAGATTAGCAGCTGCCCAGACCTCTTTACATATTGATTCATGCTGCAAAATGTGTATATTTCTGCCACAATGTTTCATTTTTCTTACCACAAAATGTGGATATCAATGCCGCTATATCGTAGGGCATTTATGTATTGGCAGGTTTATATATCGATGACCTGCAAATGCTTGGGGAGAGGGGAGCGTGAGCAGGTTTCTACCGCTACCCACCCCAAATCGCCCACTTTCCCTGCCCTGTGCACCCCCCTTTTCTAGCTCCATCTCTCTCTTGTATTTTTTTGGGTAATCCGGCATAATTGGAAAATGAAGCTTTAATTTGCCTCTTTTTACAACAGACAACTGTGGGATGGTGGCACGGAGGAAAGGCTCGACTTGGACACACGAAGGGCCTGATTTACAAAAGCGTCTTTCAATGGGAAGATCCCATTGAAACACGCTCTGCAATTCATGCGTTACATTTGTGTGCTTGTATTTATGACCCAGTTTAATGCAAAAACGCATTCTGCTAGCTTAACCTCAAACGTTTGGAAAGGTGTTAGGATAAATGTGGTTTTTAACAGTGCTTCAATAAAAACGTTGAATCACACAAAATGTGAAAGTTAGTTAAAAAGCGGAGCTTCCTTTTCACATTTTTGAATTCAGGGAAGTTATTTACATTGTTGTGGGCACATTTTGGTGCCACAGCCAACAAAATATGCCGAAACCATTGCCCCACAGACTAGTGAGAAGAAAGGGGTTTAAAGAAGCGGGCTAGCAGGTTGGTCTGGCTACTGGCAATGTTTTGGAATGAAATCACCGATTCACTCAATGTTATTTCTTGTTATGATCTATGTGCAAGCCAATGAGGGCTTGTTTAACTTAATTTCTTCTCATCGCAAGTTCTGTGCCCGTGATTTCATGGAAGGGGGCTCTCCCGGGGGCTCTTGGGTATTGGTATTACTGAATTAGGATATTAGGATGTCTGGCATCCTGGGACAGAACGTTGCATATTCCTCTGCCCCGCCCCCCCCCCCCTGGCAGCAAGCAATAGCTCAGCAAAGTAGCAGCCCCAACAAAAACACTGGCTGCTCGGTTTATCTTTTTAAATGACCCACAATCCTCTCCCAAGCAGCACCTTGGTGTGGGTGCGAACAGCGCTGGCCAATGGGCCGGCTCTCGCCGGATCCGAGATCTGGCATCAGATGTGTAGCCGGATCTCGGGATCCGGCCAGCTGCCTCCGCCCATAGAGCGCGTTTGAGAGAAGAAAAAACGAAACAAAAACAAATCGCTTGCCGCGCTAAGGTATGGAGTGGGGGGGCGGAGCCACAAACAGCACATTGGCGCCATGAGCGCTCTTCTGGCTCTGGCCCCTACCCATATCACAGGCAGCATGAGCCCTCAGCTAACCTGGGGGGGGGGGTCGCCTCAGTGACCTAATCTGCACTGTGCGTGTGTACATCAACCTGATTTCCGCTCTTGTCCTTGGCTCCGGCTCTAGTCTCCTGCTGGGACTTCCCACTAACTTTGCAACCTGCACCCACTTCAAGCTCCCTTGATCCTCTTCCACCTCTACCCCCCTCCAATGTGGTTGTATAACTCCCTACGTAACGCTACACCCTCTTCTAATTCCTTCTACCTGTCCTCTCAACTCAAGCTCTCTATTCCCTAAATCTCCACACCGCCCCCACACCCCACGGTGCATAATTATAGATAATGTAAATTGTGTTTTGCGCCGGTCTCTACGGCTCTAGTTCAGATTCCCGACTATTTTCCACTGTAGTGGGCCTTGATTTGGGAGGATAGCTCAGGCGCAACATGCTCGCCTTGGAAGCAAGAGAGACAACACAGGGCAACACAGGTTCAATCCCCGGATCTGCGCTTGGAAACCTCCGGGTATTAAGCGTGTTATAAATAACCAATTACAATTACAAAGGGATTGCTCTACCCCTCTTGCTAATGCTTATTTATTTATTTTTACATTTATAAAGCGCCCCAAGCCCAAGGGCATCATGTACAGTGTCCATATATGATCAGTATTTCGGATAGAAGTGCTGGGTTTAATTTTATTAAATACAAAAATGAATACCGGTAAATAAGGAAAAGTATTATATACAGTCCCGGAAATGAGGACCTCTGTCTCCTGGCTGTATATAAGGACATTGAAGAGGTTCCCTTACAGAGAAACCAGCAAACAAACAAGAGAACATATGATCGCTCAGGGGCAACGTGCTCGCCTTGGAAGCCAGACGACACGGAGCACCACAGGTTCGATCCCCGGTCCTATGCTTAGAAACCTCTGGGTATTAAGCACATTATAAATAACCTATCATATCCTATTCTACCTGGGGTTACTACAGCGGTTAAGAAAATGGTCTTAACTCGCATTGAAAATAATGGAATTTATGGAATAACGCCAGTGGTCCCTACACATCCTAAAGGGTGAAATGGTGGTGCTCGAAGTCTACATTAAATATAAAATGTATTCATTTTGATTTGATTTTGCTTCATGACTATAGCACGTCAAGCTGCACTATAAGCTTCCAGGCACACAACAGTGCTCTGTTCCAAAAGTGAGCATGCTGGCGGTGAGTCATCATCTTTGCAATATATGGTGACATATATAATGACACATTCCATAGTAAAATAGTTGGCATGGCCTGAGCAATACCCAATGAAAAGAAAGGAGCACAGGGTATGATTGCAAGGACAGTGGGCCCTAGAAAACCCAGTAGTTTGAATGGCCATATAGTAAAGTCTGCAGCACAATATGGCACTGTACATATTGACAAACTTAAACAAGTTTAGACAACCCTTGAAAACATCATTATAAAAAGGTTGGAATGACCTGAGCAATCCACATTGAAAATAATGAAACCCAGGGCACAACTGATTGCAAGATTAGTCGTCTCTAGACAAGCCTAAAGTCTGCGCTGGAGCTTATTAAAGTCTTCAGATCAATATTTCATTTGACATGAAGACGCACTGAAACTACGTTAGAACATCATTGGCAAACCTGTTGCAAACAATGGAACCAAGATAATGATTGCCAGGCGAGCGATTCCTAGACAATTCTATAGGTTGCAATGGAAGTATATTCCTTTTAAAAAAAATGCATTATAGTTCTTTATTTATTTGTTTAATTTGTAAAGCGTGCAAACATCTTAGAGGCATCGAGGCACTTTTGCAGGTGCAAGCGATTAGTGGTGCATTCATACAGAAGTTACAGAAAATGAATTCTATCGAACATTTAAAAAAACAATGAATATACAAAACGAAATCCATTAATATAGTAACATAAATACATGTTCTTAGTTGTATACACAATGAATACAATCAGGGAGACTCTGGAAAATCTGGCCAGGTAGTCGTGTGGCAGATGAGGAGTGTTGGTAGTGTTAGAATCCTGGCTATTAGACTTCTGGTGCACCTGCACATCAGGAAGTCGGGGGAATCTAATGAAGATGGCCCAGGAAGCCGGCAGGCGTAGCTGGCCCCCCTTGAAGGACCACCTTCAAGGATTAAGACCCCTGTCTGGCCTTGTCCGGCGCTGACAAGTGCATGACACCAACACCCTGCACCCCTGAGTCCTTGGCCCCACTTGCAACATATCCATTCTATCCTCCGTTCTTCAACCTCTCATCCGCCGTCTTACACACAAATCAAGGTTCCTACTCAAGTCTAAAAGAGTTTGCTGTCCCGGCAGATCGTGGTAGCCTAGTCAACGTGGCTCATCAGCATGTTGCCCATTCGATTTGTCCTGCTCCGCTCCAATCTCTGCAACATCAAGGTAAGCCTGACTACGCGCCTCCGTGCCGTACGTGAGCACTGCTAAATCTGCCTGCCTTATGCTGGTTTTCACCTGTTTGCCCGGCCAACTGTGATTATAGCATGTTCCCGCTAAACGGCGAAAGCCCGATGCCCTATCTCACCCCCTTGTCCCACCTGGACTCACACGGTCCCCTCATGGTGCCTATGACGCAACTCACCCTTTCCACCTCCCTGTCCCCCCAGTCGATTGTCAAATCTCCCCATCACTCACCTGCGCTCCAGCTGAAACTCCCTGCATCTGAGCGTACTGATGTAGTTGATGGAATCAGTCTCACCCTCACCTCTCACACCCGCGCATCCCTTAAGTTAACGTGTCCTCCAACGCCCTTGGCCATGTTGACGAAACTCTGCAGCAGCTCGATGCTTCCTCCTCTCGCTACTTCTGGCACAGTGCTGCTCAGCCCTGTTTCCCCACTGCAACAATGCTTGCGACACCATTTCTGCTGCCTTTAATGATCAAAAGCAACAGCGCGCAGCCAGCAGTGACCCAATTTAGGAAACCAACGGCCTTCTACCCACTCACCTCTTCCACTATGAGGACTTTGTTAACTAGCCCCTCACCCAGAACAAGGCCTCCGTCCACTGATGTAAATGTATGCCCAAACACTAAATTGAATGGCTCACAGAGTGCTATGCAGTCTGCAGCTATGCCATTTTGCCCCTCCACCTCGCACTGAACGAAACACTCAACTAAATGTGCCTGGACCGCTACTTCCAGCTCCTGCCCATCCCAACACCCCCACTTACCAGCCAACTTCACAAAACACTCCACACAGACTCTGGCCGACGCCCATACCACTAAACACAAGCGATCCTTGCAGACCCCAACCCTCATGCAGGTACTAGGATTCGCAAGGCGCACCAGCCATCGCACACGATCCTAACACCACTCCTGCCCACAACTCTCTGCCATATCCAGGCCCACTGTCACTTACAACCGTAATGTCAGACTAAGGTCCTGCACTTACAGTACCTGTGCCCCAGCCCCCCACGCTAAATGCAGGCACCTTCCCCCTAGACCCATGTTCCCAAGCAAACAACCACGCTCTCCCAAAATCCACCCCAAATACACCCATGACCTCCTGATGTGGCATACCAGCCCACCACTAGGTAACAGCACTGTCCCTAAAACCGTGACCCTGGGCAACACCAGCATGGCCCCCTCTGCACCCGAACCACCAAACATGGCCCCCAGCAGTAAG
The DNA here is from genome assembly GCF_040938575.1 of Ambystoma mexicanum. NCBI lineage: Eukaryota > Metazoa > Chordata > Amphibia > Caudata > Ambystomatidae > Ambystoma > Ambystoma mexicanum. The sequence goes on from NC_090923.1 coordinate 108,519,430, forward strand.
TCCATCCAATGCAACAACCTTCCAAGCCAGCTGCTCCCCTGACCTGTGCACTAGTTAATGCCAGATACATCCAGGTGCATCCCCTGGACATCCATGACCTCATCATAGCCAACAACCTGGACCCCTTGGCAGTCACAGAGACCTGGCTACATGCCGCCTCTGGCCCTGCCTTGTCCGTTGCACTACCCCCTGGCTTTACCATCATCCGTAGCAATAGAACTGACTCTAAAGGGGGGGCGGTTGCACTAATATTTAGAGACTCCCTACACTTCAGACCAACTAACTCTTCCATATCAACCTACTGTGATATACACACAGCCAAACTTCAGCTTTCACAAAACAACACAATCACGCTTCATGTAGTATACCGTCCCCCTGGACCCATACTCTCCTTCGAAGAAAACCTCCTCCACACCTGAGCACAACATCAATGCCTAAATGCAACCTCTCCAGCCAACTCGCTTAGTGCCCTTGGATTCAGCCACTGTGTTACCACCACAGCCCACTCTAAAGGCAGCACTTTGGATTGGATCACAGACCTCAATTGCCATATCTCCATTCTCGCCAACCAGCCTGTCCCCTGGTCTGATCACCATGGCATCACCTTCACGATGGCCCTGATTATCCCTGTCTCGCATACCATCACTGCCTTGCCACCCACTATGGCGCAAAACCCTCGTAAGCTAATAAAACCAAACATCTCACCTCTTCTTGGCCCACTGAAACCAGAAACGCCATTTGACTCAGATCCGGACATCCTAGTGGAACAAAGCAGAAGAAACAGCAGCCACCCTCGCCCTACGCAAAGCTCAACCTTCTACTCACCTCAACGCACGGTACACGCATGACCTATTTGAACTATGCACCAAAAAACGCATGGCTGAATTTAATTGGAGAAACTCTCAATCAGACCCTAACAAGCAGCAGTTTGTAACAGCCGCCCACTTACAACACCAGAATTACCAATGCCAACTCCCACACTCCCGCAAGTTATTCACTATTCTCAGGGAGATTGAATCCTTGCTACCACTTCTACTAATTTGGCTAAAGATGAAACATTTCAAGTCGGGCAATCCGGTAAAAAGTGCTGATATTCACGGATACCAGCACGTTACCTCCAGCTAAAGCAGGTGAAAGGTGGAGGCAAGCAAGGTGCCCTACTACCGGCAAAGTCCTCATTACTGGCACCGGCAATGCCAGTGCCGGTAATCATGTCAAATACCCTCATGGGGTCTCCATGAATGGGAATTTATTCTGTCCCTCCGGCACGGAAATGCCACCGGACCGAGTGCCAGAAACAGTAACAGCCTTTGCCGGTATCCTGGCGGGTTGCCATTGTTTGCAGACCCTTTCTAAGCTTAACAAGGATTATAATTGCTTATTTATAAATGAAGGAGCCGGGATTCAAACCTGCGTTGCTCTGCCACTGAGCTATACCACCCGTTAACCGAAAGTGCGTTCCTACTTCAAGACACATGACTGAAATGACGCACCCTGCCAGCTCCCTTATCTGCACCTCTGCTTCATTAATACCTATGCAATTGAACACCGTTTTAACACTGGCCCTGAACAAGCAAATCACTATATCAATGACAGGGCACTTTAATTTATTGATCGGCTTCTCTATTCTGGCTCGAAAATTCCACAGCGGTGGTACGACAGAACCCAAGGAATGTCCAGCAAATGTTGTTAATTAATAGCATCTCTCATGCACATGTTTGTACAATAATATACAGAAATTGGGCTTAAAATCGGGGTTGTCATCTGCTGACTTCAACTCGGTTACAGCCTCTGGAGCTTTTGAATAGGTAAATATACAGAAACACCATAGAAACATAAGTTAGATTGATGTTGCACTTGCACGATCCGAAATGCACTGTGGTGGAAAATCGTCTCTCTGCTCTCCCGTGTTTTCACCCCTTAATTGCACTTGGTAAATCTGCAGAGTCCCCGCCAGGCCTGTTTGCTGTGTCTTCAATTGTAATTATATTATATTCACTTACTCTGCCTGTGCAGACTATTATCGTCTCAGAATTTCAAGGGCTCTGATTCGACTATTGTATTTCCCCATGTTCCCACCCTCCTTGAGCGCATTGAAACACTTGCCTTGGGTATAGGCGCTTTATAAATAAAAATTACCATTACCATTCTGACTCAAAGAGCAAGAAAAACCCTCAGTGCCGTAACTGCTTCATCCCTATATCAATGCATGTCCAGACATTATCCTGCGGCCCCTCCATCCACTTCCACAAGTCACACCACAGGTGGTGAGAATATCAGGGGTTTCCATTTTCCCTGTAACCAGATGTGCACGCTATTTATGCACTATGAGCAGGAGCGTGCAGCTGGCATGGGGCAGAAGTTGCTAGTAGCGCAACACTCGTACAAGTAGACATATCTGGCACACTCTGCATTCGTTAGTGGTGTGTGTGTGTCTGCGTGTGCTGAAGAGCTTGCCCTGCAGAGAGTGTGTGTGTGTGTGGGGACTGGCAGAAGAAGCACTGCTCAGGAGTCGTCACAGAGAGGGGACAGTGCACAGGGTTTCTTTCACGTGCATCCTGGAGTCTGAAAAAAGTAACAAATTCAAACGGGGGCTAAACTTAAAATAAGGTCGTTTTTACCTTTTTCTAGAGGCCATTGATTATCAATATATCAATACAATGAATTTCCTCTGGAAGAGTATTCCAGAATTTGGCAGCAGTGACTTCACGGGTCCTAACTAAGGCTTTAGATAGTCTAAAGGGGTTCACGGTCACAGTATACTGAGTGACCAATCTCTGGGGTCTCGAGGAAGGGTTTTGGTCAAAAGAACTACACAATGTTTAGAAAAGCCCTGAAAATAAATATGTTTAAGTAAAGGATTAGACCCTGAGGATCCGTATTAGGATATAGGTAGTCACTGATGTCTTGTCTACTATGTAAGTCCACGTCTAAATGTGTGTGCCCCGATGCATGCAGGCTTTCAACGCAATATAAATAAATAAATAAATAAATAATACATGTTGGAAGTCTATCCTGGCTTTGAACGGCAACCCGTTGTTATCTTGCCACACCGGGGAGATATGAGAATGTCTCGGCATGTTAGAAATAATGCGTGCAGCTGAATTCTGTATAACTTGAAGGCGGTGTCATGCAGATTTAGGAACACCAGCATACAGAGCAACAGTCCAAGCGCAAGCCCAGAACAGCACAGGCTATAGTAGCGAAATTCTCCATTGATAAGAGAAATTTAATTTGTTTCAAGATCAGCAGCTGAAAATGGGAAGGACTGAGCACTCAGTTTACTTGAGCATTTAATGAAAGAGAGGAGTCTAACATGCCTCCTAGAGATTTTACAGATGTTCGTGTTTTTATCAAATGACCAGCAAGAGGAAAATGTGAATATACATCCAGAGATTTAGAAAGATGTGAAGGAGTGCTTCAAGAAAGATCTTGGGTTTCTCCTGATTAAGTCCTAGGCAATTCTCACTCATCCATTTTTCAATAATCCCAAAAATAGGTTGAACATGTGATCTATTGGTATCTGGGCCCTGTTGTAACCAAACACGATTTGGGTCTCATCTGCATAGTATTGAAAAAGGACACTGTACGCATGCAGTAGATCATTGGGTGGTTTCAAATAGATGTTAAACAACAGGGCGGAGATACACAAAGCCGCTGGGATGCCACAATCTACGGTTTCTGCTTGAGAGACTTAATTGTTAACTTTAACGTGAGAAATTCTGTTCCACAGCACAGAGCGCATCCATTCTACAGAATATCCGGATGCATGGGCAACCTCTTTAGACCAATGTCATGGGAGCGTAAGGGCAATATTATTGAATGCCGCTGGTAAATCCAGGAACATCACCAATCCTATTTGAAATCGATCTATTATCTTGAGAAGGGCATCTATCACATTCACAAGCACCAGCTCTGCTCCTCTCCATGGTCTAAGTCCAGATTGAGGATCTCCTAAGAGGGCAGCATTCTTGAAGTGTAATGGGAGCTGAGAAGTCGCTATTCGGGCAAGAATTGTTAGTAAGAAAGGAACATTGGTTATTGGATGGTAACTTGTGCAGTCCTCTCACAGAAGATTGGGCATCTTCAAAAGAGGAGTGACCCAGTTGTGTTTCAGGGCCTCTGGAACAGGACATTCTTTGAATGAAGAATTGATATATTTGGAGATAAAGGGATTTAACGACTATGCATATTCCTTTAAAATGATAGATGGACATGTGTCACTGGGACACTTTGTAGGTTTAATCAACATCAAGCACTATTTTGTCTATTCTATAAAATCAGGGGAAACATGAAACAATGTCCTGATGTTTTGACCCTGACTAGGTGGCATCAGTCTACTAGAGATTATCTCTGATGGCTTATTTGAGTATGATACAGAACATAAATGTGAAGCACTTATATGGGCTTATATCTTTGAAATCTTTACACAAATAAAACCTCTGTATCTTATTACCTGATTGTGCAGAGGAGGTAGGGGTTGTATTCAATGGAGGATGAGTCCTCAGGGGATTTAGAAATGTAAAGACCTCTTTGGAAGAGTGCTGCACTGCTTCTAGTCGACGAGCATAGTAATTCTTCTTGGCTTCCACAATGGCTTCTTTATAATGAACTGTAGCTGATCTAAGCTCATTGGGAATGCACCAGGTGGGATTCGTTCTCTGTTACTGTTCAGTACGCTTGACGGATATCTTCTACACTTCCAGGTCTGATGTAAATCCCTTATTTCCGATATATTTAGTCTTAATTAACTTGGACTGAAGGGGAACAACAGTATCTATAATTCTCGTGAAGTAAGATTGATAAAAAAGCTAGGGAGTGAACATTAGACTCACCAGATAGACTTGTCTCAATATCCTTAAAAAGCAGGGTAAGTATTTCAGCAGTGAGTTTCTGTTTAATACTAAATGATATATTGACATATGTCGCATTATTATACCGTATGCCGTGAACTAGAAAGATGAAATAAAAAAACAGCATGGCCAGACCAGTTGACTGGTAGCACATGTTTAAAAGTTGGGCCCATATTCCAAGTAATAATCCGGTCTAGAGTTTGACTTTTAGTATGCGTAGGTTTTAAGAACCGGGTAGCAGATCAGCTTAAGATAAGTAGAAAGCAGGCAATTACAGTTCAAGCCTTTGTTAATGATTTCATGGGATATATTGATGGCCTACTAGCTCCACATCCCTATAGTTTATATATACACACACACACACACACACACACACACACACACACACACACACACACACACACACACACACACACACACACACACACACACACACACACACACACACACACACACACACACACACACACACACACACACACACACACACACACACACACACACACACACACACACACACACACACACACACACACACACACACACACACACACACACACACACACACACACACACACACACACACACACCCTATAGTGATTTGTTTTTGCTTTGTTATGGTTTATAACAAACCCACTCAAAACAATGACATAATCAGATTTAAAATACCTCTTACATATTACAAACATTTAACAATTACACAACATAATATAAATAATTAGTATAATCTGGAAAAAATCCTTACTAAAGAAAAGATCAATATGTGTTCAAAACGTGTAAAGAAATGTGTGACCCACACGCTGTGTCCGAAATCCATATGAATTAAACATATACGTGTCTCTTACAAAATCTGCAAAACTCTTTTCCCAAGACCTTCTATTGTCATGCACTCCATATACAGATGGTTTAATGACTCCACTTTAACTGTTATTGATTACAGATTATGCCTAGCCAAGGGCCAGTGATGTCCAAACTTTTGTTTAAGTGAAACAGAACAAAGACTTTTCTTTATTCTCTATCAAGGAATTTGCCAACATTTGGTTGTACACAATTATACAAACATACATTAAAACATATTCACTCATTATATTCAATAGATATATGTAATTATAATTCTATTGGCAATCCAAAAGTCTTACTCCCTTCTTGAATTCTCAACTTGCAATTGGCTGATCCAAATCTAAATTGACGCCAATAGCTCCTTCACATTTAATGCATTGATTTTTAAAATGTGTATAATCCGGCCTCCGGCAGTCAAGGTATCAGCTAAAATAGAAAAGAAATGTATCAGCTGGAGTTTGTCTCATTTGTATGTACAAAGTTACACTTCTCTTCATGACAAGGTGTACAATGATACAAGATCCAGCTTGGTACATAGAACTTGCACTGGTGTAGATTGATCTAGGACTAATATAGATCTCCTGATTCTGCCCTCCAGAATTTGCAACCAATTCATGATTCCCTCTAATCTAAATTCCACGCCATATAAAATTATTGTCCCACATTTAAGGCACCAACAAGACGACCATACATTCTAAATGAAATTTGCTGAGAGACAGAATCATACGCAAAATGTTATTCTCGCTTTCTCCTTATAGCAATCTTCATTTAAGATATTTGTAAAAAGAAATCCTAAATAGGTAAATTCAGTAGCTTTTTATAACCTATGCTAGTCCTACAAAGGGGTCTCTTGTCATTTTAGTGTAAATATGGACTGCCTTAGTTTTTCCGTCAGTTGTTATCAAGGCAATTACATTTAGCTTTCTCTCCTAGTTAATTTAAAATGATTTGCAAACCATTTTGTGGTTTATCCAATAAAACGTAGTCATCATTGGAAGCCATCAAACCAATCTTTAGACCCTATAGCTTAGAATGGTAATTGTATTAGGGATTCATATTTTTTGAGGGCCTTTCGTTTCAATGTAATCAGTTTCATACTGTTGTGAGATGTAAGTTTCTTTTATTAGTCTATTTGATTCTCAAAGCATCAATGTTTCCAAGATCCTACCAGTAATGCCCAATAAAGCTATCAAATGTTAACTCCATGGATCTTCAACTATGAATATAGGAAGAAGAACATCTTTTTTCCAAGTAGCGGACAATACTCCAGATTTTATTATATTCTCAAACAAAGCAGCTAGTTTTTCAGTTTAAACCAGGGACAAAGCTCTAATTACCACGCTTCATAAACCATCCCTACCATGGTCACTGTGTTTTTTAGCCTTTTTTATCACATTGGTTATGCCATCCGTCAAAACAATCCCTTCCCACTAGAAGTGAGCTCACCATAAAGGTTGAGTACTTTTCACATTGTAGCTCATAATTAACCTTGATATGCTCTTCACTTAAATTTAAAAAAATCATATTTATTTCAGAACAGCGCAATTGCACCTTTGCATTTATTAACTTCCAAATTGTTTAGAATAAATGTTGCTAAATATTTTAATATATTGCTACTAACATTGCCCTTCATTTTGTATGATGTAGTTACATTCTTTTTGTATAAAGTTGCTTAATAGACTTTTACTTACCTATATATAATATTCCCACTTCTCCATTGTGACATACTAGATTATACGTTTTTAAAGCCCTTCTGATATGATTTATTGTTCAGGTAAAAATAAATAGGAAAGAAGTGGTATTTAATGCTTAAGGGGTTCTGCCCAAAGACTCATAGCACACTGACGGGTGAATTTAGAGACTATTTTTAAACGAGCGCAATTTTTGTTTGGTAGCCACATTTATTTTTTAAAAATGCAGCAAAATACTTTTTCTTGCACCTGCGGCCTAATGCATTGACTAAAGCAACATACGATCAGAAACATTTATTAAGTGAAATTCCGCCCTGAAATGTAGGTGCAGCCCACCAAATGATGCTCACTGAATTTTTCTCTGCCGATCATCCTTTCCTGCTGAATGTGATCTGGCGATCTACTCTCCTCTGGGAATTTTGCCCAATTCCAATTCCCTGAATCGCCTATTCCCCTGTTGTACCCAGTCATTCTGAGTTTGGCCTTTGTCCCATAATGGGTGGCCCCTCCCCTCATGCCACTCTTCCTCCACCGACAACACCCTCCAAACATTCCTGTTATACTTCCTCTTTTCTCCATTGCCCCGCTCAACTGTCCTCAATGACTTGTCACGCCATGCTGCTGTAAAATGGCGATCCGTCCCTCACCCAAATGCTCCGCCTTTGCCCTCACCCGGAAACATAAGTGGGTACCTCCCTTGGAAGCAGATAACTTTTGACATGCAATCTGCTGTCCCTGTCGTCATCACTTAATGGTATTTGACTAATGCGGGTTTGGTGAGTCAGAAATTGTCTCTCATGAGTGAACCCCCTAAAGGCGTAGCCAGGATTGTCTAACAAGTGGGGCCGGAAGCTAATGTAATTGGGCCCACCGCGGTGACATGAACATCTGTAAATGCCCACACAGCCTTACTGAGTGGCAATTACAGATTGTGGGTGGGCCTTGCACACTCAGGCCCCCTGGAGGATAGCTCAGCGCCTTGGAAGCAAGAAGACAAGAAGCAACACAGGTTCGATCCCCTGGTCCGTGCTTAGAAACCTCTAGGTGTTTAAGCGTGTTATAAATACAGAACTAAGACAAATAAAACAAGCAACCAAAAAATACAAACAATTCCTGGAACAGCGCCTCGATGCCTGCGGGCTGTGTGAGCGCTTTAAAAATGTAAAATAAATAAATAAAAAAAATAAAACTACCCTGTCTACGCCTGAAACCCCCTGAATTATTCAAATAAGGAGTTTGCAAACCCGGAGAGGAATTCTTCATCTTTCAATTACTTTTGAGACACTTCACTTATGACATTTTAGAGGCAAATATGAAGTTGGTTAAGAGTTTCTTCTCTGATCCACATTCTATACATCAGATATTCAACAATTTAGCATGGACTGCTTGCTGCATTACAGAGAGGGGGTACCCATAAACTAAAATAGCTTGGTTTGTCCATAAAATAATATACTAGAATTCTTGATAGCCCCAACATCTCAGTATAATCTGTTTCTAAAGTTAGCCGCCATGGCTCATAATATTGCCTCTGAAAAGATATGCGCACCTTTTTTGGACGTCTCGCTTTCTTCCCCGAACCAAGCTTTGCAGAATCCCCAGAAGACAGACAACCGCCCCACGCCCCAAAAGTGTCAGTCTCTTGCAGCTAGATTGAGAGCAGCCACAGGTTGTGCTCGGTTTCACCAGCCCCGCCGCAGGAGTGGTTCTTTCTGGGTGGGGAATCAGGAGGTGATGGTGTCAGGGTATCGATCTGGCGCCAGGCTCAAAGGGAGAGAAGCAAGCTCGCTCAAGGAGAGGTACAGGGTATGCAGAGAAAGAGGAGCAGAGGCCAGGAAGATGGATTTGGAGGGTAAAGTACCCTATTTTTAAATGGTGGTCATGATCGGGCAGACAGGGGGATTAATGCAGAAGAACAACCACATGACCAAAGATAGCTGATTTGGTGGGACAGAAAGTGCGAGCAAGCCGTCCCAGAGGAGGATCGGTGGCGGAGATTCAGCAGGGATCGGGGGCTGCGAAATCCCTGGCCCCACACTCTCTGCTAATGGTTCCCATAGGAGCCCCGCCCCTCCCTTAAATCACACATTTAGTGTCTTTTTCTCTCATGGCCGCCACTGAAATCGAAAAAGTGATTTACTTCTTTGACTCTCCTCCATGGCAGCCATCTTGATTTGTAGATTTTTTTAAAGGGAAGTTTGGCATGTCCTAAAGTCACGGCCGCAATTTACCTTAAACAAATCCCAAAAGCTCTAAGCAAATTGGTTGGAGCTAGTTTGCTAGAAGGGATTTATATTGCTATGTGGGATAGACAGGGCTGATAATGTCCATAAGACCTCACAATACCCTTGTTGTGCTCAAGCCTCGCTGACTGGGCTTGATAGGCGTTCACCAGCCCTCTCCTCCCCACATAGCCGTGTTTATCACTATATTCATTATTTTTAAGAAACATGACTCATATACACCATGTTTTAATGTGTGTCAGGAGGCACATACATGTGTTTTTGTGTGAGAAACACACATCATAATGCAGCACTGTTACTTTTCTGGGTATTCAAACAAATACACTTTTGGTTTGCATGACAGGATTCATAGGCAATGTACTTTTCTTTTAGAAATATATTACACGAGGTAGGTGTGCCCCATTAACAACCTTTTCCACGGGGGAGGCGAGAGGGGGGGTAATTATCACAGTACATCAAACACTGTGTAAAGGTTGGAAAAATAAACAACACAATTAAAAATTTCAATGAAATCAAAATGTATCTCAACATGTGGAAAGCAAAAACTCCCAAAGAAGACATCATCACGTGTTTAAATAAACCATATAGCACACCAACAACACATGATGCCATTAAATCATAAGGTTCATACAAATAAATATTCCCCAAAATTGAAGAGGAACAATATAAAAGTGCATCAATAAAACACAGCAGTATATTTGATTAGTCCAAGAGAAAAAACAAAGACCTATTTTTTTAACTTAATGATTAATTATAAAACCACAAATCAGTTCAAAATAATTCCATTTAACATGGTCGTAAAAAAAATCAACCAAATTAAATTCACAATCAGCATGAACATTTTGAACTGATTTGTGGTTGTATAACTTATCATCAAATTAAAAAAATAGGTCCATGATTTTTTTCTAGGACACCACATTTTGGGATACATTTTATATTTCATTTAAATTTTAAATTGTGTTTATTTTTCCAACCTTTACACAATGTTTGATGTACTTTTCTTTTTCAAAACATTGCTTGGAAAATTCTTAACAGAGAGGATAGCTCAGAGGCAAGACATAGCAGCACGGGTTCGAATCCTGGACTCGTGCTTAGAAGCTAGTCTCTGGTATTAATTATAAAAAAACAATTATAAAAAAAAGAGTGACACAAAAAATGCTCATTTTCAGAAATGTAAATGTTTATTCATAACCTCACTCTGTGTACATGGCTCGTATGCACCATATTTCAGTGTGTGTCATGAGTCACACACGTGTGTTTTTGTGTGAGAAACGCGCATCATACTGCAGCACTGTCATACACCCGTACTTTTCTGGGGATTCAAACACATATACTCTTGCTTTGAATCACAGGATTCCCAGGCCATGTTCTTTTCTTTTACAAATATATAACCCAGGGTAGGTGTGCTCCATTAACAACCTTACCACCATGTGAGTACTTAGTACGAGGGACAAGGACGTTTAAAATAAAGAATTTTAAATGTTTGGAAATTAAAATGTCACTGTTTCCATCCTTCTTGAGGGAAATGACAACGTAAATGTAATGCCTAATGTCGACACAATTCCTTAAATGCAACATAGTAAGGGACATTGTCCACGAAGGAAACGTGCTCGCCTTGGAAACAAGACAACACGGAGCAACAAAGGTTCGATCCCCGGATCCGCATTATAAATACTCAACTAAGAAAACAACAACACATTCTGTAACAGCGCCTCGATGCCCCCTGTGAGCGCTTTAAAAAATTAAAATTAAAAACGTTTTTATTGCTCCATTGCCTTTGTAACCTAGTCATATGTTTAGAGTCTTCTTAACAAAACTGTCCACATTTAGACCAGGCATGTACACATTCCCTGTATCACAGCACTCCTACAATCTACACAAAAGCTACATGAAAATAAAAATAAACCTCGACTAACCAAGCATGCCCTTCCAAACAAAAACAAAAAACAGTTGCCACTCTTTACAAAAAAGACTGACTATGTAATGGGATAACTGATGTAGATACCGGAGGCTGCTTAGCAGTGCTCAATGGCAACACATCGATTTAATGTGACAAGTGATTAGGATAACAGAGGCGACCAGCATTTTCAAAGCACTTTTACCATTTTGAATTGCCATCAAAGAGTGCAACGCTAATCTGTAGTATTTTATACCATTTATTTTATCTAATGAAGGTGTTATTATAGTAACAACGATTAGCCAAAACTAATGATGCAAGCCAGTTCACTGCCTGAGGGGTCACATTTTCCAGTTCAGATCAACTTGCTGATAATGGGTTCATGTAAAAAGTGCTCTCAGATAATTACTACAGCATATTGACACTAACTAGCAAAGGGCCGGAATTGCTGCCAACTCAGAGTGCAATAGATCGCTTCATATTCAGAAAATAGTTGAAAACATTGGCCTCATTCTGAGTGTGGCAGATCTGTAACAAGGAAGCGGTAATGGAATTACCACCAATTTTCCCGCTCCATTAAACTCCCAGTTTATCCTTGGATTGCAGGCTTTAACCTCCAGAAAAATGCTGGAGATGAATCCTTTGCCTTCACATCATAGAATTGGCAAAATCGTCAGAATTACCACCAGCAGAAATACCGCTGGCAGTAGTTGCACCAGAAACTCCATAGAGTACTATGGACTCATGCAAATGGGGCTTTACACCACTACCACGCCTTGTAATCCTGTGGGAAACCCACAGAACCAAGTGGCAGTAACAGTAATTCCATTTGGCGGTACTTCTGCAGTAATTCTGCTGAATACCGCCTAACATGGTGAGGGTCCATTGGTCTGTTAAGTGTTTACCAAAACTGCAATGTCGCTACTATCTGTTGCTCTGCAAGTTGTATGAATTTAGGTCGTACATTGGTGCATTTGGATAGTAAACTCACACAGTTATATTCAAGTGCACTGAAGAGGATGGAAAGTAGTATATAGCGCTACATACATTTCAACAAATTAATACATAAAGTATTGAAAATACTTTTTTTTTTTTTTAAATATATTTTATTATATATATATAAACCACACGACATTACAACTTGAACATAAATAAACACATTTAACAACAAACAACACTGCAATCCCCATCCCTCCCCCCTATGAGCCTGTATGGTGTTCGCCATTGGTATCCGCTGTGGGCGAGGGGGCGTCATCACTCTCAGATTCAATTGAAGCCGACCCCGTTCCAAACAGTTCAGCTATCAACAGTTTCCATGCCGCAAGAGAGCACATTTCCTCCTCCTCCCCTGCAGTACTGGCATCCCGCCACACAGCCGTCTCGGCCTCCGCCCATTTTTGGAGATCCCTCCACCAGACCTCCGTTCGTGGCTTATGACACTCCTTCCAACCCATGGCAATCCTACATTTAGCAAGCACATAAGCCAGATCTTTCAATTTATCGACATTTCTAAGTTTACGCGCTCTGGGATATCCCCCCAGTAAGCAGGCCCAGGCTGAATTCACTTTGAGCGTAACACCCTTTCCTGCCAGCTTCTGCGCCACTTCACCCCAATAGCTTGCAATTACTGGGCACGCCCAAAACATGTGTATCATGTCTGCATTCTCCTCATCACACTTGGGGCACGCCTGGTGTCCAACATCCCGAAATTTGGATATTCTCAAAGGGGTCAGGTATGCCCTGTGCGTTAAATAAAGCTGTATTTGCTTAAACCTGGCGTTTCTCGATACTTTTTTATGATACCCGAGGGCTCGCTCCCACAACCCATCTACCATCGGGGCCCCCATCTCCGTTTCCCATTCCAGTCTCAAGTGCTCTAAATCGCTCCCAACCTTCGTCATCAACATCTCGTACAACCTAGAGACCTCATGCCCGCCCTCCGATGTGTCATATAGTATCTCCACCGTGGCATCCGGTTCATCGGCCAGGGTAGTTTCGGGCCACCTATTCCGGATCTCCTGCACTATCCTGTGATATGTCATATATTGACCCCTGTGCAGTCCCGACCCTGCCTCTAATTCTTCGAACTCCAAGATGGTCCCATCTTGCCAAATATCTCCCATGGTGACCACCAACCCCACTGACTCCCAGTATATCCGAATGGTTGCTCTGAGCTGCCCCTCTCCCTTCGCCAGCGCGACCAATGGGAACTGCAACACACACGGCAAAGGGTTGCCCATCATCCGGCAGGCCCGTTTCCACATGTTCCGTCCCAAAGCTAGCATACTAGGCCGCTCCCTCATGCATGCATTAGCCACCCAGATCATCTCTCGCAAGTAAAAAGGGGAGCAATCCCTCCCAAACAGCCTGTGTTCAGGGGTCTCGTCATCAGAGAGCCACCTGGACACATATTGTAGCTGCGCTGCCACATAATATGCCTCAAAGTTCGGCAGCTTGATTCCGCCCTTCTCATAGAAGTTCTGCAGCTTCCACAGTGCGACTCTGTTACGCATGCCGTGCCACAGGAATTCTCTGCAAACACTATGTAGCCTCACAAAAAACTTCTTAGGAATCATGTAGGGGATGTTGTTAAAATAATGCAGAAGCCTGGGCAACACTACCATTTTAAGCATAGCTCCTCGGCCCATCATCGCTAGTGGCAATCTTTCCCAGAACCTCATACATTTCTCGATCTTCCCCACAGCAAGTTCAGTGTTATGCTTGTGCTCTTCCACGGTCGTATGATACACATCAATCCCCAAGTATCTAAAGGATCTCGTCGCCCACGGGATCTGCAACACTGGCAACCTCTCCACTGGAGTCCCCACATAGCCCCCTAGCGGAAATAGAGTGGATTTCTGAGGGTTTACCGCTATGCCGGACAACCAGGCATACCTCCCCATCACCTCTAAGACATACTGCAAATTTTCTTCTGGTTATCTTAGGTATAACAGCATATCATCTGCATACAGGGATATAAGGTGACACTCTCCGCTCACATCGATGCCGACCGGGTCATATTGCTGCCGGAGGTAAATCGCTAAGGGTTCTAGGGCCAGGATGTACAACATTGGGGACCAGGGACACCCCTGCCTAGTGCCTCTGCCCAACTGCCATCTCTCTGACACCACCGCGCCCGTACGGACCCTGGCTAGTGGTGCACTGTATAACATCTCGGCCCACCTAACATAACCTGGTCCCATTTGTACCCTCTCAGAGCCGCTAGCAGCCAAGGCCACCGAACAGAGTCGAACGCCTTAACCGCGTCCAATGCCACTATCGCCATTTCGCCGTCCTCACCACCACCCCACTCGACCACCCTGTGGAGGCGCCTGTGGTTGTGAGTGATGTTCCTATTAGGGACATAGCCCGTCTGGTCAGGGTGGATCAACTTGCCGATCACTCTACGCATTCTAGTAGCCAGGACAGCTGTCAGGATCTTACTATCTTGGTTCAGCATCGACAGGGGCCTGTAGGAGCCACAATCATGTCCCGGTTTATTTGGCTTGGGGAGCGGTATTATAATCGCCTCCCTAAGTGACTCCGGCAACCGTCCCATCTCGCTTCGTTGAGCATTTCCAGCATGGGCGGGAGCACTTCCTCTGCATAAACATTATAAAATTCACTGGGGAACCCATCTGCCCCTGGGGCCTTACTAGTGGGCAACTGTCTCACAATCTCCTTCAGCTCTTCCAGGGTGATCGGAGCATCCAGCTCCTCTCGCTCCTCATCGCTGACCTTGGGCAAGCCTACATCTTCCAGCACTTCGTCTATCTCCTCCTGGCTGCCCCCCTCGCAATCTTCGTATAAGACCTTATAGTATTCCACGAATGCCCTGTTCACGCCTTCTTGGGTGTCTACCTCCTCCCCCTTTTCATTGGTTACCAATTTGATCGGGGATCGTGGGGTCTCACTCTTGTACAGCCAAGCTAAGAGTCGGCCCGTTTTATCTCCCCCCGCATGCAGTCTCTCAATATACTTTCTATAGTTCAAATTACAGAGCCTGTCCCAATGTTCCGCACACTCCTGTTGCAATTTGGAGACCGCCTCCGCATCTGTCCCACCACCTTTCAACTCCTCCTCCAGTGCAGTGTCAGCTCTATGCAAATCTGCCAGGACTCCCCCCATCAATCCCCTAGACTTCGCAATGGCGATCCCCCGCATTACGACCTTAAAGGCCTCCCATAAGGTGCCAGCCGACTTAACGCTCCCTTTATTCACCTCAAAATAAGCAGTTATCTCTTTCCTAATATCCTCTCTGAAGGCGGGGTCTTTGAGCGCCTCCGCCCTTAGGCGCCATGCTAGTATACGCGCTCGTGGGGAATACAGTTGCCATCGCATGACCAGGGGCGAGTGGTCAGAGAGGACCCTCGCCCTGTAGTCTATATGGTCGCACTCCGCGACTATGTCTGGCGTAGTGAAAAAGTAATCAAGCCTCGTGTGCAGTAGATGCAGAGCCGAATAGTGCGAGTATTGTCTCGCGCTCGGGTGTTTCGCTCTCCACACATCCACTAGGCCAAGATCCGCCAGCAGCGTCTGCAATACCTTAGCCGCCGGACTGGGCTTAGCCATCTTGTCATCCGACCTATCCTCCCTGGGGTTCAACACGCAATTAAAGTCACCACCCCATATCACCGTTCCCCCCATCCCAACACTGAGCTTGGTGCACAGCGTCCTAAAATATGTCGCCGTTTCCTGGTTAGGCGCGTATGTGTTTACAATGCACACTACTTTGTTCTCTACCAGCCCCCTCACCATAACCAACCTCCCATCCTCCTCCACAACCTCCTCAATTAGCATGAATGGGACGTGTGGCGCCACCCACACCAGCACTCCTCTGGCATATACGGAGTACGTTGATCCTACCACTGTTCCCTTCCACTTCCTCCCTACCAGCTCCAGTTTCTCTCGCTTTAGATGTGTCTCCTGTAGCAGGGCTACGTCTATCTTCTGCCTCTTCAGATACAACATGACTTTATTTCGCTTAAGATAACTGTTAAGCCCCCTAACATTCCACGTTAATATCCTGAGGTCTCCCATGGCCTATCAGTAGTTTCCTCCCCCCATCCGAGGCAATCCCTCCCCACTTTGCGAACACCCACTCCCGGTTTCACCCCCAGGCTCATACAAAATCTAAAACTCCCCCCCAAACCCCTACCCCCAACAACTGCCCAGCTCCATCCCTGGATCTCAGGCATCCCTGTGTTCGGTCCTCCTTGGAAACCCAAATAGAGAACCCGACAGGGTGTCACCCCACTAACAGTGACTAAACTAAACATAAAGAGGGGGTGTAAAGGGTGGCTTCAGGCGGCTCCTCAACTTCGCAACCATGTCCGCGCAAGGACCACGTTTCATAACCCCTGACGCGCGCATGTTCTCAAGCGAGTTCAATGACTATAATCTAGTCCCAATGTACATGACCCGACCGGGCCTACAGTGTTACTTATCTCGTCCTTTATTTTCCACCGGTCGTCTGAGCATCTGACTCCTGAGGGCAGTTTTGTGCATCCAACCACTCCATAGCATCCTCCGGGGTGACAAAAAACAGTAGCTTGCTCTGAAAGAAAACCTTCAGTTTGGCCGGATAGAGCAACATGTATTTAAGCCCCGCTTCCCGCAATCTCCTCTTCACCGTTCCGAAGTTCATACGACTGCGCTGTACCTGCAGGGTGTAATCGGGATAGGCCGTTATATTCGCCGCTCCTCGTTGTATTGTGCCTCCCTTGCGGAAGTGTTCAAGGATCCTTTCTCGGTCCCGGTAGTTAAGGATCTTAGCTATCACTGGCCTGGGCGGGTTTCCCGGTGGTGGCTTCCTAGTTAAGGCCCTGTGCGCTCTCTCAACCGCAAAACCCTGCGACAGGGTGCCTCCTGTGATCTCCTGCAGTAGCATGTTTTCGATAAATTCCGTTGGATTGTGGCCCTCAGTTCCCTCCGGCAGGCCCACGATACGGATGTTGTTCCTCCGGGCGCGTCCTTCTGCCTCCTCCGCCCTACTCTCCAAGTTGCCCACGCGTTGTACCAGGGCATGGAGTTCACGCTTATGCACAGCGCAGTCCGCCGCGGTAGGGCCCAATTCTTTCTCCAAAGTCTCTGTGCGCTCTGCCAGGGTACGCACGTCCTGCCTTAGGAGGTTCACGTCCTCCTGCACTGCCCCAACCTGGAGTTCCATTGCGGTCTTCAGTTCAGCCACAGCGAGCTGGAGCTTGGTCTCCCAGGTCGCTTTCAGGTCTGCGATCGCAGCGAGGACCTCGTGGTTCGCACCCCCGGCGGCCATTTCCTTGGCTTGCATTTTGTATTTGCTTTTGGCTCCGTCTGGGCCGGGAGGCGTTTTAGCGTATTCGTCGAGCGTGTGCTGTTTGGTCTTCGCTCTCAGGGGCTTGTTAGACATGTCTCCCGTCCTTCAATCCCCGATCGGATCTGGGGCAGGGTGTCACAGTGCGCTCTGCGGGTGCCCCGTTGTTATCACCACTTCTCTGACACAAAGTTCCTTTGTCCTCCGGCTCCCCCGGCCATCTTGTCTATTGCCTAGCTAAGCCAGGTCGCGTCTCACCCTCTGAGGCACTCTTTAGGCCACAAAGGGCCCGGGGCACAGTTCCCGGTCACACCGCACGCTCCGGTTACAAAGTATCTTCGGTCAGGCCCTGCTCCCTTCCCAGGTCCACGCCGTCGGCCTCGCAGGACTGGGTGTCCTTAATGACCTCGATGCACCCGCGTCATTCACCTACACCACCACCACGCTCCAGTGCGACCGTCAGGCGCCCAGATCAAGCACCCCTTTGTTCCCTCGTTCGGCGGCGGCGGCCATTTTCTCGTTCATCGCACTCTCGCCTCCGGATCTTCTTTTTAGCTTTTTGTTGCGCTCTCACGGTGCAGGCCCGTATCGAAACGTATCCTCACGTTCACCTGAGATTCATGTGCGCAGTCATATCAGTCTCAGCCAAATTACATCGGTCCTTGCACTGTTTTCAGTCGGATAATGTGCGGATCTTCGGGAGCACCCGTACAGACACGTCCTTTCACATGGCTTCCTAGCCACGCCCCCCAAGTATTGAAAATACTTGTGGATTAGCCCCAGTAGAACACAACTATATCAGCATTCTAATTGTAATTGTTTATTTATACAGCGCTTATACATAGGCAGTGGCGGCTGGTGACTTTGAAAGGTGGTGGGGCGTAAATTTATCTGGGCGAATTATGGAGCGAACGCAGCGAGCAAGCCCAACCCACGAGCCCAACCCACATAAAGAGAGTGTGTGGGCGTTCTCCTCTGTGAAATATTTGGAAAAATGGTTTCCAAATGTGCAATGTACTGTCCAAACCCACAGAATTTTGACATAAAAAAGCAATAGTTTTACATACAAATACACCCCCCCACTCCAAAGGCGTGAAGGCCCATTTAAAAAAATACTGAAATACTCTGACGTAGGGCCTGATGCTGCTACCACAGGCTGTGTGTGGGGTACACAAGCATTCCACTGGTGATGACAATATCTACACAGCTACCACTGCCACACAAAAAGAACATTTTCATGCCCAGATGTCACAGAAAGCTTTCGTTGAATATGTTACACAAACACAAATCTCTGAGCCCACTGAAAAAATAAGACTACTATGCAATATATAGAGGCAGCATCACAATGATTTGTATGTCCTTGAGAGTTTTTATTCAAAATAACACAGACTGAAACTATGTCCCCCCTGGCTTCACATGCGGCTAAAGGGCACAGGCCCTTAAGCTCAGAAAGGGAGCAAGTGTAAGAACAGGAAGGGGAGAGAAAGGGGAAGGGTGACAGGCATTCAGAGAAGGGCTGAGGCTAGTAGAGTGGATGGCCAGTTAAGCAATTGCCTAGAAATGGTTGTAGCATGAAGTTGGCAAGTTTGGTTCTCGGCCATGCTGACTCTGCCCCAAGGGTGGACTGGCCTATAGGAAACTCTGGAGATGTCCGTTTAGGCCTCTGCACCCTGAGCCTCTTTTGTGTGGTGACCTATTTTATGTCCAACATTTGTCATAGGAAAAAGGTTGGACTTGCTGAAATTGTGTAAAATGAGGGCCACTTTTAAAATTATTTCCAGGTCCTCTTTTGGTTCCCAGTCCACCCCTGCTCTGCCCTTATCCCTTTCGATGTAGATACACTGTTTGCCTCTTTATTACACTGCTTAGAAGTGTGATTAACACCATTAGAGATCATATGCAGGTTCTAGATGCCAATGTTTGTGATCACAGGAGGGGAGATTTTCATGTAGAAGCTAGAGAATACAATTTGCTCATTGACCTGTAAAGGGCGAGGGGGGATTGTTTTGGGGTAAGAGCAAAACCCTATTAAAAGTAAAGTTTTGTTTTTAAAAAAAACGACATTCATCTTACATATAGAGTATGTTTATGTATAATATCAACTAACTTTTCCTAAATGAAGTCAATAAGGGGTCGGACACCTATGACAAATCAGGAGGGGCTATCAACTAAATATCAGACAGACAGCGTTTCATGTAACAGACTTCCATTCACACCGTTTTTGTCGCGGAGGAAGGAAAGGCAGGGATTGGGTCGGGAATGGGGAATCGCAGCTTTACAGTCTTGATAAACATTTTTAATCAGTAGCAAAATAATGGTGACATCTCCTTTCAAGTTCTGTACTTTTCTTTCTGGGAGTGGAGTGGTAGTGCATGGTCACACACTGGCTGCCCTCTCTAAATGCACAATAGCTTTTCACTGTCCATTTCATACCTTTATCTGGCCCCATGGCATTAGCAAATTCACGTTCAAATGAACATCGGCACGTTAGGGATTTATTCTGTGCTCTTATCTTTGTGGCGATTTCAGCGCAGGCAAATGGGAGGTTACTTGGTGAGGCTCACTTTACATCCCTGGATAGGCCCGTAGTTTTGTTGCAGTGGTTTGTCTGGCCCAGGTCCGACCTCCACCACCGCGGTCCTCAGAGTGGTGATGTCACCAATATGCTGTGGGTGTTGGCGATGGGATCGCAGTGTTCGTACAGTGAGCGAGCGTGCATTCTTCGCTTTCTTCACGGTTGCCAGCAGGTTAAGGGTATAGGGCCGGTCAGCGTTTCATTTATGTGTGACTCCATTGGGTTAACAGCCCGCAACAGTTTCCGTATGGAAGACGAGTGAGAGAATCTGTGAAGCGACAGCGTTTGGCAGTGTTTTGTTTCCACATGTTCCCTGGTATGGATGTAGTCGTATTTAGATGCAGGGAGAGTAATGGGGCATTGAAGAACACTTTGTGCTGCATAGAGCAGAGAGCATGTTTGGCAAGGCTCTGCTGTGGTAGTTTACACCCAGCTACTGTACAAGTTCACACCCACGTACTGTATTGGCCGCGCAAGAGAATGTGCATTTTAAGCTAAAATTCGTGACAGTAGAGCATCTGACCAAACAGCAGGTGGGAGCTGAGTGCTTAAGCAGCTATTTGCTGTCGGGACGTGAACGTGGCAAAACGGCGGATGTCAAGTTTCAATTATATGAGGATGTTCGGCACCTGTATATGCAGCGTTTATTTGGCCGCGAACAGCCAGGCGGTTGCATGTTTAGTCGAGCAGCATCAAACTACATGAACCGTGTTTGTGTTACACAAACACCATGGTTTATGTAGTTTGATGCTGCTCGTCATGAAATCATACTTCTACACCTAAACACATTGATTGGAGTAATAGGCCTGCCGTGGATTCCCCTGGGCAGGGCTCCAGGACCAGGACCGTCGTGGGAGCACTGTCCCTGGGGAATGAAGGCCGGGCCGGGTGGGCACCGCCATCACCAGGTTAAGCCACACACACTTACCGGAGATACGTCCTATGGACCCTCTGCACCTCAGTTGACTGCTGTTCTCAGAGCAGCTTCTCAAGTGTTGTGACGTCTTCTTTGCGCTTCTTCACACAGAGTCCACTCAACACACGACTAAGTGAGAAGGTGGAACCGGATTTCCTTCTGCACGCTGCGTGCGCCCAGTCACATTAATGTCATTGGCTGGAAAACAGCCAATGGCATTCAGTGATTGGCTGTTACTATGCCGAAGTCCTGAGCAGGTGCGCTGATTGCGCACACATTATTACTAGCTGGGCCACCACTCTAGTGCCCTGCCAGCCTTTGCACTGCCATGGGGTTTACGTAGAGTGCGTGGAGCTACGAGCTCCATGCACTTAACATTGGAAAAAGCTGCGTAAAAGGGGACGCGCCCCTCTGCAACAGCCCGGCAAGCCATGAAAAGCAAAGAGCCTCTGTTGGAGCAGCATTCATTTATTTGGTTTCAGACAGCGCTGCAAAAAAAAAAATATGCATGCAGACAACGGAACGTGAACACTCTTTTTACAGCACACTGACTTGCTCTCTGCTCTCTGGTGGGGCGACGCCCCCCGCCCTTTATGAGCAGCCACCACTGTACACAGGTGGAGTACCTCAAAGCGCTTCAAGGCGGGAAGGGAACCAGGGGAATACAGTAATCATTCTTAGGCCTTAAAGTTTCTGAATTATCTAAACACAAAACCTAGTATCCTAGGCCTGGTGGCATTTCTCCTAGTGCAAGTGCATGAAGTGTTACAGTTGTGACAAAGCGAGGGAGGGGGACAGAAAACAAATGGGGTGTGGGGGAGGACAGGACAGATGAACTTACTAGTCCTAGTACATTTAGGTTAAGCATGCGTACAAGCAGAGGTGCAAACGAAAAGGTGCGTGGGGGCAAAAAACACATCCAGTTCAACAGGCCCTGGGTGCAGAGAGGTTGCCTCACTCATGGAGCGTAAGCTGAAAGTGCAATAATGCTGAACCTAGTGCAGTGGCCCGGAGGCAAGTGAAAATCCTGGCTGGGGGGCCTGGGACCTGCAAGTCTCTGGAGGTGAACCAGGCAACCAGTCAGCAAAAACTGAACAGAGTAGGGAGGAGAAGGAGGAAGGACGGTAGAGAGAAAGAGAACAGAGGTTAGCAGAGGAGAGGGAGAGAGAAGGAGGAAGAGAAGAGGAAGGTCTTAAGGAGTTTCCAGAACTTAAGGTGCTCCGGCTCAAGACAGAGAGAGGCACGGAGGCTGTTCCAGAGGGAGGCACCTGCAGAGGATAAAGATCTACCCCCAAATCTCTGTGTGTAAAGAGAGTTGGAGGCGGACGAGCGGAGGACTCTAGCGGGAGAGTATTTAGGAAGAGAGAGTTGTAGATAGTGCGGGCCCCAGCCCCAGAAAGCCTTGAGGATTATGCATAGGGTCTTGAACTTGATCCTTGCAGCCACGGGTAGCCAGTGGAGGGATTTAAGCGCCAGAGAGATGCGGTCCCTGGGCTTGAGGCCAATGATAAGTCTTGCGGTTCCGTTCTGGATGAGTAGTAGAGGATGGAGAGCACAAGTAGGAAGATTGAGAAAGAGGCTGTTGCAATAGTCCAGCTTGGAGAGAACCAGGGTTCTTGAGGTGGTGTGCCTCTGGGGAAAGATGAGAAAAGGTATAATTCCTCTGAGGAGGTGCAGTTGGTAGTGGGACTATTTATTGATGTTTCAGATGTGAGAACAGAAGGAGAGAGTGGAGTTGAAGATGACCCCAAGGTGTTTAGCCTCATTGGTAATTGAGGGCGTAGGGCAAAGGGAGGCAGGCCAATGGGAAAGAGGGAAAGTGGGAGCAGGGGTCCCAATGAGGATGATCTCTGTCTTACTGGCGTTCAGGCAGAGATTTTTCACAGCACACCATGACTGAATTGCGATAGACAGTCAGGGATGAGCGAGGAGGAGGCTGAGGGTAGCCTGAAAGAGAGCTGCGTGTCATCTGCATAACACTGAAAGTTAAAAGTAAAGGTAGAATCCTGTGTGCCAGGGGTCCATGTAGATATTGAAGAACCAGGGGGACAAATTAGATCCCTCTGGGACACCACAAGTAGAGAGAGTGATAGAGGAGAGAAAGGGCCCAAGTTCAACCTGGGAAGGCCGGTCAGAGAGAAAGGAGGCAAGCCAGGCCCTGACCTGTGATGCCCAGGGTATCACAGAGACGGGTAATCAGGATGTTGTGGTTTACTGTATCGAAAGCAGAAGAGAGCTCAAAAAGAATGAGGACAGAGCCGTTCAGAAGAGCAGTTTCTGTGCCTCTCGATGCTCTAAAGCCAGACTTATGGTCATGGAGAAAACCAACAGATTCACTGTGGAGGGTAAGTTGGGTGATAGCCAGCTTCTTCAGGAGTTTTCCCAGGAAAGGGGTGATGAAGATCGGGCGATAGTTTGCCGGAGTAGAAGGGTTGGCACAGGGTTTTTGAGCAGAGGGTGCACAGGAGAGTGCTTGAGAGGAGAGGGGAAAACTCCAATGGCGTATGAAAGGTTGCAGAGGTCAGCCAAGGTTGGAGCCAGAGTGTCAATATTGTCCTTGATGGTTTTGGAGGAGCAGGGGTTCACCTGTTTGGAAGAGGTTTTCATAGACCTGACTAGTCTAAAGACCTCATCAGGTGTGACAGGGGAGAGGGAGGAGAGAAGAGGAGGAGCGGTGGAGGCGGCTGAAGGGCACCCAAGAGATGTTGGTGTAGGAGGGGGAGCGGAAGAGAGAGAGGACAGAATGTCCTGTGTTTTGTGGTGAAATGTGCGGCCAGGGACGAGCAAAGGGCCTGGGTGGGTGCAGTAGAGGATGCGGCTGCCATAGGGTGGCCAGGTCTGTTCAGACTTGTGGATGCCGTAGGGTTGGGCAGGTCCTTTCAGACTTGCCTGTTGTTAGATGCCGCAGAGATGCGGGCATGAATGTAGACTCTTTTCTTGGAGCGGATGCAGAGTCTATATTGCCTTTGAAGAAGACGGCAGGCCTGTTTGTCAAAGGGTGCACCTGAAGACCCCCATTTCCGTTCCACTGCTCTGCACTTGCGTCTAAGGGCAGCCAGATCGGAGTCATATAAAGGATTGCACTTTTTGAGAAGCTTCAGTTGGACCCTCATGACAGGGGCAAGAATGTCAAGAGTGTTGGAGATGGAATGGTAAAGTTAGAGAGGGCTGTATCAGGGTGGGAGTCAGCCGCAGGAGTAGAAGGAGGACAGTAGGTGGGGCCAAAGTCAGCCACTGACACTCTTTTCATGGGTCGGATGACCTTGAAGGCAGAAGGTGATGTAGGGTGTGCCATTGCTAAAGGAGAAGAGAGCTTCAAGTGAGAAGAGAGAAGAGAATGATCAGTCCATGAGAGTGAGGTAGTGAGAGGAGTAGAGAGTGGGATGTCAGTGGAGATGAGAGCATCCAAGGTGTGGCCAGCAGTGTGCGTTGGACCAGAGGGTAGATTGGAAAGAGAAAGGGAGTCACGTAGGTTGCGGAAAGGTCCTGAGGTGTCCGGAGAGTCAAGATGGATGTTGAGATCCCCCAGCAGGAGGAGTTGGGAAGAGGAGGAGAGAAGAGGCCAGCTGATTCCATTCCGAGGGGAAGAGGGTGGACTGGCCCGGCAGCCGATAGAAGGTGGCCAGAGTAAGAATGGGTACAGGGACACAGAAACTGCACACTCAACAGTGTTATTAAGTAAATGCCATTTTCTGTGGATTAGCACCATTCAAGATTTCATATACTTTGCACGTGCGCTTCTAGGCATCACTCATTTTTCCCAAACAAGGTTATTTTCTTTCTAATGTGTATACAGTGCCTGCACTCCATCCTTAACTCAGATCTCGAAGATGCTGCAGTCTTTCCTTTCTTTCCATCCTCATTTCTCATGACTTCTTCGTATCATTCTTCTTTTCCTCCTTATGTTCCGCCTCCCTTTGCCTTCATCTCCCTTTCATTCCTTTTTCTTACTCTTTCTATCTCATATTGTTTCTTTCTATGAGATCTAATTAAGGGGAGTAAACGATGGATGGGAAAAGGGGAAAGACTGGTGCAGGCTCTGGGTGTGGGGTTAGATGCATGCAGAGGACTGTGCGGCTCTTCTGCCACCTGCGACCAAAGGTTGGGGGTGACTAGATGCTTGGGTGTGTCTAATGTGAACTGTCCCATGTAAAAGCATATTAGGGCACAATAAACGGGGCAGAACATACATGCAATTTAATTATGTGCAAATTATCCACTCAATCCAATTCATCACTCATCAATGAACCCGCAAAGAGAGGACTCGCAAGCAGTCCTTCTCTTGCCATACCCGACCATCTGGAACTCAATGCCAGCAGAGGTTCAAAAGGCCCCCATCCTCCTCCAGTACCACAAAACACGTGGCTGAAAACAATAAAATGTGGCTTTGATTGCCTCCCAGACAAAAATACCTCACTCCCTCAACAACAGTAATGCCCCACTGTATAAAGCGCCAAGTCCAATGCGGGCATTCTCTTGCTGTAAATCGCTCTGTGTCTCTAGAGCTAGGTTCATGCTATAAACAATAAAAAACAATTTAAAAACGAAATGACCACCAGTTAATACCAAAAGCACCATCCAAAATAGCTAGATGATCTAGCACAAAGAAACAGCACCGCCCGAAATAGCTATATGATCTAGCACAAAGAAACAGCACCGCCCAAAATAGCTAGATGATCTAGCACAAAGAAACAGCACCGCCCAAAATAGCTATATGATCTAGCACAAAGAAATAGCACCGCCCAAAATAGTGATTTGACCTGGCACCCGAAGTGTGTCCAAGTCTCTGTCAGTGTGAACATACAATACTACCACAGTAGCCAGGGACTGCCCCCAACATATCACAATCCCAAATATCTCCAAGAACTAACAGGGAGTGATGTTTCTCAAAGTAAGTACCATTTACCCCAATATGCCTGGAATGAATGTTTCTCACTTTTCTGATAACATTTATAATTGTGCCGCAAATTTGAATATATTTAGAGGTACCAGAAGTGGCTGAGATGCCTGAGGGATGTGTGGGGCCTGCTTTCTATGGAAACAATAATTTTCCAAATGGAGGGGCACCAATGGCCCCACTGCCAAACTCAGATGCAGTGAGCCTGCAGTGACAGGAAGTGTCAGCATGAATCAGTCATATTCTCCATTTTGGTGTCCCATAGGACGCCATTGGGCGGTGCGTATTACCGCATGCAGCAATGCTTTGTGTGGATGAAATTTCCTCCATACGAAACAAAGCGTTTTTTTTTACTAGGTTTCCTTTTGAAGCTCTGAATTTGGATGTGTGGTAAAAGAGGCACTAATCCTGTTACCGCTACTTTTTTATTATCGTACCTTCAACCTATAGAGGAGGCCCCAAGAGTCGAATATTCAAATGGACGTGCTACTACAGCAGCTTGCGCAGATATAGAAAACGGACTGAAACTTGAACGTACATTGTTAATTTTAAGAGGTCATGAATTCTCGTTCTCACTCTTCATTTTTCCTTCTCATTGATCAGGCATCACGCACCCTTTTCCCTACTTCCTTATTCCTCGCTTCTCCTACTCACACCATCTGGTGCCTTACTATACAGTGTATATTTTAGGATATTTTCCCCTTTGCCTCCTCACTGTTCACAAATCATAGGTTATTCCTTCTCCTCAATCTTTATCGGTCCTCCTCAGTTATCAGTCCCCCTCCTTAGGCCTCATGCTGCACTCTCCTCACTCCTCATTCCTCCTCTTCCTCATCAGTTATCCTCCTCACGCCTCATACCTCAGTCTTCAGTCATTCCTCACTTCTCCTCTTCTGTCATCCTCCCCATTCTTTTCGACCTCACTCCTCCTCTGTTCTCACCTGTACTCCCCATACTTCATCCCTTATCCACCGGTCATACTCATCACTACCCCTTCTCACTCCTTAGTCCTCCTCTTCAGTCATCTCCCGATTCCTTAACTCCTCAATACACCTCCTTTCTCTCATACCTCAGTACTCACGCCAACTCCTCACTTCTCCTCAGGCATCCTGCCTCATACCTCATTTCCCATTCCTCACTTCTCCTATTTACTTCTCATTCCTCTTGCTCAGTTATCTCCCCTCCTTACACTGATGGGGTAGGGGTGAGTAGGATGACTAAGGGTGAATGAGAAGTGAAGTACAAAGTTTGACGAGTAGAAGTGAGATCTGACTAGGCTGTCTGAGGAGAAATCAAGAGTGGGGATGAGGTTTGAATCGTAGAGGTTTGGTAGAGTAGAGAAGCAGAGAGGTTTGAGGATGAATAAAGAGTCAGGAGGATGAATGAGGAATACGGATGATGTGTGTGCAGTGGGGAGAATGGATAGATGTTCCAAAATGTGCAATGAGGGAAAATGAGGGAGAGGAATGATGCAGAAGGAGGAATGAAGAGTGAGTACTGTTCAATCCTCCTGGGTAGGTAGATATGTGTGAGGAAACATGTATCTACCAAGCTAATCGTTTTTCTGCTGTTAGGGGAGGAAGGAAATAACTGGGTAAGGAGAGGGTTCAACATTTGTAAAAAAAAAAAGAGAGTTGCAGAAAAGCAAAGGTCATTAGGACTCACAGTTCCACACTTAGTCTCACCCCCGGCAGTCAGCACCCGAAGGGCTCAGTGCTGCTGGCACAAAAACAGTAGAGGGAGACAGGGAATCTGCATTGCTATTTGTCTCTAATTCTGTTACACCCTCATACATCCCCAGACTGGAAGCGGACAGCAGCAAAGGTACTGTGTCACTGTTTGCTTCTTGTCAGTAGGGATGTGGGGTGTGGGTGCACCATAAATTGTGCATCAGAAGTTGTAGTACTGGCCCTTACAATATAGAAGTTTAGCTGAGAGGTGTTGCAACTAGCCCAATAAAAGAATGGCAGCCATATTGAGAAATGTTGCTACTAGCCCAATAAATAAATGGCAGCCATATTGAGAAGTGTTGCAAATAGCCCAATAAAAGAACGGCAGCCATATTGAGAAGTGTTGCTACTAGCCCAATAAAGAACAGCAGCCATATTGAGAAGTGTAGATACTAGCCCAATAAAAGAATGGCAGCCATATTGAGAAGTGTAGATACTAGCCCAATAAAAGAATGGCAGCCATATTGAGCAAAGCTATCAAAACACTCCTATTCGCCTGATCCCATTCTGATGAAACTATATGTATGCAATGTTTCTACAATGTCTGCCAGATGTCTTTCACCTTGATGTATGATTCTTGTAACTAATGCATTTTCTTGTAAGAGCACCACAATGCCCCAAGGCTGTTTGTGCTCTCTATAAATAAAAAAATAAAAAAATAAAAATAAAAGTGTAGATACTATTCCAATAAAAGAATGGCGAATTGCAGCAATATTGAGAATTATTGCTACTAGCCCAATAAAAGAATGGCAGCCATATGAAAAAAGTGTGATACTAGCCCAGTTACCGAATAGTAGCCATGCTGAGAAGTGTTGATACTTACCAATTAAAAGAATAGCAGCATAATGAAAAGTGTTGATAGTCACCCAATAAAAGAATAGCAGCCATACTGAGAAGTGTTAGTGGCCCAATTAAGGAATAGTAGCCATTCTGAGTAGTGTTACCGGCCAAATAAAGGAATAGCAGCCACACTGAGAAGTGTTACTGGCCCAATAAAGGAATAGTAGCCATACTGAGAAGTGTTGATACTGGCCAAATAACAGAATAGCAGTCATACTGAGAAGTGTTGATACTGGCCCAATAAAGGAATAGTAGCCATACTGAGTAGTGTTACTGGACCAATACAGGAATAGTAGCTATACTGAGAAGTGTCGATACTGGCCCAATAAAGGAATAGTAGCCATACTGAGAAGTGTTGATACTGGCCAAATAACAGAATAGCAGTCATACTGAGAACTGTTGATATTGGCCAAGTAACAGAATAGCAGTCATACTGAGAAGTGTTGATACTGGTGCAATAAAAGAACAGTAGCCATACTGAGAGGTGTTGATACTCGCCCAACTAAAGTGTAGCTGCCATCATGAAATGTGTTCATTCTGGCTGATGATTAAAAGACTAGCAGCCATAATGGCAAGTGCTATTACTGGCTGATTAAAAGGAGAGCTGCCTTATTGAGAAGTGTTGATACTGGCCCATTAAAAGCATAGCTGCCATACTCACTGGCTGATTAAAAGCATTGCTGCCATACTCACTGGCTGATTAAAATAAGAGCTGCCTTATTGAGAAGTGCTGATACTGGCCCATTAAAAGCATAGCTGCCATACTCAGTGGCTGATTAAAAACATAGCTTCATTACTCACTGGCTGATTAAAAGAATAGCCGCTTTATTGGGCCGTGCTGATATTGGGCCATTAAAAGCATAGCTGCCATACTCACTGGCTGATTAAAAGAATAGCAGCTTTATTGGTAAGTGCTGATACTGGCTCATTAAAAACATAGCTGCCATACTCACTGGCTGATTAAAATCATAGCTGCCATTCTCACTGGCTGATTAAAAGAATAGCTGCCTTATTGAGAAGCCTTGATTTGGAGTAAAGTAGCAGCTGTACCGAGAAGTCTTTCCACTGCTCAATTTAAAAAAAAAAAGAAAAACGAAACAAACAGCAGCCAGGCTAAGAAGTATTGGTGTTTGCCCCATAAATAAATTGCAACTGTGCTGAGAACGTGTGAAACTGGTTAATTAAACAATATCAGCTATGTTGGGAAGTGTTAATAGCAGATACATTATAGTATAGCAACCGTTCTGGGATATATTGATGGTTTTGGATTTTGTAATTGTGGGTTCCAGCTTTTCCTCCCTGAAACGTTTACACATAGACAGAACTGTAATTGTGGCAATCCCGTGGCGGGTGCCATGCAATGGTGTAAAAATGACCACTTTGCTGTGGGAAATAATATAGCTCTTACACCAGGGACAAGGAAAGACACATGACAGAGCGCGGTCTGATGGAACAGGATGAGTAGAGAGGACATGGATATAGGGCGGCTGGGGGGACAGGATGAGGAGAGATTACTACGTACGGAGGACATGGTTAAAGGGCGGCTGGGGGGGACAGGATGAGTAGAGATTACTATGCGCGGAGGCCATGGACATAGGGCGGCTGGGGGGACAGGATGAGTACAGATTACTACGTACGGAGGACATGTATACAGGGAAGCTGGGGGGACAGGATAAGGAGTGATTACTACGTGTGGAGGACATGGATATAGGGCGGCTGGGGGGACAGGATGAGGAGAGATTACTACGTACGGAGGACATGGATATAGGGCGGCTGGGGGGACAGGATAAAGAGTGATTACTACGCGTGGAGGACATGGATATAGGGCGGCTGGGGGGATAGGATGAGTAGAGATTACTATGCACAGAGGACATGTATATAGGGCGGCTGGGGGGACAGGATGAGGAGAGATTACTACGTACGGAGGACATGGATATAGGGCAGCTGGGGGGACAGGATGAGTTGAGATTAGTATGCATGGAGGACATGGATATAGGGCGGCTGGATGGACAGGATGAGTAGAGATTACTATGCGCAGAGGACATGGATATAGGGCGGATGGGGGGACAGGATGAGTAGAGATTACTAAGCGTGGAGGACATGGTTATAGGGAGGCTGGGGGGACAGAATGAGTAGAGATTACTACGCGTGGAGGACATGGATATAGGGTGGCTGCGGGGACAGGATGAGGAGGGATTACTACACGCAGAGGACATGGATATAGGGCGGCTGGGGGGACAGGATGAGTAGATATTACTACGCGCAGCGGACATGGATATAGGGCGGCTGGGGGGACAGGATGAGTAGAGATTACTACACGCAGAGGACATGGATATAGGGTGGCTGCAGGGACAGGATGAGGAGGGATTACTACACGCAGAGGACATGGATATAGGGTGGCTGCGGGGACAGGATGAGGAGGGATTACTACACGCAGAGGACATGGATATAGGGCGGCTGGGGGGACAGGATGAGTAGATATTACTACGCGCGGAGGACATGGATATAGGGCGGCTGGGAGGACAGGATGAGGAGAGATTACTTCGCATGGAGGACATGGATATAGGGCAGCTGGGGGACAGGATGAGTAGAGATTACTACGTGTGGAGGACATGGATATAGGGCGGCTGGGAGGACAGGATGAGGAGAGATTACTTTGCGCGGAGGACATGATATAGAGGGGCTGGGGGGACATGATGAGTAGAGATTACTTCGCGTGGACACGGATATAGGGTGGCTGGGGGGACAGGATGAGTAGAGAATACTACCAGCAGAGGCCTTAGATATAGTGCAGCTGGGGGGACAGGATGAATAGAGATTAGTACGCGCGGAGGACATGGATATAGGGCGGCTGGTGGGACAGGATGAGTAGAGAATACTACGCGTGGACACGGATATAGGGCGGCTGGGGGGACAGGATGAGGAGAGATTACTATGCGCGGAGGACATGGATATAGGGCGGCTGGGAGGACAGGATGATGAGAGATTACTACGCGCAGAGACCATGGATATAGGGCGGCTGGTGGGACAGGATGAGTAGAGAATACTACGCGTGGACACGGATATAGGGCGGCTGGGGGGACAGGATGAGTAGAGATTACTACGCGCGGAGGACATGGATATAGGGTGGCTGTGGGACAGGATGAGGAGGGATTACTACACACAGAGGACATGGATATAGGGTGGCTGGGGGGACAGGGTGAGTAGAGATTACTATGCGCGGAGGCCATGGATATAGAGCGGGTGGGGGGACAGGATGAGTAGAGATTACTACGCTCGGAGGACATGGATATAGGGCAGCTGGGGGGACATGATGAGTAGAGATTACTACCAACCGTGGAGGACAAGGATATAGGGCGGCTGGGAGGACAGGATGAGTAGAGATTTCTGCACGCGGAGGACATGATATAGGGCGACTTGGGTGACAGGATGAGTAGAGATTACTACGCGTGGACACGGATGTAGGACGGCTGGGGGGACAGGATGAGTAGAGAATACTACTCGTGGAGGCCATGGATATAGGGGGTCTGGGGGGACAGGATGAGTACAGATTACTACGCGCGGAGGACATGGATATAGGGCAGCTGGTGGGACAGGATGAGTAGAGAATACTACGCGTGGACACGGATATAGGGCGGCTGGGGGACAGGATGAGGAGAGATTACTACGCGCGGAGGGCATGGATATAGGGCGGCTGGGAGGACAGGATGAGGAGAGATTACTACACGTGGATGTCATGGATATAGGGGGTCTGGGGGGACAGGATGAGGAGAGATTACTACGCGCGGAGGCCATGCATATAGGGTGGCTGGGGGGACAGGATGAGGAGAGATTACTACGCGCGGAGGACATGGATATAGGGCGGCTGGGAGGACAGGATGAGGAGAGATTACTACACGTGGATGTCATGGATATAGGAGGGCTGTGGGGACAGGATGAGTAGAGATTACTACGCGCGGAGGACATGGATATAGGGCGGCTGGGGGGACAGGATGAGGAGAGATTACTACATGCGGATGTCATGGATATAGGGCGGCTGGGGGGACAGGATGAGGAGAGATTACTACGCGTGGAGGCCATGTATATAGGGCGGCTGGGGGGACAGGATGAGTAGAGATTACTACGCGCGGAGGACATGGATATAGGGTGGCTGGGAGGACAGGATGAGGAGAGATTACTACGTAAAGAGGACATGTATATAGGGTGGCTGGGGAGGGTGGGTGTTTGACAGTAAGTGGAGGGTATGCCTTCCCTGCTCAGGTGGGGGTGCTTCAGATTTGAAGCAGTGGGTGTTGGTGACTTGGCAGGGTGGTGAGTTCCAGTGTTGTGGGTCACAGTGTGGTTGGGGATTATATAGATCAGGGAGGGCGCTAGAGGGAAGGCTGGGGTGGGAGCCAAGAAAGGGGGCACCCACCCCATGCATGGATTTGAAGACTAGCCATAGGCATTTCAAGTGGGACGGCTCTGCCATAGAGAGCCAACTGGCATGAAGCTGATGCCGAGAAGTGTGAGAAAAGCAAGGGAGACCGCCAAGTGTACGGGAATTTACACTTGTCCAATAACAGTCACGTTGAAAAGTGTTGATGGCGCCACGCTGATAAAACACTGTAATGGGAAAATAAAAACATGGTTGCTACTGATCAATTGACAGAATAACTGCTGTGCTGTGTAGTGCTGATAATGGCTCAATAAGAGAATGTGATATTGAATGATTAAGAGATTTGAAACTGGGTCAATAAAATAATAGCAGCAGTGCACAGAAGTGCCAATACATGCCACTCAATACATAAATAGCAGGTCTGCTGAAAAGGTCTTTCTTATTTGCTTACTTATAACTTTTTTTGGTAAGACATATTATCTGTAAAAGTAAACAAAACATAAAACTAGAAACACAAATACAATCTTGTATATCAGCATGAAACAGTGCAACAATTTCATATGCTTAAGATAACTTATCGCCTGGGTCGTAATGAGGCCCACTGTGTGCTAAGAACAGATCTGATCCGATTTGACTGATCTTTGTTTGATATGATATGATATGCGCCGGTTACCAGACAATTGGTCGAAAAAAATTGGTCGACTGGACAAATGGTCGAACCAATTTGGTCGAAAACCAAATGGTCGAATTTTTTTATTTTTTATTTTCACCCCTTTTTTTTGGGGGGGGTCCCCCCAACCCCCTTTTTTTCTAAAAAACCCTTTTTTTTAAAAACGAAAACCCAAAAAATAAATATATAATTAAAAAAAAAAATTCGACCATTTAAATTGCGTCGACCAAATGTCTTTCGACCAGTTTTCAGTCGACCAAAAGTCTGGACACCATATGCGCCTATACACAAATGTTTCAAGGCGCGACGAGGCAAAGGCGGCGGGGGGACATAAGGAAGACAAAGACAGCTTGACGTGGAGCAGTGTGCTTATTCCGTAAGAGGGACTGAAGATCACTGAACAGCGATCATGCCAACCTGTAGGGAGAAATGACCCACCAGATACTCAGAACTAGCAGTATGTTACCAGAATATCAAAGGGCTCACAGTTAAATGAGAACTATAATGAGCATTCATGCAAGTTACAAGATATGATAGATGTACACATATTGGAGTATCCTTACAAATAATGAGAAAGACCACTGGTCGAAACACGTGTCGGTTGGACTGTGTTTATGATAATTCAATTCTACTTTTTGAGGACTTATCAACTACATTTTATTATTTTTATTGATCTGATATTGGTATGGTATTGTTTATTTATATAGCGCCTATACACAGGCAAGTGTTTCAAAGCACTCAAGGTGGGTGCGAACACAGGGAAAA
The DNA here is from genome assembly GCF_040938575.1 of Ambystoma mexicanum. Lineage (NCBI taxonomy): Eukaryota > Metazoa > Chordata > Amphibia > Caudata > Ambystomatidae > Ambystoma > Ambystoma mexicanum. The sequence goes on from NC_090923.1 coordinate 108,554,014, forward strand.
ATACAACAGTCGCTCAGAGCCCCTGAAAATCGGAGACGATACAATTTGCAAACTGTTATGACACACTCACTCTCGAGTGTAAGAGTATGGACCGTGATAAGGGCTAATTTCTACACTCACAAAAGGTTTGGTAAGCGCAGAACACTGGTTTAACTCCATAACCCTTTATGTATCCTGAGGACCACCATATTGACGCATGTGCACTAATGCTCCCTGCTTCTTATCCTGAGGACCACCATAATTAACTGTGTGCACTCATGCTCCCTGCTTCTTATTCTGGCGACCACCATATTGACTTGGGTGCACTCATGCTCCCTGTGTATTTTCCTGAGGACCACCACAATGACTTGGGTGCACTCATGCTCCCTGCTTCTTATCCCGAGGTCCACCATATTGACTTCGGTTCACTCCTGCTCCCTGCTTCTTATCCCGAGGACCACCATATTGACTTGGGTGCACTCATGCTCCCTGCTTCATATCCCGAGGACCACTCTATTGACTTGGGTGCACTCATGCTCCCTGCTTCTCATCCCGAGGACCACCATATTGACCTGTGTGCACTCATGCACCCTGCTTCTTATCCTGAGGCCCGCCATATTGACTTGTGTGCACTCATGCTTCATATTTGATCACACCCACGAAAGGCAAGATTAAGATTGTCTCGGGAGGATAGCTCAGCTGCAATGTGCTCACCTTGGAAGCAAGACGACACGGAGCACCACAGGTTCGATCCCATTTCCGTGCTTAGAATCCTCTGGGTATTAAACGTGTTATAAATAACACATCATATCATTCCAGGGGATGCACGACTGACATCGCTGGCAGCTTTTGAACTGCCACTCATGGACTCGCCCGTGTTCCTCCAAACCACCGTTTGCAAGGTAGGTATCACTCACATTACCCTCAGGCCAATGCACAACAACTCTCCCAGACACACTCCAAACTCCCCCCAATGAATGCAGACGTGTGTTGGCATGGACTGTATGCCATCATTTACTATGCATGGCTATAAACTGCATTGCACTGTAACCAAAAGCCTTACAGTACAATCAATGGGTTAGCTGACACCTGGGTGTGGGGTGATAGCATCAACACAGTTATCAAATATGTTACGGAAACCGGCCATCACCTGTTCTAATTAACTGTTATGAACTGCTACGCGTACATGCCTAATACAGCAGCAACAGTACTCAAGGGCTCAAAAAACATGCCTTAATCGGTAGCCAGAAATGGCCCCTTAAAAGGTGTGAATCCACACATTTGCAAGACCCAGAGTCAAGGCCGGACCTACAGTATCAGCCTGATGTCCCAAGCCTGAATTACCAAACAATATACACACTGGCCATCATTCCGAGTAGGGCGGTAAGGGATACCGGGAGACCGGTGCCGGTAATCCCTTACCACCCTACTACGAGGTCCCTTAGCGGGTCCCTTCCTTAATGCCTGGTCTGACCAGGTGTTAAGGACGGGGCCCGTTAAGGGACACCGGCGCAAATAACGGGCTTGGCATACGCCGGCCCGTTATTTGCACCCTCCCCATTCCCATTGAACCCTATGGGGGCTCAAGTGGGAACGGGGAATGGTTTGGTGAATGGGGATTTACCGGTCCCGCTAAGGTCGGACTGGACCGGTAAGTCCTCATTGCACCACACCGGAGTTGGTACCGGTATGGGAGGCAATCATGGCGCAAATAGCGCCATGACTACCACCATATTTGTATGACCCCCAAATCACACACAGCATATTCCTGCCAGGGGGTGGGTGGTGAGAGTTGAGGACTGTTTGTGAAGAGAGATTGGCACTGTGGTCCTTATCCGGACTAATCAAACCTCCCAGGCGTCATTGCACAGGTGTGGCATATCCTCTCGGCCAAAAAGCCATGAGGAAAAATTCTACTCCAGGTGTACATAAGCTTCTAACCCATTTAGTCTAAAGAATTATGGCTTTGCTCCATTTGTCAATGGGTAAACAAAAGAAATACAATAAAATAAAAACACAAGGACAAATTGGGAATGAGTTGGTGAAGGATATATTGAAACCCAGCTCTCACAAATTCTCATTCGGGTACCAGTGACTTAACCTCTTCCGAAGCAGTTTGTTTAAAACCGCAAAATCGTAGATGATCGTTACTACATCCTTGTAGTACGTCACCATTAGCTTAGTCAAGGGCTTGAGCATGGGCACAGCAGTTTCGGTCTAGCACCACACAGTGGAGAGAGTGGAGAAGTGCCAGTAGTTTCTCTTTTGCCTCATCACCAAAGATAAGTCGTTGAGACAATGGGCCTCATTCCGAGTTTGGAGGTAGTCATGGTGCTATTAGCGCCATGGCTGCCTCCGAAATCGGTCCGGGTTCCTTGAATGGGGACTTACCGGGTCATTCCAACCTTGGAGGACCCGGTAAGTTCCCATTCAAAATACCCATCCCCATTCCCATTCGAGCCCCCAAAGGGCTCAATGGGAATGGGGAGGGAGCTAATAACGGGCCTGTTAATAACAGACCTGTTATTAGCTCCCTGGTCCCCTACCGGGACTCGCTAAGGATGTGTGGTCTGACCAGACGTTCTGAGCGGGTCTCGCTAGGGAACCTCATAATAGGGTGGTAAGGGTTTAACGGTACCGGCATCCTTACCGGCGCCGTTAACCCCTTACCGCCAGGGTCGGAATGAGGGCCAATGTGTCTTGTATTGGGTCAAATGGTGCATCGTCCTTCGGCCGATATTCCCGTAGTTGATAACAAGTAATGAAGAACACATGTTCTGATTATAATAGGAATTTCCTGCACATTCCCAACCTCAAGTGATCCACAACTATCTCTTAACACATTTAAGTGTGGTTGCCTGTGGGCCTCAGAATTCTCAGGCTGCTCTTTGCCATTTTTTAACACATTCATGGGAGCTTGCATCTTCGTGTGCCTCGTCATAATTCTGTGCCCAGATTGTGCCGTAAAAATGTCCACAGTATCCAAATGCAAGTAATAACTGGATTGGTCACCCAGGGTTCCTGTTGGCTGCTTGCGCTTTACTGTACCTTCGCGTTGATGCATGCTAACTGCACAAGGATAATCTCCATTCAATGCGGCTTAGCAGGGCCCGACTGCTCAGGGCTAACGGGCCCCCCGCCGACCAGTGTTTGGGCGCCCATTGACACACTCAGCCCTGGAAGCCTTTGGCACATGTGAGTGTGGCCTAGATGTTTCAACAGCTATCATGCTGGACAATGGACTCAGTGTCCAGTGCACACAGCCCGGAAAAGGGTCAAATACAAGGAAAGCCAGACAGCCCAGGAAGCAAGGCACAACGTAAAGAAGCGTGCCCCCTGGCGAGACGCGGATCTCGCAAACAACCTCACTCAGACCAATGGGTTGGAAGAATGGTCGCCAAAGTCGGGGTAAGTCCTTAGTCCTAGACCAAGTCAAGAGAACTGAAATCGATGGCAACCACTCTCACACTAGGGTGTCTACAATCTTGTTTACCTATTTGCATTGTCCTGGGAGATAATGCCCTGATTACTTGATGGTAATTTTGATTACTCTGTGTCCCAGTCCTATACAAATGAGGGGTGCCAGCCCCAAGACTGACCACCGGCTAGCAAGCAGTTAAACCGTAATTTATTTTGTAATTCTTTCTAGCTCCACCCTTTCCGAGGAGGGCTTTGAAGGGATACTCCTCCCCATCCACCACTCTGTTCAAGGTTCGCCATAGACAGAGTGGAAGGGAGGGATGTGGACTGGCAGAAGGACGCTTTAGGACTCAGAGTAATGAAGGTTACCAGCATGCAACCAGGGCATTACCTCCCTGTTCGATCTTACTTTCCCCGAATGAAGCTGTATGATATGATAGGTTATTTATAACGTGCTTAATACACAGAGGTTTCTAAGCGCGGACCCGGGGATCGGACCTGTGGTGCTCCGTGTCGGCTTGCTTCCAAGGCGAGCACGTTGCCCCTGAGCTATCCTCCCGTAGAAGCTCCATCACTTTGAACGAGAACCCATAGCTCTGCAAAATTCATAACCCCAAAGGGTAGAGCTACGCCAGGTCCAATGAAGGAGTGGCATTCAAAAAGGCATGCAATTTCTCACAAGGCATGGGAGAGGCAGGTAGCGTCCATGGAGATGCAGAACCCCAGGCGTAAACCCCTGCTGGACTTTTTGTGACTCCTAGCTTCAAATCCAGTGTCCAGGCATCCAAACTGTGGAATGGACTACCTGTATCCTTGCGCACGATTAGGAAGCATCTGGAATTTAGACGAGGTCTGAGGACCTTCATGTTCCCCCAGTAATTCTTCCTCTCTGGTTCTGGGTGTGGCTCCTATGGTGCCTTTTACAGCACTGAGATGCCTTCTACAAGGTGTGTGTTTGCCCTCTATAAGTCTCATTACCATACCAAACCCAACCCTACCATACCATACCATACCATACCATACCATACCATACCAATCCTCTCGTAAACCACCACCCACTACTTAACAGTGGCACAGGACACACCACAAAGTCCCAAAAGATCTACATTACAATAAACTCACGCATTAAGTGAAAACCACCCACATGTTCACTACCGCATGGACAGTTGGAATCCAGCTTGAAGCCTGAAATGGCCAGTATGCCGCCAAACTAAGAGTCTAAAGGAAGCCAACCAGAATCAGAACAAAATCTGCCAACTATGGCGGAAGAAACAGAGGTATCAAAAAATGAAATCCAAAACTTTTAGGGGTGATCTGATCGATGCTGGGAAGCAAAAGAGGCGGATCTCTTCCACAATGACCTGGCCTGTAGGACTCTGCTGTCATCAGCCCAGGATAGCCTTCAAGAGCTAACAACTTCCAAAGTAAGCAGAAGGAACAACCCAACCATCACCAGCAGGCCCCAAAGAGGCCCTTAGGAACAAGTAACAACCTGAGAAGAAGAGAAGGCGTTCCCTTCCAGAGCCAAGAACCCACAACTTCGACAGTTTGCGAAACTTTCAATATCAATCTACAACCGCAAAACTGACGCCCTGTACAAAAAAGACGACAACATAGGTAGAGACTGGAACCTACAAGTGTCCAGAGCACAATCCGAACTAATACCGCCCTGCGGCCATAACAAACAAGAGCACAGACCAATTTCTGCATAATCGATGAAACAAAACACTGGGCGACCCAATGGGACGAAGCAAAAAACCCCACCAGTATCAGACCCTCCTAGTGGCACATTGCCATTGAGAGGAACAGAGTGCTTGGCACTCAAATGTATTCCTCTAGTGTACGAATAATTCTATAATATGGGAGCATGGCTTGTGGAACCACCCGAGACTGGCGCTTCAGTAGCTGTGACGTAATAATCCTCCCCTCCTCCCCAGTTCTAGCGGACTGGACAGAACTGGGGGCAGGATACCCTCGCCAAAATGTTAATCAACATGAGCAGGCATTTGCGGGCCTGGTTATCTGAGAGTCCTACCTTTAAAAAACATACATACACCTGTCACGCTGCGCGCACGCGCACCACTTACCTGTTCTGGGGTCCCGGTTCTTCGGCCGCGGAGGTCTCCCTCATGGAGACTGTATCCGCGCTGGCGTCTTTCCTCGCGACGTCCCGCGGTCCGGGCCGGCTCCATGGGCGCGACCATCTTGAATGTTCTGCGCATGCGCGGATCGTCAGTATCCGACGTTCTGCCCATGCGCAGTAGCGGGAGCTTGCGTTCCAGGCCTTGCCTTGGCCCCGGACTATAAAGAGGCTCTGCACACACGGAAACATGCCTCTCAACGTGGTTTTTTCCGTGTGTGCGCTGCTGGAGCCCTGCTTGTCTCTGCCTCCAGTCCCATTCCTGTTTCTGCTTGCCAGTCCTCGCCTGCTTACTTGCCTCCTCCTTTGGGTCCCAGTCCCAGTCCTTCCTGCCCTCTGCCCTGCTCCTTAGCCCTCGCCTGCCCCTGATTCTGTTGCTGGGGTTTTGCTGGCCAGCCTGGGCTATTATCTTACCCTGCTCTTACTTCTTGGAGTGATCCTTCCCTGGGTGGGCTGCTCCTTCCTCCTACTCTCTTCTCTTGTGTTGTGCCCTGCCGGTACCCTGCCTCCTCCTGCTTGTGTTGTGCCCTGCCGGTACCGGTGCCAATAATCTCCGTGGGAGCACTGAAGACCCGTTTCTGGAACATCATACTGGACTCAGCTTGGCCTTCTCTGTCAGTGGTTACACTGTCCCAACGTCACGCTAATACAGAGAAGAGCTCCTCGTGGCGTTGGGAGCTGATTCAGTCCCATCCTGTCGTCTATTGTCAGGAGGGGGTTGGGTCGGTTCCTAGCGTTGCACTTTCCTCGGCTGTGATTCATCGACATACTGGCAGCCTCAACTCAGCGCTCTCCAGGAAAGAAAGGTAACTGAAGCTCTCGTGACGCCTCGTATAACAGATTGAGACGCCTATCCACCAGTCTGGACATGGATGACCTGCGGGAAGTACGTGATGAAATGCGAGCCATGCGCCTTGAGATGTCTGCCCTTCGCCAGGAGAACGACACCCTCCGTCAGGCGATGGAGCGGGGTGTGAATGTACCTCCACAACCCGAGAATTCCATGGCCTACACAACCCCCATGAAGTTCGATGGTGATCCACGTCAAGTAGCGGAGTTTTGTACCCATCGTAGGATCCATTTTCAGTTTCGATCGAGTCATTTCAACCAAGACAAGGCAAAGATTGGTTACATTCTTGGAAATCTGACTGGCAATGCTCTTGCCTGGGCCGCTCCCCTGGTTTCCTCCAACAGTCCCTTGTTGGGGGATTTCGCTGCCTTTGAGGAGGCCTTCCTGGATGTCTTCAAGCCGCCAAATTTGGCAGCCATGGCCCAGAATCAGCTAATGGACATTAAACAGGGATCTGGAGACATCATACACTACATTAGTCGGTTCCGACAGCTAGCAACTGACTCCCAATGGCCTGAAATCACTCAGAAAACGTTGTTCCGCTGTGGATTGCGAGATGAGTACAAGGACGAATTGCTACATATTCCTGAGCCAGAAACATTACCCGCATTGTTGGAACAGGACCTTCGCATTGATCACAGGTTGGCCGAAAGACGAAGTGAACGTCGCCGAACAGACCGATACCACCCGGGGCCCTCGGTACATCCTCCAGGATCGACTACCGCTACCGACGTGGGACCCGAACCTATGCAACTGGGAGCCATTCGTGGACCATTGTCTGAAGCGGAAAGGAAGAGAAGGCGCCGGCAAAACCTGTGTTTGTACTGTGGAGGTTCCGGCCATTATTTAAGCACCTGTCCGCTACGTCCTTTGAAGAAACAGGAAAACTAACGGGCCCGCTGTATGGTGAGAAGGCAGCGGCGGGCCGTCCTTTTGGATCAGACCTTCCTCTGATGCATTCAGTGCCTTTATTGGTCTTAGAAGTAGGTATCGCCTGGCAAGGGAAATGCATGAAGACCCGGGCCCTTTTGGATTGTGGTGCATCGGGTAATTACATCGATGCCTCGTTTGCAGCATCTAATGGGATCCAGTTGCACCGCAAGGAACAGCCTGCGGTGGTAGAGGTGATCGATGGTACCCCCTTGTCTTCTGGCCCGGTGTGCCAACATTCCGATCCACTATGGCTATCTGTGGAAGGGCATCTAGAACGGATCTCATTTGATGTCATCAAGTCTCCCTCTTTTCCGGTGGTACTCGGTCTACCATGGCTGCTCTATCACGACCCTCAGGTCAATTGGACTTCCAGAACCCTGGTCTTTTCCACCTCCCGTTGTCCTCGGGAATGTCGTCTTCTTGAAACCTTTCCAACTGCTTTGGGGTCAGTGGGGTCTCCAGCCCTTACGACCACCTTTGATTGTCTATGTGTCACTCAGTCTGTACCGCAGGAATATGCTGGATTCCTTAAAGTGTTTTCTAAACCAGAGAGCATTCCGCTACCGCCTCACAGGCATTTCGACTGCTCCATTGACATTCTACCAGATGCAGTAATTCCCCATGGCAAGGTTTACTCCTTGACGCAAACAGAAAAGGGGGTCCTACATGAATACATTCAGGAGTGCCTTGGTAAGGGCTACATTGTACCGTCTAAATCCCCTGCGGGTTTTCCACTGTTCTTTGTCAAGAAGAAGGAGGGTACTTTGCGCCCTTGTATCGATTACCGGCAATTGAATGAGATCACGCGCAAGGACAGGTACCCCCTACCACTCATCCGGAACATCATTGAGTCTCTAAAATCTGCCCGGATCTTCACCAAGTTGGATTTAAGAGGGGCTTACCACTTGGTACGGATAAAAGAGGGTGATGAGTGGAAGACAGCCTTCAAGGCTCCCTTTGGACACTACGAGTATAGGGTAATGCCCTTTGGACTTTGCAACGCCCCGGCCGTCTTCCAGCGATTCATGGATGTTGTCTTTTCGGATCTTGTTGGAGTTTCAGTGTGGGTATATCTGGACGATATACTGGTTTTTTCCTCTAATCGCATGGATCACGTCACGCACGTTCAGGAAGTGCTACGAAGATTAGCCCCCAACCATCTGTATGCCAAGGTTGAAAAGTGTCAGTTTCATCAGGAAAGCTTAGAGTTTCTGGGCTATGTTATCAACAGCACGGGAGTACGGATGGACCCCACGAAGCTACGAGCCATACAGGAATGGAAGCAGCCCCATGACATAAAGTCACTTCAACGATTCCTGGGCTTCGCAAACTTCTATCGACGCTTCATATCTAATTTCTCTCACCTTACCACCATGCTAACTCGCCTGACTAGCAATAAGGTTCCCTTTTTCTGGGATTCTCTGGCTGAAGCGGCTTTTCGAGATTTGAAGAAATCCTTTACTACGGCTCCAATTCTGAAACATCCGGATGATGAAAGACCGTTTGTAGTCGAAACCGATGCTTCAGACTTTGCAATTGGTGCGGTCCTATTACAGCATGATTCGGACACAGAGACGGAACATCCTGTGGCATACTTCTCACGGAAGCTAACACCCAGCGAAAGAAACTACGCTGTCATCGAGAAGGAACTTCTAGCAATAAAAGCAGCCTTCGAGGAATGGCGCCATCACTTGCTGGGAGGTAGATATTCGGTGGAAGTACGCACGGATCACCGTAACCTTCAATTCTTACGTTCCTTGCAATGCAGAACCTCCCAGCATGCTCGTTGGGCCTTTTTTTTCTCTCAGTTTGATTTCGTGGTGACATACATACCTTGTTCACAGAATATAAAGGCCGACGCCCTGTCTCGTTCTTTGGAGAATGACATCGAAAGAGCCAAGAGCCCAGAACCCTTGATTACCTCGAAGCATTTTCTGTCGATGTTGACTCCTTGGCTTCATCAACTACTAGATGCCACCCAGATGGATCCCTTCAGGTCTCAAATACTGCAACGTCATTTGGATATCCAGCGAGCTTTGAGTTCTGGTTATCATCCCCAAACCAACGGGCAAACCGAGCGTACCAATCAAACCCTTGAGCAGTACCTCCGATGTTACGCAAATGCCACTCAAGACAACTGGTCAGGTTGGTTGGACACCGCTGAAGTGGCTTACAACAATGCTGTCCATTCTGCTACAGGACTCAGCCCTTTTTTTTGTTCTGTCGGCTTGCACCCCAAGTTGCTACCTGTTCGTCCTACACCTCCCAGTGCAGTTCCGTCGGCTGATGCCATGGTATCTCTTATTCACGACCAGCATCGTCTAGCGGCCAGTACCCTGGCAGTGGCACAAGCACGTATGAAGGACCAGGCCGATAAACGGCGGAGGCCTGAGCCCGACCTTCGGGTGGGTGATAGGGTGTGGCTCTCCTCCAAGAACTTACCAGTTCGCAATTTGCCCGTAAAACTGGCTCCCCGCTTTTTTGGCCCATTTCGCATCATTGGCCGGATTTCTCCTGTTGCCTTTCGTCTGTCCCTGCCGCCTTCTTGGCGGATCCATCCTGTCTTTCATGTCTCGCTCCTGAAACCCTGTGTACCTGATGTTTTGGGGCGTCCCTGTTCCCGTCCTGCCCCGGTCTTGGTTAAGGGTGTTCCTGAGTTTGAGGTACAGGAGATTTGTGATTCCCGGATCAGGCGCGGGGTGCTGCAATTTCTGGTCGGTTGGAAGGGCTATCCGGTTTGTGACCGCACTTGGGAGCCTCGTTCCTCTGTGCATGCCCCTCGCTTGGTTCGGGACTTCTACCTCCGTTATCCCTGGAAGCCTGGTGCCCCTGGGTTGTCCGGGAGGGGGTATGGTGTCACGCTGCGCGCACGCGCACCACTTACCTGTTCTGGGGTCCCGGTTCTTCGGCCGCGGAGGTCTCCCTCATGGAGACTGTATCCGCGCTGGTGTCTTTCCTCGCGACGTCCCGCGGTCCGGGCCGGCTCCATGGGCGCGACCATCTTGAATGTTCTGCGCATGCGCGGATCGTCAGTATCCGACGTTCTGCGTGGTTTTTTCCGTGTGTGCGCTGCTGGAGCCCTGCTTGTCTCTGCCTCCAGTCCCCTTCCTGTTTCTGCTTGCCAGTCCTCGCCTGCTTACTTGCCTCCTCCTTTGGGTCCCAGTCCCAGTCCTTCCTGCCCTCTGCCCTGCTCCTTAGCCCTCGCCTGCCCCCTGATTCTGTTGCTGGGGTTTTGCTGGCCAGCCTGGGCTATTATCTTACCCTGCTCTTACTTCTTGGAGTGATCCTTCCCTGGGTGGGCTGCTCCTTCCTCCTACTCTCTTCTCTTGTGTTGTGCCCTGCCGGTACCCTGCCTCCTCCTGCTTGTGTTGTGCCCTGCCGGTACCAGTGCCAATAATCTCCGTGGGAGCACTGAAGACCCGTTTCTGGAACATCATACTGGACTCAGCTTGGCCTTCTCTGTCAGTGGTTACACTGTCCCAACGTCACGCTAATACAGAGAAGAGCTCCTCGTGGCGTTGGGAGCTGATTCAGTCCCATCCTGTCGTCTATTGTCAGGAGGGGGTTGGGTCGGTTCCTAGCGTTGCACTTTCCTCGGCTGTGATTCATCGACATACTGGCAGCCTCAACTCAGTGCTCTCCAGGAAAGAAAGGTAACTCAAGCTCTCGTGACGCCTCGTATAACAACACCGAGCCAAAAGGAGGTCACGAGCAATGCCGGATTAAACCCTGTGGAGGCCCTTAGGCAGTCAAAATGTCAGGCCCCCACCTTGCAAATTATCTCCTAATACGTTTTTAATGTTCTGCACTGCTTTATTTTGATCCGTTGTCGTAGGGCCCCCAAAAGGAGTGGGGCCCATAGGCCGGTGCCTACTTGTCCGAATGGATAATCCGGCACTGGTCACGAGATGAACTACCTCCATTGGCTCTGCTCCGAGCTGCACGCATCAGTAGCCAGCTACTACTTTGGGTCCAGGTAGGCAGAGAGCAGGACCCAGAGCGTGCAAGAAAGGAACGGCCCTTAGCACGCTCGGGGTCGCCACTAAGCATGGGTCGGACAGCTTGACACAACTGGGGGGCAGACAGGTTCAATACACAGTGTTTAGCCCATGTAAAGGAACTGTATTCATATAATAAATATTTGTGCGGAAACAACCGCATCTGGCGTGAGCACCCACCAATCCGTAAGAGCACTCAAGAGCACTCAAGAGTACTCAATGTACATAGAGAGCAGGGTTCTAATACACAGTGCGACTCAGGATAACGCGGCAGTTTGCGCAGTAATGTGTAGATGTCTAACAACTTACCCCCGTATAGTGAATTACCAGGAGCGGTACCAACTCTCTTTCCTGCAATCCCTCAATTGCCCGGGCACTTAGTAAGGACTCGGTGCAAAGCTGCTTTCCCGGCCACTATGTTTCCGCAGGAGGGTACAAATTCACTTCTACACCCACTCTGACGGGTGCCATTTGGCCTTGATAGGTGTGACTGCTCCACAGGCCACCTTTCCTCCAGGATTTGCTTCACAGAGGGGTGTCCATACCTACCAGCAAAAAGACAACACAAAACAGGTGGTGGTGGGGGTGGAGTATCCCTTCAAAGGGGCTATAAGAAAATAAAAATAAATTAATTTGAACTGCTTGCCAGCAGGGGTCGGCCTTGCGGGGGTCACCCCTCATTTGTTTAGGACTGGGACCAGGAAGATCGGATGATGAGGTCATCTACCTCATTCTTCACTCTTTAGAAAAGTGTTCTGCAGTACGACTCTATCCGATAAATGTTGCAAGCTCTTAATCCGAATTGCACCTTTTTGCAGGGATGTCATTTCACCAAAATGCAAGGGGTAGCGGAAATGATATCACACGACCCCTGACCTCTGATGGCATCACAGGAAGTGATGTTATTTGACCCCACCCTGAAGTGACATCACAGGAAGCGATGGAACACAACCTTTCACCCCTTCACAAAACAGGAAGTGGCATCACATAGCATTGTTCACAAGTACACTACGAAAAATATGTTTACGATATCAGTGTAATGTGATATACATTTCATACTAAAATAGATCACCATATGTATCGTTAATATCAGTGTTCATAGCCCTTATTACCAAATTACTGTGAATGCAAGCAGACGTTCAAGGCCAAATGATAATGATGTGTTGTTATATGCGCCTACCCTCTTTATAGAGAACAAATACACATACAATATTACCCAACCTGTGTTGGTACTCATTCATCAACCTCAGAAGGTACAAAAGACTGAGTTGGCTTTGGCAGGATCCGTACCTGCAACCTGCCAATCACACACACATTGCTGCAGTGAGCAATGAACCCACTGAGCTATCTTACCGACTATAGCTATCATATCGGCTATAGTACAATGACCAATTACATGTCTGAATGTTCTCAAAGTCAGAAAGCAAATTACACTCTGTAGTGGATACCATTAAACTGGTAACTGAGATTTAACAGCAGGCCAGTTCATCTGCAGGTCTGGTGCAAACTTGGCCACATGTCGAGCCTGCGTGGATCTACTTTTCCGGCTTCAGAGGTTGGCAAAATACATACCACTGGGACGGTTCATGTGAAATCAAGGGCCACTTTATGTGCTATGATCAAACATTTCTACAATGTACACAAGCTTTTAGGCATAAGTATTAGGTCAAGTGAACGAGGACACCGAGAAGGAATGTCTTGTTATCATCATAACAGAGACAACGGCATAAAAAAAAATACTATAACTGCAACTTCGGAAAAGCAAAATACATAGTCAAAAATGGATGCTTATTCTACTCTAAATGCTTTTTGGAATTTGTTGTCTGCATTGTGAATTTGAGGTGTTTAAGAACAGACTAAATCAGTGACTCACCCCCTGAAGTGTGCCTGAAATAAACCTTTAATGAGTCTAGCAATTATTGCATAGAATTCCAGAAAGACAAATTATTTGTTATTCCAATTATTTCTTATTTAGGGTCACTACTCAAAGTGTTACACTTGTGGATCCCCCTGTTTTTTAAGTGGCCTGATCAAGAAAGCCCGCCACTCCAGAAACAAAATGCCACATGGAACTGCCCACAGCACAGGAGCTTACATTTTTGTAAAATAACATTTTTAAAAATGATTTTCTTTAGGCTTTTTTTAGGGGTAGTAAGGGAGACCACAGGGGTAGCAGGTGCGACCCTGGTGATCCCTGGCCGACTTCCTTCATTTAAATATATTCACCAGATGTCCTTCGATTTGGAATTACCAGAGTTATGGCAACATGCACGATTCCCCAATAGAGGAAATCTTCCTACGAAATCTGAACTAATCACAGCACGTGAAGAATGCCATTATGCGTCTAACATTGCAATGTGCCGTTCATCTGGTATCATTTTGACTTTCACTTAGGCCTTGAACTATACTTGGACAGAACAGTCCATTTTGGTGGGAAAGTATTATTTATGAAGTTCTGTGCAGGAATTTTAAAATTGGCTGTTGTTACCAGCAGGCGGTCAACAATCTTGACAACAAATGCATGCACTGTACTTCTTAGCGTGAGAATATTGGTTATTATAATATTTTTTTGTCCTTGTTACATGGAGGTTTGAAGAACATGGCTTTTGCCATTATTATTATTTATCTTTTTATTTAAGTACATTTGGTTGTAAAAATCAACCTTTTACACTATATAAATGTTATGTATAAAATACATAACATACAAAAACCATGCAATTACAAACTAAAACACATCTTAATACGTACACATCAAATATAAAATTAATTTCATCCGTACACATGTAAAAATGAGTAGGAGAAGGAAGGGGGAAACATTATCACAAGCTCAATTGAAAAGCATAACCTTTGCCTGCAGCCATATGCCAACAACAAAAGCAGAGCCCTCTTCAAAGCCATCAAGCACTGTGTCAAAGCACTACCCAACGCTTCCATACCACACTCCATCGAAAAATCCACTGCTATCAACATCTTCTTCATTAACAAAATCAGCAAGATTAGCCAGCATATAAATGCCAGATCTGCATCCATATACCCACCTCACGTCCCTCTTCGCAAAATCTCCACTCCCTGGACAACATTCAAGACACCCTACAGAGGACCTGGTAGAAACCCTGGCCACCCTCAAAGCCACATCGTATACAGATGACATCCACCCAGCCTCCATCCTCAAGACCCTCCCAGCAGAAGCTCTCCTTCTCTACCTGGAGATCATCAACAGTTCCCTAACTCAAGGCACCATCCCATTGACCCTAATAACAAGAAAACTCCTCCCTCTACTAAAGAAACGCACACTGGATCCGGACAACTTAGGTAACTATCGCCCCATCACCCATCTTCCCTTTCTAGGTAAGATCATCATGAAAGTGGTAGCTGTGCAACTGCAGCAACACATCAACACCAACAATCTCCTCCAAACCTACCAGTCTGGATTTAGACACATATGCAACACGGACACAGCAACCATGCAGGTGGTCAAGGGCACCCCTCCCACCTCCTTCCTGGTTGCCACAACAGACCACCAGGCACTTACACTGGTTCAGGTCCTACCTCGCCAGCTTCAAGCAGTTGTTCAGATGGACTCCTCTAGATTGCCAATGCTACATGTCACTTGTGGAGTCCTGCAGGGTTCCATCCTCTCCCCAGTGATCTTCAATCTATATATAGACCAAGATTCACCTCATCGGCACACCTGCTCCCTCCTTTCCTGTCACTCTTTCGGCTCCCGCTTTTGAGGCTAAAATCCTCAGGGTCAGCTTCGCTTCCACACTTTCCTTCTCTCCTCACATCTCTGACATCTCTAAGAAGTCACACTACCAGCCTCCTCAGAGGTATTCTTCCTTTCCTCTCCTTCCCCCAGAAGCTCACTATCTCCAGAGCTCTGGTTCTCTCTACGCAGGACTCCTGCTTCTATTCTCCACCCTGTGCAACTCATCCAAAACAGGACTGCAAGACTTGTCCTTGGTCTCTAGCCCAGGAATCGAATCTCTCCAGGACTGAAATCTCTGTACTGGCTCCCAGTGGGGGCGAGCATTAAGTTCAAAACCCTCTGCATTGTCCACAAGGCCTTCTGGGGCCTGAGATCTCAACACCTTCAACTCTCTCTTCCTAAATATCTTCCTTCTCCAGCTCTTCGATCATCTGCCTCCAACTTCCTCAGGGTTAGTCGCTTCTCCAAACAGCAAGTTGGTGGTAGATCTCTTTCCTCTGCTGGGCCGTCCCTCTGGAACAGCCTCCCTGCCTCTCTGAAACTTGAGGAGAACCATCTCCGGTTCCAGAAGCACCTCAAGACCTTCCTCTTTGCTTCTGCTTTCTCTCCTCCTCTCCCCTGCTGATCTCCTGGCTGAATCTAAAACTGCACTGGTTACCTGGCTACACTCTGATCTCGGGCCAGGACCCCTCCTAGCCAGTTGCGCACCCGTACTGCCTCCCTGAAAACCCTTGCACTCAGGGACTGTTTCTGTAACCCTACAGCCCCTACTAGCCCTTGACACCTGGTGTCTGCACCTACCCTTGCACTTGCCACCAGCTGGCCACACTTTCATTTATTGTCTTATTTATTGTCTTTATTTATTTTACTGTTATCCTATGTACTGCAATGCCCCATCCCCTTTGCCCCCGCATTTGTCCCCTTCCCGCCTACCTTGCACTTGAACGATCTCAGTGTCACCTTGCCTAGAAGGATCGTAGTCTCAGTCTTCCCTCTGTTTCCCCTACCTTGCCTCGTCACACCTTGAAACACTTGTGTATAGGCGTGTTATAAATGCCATATCATATCATATGGAGCAGCCGGAAGCCCTCCTAACCACACACAACATCCACATCCACAAATACACTGATGACACACAGCCTATACCTCAAGATCGACTCCATCAAGGACATTTATTGGCTCAAAACCTGCCTCTCGCTGATCCAGTCTTAGATGTCCAGTGTATACTTTAAGCTCAACCCCTCCAAGACCGAATTCATACTTCTCACCAACAACACCAAAAACCCAGACATACAGACCTGGCTATCAACCATGAACTCTGATGGCTTCAAACCCAAGCTCAGTTCCTGCGCCAAGTCCCTTTGGTTCTACATCGATAAACACCTCTCGTTCAAGACACACATAGCTAAGAAAACTCAGATAGCTTGGTATCAGCTCTCCCTCCTACTGTAATTCAAGCCCTACCTCCTGACAGCTTTAGATCCACTTTTCAAACACTGGTCCTATCCAACCAGGATCGGGGCAATGCACTCTTCGAAGGCCTCCCATCATTCTTCCTTGTGCCCCTGAGCAGTGCCCTACATGTGGCTGCACGCCTCATCAAGGGTGGATACAACCACATCACGCCATCCCTAATCGACATTCACTGGCTCCCACTGCATGCACAAATCACCTTCAAGTCTTGCTCGCATCATCTATAAGACAGTTGTCCTCAAATCACTCAGCTACCTCGCTGAGAAACTCAGCATCTCCGGCGGATAGCGTACCACCAGAATCCAGGAAACGTGCAGACTTGCATATTTAAGTAACTTTGGGTCTCACCCTAAGTTACTAGGGGAATCCAGACGTGGACCCCTTTCTCACTGTTCTTAGAGAGGCACAGATCCACCCTACTGATGAGGTCCAACCAGACCGAAACACGTGTCTGTGGTTTCTGTTGGTACTCTTGTTCAGAGGAGAATTGCCTAGCATTTCGGTGCTGGACTGCCCCAGGGCGGGACAAAGACTGATGTGTTTAGGATATTACTTCTCTGTGAAAGATAGTGAGCTAAAGACTCTCTGTAAGTCTCTCGTAACCAGGACTAATGTCTGGCAGAGGGACTCCCAGGACCCCCTTGTTAATTTGAATATTT
This sequence comes from Ambystoma mexicanum, assembly GCF_040938575.1. Taxonomy (NCBI): domain Eukaryota; kingdom Metazoa; phylum Chordata; class Amphibia; order Caudata; family Ambystomatidae; genus Ambystoma; species Ambystoma mexicanum. Next base: position 108,571,175 of record NC_090923.1, read on the forward strand.
AAGTAACTTTGGGTCTCACCCCAAGTTACTAGGGGAATCCAGACGTGGACCCCTTGCTCACTATTCTTAGAGAGGCACAGATCCACCCTACTGATGAGGTCCAACCAGACCGAAACACGTGTCTGGGGTTTCTGTTGGTACTCTTGTTCAGAGGAGAATTGCCTAGCATTTCGGTGCTGGACTGCCCCAGGGCAGGACAAAGACTGATGTGTTTAGGATATTTCTTCTCTGTGAAAGATAGTGAGCTAAAGACTCTGGGTAAGTCTCTCGTAACCAGGACTAATGTCTGGCAGAGGGACTCCCAGGACCCCCTTGTTAATTTGCATATTTAAGTAACTTTGGGTCTCACCCTAAGTTACTAGGGGAATCCAGACGTGGACCCCTTGCTCACTATTCTTAGAGAGGCACAGATCCTCCCTACTGATGAGGTCCAACCAGACCGAAACGCGTGTCTGGGGTTTCTGTTGGTACTCTTGTTCAGAGGAGAATTGCCTAGCATTTCGGTGCTGGACTGCCCCAGGGCAGGACAAAGACTGATGTGTTTAGGATATTTCTTCTCTGTGAAAGATAGTGAGCTAAAGACTCTGGGTAAGTCTCTCGTAACCAGGACTAATGTCTGGCAGAGGGACTCCCAGAACCCCCTTGTTAATTTGCATATTTAAGCAACTTTGGGTCTCACCCTAAATTACTAGGGGAATCCAGACGTGGACCCCTTGCTCACTATTCTTAGAGAGGCACAGATCCACCCTACTGATGAGGTCCAACCAGACCGAAACACGTGTCTGGGGTTTCTGTTGGTACTCTTGTTCAGAGGAGAATTGCCTAGCATTTCGGTGCTGGACTGCCCCAGGGCAGGACAAAGACTGATGTGTTTAGGATATTTCTTCTCTGTGAAAGATAGTGAGCTAAAGACTCTGGTAAGTCTCTCGTAACCAGGACTAATGTCTGGCAGAGGGACTCCCAGGACCCCCTTGTTAATTTGCATATTTAAGTAACTTTGGGTCTCACCCTAAGTTACTAGGGGAATCCAGACGTGGACCCCTTGCTCACTATTCTTAGAGAGGCACAGATCCACCCTACTGATGAGGTCCAACCAGACCGAAACACGTGTCTGGGGTTTCTGGTGGTACTCTTGTTCAGAGGAGAATTGCCTAGCATTTCGGTGCTGGACTGCCCCAGAGCCGGACAAAGACTGATGTGTTTAGGATATTTCTTCTCTGTGAAAGATAGTGAGCTAAAGACTCTGGGTAAGTCTCTCGTAACCAGGACTAATGTCTGGCAGAGGGACTCCCAGGACCCCCCTGCTAATTTGCATATTTAAGTAACTTTGGGTCTCACCCCAAGTTACTAGGGGAATCCAGACGTGGACCCCTTGCTCACTATTCTTAGAGAGGCACAGATCCACCCTACTGATGAGGTCCAACCAGACCGAAACACGTGTCTGGGGTTTCTGTTGGTACTCTTGTTCAGAGGAGAATTGCCCAGCATTTCGGTGCTGGACTGCCCCAGGGCAGGACAAAGACTGATGTGTTTAGGATATTTCTTCTCTGTGAAAGATAGTGAGCTAAAGACTCTGGGTAAGTCTCTCGTAACCAGGACTAATGTCTGGCAGAGGGACTCCCAGGACGCCCTTGTTAATTTCCTGAGCAGTGCCCTACATGTGGCTGCACGCCTCATCAAGGGTGGATACAACCACATCCCGCCATCCCTAATCGACATTCACTGGCTCCCACTGCATGCACAAATCACCTTCAAGTCTTGCTCGCATCATCTATAAGACAGTTGCCCTCAAGTCACTCAGCTACCTCGCTGAGAAACTCAGCATCTCCGGCGGATAGCGTACCACCAGAAGCCAGGAAACGTGCAGACTTGAAGTCCTCTGCTGCAAAAAGGAAAGGACCAGAAAACTACCTTCTCTGTCTACACTCCAAGACAATGGAACCTCACCGCCATTGGCCTAAAACTCACCCCCACGCTCCTAAAATTCAGAGAAGCACTCAAGACCCACCTCTTCAAGTAGTCTATCCACCTCAACACCTAGGCCATAACGTTGCCCTTTGCACCACCTGATTCGCTAGACGCCACCTGTCCCTTTCCTCCTTGCCACCCGGTACAGCAATACCCCTCCTCTGCGTCCCCTGTATCCCACCCCCCACTGTATATATGTTCTGTTGTTACCACTGAAAAGTGCCCCGTTATGTATCTGCAATGCTGTACACCTCTGTTGCTTCTCAAAGCTAGGCCTGCGCTCAATAAATACCAAAATAATAATAATAATAATAATAATAATAATAGTAATAATAAGAAGAAGAAGAAGAAGAAGAAGAAGAAGAAGAAGAAGAAGAAGAAGAAGAAGAAGAAGAAATAAATCAAACATAAGGACACACATGCAAAATAGTGGGTTCCTTTTTTTATTTTTTTTAAGTGTTTTTTTTAAATTTGAAACATGATTAATTAAACAAAACAACTATTCAGCTTCATATATGGTTTTGGCCAAATACGTGACAAAGTATTCGATATTTGGACAAATATTAAATATGCGATACAGGAGATACAGTACACCCCTAGTTTTTACTGACATTATAGGCAAAGCCAACATGATGTGTTCTTACACGGATAGTACGGGGGGGGAGACTACATTGATGCAAACAGCATGGACATGGTATTTGTACAGTGGGCATGACATTTTTACTGGTATTATTGGCAAAGCCAACTTGATGAGTGTTCTCAATTTTCCTACTGTTTGGGCTTAGCAATTTTACTGTCATTATCAGCCAAGCGAACATGATGAGTGTTCTAATGTGAGCATAATGGCCGACATTACTGCAGAAATCTGGATATGTTTCTTACAGTGGAATGGCAGTTTCAACTGTCATTATGGACAAATCCAACATGATGACTATTCTTTCATGGGCATGCTGATCTACATTGGTGCAGCCAGCCTGGACATGTTTTCATAGAGTGGAATGGCAATTTTGTACTAGCATTATGGGCAATGCCAACAGGAGTATGTTCTTATGTGGTCATACTGGCATATATTGGCACAGCCAGCAATAACAAATTTACTTATAGTATCATTACTGCTATTATGGGAAAAACCAACATGAGTATGTTCTTAATTGGAAAATAAACTGGCATATATTGGTGCAGCCAGCATGGACGTAGTTGGATTAGCCATCTAGTGGATTCTTTCATATATTACCGTACAAAATTGATTATAAGCTATGTGGCTTTTTACACACATTTTCACAGAAATTGTGCTTTAAATGCACGATTCTATATCAATCATAATTTTTTTAAATGTCTCAGAAAGAGAAACCTATCAACCGTCTTGACTGATTGGGGCACATTCGCTATGCCCGTTCTATAACACACACATTAAAGAGAAACATTTAAGCCCCTACACTTAAAAAATGCACCGACCACCAAAGAAGTTCACAAAGTGGTGTCCAAGGAACTGAAGGAGTTTTTTTTAATTGTATTATTATTATTATATAGTCAACAAAATGTAGACTTGTAATACAATACACATAATACGAATAATTATCCATAGAAAACCAAGAACGCATGAATTTGAAAACAGGCAAACTTACTTTGTATCAATCAATATTGCAATAATAAAATACCACTAACATCCATATAAAACAGTTTGTAAGAAATTGGAAAATTACAAAGACATACTATATAGCAAGCAGAGTTGCAATGTAACACAAAATGATATCTCTAATATAGACAGTATGTTCTTAATTCGGTGCCATAGTCTCATAAGGTGGTAAATGCAACTAATATCATTCCCGTTCATGAAGGGACTCCGTCTGAACTCAGTATTAATAAAATCTACCGGCAGCGATTAGGTAAAGATGTCTGATGTCAGATAATGAAGAGCATTCCAACAGAAGATGTTTAGTACTTTCAATACATTGGTCTCCACAGAGTCTACATAATCTATTCGCCTTAGGGATATGCACCCAAGCACCCGTAACTTCTAATATTTAATATAATAATTTAATTTGAACATACTCCATATTGAATGATTTCCCAAATACGCTACAATATATAGTGGGTCTTGTTTACGCTGTAAAATATATGAAATGATCAGCATGGAATTGCATGGAATTGCCTTTGGTGGCTAATTCAATAATAGAATGCTGTCTGCTATATGCAAATATACGTTCACGCCCAGTTTTTCTGAATTGCCTATGAGTTTTGGGTGTCCCTATTCATCAATCGCTTCTGCCAAGTGCTATAGACTCTACATGTCTTTTCAACAGTGCTTCCTTTCATTAGCAATTTACATGTTGCCAACACATTCCAAGTACAAGCTTTTATAGGTTCTCTCAGAGCCTTTACAGGCGTCCAGAACAAATTTAAACAGCGTAACATATGCTTAACACTAATGAAAATAATATTAAACTCAAGGTATATATAATCAACCGTGGTGCACTTTGGGAGACGAAGGAGTGTTTTCGTGCATAATTGCTCGAGCCGCTCGAGTTCTTACTTCAAATGAATAGCCCGTATTTCCTCTCCATGACGCATAGTGGCTAGTATCCTCGCTGTATACAACTTATTAATAGCCATACTGGTATGTGCGACAGATCTTCGAGCAAAGCTGTTGATAGCCCCAGTTAGTTGAGCCGCCTTAATCTGCACGCTTTCAAGATGTAATTGCCAGTGAAGCCCATTGACCACCAATATCCCAAGGTATCGATAGACCATGACTTATTCAACACTCACATGATTAATATGACAGCAGTATTTGCTTTTCGTGTACGTGCCTCTAAGCCTAACCACCATAGTTTTGATTTTACCAATTTTAAGCTTGTTCAAATTTGCAAATTCAGATAAATTTTCTAGCAGATTCTGCAATCTCTGAGGGGTGCAATCCATGACTGTAATGTCATCTCCATAACCTAACCATGGCATTCATCCAATGCTTGTCCTTCATCTGCCAAATACAAATGAAATAATGTGGGGTCCTAAATACAGCAATGCTTGAGGCCGGTGTTAGTATCGATGCAGTCGGTTGTCATACCCTGCTGGTCCATACAGACCCTAACGCAGGCCTTAGTGAGGAGGGCAAAAATCATATTCAGTAAGACCCTGTTGGATGTTCCAATTTTTAAGTTTTCCCCAGAACTGCTCTCTATGTACCGTATCAAACACGACACTAAAATCTATAAAAGCCACGTAGATGGATTGCTTGCGAAGTTTCCAAGCTTGTTGTTTGGTGGCGATACGTGCAAGCGCATTGTCTGTGGTATTCATGCCACGTCTGAAGCCTGTCTAATAGCGTGGAATGATGCTGTTCTGTTCGATCTAGATATACAATTGAAGAAGTGTTACCCGAGCAAAGAAATGTTCTGAGGCATCTAACAATGCCAGCAAACGATAATTGCCGGCTGCTCATCGAATCCCCTTTTTATAGATCGGGCAATGATTCTCTCTGTCCAGGTTTTGGGTAGGCAACTCGTCAGGCAAATGCATCCAAAGAGACAGTGTATAAACCGTAACCTATACAGAAGGGGTTTTCTTTATGTAGTTTTTACAGAGACCATCCAGTCCACGAGCCTTAGTAGATTTAATAGAGCAAACAATTATATTTACGTACTGCTGTGGAACAAGTTACTTACCTGTTCACATGCTCATGAATATTCCCCGTCGTCAGGCCGGGAATTCTCGGTATAGAAAAAATCAGTATCAGTTTCGTTAATGATCTGTCTTTCTTAGTAGTAACCAATCACTGGTCTCTGGGTCATACTGCCCCCAGCCAGTGAGTGCCCTCTCTCTAAGCCCCGCCTCTGGCAGCCATCCTCAGATTTGGTAGCTCGTAAAGTGGCAGTATGACCAAGTGAAGAGCCGCAGAGGGGTAGGCGGGAGGGTTCGCATGTGAATCCATGCCAGACCCATGCTGGAGAACAACAGTTACAGGTAAGTAACTTGTTCCTCCTCCAGCATGGGGTCTGGCATGGATTCACATGCTCATGAATATAAGAATACATAGCAGTATACACATGCACAACCACGGGAGGTGGCAACAGGCTCAACATTAAGCAATACAAAAAACTCAACATTAAGCATCTCTTACCTCCTCACCAGGCTCACCTTAAGCGAACAGGTTGCGCAGCACTGCTTGGCCGACCCTGGACTCCTCCCTGGAGTCCCGATCGACGCAGTGGGACTCATGAAGGTGAGCGTCGACCTCCACGTAGCAGCCCTGCAGATTTTGAGCAGGGGCACATCAGACAGGAACGCCGTGGTAGCAGCGATCGCTCTGGTCGAATGGGCTCTCGGACGGCCGGGCAGCGGTTGGTTTGCCAACCTGTGACAGTGCATGATGCAGCCGGAGAGCCATCTGGAAATGGAAGCCTTCGAGAGAGCCTTCCCTTGATTCACAGGTCCAAAGTTTACAAACAGCTGTGATGTCTTCCGAAAACTCTTCGTGCGGTCCACGTAGAACTTCATCGCTCTAGCTACGTCCAGCGAGTGCAGAGTCCTCTCAGCCGGCGACGGGAAGAAAACTGGCAACACCAAGGGTTCTTTGAGGTGGAAGTCCGACGGCACCTTGGGCATGAAGGAGGGGTGCGTCCTCAGCACCACCCTCGTGTCGTGAAAAGTCAAGTATGGTGGCTTGCAAGATAGGGCCTGGATCTCTCCCACTCGTCGTGCGGAGGTGATTGCCACGAGAAATGCTGTCTTCCACAACAGAAATTTCGACGGAGCCGAATGCATAGGCTCAAATGGGGCCCCCATGAGCCTGGTCAGCACCACGTTGAGCTCCCACGCCGGGGCAGGGGCCTTCACCGGCGGGAACGATCGGAACAATCCTTTCATAAATTCCTTCACCAGCCGATGAGACCACAAGGACGCCCGTCCTGTAGTTCTGGTGTATCGTGAGATGGCGGCCAGATGTATCTTGATGGAAGCGTGAGCTAGTCCAGCCTTGGCCAATGACAGTAGGTATGGCAATACTTGAGGGGCCGTAATCCGCAGAGGGTTAATCTTCTGTGCAAGGCACCAGACAGAGAACCTCTTCCATTTATGTCCGTAGCACTTGAGAGTTGAGGACACCCTGGCCTTTGCAAGAACCTCTCTGCAGTCGGCTGGGATGTCCTACCCTCCAAACTCTAGTGCTGCAGGAGGCAGACCTGCAAGTTCAGCGACTCTGGGTTGTGATGAAGAATGGCGTCTCCTTCTCTGGAGAGAAGATCCGCGTCCGTCGGCAGCTTGACTGGTGTGGACGCTGACAAGTCCAGAAGATCCGGGAACCAGCTCTGTCTCGGCCACGCCGGTGCGACAGGGATCATCCTGCACCAGGACCTCTTGAGCTGGTTGATGAGCCGGAGCAGCAACGGCAACGGAGGGAACCCATAAAGAAATAGGCCGTCCCAGGGGAACGAGAAAGCATCGCCCATGCTCCTCGGCTGGGGCAACCTGCTGGCGAACCTCCGGCACTTGGAGTTCGTCGCCGTCGCAAAGAGATCGATCTGGGGTTCCCCCCATCGTCAGAAGAGTCGATCCACTTGATCCTGGTGTACTTCCCACTCGTGGCACGAGCGCAGCTCTCTGCTGAGTGAGTCGGCGATGGTGTTTTTTATTCCTGCCAGATGAAAAGGCACCGGAACCATCCCTTGGGCGACGGCCCAATGCCACAGATACTGGTCTTCCTTGGAGAGGGCAGGGGATCTGGTTCCGCCCTGCTTCCGGATGTAGAACATCGTGGTGGTGATGTTGTCGGTGAAGATCCTCACCACCTTGCCCTTGAGGGACGGAAGAAAAGACCTGAGGGCCCAGAACACTGCGCAGAGCTCCAAGATGTTGATGTGGAGTGGCTTCTCCTCCGGGAGCCAAAGGCCTCTTGCGTGAAGATCTCCGGAGTGCGCTCCCCAACCCTCCAGGGAGGCATCCATCGTCACAGTCACCTGGTGAGCTGGGGTCTGAAAGTCCGTGCCCGCCGACAGATGAGAGCGGATACCCCACCACCGGATCGCCCGACGGATCGTCTCGTTGAGTGGGATCCTGTCCTCGAAGCTGCCCGTCGACTGGTTCCAGCGGGCAACGAGGAACTCTTGTAAGGGGCGCATCCGAAGTCTGCAAAGGTGCACCAGATAAATGCAGGAGGACATCATCCCGAGGAGGGACTTGATAGATCTTACCCTGGCCACGTCCGTGGCCAGCAGACGCTGTACCTTGCCCAGGATGGTCCTGGTCCTTTCCTCCGACGGCAAGGCCAGCCTCGCCACTGTGTCGAGCTTGTTCCCAGAAACAGGGCGACTTGCGACAGGACCAGGTGGGATTTTGGAAAGTTGATGGAGAACCCCAGGTCCGTGAGCAGCTGGACGGTCTTCGATGTGTGCTCTACAGCGAGCTCCCTTGTCCTTGCTCGGATGAGCCAGTCGTCCAGGTTGGGGTAGACGTGGATCCCCTGCAGGCGCAGCCACGCCGCCACCGGTGCGAGGCACTTGGTGAACACCCTGGGTGCCGACTTCAATCCGAACGGGAGAGCCTTGAACTGGTAATGCCGCCCTTGGAGCACTAACCTGAGGAACTTTCAGTGTCTTTTTAGAATGGGGATGTGGAAGTACGCATCCTCCAGGTCCAACGACGACAGGAAATCACCCTCCTCCAGCTGTCCCAGCATGTGCTGGAGGGTGACCATCCGGAACTTCTGTGCCTTGATGTACTTGTTCAGTCGTCGCAGGTCCAGGATGGGACACCATCCTCCTGTCTTCTTCTTTACGAGGAAGTACCTTGAGTAAACTCCAGAGCCCCGAAGCCTCTTTGGGACGAGCTCGATGGCACCTTTCTTGAGCATCGCCCTTACTTCCAACAGTAGTTGAGGGACGTGTCGCCCTCCTCCGCCTTGCCTCCTTGACCTCCCTGTCGACGACGACGGGCACCACTTGACTTGCCATGTCCCCTGTAGGCCTCCTGAGACGAAGATCTTGCCGCTTGGCGGTACGTCGAGGAGCCACTGCCGGATCCCTTGGAGGCACCTTGTCTGCCTCCGGAGCTCCGAAAGGACGGCCGTCATTGTTGGAGCACTCCCAGTACCCGGGCAGTCTTCGTGTCCGTCTTGATAGCCTGAAGGGACTCATCAACCGCCTTCCCAAACAGGTTGTTCCCGTCGAAGGGCATGTCGAAAACTTTGGATTGTACGTCCTGGCGGAAATCCGTCGCCTTGAGCCATCTTCGTCGTCTCAGGCAAACGCTGTTGCCCAACTGACAGAAACCGGTGTCGGCGATGTCCGTTGCCACTGTGATGGCGTGGTCCGAAGCAATCTCACCTTCCTGTAAGATTGCAAGGGCCTCAGCCCTTTTGGCGTCCGGAAGGAAGTCCAATAGAGGGGCGATTTTGAACCACAACTCCCTGTCGTAGCGGGCTACGATAGCCAGGGCGTTGGCCGCCTTGATAGTCGTCGCTGCGGATGAGATGATCCGTCGTCCCATCGTGTCCAGCTTCCTGCCCTCGCCGTCCGGCAGGGAAGTCGATGTCGAAGCCGATGCCCCCCCAGCTTTCTTCTTCTTTGCCGCCGACACGACCGAATCCGGGGTAGGTTGCGCCCGAAGGCACAAGGGGGCAGCGTCGGGGACCCGGTACTTCTTCTCATACCGGTCCCTCTTTGCAGGCGCCGTGGCAGGGTTCTTAAGGAGGGAGAGCCCCTCATCCTAGATGTCATCAAGAAGTGGTACGGCGAGGACCGTCTTCCTTTTAGCATCGCGCCGTTGGTAAAGGAACCCTTCCTTCTTCTTCTCTTGGATGCCCTGGAAATCATGGCATGGAAGGACCCAATCTCGTCGGGCGGGGACGCCCGAGCAGGGGGCGACGGGGGATACGTCCCGTCATCGCCTCCGTCATCATCTGTACCTGTCATAGCCGTGTCCTTGCCCGTATCATTCCCGTGGGTAGTTGACCGGGGGGAAGGCAGAGCAGGCCGCAGAGGTGGAAGAGGTGGTGGAGGATGCGTCCTCCTCTTCTTATGCGGTGGACTTTCCGAAGGTCCCGGCTCCGGTTACCCCGTCGGGTCTGGCTCAGGTACCTCCGTCAGGGGCAGGGACAAACCTTGTCCTTATCTCCGAGCATACGGACTTAATTGCTAACAAAATGGCCGCCGAAGTGTCCTGCGGCACCGGAAACGACGGGCGCGAGGGCTCTTCAGGAACCTCATTGGCGCCACTGTCGCTCTCGTCATCGCCCTCGTCGGGATCCCTCCCGATGGGCTGGGCTTCCTCCATGACTTCGATGAGCTCTTCCTCAGAGGTCGTGTCTGTATCCACGATGGCCACCTGCCCCTCCCCCTCTTTTTCCAACGGGGACTTTGTGGGAGTCGTCTCGATGGGCCTGAAAGATGACTCCCTCCGCGGTGGCAGGAAGACTCTGGAACGTGAGGTCGCCTCCACTGGCGTAGCCTCCACAGGCTGAGCCAGGGCCGCTGCGACATCCTCAATCAAGGTCTTAGCAGGGTGAATTAAGGCCGTCGTCACCTTCTGCACGCCTGGGGCCTTCACCTTGGGGGGAGGGTCCGAGCCTCGCTCCCCCTGGGCCGGAGTCTTCGAGATCGACCGGGGCCTCTCCAGAAGCTTCGCCGGGTTCTCGGACTTCCTCTTACCCGAGCCAGAGCGTTGGCTCATGGTTGATGGCACCGGGGATGGCAGCCAAGGAGCCCGACCGTTCGGCGCTCCCGGGGCCCGCGGACTCGCTGTGCTTGGCCTTTTGTTGGGCCCCCGTCGCCGGGGCACCCTCACAGGACTTAGAAGACCGCTCAGACTTTTTCTTCTTCTTCTCGCCTGACGGGCTCTTCCCTTCCAGCCAGTTGGCGAGACGGAGGTGGCGATCCTTCATGGTCCGCTCCGACATGTTCCCACAAAACGCACAGTCCTTCTCCACGTGCGTCTTGTCCTCATGGAGACAGTAGAGGCATAACGAATGCTCGTCCTCCTTGAACCCATTCTGAAGCTGGCATCCAGGGCAGGTCCTGAACAGCTTCCCGGGCGTCGAGCTTCCTTTCTCCTGGGCCATGTCCAGGGTAGGCCTCGGAACTTCTGGAATCCTCCAAAAGCGTAACTTAACAAAATCTTCACCCTTGGGGGGCGTAGAAACTCCGAAACGGGTCCCCGTTGATCGGATGTAGAAACGGTGGAGCTTGATGAGGCTCTATTTAACCGAAAAATGAGAAAAAACTCCTGAAAAAAGCGCGAAAACGCAGCTAAAGCTCGAGAGCTACAGCACAAGGACTCCCAACACTTGAACGTGTGGTAAAAATCTGAGGATGGCTGCCAGAGGCGGGGCTTAGGGAGAGGGCAGTCATTGGCTGGGGGCAGTATGACCCAGAGACCAGTGATTGGTTACTACTAAGAAAGACAGATCAGAAACGAAACTGATACTGATTTTTTCTATACTGAGGATTCCCGGCCTGACGACGGGGAATATTCATGAGCATGTGAATCCATGCCAGACCCCATGCTGGAGAAGTATGCGTATACAAACACTGCTCAGCCAGTACAACCTCTGTAGCCATGTGCATCAGAGCTTTTTTTGCCTGGGTGCTGGAATTTATAGTCCCCACTCTTTCTGCCAAACACCCCCCAATGTTATTTACAGACTCAGGGTCTGAGGGGCTTTTATTGACGTCACCACTAAGTTAATAGAAGTGGGTAGTGATGTAGTAGTCTTATTACAAGTGAGTTCTGATCACAGATGTATCGCGAAAGGATATCTCAGGGGAAATGCATTTGTCTTGGAAGCAAGACAACACAGTGCAACACAGGTTTGAATCCCGATCCCATGCTTAGAAACCACTCCTGCTATTAAGTGCGTTATAAATTAACAATTATGAATAAAAAAGAATAGATACAACATTTTACATTTATTACAGCTACTTAAGTATTAGCAATAACATTCTTAATAATATGCTCACTATAATCATCCGCTTTTTGGATAAGAAGAACTATTCCTTGAAACATGCCGCAGTTAGGCAGTGCTTTTTATATTTTTAATAACAGGTTTGTAGCGAGGGGAACACACACGCTTCTCATGTTCAAAGCTACATTTAAAGAGTGTGTGCCTTTCCCTGCAGCCAAATGCTTTTCATGTAAAAACGCGAACCGCGTTGTGTTCACGCAGAGGGAACGCGCCCAGTGATTGGCTCTACAGGTCCAATCCGCACAGCGTGGACTGCGAGTGGTTAGAAGGCGGGTGCCAGCTTTTGCTGCTGAAAGTATCCGGGCCCTGCTCGGTGGCGTTATCGAACGGCAGGACGTGAAGGAAAGCCAGTAATAGAAGATAGCAGCACGTGCCATGGACCCTGCCACCGTGCCTTTGTGAGCCTCTATGCTCGGGGAGGATGGCACAGAAAATACTTCCCTCCAGACCCTTTGCTTGCAGCATCTGCAGGTGAGGGGGTTCTTTCTCACTGCCTTCCACTTGTTAACCCTCAAAACCACGACCCATATTATGAAAAGGCGCAGCCACGCTAAAGTGGGGGGTGAGTATGGCAGTGCTTTGTGCATCGTTGGCAACAATCACGGGTTTTGTGCAGTAAAGAACTTGGTGCCCTTGATCTTAGCAGATGCACCAGCCCACGCAAGTGGATGCTAGAGGGGCAGCTGGCACAGCGGGCTGTCCATCCCCTCCGTGGATTCGTCTCCCCTCACCGAGCGGGCGGAAATGCGTGCCCCTTATGGTCCGGCTGGAAACGGCCTGGACTGGGGAGGCACATAAATAGCCGGGGCTGAGAGGGCCAGGTCTCTCTTCCAGACCAGGCAGCAGCAGCCACCCTCCCAACCAAGCTGTAGTTAATGAAAAAGGGGGAAAGGACTAAGTTTAGTAAAGACAATGCCACATTTTTCTATTCCCAAGCATGCCGTGTGGGGACTCGACTTGCTCATCCTGTACACCCTCCCCGTCAGAGAGGATCCTTAAAGTGTCCTTGGAACACTTGGAACACTTCATGCCCCTTATGTTACAAGTATTTTATATTGCACCAATCTCGACTGGATTGGTCTTACAGCGCCGTGCACTTGTCTGATAACTAGGGGTATTGTGACCCCACATGGGGTAGCCAGTCTATAGCCTAGAGTACGGAGGAGTAGTAAAGATCACGTGAAAAGAGACACAGAAATAATGACATGACGAGATACATTGAGACACAAGGGGATGACGACAGGACACGCATCGAAGTGAACATAGGTTCAATGGCTCGCACTGGGCATGGCCACTTATAAATCAGAGAATCTTCACTTTGGACGGAACAGACCCATCACTACTAAGAATCAATGCATTTTGAAATAAAGAAGAGCCAACAAAGCAGCCACTGTGGCACCACATTATGCTGGAAGAACACATTTTTATAAGGGTATTTATCGAGCGGGACCTAGCTTCAGGAAGCAACGGAGCGCTTTACAATCATAGGAGAAAGAACACAGTGAGGGAAGCAGAGTAAAAGGGAGCAGGGAGTTAACAGGGGCGGGTGAGGGTGGGCAATTGGCAGCAAGTGATCTACAAGCAACCAGGGTAGGAGACAATGGTGGATTACAGTACCTCTGTCATACCCTATCCTTGGACCTACTAGTACAAGTAGAACAACACACCCCATATGTGCTTGGAGCCTGTGTCTGAGCGAATTGAGGAAATATTTATGCGAGAACAGAGGTGGCTTCTTTGACTGAGCCACTTGTGAAAGACTGGGTGTCGCATACATCAAGGAAATCAAAGAGATATATCAAGGGAAGAGCTGCAGATGTCCTTCATGCTGCAGAATTGCTGATATCACCACACACACAGCTTTAATGCTATCTTCAACACATAGACCTGGTGCGTCCCCTCGACCACACACGTTCTCAACATTCCCTTCAGGATACAGCAGACATTGTATCAACATTTCCAGAAAAACCGAAGGAAGCCTTGTGGTCATTCACAAGATCGCTTGGACCAGCACCCTCCCGGAACCCTCCCACGCAAAGCAAAGAGACAGCCAACTCCAATGTGACCTAGAGACCACCACAGACAAACAAGGACTTCCTCAACAAAGTCACTGACATCATCACAACATCAGCCGCCACCCATTTCAGCATCATCTTCCTCAGGACCTTAATCTGCTGGGAATCCACATATCCTTTGAAACCAAAGCAGCACTCTTCAACTTCAGCGGCACACTGAATATCAAACATCTGGTCACAGAACGCACACACAACAAGGGCAATATTCAGCCATTAAGAGCACTACCTCTGGTGTCAGATCACACCGCCATACCTATCATACTGCCGCAAATACTCCCTTCTCAATCCAAACATATTAAGAGTCCCCATCACTTCTTCAACAATTTACCAAGGAATGGGTCAGAAGAAATCTCCACCTTCCTGGCAGCCCTCTCCAATGGCATGGCTAATGTCAACGTCTTATTCATTGGATGGTTGTAGACACATCATGTTGGAGACTGCAAGGCATACTCTCAACTGAAGACGTGAGTCAACAGAGTACAACCCTCTACTCCATGGAATTTAATGTTCATTTGTTAGGCGCTTATACTGTTACACACAAGAGCTCGCTGACAATAAATTCTCCATGCACAGACGAGAAAGGCCCAGGAGGAAATCCCAATATTCGGCAGAGCTCAACACACTGAAAACTCTCTGCTCGGCATGCAACACTAGCATCATCGCAGCCAATACAAACCATTAACAATATCAGTAGCCGCTAACAGGAGCGCAGCACTATTCAAACCATCCAACATTGCATCAATTCCCTTACCAGAACCGGCAACACCTCACTCCACTTCCAAATGTAATGCAAGCAATGGCTTCTTCATTCATACAATAGACAATATTAGACAAAGAGCATCAAACTTGCCAGAGAAATTGCATGACCCCTAACTGAACATACCAACCCGAACTAGCATAAGGACAAGTATACTTGAAGAATTCACTCGTCCAGCATACTGCCAGCCTCAAGACCCCTCCCTAGGAAGATGATGCTGTTATAGCCCCTAACATCAAGCCTGCCTCTGGGTAGGCGCTATGATCAATTGCTTACCTTGAGAATCAAGGTGAGCAATACACATAGACGTCTCTGTTGAATACAGGCCCCAGTGGAAGACGATGCCCAGCCATTAACTCTTGATAAACCAGGCGAACCGAATCACTGACCTATCACCAATCAGCTTCAGAGAGAGATATCTAATCCAAGATTGTGACCTGGGCTTTTATCATCTCTCAGTCGTGGACCATGCGAGTAGAGGTCAGAGACTGAGAATGTTGGGGAATGAGGAGGCGATGAAGACTAGGGAAGCAACGAGACCAGTGAGAACAGGTCATAGGGCTCCCCACCAGTGGGTTGGGGACATGAAAGTATTGAGAAGGGGAAGCAGGAGGCAAGCTGCCGGGACCTGGAAAGGCGATGCACAAGTAGTGTTTGCTGAAGCTCGGAAGAGAGATGGACAGGAGTGTGCTGTGAGCAAGAGGCACTATGACTTTGGTTGGATTAGACCTAGGTTCAACACTGTACCAGTTAGTGGAGGGGGCCTATAGAACCCATGTTGCTGGAGGGGACCTATAGATTGGCGGCAAGGTATTGGGACCAGGAGGCAGAATCCCCAGAGGCGTATAGGTCACTGGAGATGCAGGCACGAGATCCGTGAGAAGCCCTGCAAGACCTGGAGCAGTGCGGCTACTATCCAGAGAGAAGCCGGAGTCATCACTGATGCTGGCAGTCGGGTAACAGACTTGAGAGGGGATAACGAGAAGCGCAAGGACTAGGCCAAGTGGAAGAGATACCTTGCTAGTATAGTCTATGCATTGCAATTTGGTAAATGTAGTCAACGTAACAGACTGTCCCATAAAGAATGCGAGAGAAGGAAGGTTCACACATTGAACTCTGGGAATTGTAGTCCAAGGACCAAAGTATCTCAGAAAGACTTAGCGAAGGGGTGTATGCTGCATTATGGGGAAAATGTATCAAAGAGTACCAATAGAGACAGTGAGGGAGGGATAGCTCAGTCACTGTATTCTGAAAATGGTACTAGTCTTCAGGAAAGACTGAGAAAAGCAGATTTCTGACACTCCACTGTCCCAAGTGTAGCCCCAGTACCAAAGTGTCTGATAAAGATTTTGAGAGATGGGAAATTCAGACACTGCATTCTGGGAGATGAAGTACCAAAGTATTCACAGCAAACATGGTGAAAGAGGCTGATCCTGACTCCAATAACATGCTTTGGGGATTTACAGGGCATTACTAAAGAGGGAAAAAGAAACTTGCATGAATCAAAGCGGCATTCTGACAAGAGTAAGAGTGCCATTTTTTGTGAAAAACAAATACAAACTTTGTAAAACAAAATAATAACTGTTTATGAAAACACAATTTGGAGATTCAAAGCTTCATATCTACAATACCTTCACTTACAGCATTTTATTCAAAACATTAAAGATCAACAAGATTCTTTTCTTACTGAAGAAGTCCATGCTCCACCCAATTGACTTGGGAAACTGCGGACCCATCACACTCCTTCCTGTCACTGGAAAGATCAGCGGAAAATCAATTGATCTTCGTTGAACAGTAACCGCTGTGATTTCTGGTCAAGATGAACCATCAAGTTTCACATTGTCCAGGCCATCAGTAATAACCCGCCTCATCATGGATAAAAGTGACCCCTATTTAAAGGTTCATGCCGGCCTGTGCATCTCCTTCAACATTGTGGCCCACAAAGTGCTTCTCAACATACTTTCCAGCCACATGTTGTTCGACAATGCTGTTCTATACTGGTTTTCTCGTATCTCATAGAAAGAAGCCAGTTTATGCAGATGGGCTGCGAGGGACCCCAACACCAGTGTGTAATCTGCAGAGTCCCACAAGTGTTCATCCTATCCCCAGACATCTTCACCCCGTCCATGGAACCACTTTACGCAAACATTTGCCGATGCCACCAAGCTCTACCTCAAGATCAATTCTGACAATGACATCCATCAACTAAAACTGAGCCTCCCACTTATTCATTGTGGATGTCAAGCACATACCTGAAACTGAACCCCATGACGACAGAATGTACCCTCCTTGCATGATTGGGGGTGGGGATTACATTCCTGGCGAGATGTTGGCTACGCTGCCGTGCTGGTTTTCTTTGCAATGTGGGTGTTGAAGGCAATGTAGCTCTATATGCTGCTGGTTGCGAAGTGTCGCTAGAAGCCTTCGAGTTCTATTTCCATCAAGCAACTCCTTCCCTCCTGCGCTTTCGGAAGGCACTGGAGACCTTGCTGTTCAAGCAACACCTGGTGGCTCATTGACTGCCTGACATCACCTCTTCAACATGCCACCTGCTCCTTTTCCTCAACTGCCTGTCATTCTCATATCAGTTCCTGTCCACTCATGCCATTTATTTATCTCAAGATCCTGGAGGGGGTCGTGCCCCCATATAATTATTAAGGACGGTGGGGGGGGGTCTGCTGCTGTCCTGTAGGCAACACCACTGTCTATGGGAGCAAATTGAGATTCCTGTTCCCATTGCTAAAAATCTAAGAGGGCAGTGGCCCCCTTACTAATGCGCCCAGTGCCATGCAAACATGGGCAGCACATTTCCGAGAGTTGGCTACTTAAGTAAGTGGGCAGAAAGGTCAAAATAGACACCGATCAGTTCTATGTTCATAGATCGCCAGGCTAATTTTCAGCCGAAAAAAACTCATCAAATTTGTTTTTTATATTTGGGGGGTTCCCCCCCAAAACCCATTCCCTATTTTGTAGTCTCTATACCCCACGCCCCCTACCCCTTATATGCCTTTACCCACCCACCCCATATATTTTTCGATGAGTTTTTCAGCCGAAATCTTCGGCAAAAAACGCCACGAAAGAAAAGCCTGGCGATGTAATAACGTCTTACCATTTGCATGGTGGATCAATCGAGGGTCGGGTGTATTTGGGTGATATCTTGATTTCCTCTCGACTGCACAGGAGGGTTCTAGTCATCTTAGTTATGTTACTGGGACTTACCTTGTGCGCCGCTGCCATATTCATGGTGCCCAGGTGCTCTGGCACCTCTGAAAGACACAGGGGTGGGCTAGGTAGGTGGAGAGAGAACCGATGCAAGATTGGTTTTCTGCTGTGCTGATGCATACCGTTCATATGTACCCGGGTACTCTCCGCAAGACGGTTCCCAGGTGGTCACTGTCGAGGGAATAGAGGCATTTGGGTCGAGGTGGGAGCCCCATGTGTCTGTGGAGCTACGGTGTATTTACAAGGGTGATAGTAGGTAAGGTGGTTGTAGAGGTCTGTTGTGTGATGTCTGTAGGGAGAGATTTGATATTGCTGTATGCGTGGCTATCCTCAAGAGCTATCCTGTTGGAAGGATAGCTCAGGGCCAACGTGCTCGCCTTGGAAGCAAGACGACACAGAGCAACACAGGTTTGATCCCTGGGTCCGTGCTTAGAAAACCTCTGGGTATTAAGCGCTTTATAAATAAACAATAATATCCTAGTTAATCTGCGTGTGGTGCCATGAGGAAGAGACTGTATATGGAAAATAATTCAAGCATAGGGCAAAAAATCCAGGATGCCAAAGCGCAAAATACAATGAGAACCAGTTAAAGTAGGGCACGTAGTTTATAGAGCGAGGCAAAAGGGCGAACAATTCATAGGTTGGGGTAACATTCAAACAACTGGAAACAGTTCATGGAGTGGGGCAATGGTGAACCCCTGGCAAGCCATTCCTACAGTCATGAGTGCAAGGTTTTAGAGTGTGTACTCAAGACCCAGTCAATGGATACAAGTAGTGTGAGTTTCAGTGGAGCAATGGAAATGAGGGGCTCATACTCCCTAGCGTAGGGCTCTCCATTGACCCTTGAATGGGTCTGATATTCTAGGGATCTCCATTGACCCTTGAATGGGTCTGATATTCTAGGGATCTCCATTGACCCTTGAATGGGTCTGATATTCTAGGGATCTCCATTGACCCTTGAATGGGTCTGATATTCTAGGGATCTCCATTGACCCTTGAATGGGTCTGATATTCTAGGGCTCTCCATTGACCCTTGAATGGGTCTGATATTCTAGGGATCTCCATTGACCCTTGAATGGGTCTGATATTCTAGGGATCTCCATTGACCCTTGAATGGGTCTGATATTCTAGGGATCTCCATTGACCCTTGAATGGGTCTGATATTCTAGGGATCTCCATTGACCCTTGAATGGGTCTGATATTCTAGGGATCTCCATTGACCCTTGAATGGGTCTGATATTCTAGGCATGTGTATTTTAGTGCTTGAAAGGTTCCATAAGAGGTTTCTGCAGAACTGTCCCTAGTCTGGCAGTGAAGGTATCCATCTAATACACAAGGGTTTCTGGAGCGCTTTCATTCCAAGATTGGAATAAGGATCAGGCGGAGGATCCCATTTTCTATTTTTCTCAAACTCTTGCTTCCTAGATAAATATTTATTTATAGACATAGGATTTTTGTTAATGAAGGAGAGATGTTTTGAATGGAAGCATTTGTTCTTGTGGGCACAGTCTCCTTTAGGAACTCAAACGGATCATAGGAATGGGAACGTTTTGCGGGAAGTAAAGTGGCACGATAGCCGCCATGCATGCCAGCCTATATTGTATTTCTCAATATATTTTAGCTGTAAGCTATTATCTGGGTTTGAATAATGTTAATGCAAATACTTCATGCAGAGTTGGTTGTGAAATCTGTTCCAACTCCAACTATACTTGCTGTAAGACTGGTAGGGGGTGGTCTGTACTTCTGCTCTCTATATGGTAGAGGGGAGGCACAGAGGACCCCAGCCTAGATTCTCTATTCGGTAGCTATGGTCGAGCAATCAAGGCCTAGTTTCTCAGGAGGTGATGCAGGCTGGTTCTTAAGTACAGTGTAGTCCCCAAGCCCCCACAAAGGAATGTCCACACACTGTATTGGTTAGAATACAGTATTTATATAATCAATATTCAAGGTTATGTACACTTATCATAATAACTCACTTTGTACTTAGGAAAATCAACAATGGCAAATATATACAATTCTAAAGTGGTACCACCCTTTGTATTAGATCTCATTAAAGTGCATCAACAATACTGTAACAATGTCACACAGATCAATAGAGTGAAACCAGAAATAGAGAGAGGAGAGAAAATAAGATGGTTGAGCAATAGGCACAATACTGGCCCCTACCACTAGACACAGTTCTGTGTGGAGAACCCCCCACCTGGGCAACCTGTAAAATAAAGATATAGCACAAGCCCAGTCCATATATTGTTCTGCAAGTCTTATTCCCTCCTATAATGTTTTTACCCCCCCAATGTACCTGGTGGAGTCGAGTTCTTCAAAGAGGCGTCGACAGATCCTTCTTGAGCGACCCCCTTTCAAGCGGGAGTCACGGATCGTCGAGAGGCGTCGAGAAGCGTCGAGGAACTCGGCGTTCAGCGGCGGGGAATCGATGGCCCTTCTTGAATGCCTTCCCTTTCAAGCGGGAGACACGGGGCGTCAAACGTCCGTCGAGGAACTCGGCGTACGGCGTCGGGGAATCGACGGCCCTGCTTGAATGCCTTCCCTTTCAAGCGGGAGACACGGGGCGTCGAACGTCCGACAACAAACAGGGTAGAACGGTGTCGATGAGGCGGCAGCTTCGATCCAAGCGGTGCTCGTCGACGACGGAGCGTTGGCGTCCTGCAAGGCAGAGGCGTGCGGGGCACCTCGATGACAATTGTTCTGGACCGCAAAGATTGTGGAGACGGGGGCCCAGCAAGGTCGTCGAGTTGTTCGAGTCTTTGTGGTCTTCGGGTGGCGGGAAACCCACCGGCAGGTTTCTCCTCGGCGCGTTGGTCGTCCTCGACTTTCTCCAGCAGGACAAAGCGGTCGACGATGCGGGCGAGGGAGTCCTTCGATTCGAATGTTCTTAGGCAAAGGAGCGGGCGGCTTCGGTCATCGGCGGCACGGCGTCAAGTGGTCCCCACGGCTGGGCAACACAACTTCGACGGGCCTCCAGCGGTTACACAAACCTGCGAACCCTGGTCGACGGCAATGGACGTCGACAGCGGCGATGTCCGGGTGCTTCACTTCGATCTCCTCGGCAGTCCCGTCTCGGGTCGGCAGCCTTTCGAGGGTCTGAATTCCAGGGCGCTTTGGCGAAGATGGAGCGGTGCTCGATGGTCCCTCGGAGCACGGGAAGAGGGCGCCTTACCAGGTCCTCTCTCGGGTCAGTCTTCGACGATTTCGGCAGCCTTCGGATCGGTCGAAGCAAATGCAGCAGCAAGTCTTCTTCTTCCAGCTGGATGTCGAAGATCAGCAGTTCCAGGTACTCTTGAGTGGAGACTCAGCTTCTGAACGCTTCTGAACAATTACCAGTGGTGAGAGGTCCCCAGATATACTATTCTGTCTCTCATCCACACTGCTGGCACACACTCAGCAGCCAATCATACAGAAGGGCATTCATGCAGTCAGTCAGCCAATCAGGCACACAGTGCATTCAGGCCACACTCCTCCCTTTCAGACACTCACAACAAGGAATGTGGATTGGGACAAGTACCCAGCCATTCAACACTACACACTGCATTCAGGCCAGTTTCGGGCAGGGCTGTCTCAGTCTTTGTCTCTTATGCCAGAAACCAGACAACCACAACAAGGAGTGTATATTGGTCACACACTTCATTCGCCCAGGTCCCACCCACAGGAGGTACCCACAACATACAGTCACTGGGAAGGCTCCAGTCAGTCTAGCTGGGCCTTCACAACAACACCATATATGGAACTTCCACCCAACAGCCAGTCAGGGGGAAGGGACAGAGTCAGGGCTTCCCAGGACTTTTGGAAAACAAGGTAACAGGCAATAGAAAGCAAGAGGCCACAGGGGCCATCTTGTTTCCTATCAGGAATCAACTGATCCCAATGGCAGGGCCTGGGTATCCCAAAATGGAGGACACCCAGAGCACCTGTCAAATTCAGCATGGAGCTGCCACCAGCCCATACCCTGCTCTGTGGGCCACCCACAGGTGCCCAAAAACATACACTAGGGGCACAGGGTTGTACCCCTACCCATGGGTGCCATAAGGGTATCCCATGGGTCTGTTCACCAAACCAAAAGAGAGAGCTGCACTGCCAGGAGTCCCACATGGACTCCTGGGCAGAAAACACGACAGAACACACGATAAAAAGCAGTAAAGGACAAGGATTCAGAGGCCCTGTCCCTCTGATGCATTTCCAGCATCACACTTGCCCCTAAACAGGGTGCACGATCGGCACAATTTCCTCTCTAAGGTGGCAGAGGTATTGAGTTTGGCAGTGACGGCTTCATTCTGCTTTGACTTCTTTACATTTCTTTTTTTGTGCAATTAATAAAGAATGATACATTGTATTTTCATGAATTATACTTGTGCCAATTAGTGATTTACAAAAACGCTCCGACTGGCCTATAGGGTGATAGGGCAATGCCCAAAGTGCAGGCCCAGCATGCTAGTGTGGGTCAGTTTTATGGCCAATGTGGGCCAGTTTTATGGCCAATGTGGGCCAGGCTGATGGTTTACTTCACTCTGCAGCTAGTAGTTTCGACCAGTGTTACTGGAAACATATTCCTTAGAATGCCAGCTTTTCCCGAAAACTCACCCTTCGATGCTACTAAGGAAGTCTGATGCAAAAGGAATGAATTGCTCTTTGCTATGGAGGGCAGGCTTTTAATTTGTGCCCTAGCCAGTGTCATGCCCCAGTCCAACCCTGGTTACAAGCACCTGTTTTGAAGCTACACCATCTTTCTGCTTCACATGGACATAGGACCGTGAAGTCCACTTTGAAGTTAGTGTGGCTTTCATTTTCGTGGCCTGCTCTGTCTCTGGGTGTTCACATAGTACCTCTTGTGTTGTTTGTGGCCACATTATGTGTTTTCATTAACAACCAATAGGGTTGTTCAGACCCAACGAGAGTGCTCCAGAACTGTGGAATACAATTGCTACAGAATGTATTTCGGAATGGCCTGTCTCTGAGGGGTTTGTAGGTATACAGTCATAATGGTTATTGTGGAGACCTTCCTCAAGAGGCAGCACTTCACTCCTGCTGTCATACGTTTGACACGCTTGTTTCATGTCGAGGTATTCCATTTTCATAGCTTTTCAAGAAAGATCACTTCTAATAGTGGTTTCCAACATATTTCAGTCTGTAAAGCCTTGATATGATATGATAGGTTATTTATAACACACTTAATACCCAGAGGTTTCTAAGCGTGGGATCTAACCTGTGGTGCTCCGTGATGTCTTGCTTCCAAGACGAGCACGTTGCCTGTGAGCTATCCTCCCGAGACCAGCCTTAGGTGTTGAAAGTTCCCTTTCCTTTGATTACCATTCTAAGACTAATGGGGAAACAAAGTGGATTAATAAGACATTGGAGGAATTGTTTCATTTCTTTTTCAGTGCTCCTCAGAATAATTTAAAAGGTTTTTTACTGCAGATTCCCTTACAATACCGCTGTACATTGTGACTCAGGGATGGATCTTATTTTTTTCCCCCTATGATCTTCATCCCTAAGGGCCTCATTACGACCCAGGCGGTAAGGGGTTTACGGCAGCGTAAACAGCGCCGACCCTTACCGCCTGATTCCGAGGTCCCTTAGCGCCATGGAGGATTTAACACGGTGTTAAAATCCATGGCGCTAAGGGACCTTTTTATTAATTACGCCACCGTAATTTACGGAGGCGTAATTAACGCCTTCCCCACTCCCATTATGCCCTATGGGGCAAAAATGGGAATGGGGAAGGGTAAATGGGGATTGGGGACTTACCGCCCCGCCAACCTCGGAATGGGGCGGTAAGTCCGCCAACCACCATGGCGTAAACGTAGTTTACGCCATGGTGGTAAAGGTACGACCCAGGCGGTAACTTACCGCCTGGGTCGTAATGAGGCCCTAAGTCTTTCCGGATGCGGTTCCTTTGCTGCATAAGAGTCCAGATTCTGAACTTTTACTCTAAGAAATTAAACAGACTTGAATGTTGGTTGCTGAGAACCTTCATACTACCAACGAGTCAATGACGACTAATGCAGACAGCGCTGAGATCAAGGTTTCGCCTTGAGCATTCCTTGTCAGCTAAGTTGCACAACCATTTTTATGCTGAGTGCACTGTTAGGGAGAATTCTCTGTTAAGGCTAATTTCCCAAACCTAGTGAGTCCTCCGCAGCTTTGCTGGATTTTTGGGGTTTATTTTTTTCTCCTGCTAAGAGTGAGACTCTTTTTCTCCCACTCGTAGGCATGATTTGAGAATGTCCTTTGACTATGTAATGTGTTTTATGGGGTGTTTTATGGGCTATAGGGTCTTTTACTCCACAGGGCTTCATGTGTTTTTGGTGTGTGTGTTACACAGCACCCTCAGTGCAGTAACACAGGGGAGTCATAGTGACCCCCAAACATAGACTCCATACCCTGGGACTGACTACTGTCTCCCAGGGCATGTAAAGTCACCATTGGCTTTACTAGTCTCAAATTGTGAACAGAACCAGTACAAACCATCATATTGTGGAAGTACTGGTAGGGGTAATTCGATTGCCCCTTGGTCTGTTTTCCAAGGGGGCACTGTCCAGTCCCCCCTTGTCGAGTTTCTGGTTGGTGACAGTGGATAGCACGCGAAATATTCCACCGGAGTATTTCCTATGGGATTTTCCCATTCATTTTAAACGCACCACTTTTTGATGCAATGTTAAAGATACCGCCGGGTTATTTATTTATTTTTGCCAGGACTCGGTTTTAAAATGGCGTTTGTGTTCGCCTCCGAAACTCTAACCCAAGTCGAGCCCTTTGTTCTACTTTTTGGCAGGTTTCTCCACAGAAGCCCTCCAAATGGTGCCACTCTGTCTGGGGTCAACAGGATGTGTGGGAGGGGGATTAGGCACCCTGGACTGAGTTGCCTTGGCAACTCAAGTCACACTCTTGTGTGATTGGCCCAGTGGTGAGTCGCCTGGCTCACCACTTAGCATGTTTGAGTGACAGCTAGGCTGATGAATTGGGGTTTTGCTTCATAAAAGCAGGGCTTTGGGGACTGGAACTTCCGAAGTCGCCACAGGACATAAAGAATCCAAAGAGGGGAGAAGCTGAGTCATCTACAACGACGACACCACCGGTGGAGCCCTGCTGTACGAACTCACCACTTCCCCAACGACAGAGGAGATCTTCTTCCAGGAGAGTCTTTATCCCTTTGAGCTGGTGGGACCAACCAGTTCACCTTTTTCGCCTTCCTGGATCGTCTCGTGGTCGAATCGCCCGTGCCAAGCACCCCAGCGGCCGGATAGCCACGCTTCACCACTACCGCGAATAAAAGGGTCATACCTTTTAACCGGGAAACTCTGTGGCTGGTTTCTTCCCTGGCAGTGCAACGACCTTCAGCTTTCCTCCACTTCGAGATCTTCTCTTACCCTGGACGAAGCCCCAACTTGCACCCGCTGCCAGGAACAACTGCCCCCGCTGGAGCTTTCTCACCATTTCAGGTACTGTGTCCCGTCTGGTCTCCCTTGCAACAGATTGTCCAAGGTGTCCCGTAAATCCTTGATTCTCTATCATGGGGTGACCTCGGACCTGCCAACTTTACCTTTCTGAACTGATCCAATCTCTTTTGACTTTTCTGCAAAGACTTTGAGTGCATTTCCACTGTGTGATCTATGGCACATTCCGCCTTGCTCTCTCCAAGAGTGGGCCTGGCCTATGAAATTAACTTTTTGCTATACAGTAGACCCTGCCTTTATTGACTTGCTGTGGTTGCTTAAAAGTGTTGGTACTGTGTTATTTTCCTATTCTGCCTTTTCTCTCCCTTTTTAAACAAATTATTGGAGTGCCATCTACGGTTACGCGCTCACCTCTGTTTTGCTAAATAAGTGGTGTCTTAACCTAGACTTGTCGAATAATTAACTAGGGAGGTGTATATACTTATAGTGACTGTGTTTGAACTTGCTTGACATATTGGTGCCAGTGTATTTTTACAAGTGTGTTTTTAAATAAATAATTATATACTTTTATACCAAAGCTCTGGTCAGTGTTTGCTTGTGCTATTGTGTTTTTAGCCCTATTATTCCTAAGGGAACTGCACAGGTTTCTGCCTAACGTGCACTGTCCGTCCTGTTGCTCTTCAGCTTACACTGCCTGTTAACTGGCGGGCTCATCCACTGGTCCATCTTTTGCAAGTTAAGCCTATGGATCAGCAGCCCTTCAAGCATGATCTTCCTTTACTTTACTTTACAAATGTATAACACACTCCTCAGAACCCGGCGGCATATGGGCGCAACAAGGACTAACAATCAAACATAGAAACATGGAGCTCACCTTATAGGAAACTGGGGTGCATGGTTATCATAGAGGTACCTTCTGTAGTGGTTGTAAATGGTAATGATGAACCTGAAGTTTCCGAAAAGTGTGATTCGCTATTGCGTTGAGGGCATTTGCAGCATTTGTCTTAATAGAAATATTACCCAGTTAGCGAAAGATCATGGGAACACACCATTTCATCCACACTCAGTACATATGCTTTAATGTTACAAAAAGGTTAATGTTGGCGCGACAACCTAAGATCCAAAAGTGATTTATATGATTAGTCTAGTTTCTGATTATGTGCTTTGCTCAGTCAGAAAAGTCAACATTCCTACTTTGACCAGAATGGCTACTGGAAAGGATCAATAGAAATGAACATTGTAAATCTTTTAAAAGGCCAGTTTACAATGTTAGTACAATTAAGTAATGTCCTTTTTAGTTTGGGATGTTAGGTGGTGCTTGTGCCACCTATAATCCAAAACTATTGCATGAGATAGGGAGAAATAGCATACGGCTTGTAGGTGTTGTTTGGTTATTTGCCCCCCCCCCATTGACTGCCCATGGCCATGCTAATTCCTGTGACCATTCCTACCAAGTTCCTGGCCCTCCCTGCCTAAAATACCCCCTCATCTGAACTCTTTGAACTCACTTTAATCAAGCCTTACCATCAAAACTTGTTGTGCTCGGAGTGCTTGCCAGTGCTTTTTTCAAAGCAATCTCATGAAAGTTAATGGGGGTTATAAGGTGGGCGGTAAGGGATACCGGGCACCGGTAAGGAGACCGGTGCCGGTAATCCCTTACCGCCCTACTACAAGGTCCCTTAGCGGGTCCAGTAATGGCAGTTCTGACCAGCAGTTATGGATAGGACCCGCTAAGGGACCAGGCCGCAAATAATGGGCTTGACATGCACAAGCCCGTTATTTGCATCCTCCCCATTCCCATTACCGGTCACGCCAAGGTCGGACTACACCGGTAAGTCCCCATTGAACTAGACTGGTGCCGGACCCGTTATTGGTGGCAGTCATGGTGGCAGTCATGGCAAATAGCGCCATGACTGCCACCAATCTCGGAATGAGGACCAATGACTTAATTGGAGCTGTAAACTGGATACTGGTATAATTACACATTTCTTAACCAGGTCTGCCTTCAGCCACTCGATGTTTGTCCTTCATTGAAGTCCTATTAAAAGCAAGCATTGTCAAGGCCAAAAGTTTGACTTGTGTTTAAGTATTAGACATTTGCCAGGCACTGCTATGAGATGCCCAGGTGCTTGTACCATTTTGCGCCTGCTCCCATCAATGGCACTGCCTGGCAAGTGCCTTTACCATGCCAACAAAGAAGCCCAAACTGTTGGCATTACCAATGCTTGTTTAATATTGTTTTTCTAGATAACAGACACAATGTTGCCTCTCAATATGTGTTTTTAGTTGGAAGGTGCCACACTCAGATTAAAACAAATGATCTTTTTTCTTCTTTGAATACTAAGGCAAAGTCAAATAGGTGCTGTCTTCTGATTGGTTGGTAGTGCGATTAAACCTGCACTTTTGTTACAGTGTAAACAAACACCAATAATTAGATAGAAAAGAAAATAACACACCTATTGTAGACCCTGCGACCTGGTCCTAAGGTCTCTTACAAAGGGTGTCAGTCATCCAGTACCCCCTGCAAAGCCTATCCACATCCTATTGGCCCCCACCCCTCCACATGGACATTCCTGCAGGGCATACACGATGAGAATACATGTCTCCAAATACAAGGCCAGGCCCTACCTTGGAGGATGTCTCTGACGCTGCGGCTGTCATTCTATTTCTATGATTAATAAAGCCTGTTCAGATATCTGTGTTTATTCCCTGCCCGCGCTGTTGCCAGCTATTGCTGGTATGGCTCTACAAAGGCACACCTGGTAATGAGACTCTTGCCCACTGAGAGAGACAGACACATTATAGTGAGACAGTAAGAGACAGAGAACGAGAGACAGAGAAAGAAAGGGCGCATAACAGGACAGATTGTCAAGTCCCCCCCCTACCAAAGACGAGCCAATGGGCCTCATTCCGAGTCTGGCGGTAATCCTGCCAGTGCTACCGGCGGGTTGCCACCAGACTCAGAATAAATGACTGGAGCCTGAATTCCCGGTAACACCGTGGCATTACAACCCTGGCGCTCAGGGAAGTCAGACGCCGGCAAATTGTAAGTCTCCATTCCCCATGGGACTCTATGGGAATGGGGACCACTGTAGCAACAGTGGCGGTGCTTCCAGACCGGCAAAGTTATAATGAGGCCCATGTATTTCAATGGAAAGTTGGGGCTGGGTGTTTTTAATATTACAGGGCCCTCATCATAACAGTTGATCACACACATCTGCTTGGAAGTCTGAGACCCACATGCATTCACCATGGACTTTTCGGGGCGTGGAAGGGCGGGTGTGGGGGGGGTTCATAATTTGAAAGCTTTGGGTACTATTGTAGCCTGCATTATTCTGTAACATACCTGTTCTTCACTGAGATAGCATAATGTGGATTTCATTCAGAATTTTAAATGTTAATCTAGACTTTGGCCCTCATCAGGAGGTTGGAGATAACCATGCCGCTTTTAGCGGCATGGTTGCCTCCTTACCGCATTCCCGGCCCGGGTTCCTCAAATGAGGACTTACCGGGCCATCGCACTTTTGGCGGACCCGGTAATTCCCCGTCCGAGGAACCTGGACTCGGTCCATCCCCATTCCCATTCGAGCACCCATAGGGCTAAATGTGAATGGGGATGGAGCTAACAACAGGCCCATTAATGACGGGCCCGTTGTTAGCTCCCTGGTGTCCTCATGGGACCCGGAATGGATGCCATTACACCATTACTATCTTCAACCTTCATGGACCAACCCCACCCACTCAACAGGCATCCAGAAAGCCCATGCTGCTGCTATGGGATTTCACTGTCTAGGTCCTGACCCTTGTTCTCCCGTAGACCCAGCAAGCTTCCAGGAGATACCAGCTTCAATCAAGTGTGCTGCTTCCGACTTGGACATTTGCTGTGTATGTATGCTCAAGGTCTCTGTCAAGCATCCAACAGTGACCGCGACTGTGCAAAATCAAGAATGCATCATTAACAGATGGAAATTTAGAAACAGGCCGCCTGCTGCACCCCTCTGTATCCACTCTGTCCATATCAGTCCAAGTCTACCCTTAATAGTCCATCCTTCTATTTCTATCCATATTATTATACCCCATCCCTTTGCTTCCTATCTCTCTCCAAGTGTACCCTTAATAGTCAAACCTTCTGAAAGCATCATATTACCCAGCCCTATTCCTATATCTGCTGCCTGTCACCCTCTGTGTACCCTCTCGCCATGGCTGAGCAAGTGTCCCCTTAATAGTCTGAATGCATCATATTACTGTACCCTAATTCTGTATCCCCTGCCTGTAACCCTGTGCGTCCCCTCTCTCCATGGCCAGGCAAGAGTGTTCCCAACCTCAATAGTCTGGCCCTCTGAACGCATCATATTGCTGTAGCCTATTCCTGTATCCCCTGCCTGTAACCCTGTGCATCCTCTCTCCATGGCCAGGCAAGAGTGTTCCCATCCTCAATAGTCTAGCCTTCTGAACGCATCATATTACTGTACCCTATTCCTGTATCCCCTGCCTGAAGCCCTGTGTATGCCCTCTCTCCATGGTCCGACAAGTGTGCCCCTAATAGTCTAGCATATGTCTTTACCCTATTCCTATATTCTCTGCCATGTGCATACTCTCTCTTTTCATGGCCGGTCAAGTGACCTTTAATAGTCAAGCCTTCTGAATACATTACTTTACTGTATCCTATTCCTGTGTCCCCTGCCTGTAACTATGTGTATCTTCCTCTCTCCATGACTGGGGAAAGTGTACCTTAATAGTCTAGCCTTCTGAATGCATCATATTACTGTCCCTTTCCCTGTAGCACCTGCCTGTAACCCTGTGTATCCCCTCTCGCCATGGCTGAGCAAGTGCACCCTTAATAGTCTAGCCTTCTGAATGCATCATATTACTTACTGTACCTTATTCCTGTATCCCCTGCCTGTAACCCTGTGTATCCCCTCTATCCATATCCAGGAGTGTGTACCCTTAATAGTCTAGCCATCTGAATTCATCATATCATTGTACCTCTTCCTGTATGACCTGCCTGTAACCCTGTGTATCCCCTCTTGCCATGGCCGGAAAGATTTACCCTTAGTAACCTAGCCTTCTGAATGTATCCATATTACTGTAGCCTATTCCTGTATCACCTGCCTGTAACCCTGTGTATCCCTTCTATCCATATCCAGGAATGTGTACCCTTAATAGTCTAGCCATCTGAATTCATCATATCATTGTACCTATTCCTGTATGACCTGCCTGTCACCCTGTGTATCCCCTCTCTCCATGCCGGAAAAATGTGCCATTAATAGTCAAGCCTTCTGAATGCAACCTATTACTGTACCCTATTCCTGTATCCCCTGTCTGTCACCCTGTGTATCCCCTCTCGCAATGCTGGAAAAATGTACCATTAATAGTATAGCCTTCTGAATGCATCCTATTACTATACCCTATTCCTGTATCCCCTGTCTATCACCCTGTGTGCCATTCTTCCATCTGAGAACAGGGAAGTGGGTTTTCCATGCCTTGGGTACACTTAAAGGGTATGTGCTGTGGTACCCATTACGCTTTCATGTACAGATGTTGAAAAAGGGCATACATGGATCTTTCCAATGCTTCATCCAGTTACGTGACCTAAATCCCACCCAGCTGCCATTAACTGCTAATCTTTTGGTCTCTTCTTGGTTTACTGCCCTTTTTTCTCCCCTATTTAAGCAGTCTTCCAGCCTCTATTCTTTTGCAGTTGAACAGCTGGTGCAAGTGGATCTAATCACGTGACCTAAACCCCACCCGCCAACTAAGTCCCCTTCCCTTCTTAACTTTTAGTTCACAGGGCGTCTCTCTCTCTCGGGCGTCCGAAGCGAGTGGTAGTCAACGAAAAGGGCAACAGCTGTTTGGTCATGTTAGGGCCTGGTAAGGGCTGAGGGCCAGTCACTGTGCTCGTTCTACACTAGGTAAATATCACCATATGTCGCCACTCAACGCAACCCATTCCCACACTCTCCAGGGATAGTACAGCTAAACATTCAAAGCAGCCCTGAACAGCTAACCTGGTAAACCTCATCAATATCCTTCCTACAACCCCACAACCTGTGCCTTCTATTCACGTCTGCCCTGTTATGATGGTTAATACTCGCTCAACTGTCACACACGCTGCGGATATCACTGACCACATAACCAACACTGTTATTGATGTCCTTGAAACACAGTTTACACCCCCCTCCTCCTACATCTTTGATATCCTACTACCCCAAGGCTACTGTATCCAACATACTGACCGCATAGGAAAAACTGGAGGTGGTGTTGCAGTCTTCAATAGGATCGACTGGCCCTTTATGGTAACCCCAACCCCCACACACATCTCCTTTAAATCCCTGCCATGCCAGTTTTCCATCTCAAACAACTCAGTTACATCCCACCTTATTAACAGGCCCCCTGAAGGGCGTGGTAGCTTCAGCGATGATCTTTCTAACTTTCTCTCCTTTGCAACAGTTTCCTACTCTAATACTATCCTTCTCAGAGATGTTAACATCCCTGAGTCCCAACCAGCAAAACACCTACGTGACTCCCTATTCTCTCTGATAGACTCCATGGACCTTAAAAAGACTTTGTTCTCCCCCATGCATGTCAAAGGTCACACGCTCAACCTACTCTTCACCTCCTGCCCAATCTTCTCATCCTCAAACCCCTTCCCCTCACCTGGACTGACCATGCCACCATTCTCCTTCTCATATCACACACAAGGCTGCCGCACAATCGTCATCCCAAACGTCTGGTTAAGGAGCACCGATCCTTCAAGAATTTTCTGCTAGACACACAAGAGGCAATGTTCACAACAATCCCCACCACAGTGAATGCCTTAGCCCTTCTGGATACATTTAAACACCTTGCCAGAGAACGAGTGGTTGCCCACGCACCTATAAAGTCTGATCACACCAAAGTCAAAGTGTCAGCACCCTGGTACACACACCCAAGCTCTCTGAAAACAAACGCTCTATCAGATCCCTTGAAAAGCGGTGGTGCAAGGACCGCAGCCTAGAGGATCTCTCGTCCCTCAAATCCCTGCGTACCCAACACAGGCACATGATCTCTGAGGCTAGGTTGCCTTACTACATTTCCACCGTTGAGGCAGTGTCTCATAGGAGCAAAGCATTATTCATTGTAGTCAAGCAATGCTTCAAGCTCACACCAGTCCCCGAGGTGACGATTTCACAAGAGAGATGCAATGGAATTAACAGCTTCTTCATTAACGGAATTGATCAAATCAGAGGTCATATTGATGCCTCACAATCACACATAGCCCTTCTAGCCATCCCCCTCCCCGGGCCCTGCCCTCCTGGAAAGACCTCACCCTCCTCTCTCCTAAGGATCTCTCAGGCACACTCGCTTCACTCAAAACCACTACATACATGAACAACTTCCTCCTAACCTCCCTAATTAAACAACTCACCGGCCCAACACTTACCACACTCCTTGGTATTGTGAACGCCTACCCCAGTGAAGGCACATTCCTAGACATGTTGAAGGCAGGTCTCATATGACCCCCTTCTAAAAGAAACTTGTTTGACCCAGGGGACCTAGGCAACTACAGACCTATCAAGAGCCTCCTGTTCATCGGGAAGCTTATTGAGAAAGTAGTTGCAACCCAACTACTTGGCAAAATCGACCAGCTTAACCTCCTCCGCGATTACTAGTCTACCAAATGCAGCACTGAGACTGCAACCATCCAAGTGGAAGATGAAGCCCTCAGAATCATCGGCACTGGGGACTTGTATCTCCTAGTACTCTTAGACCTCCCAGCTGCCTTCGACACAGTTGATCATCAAATACTCCTCTCCATCCTCACCGACAGGATGGGCTTCCCTGGAATAGTCTTTAAATGGTTTGCATCCTACTTATCTGATAGGTGCCAGGTCATACAGATGGACTCATTCAGATCCAACAGACGTCCAGTCATGTGTGGGGTCCCCCAAGCTTCCATTCTCTTCCCAATCATCTTAAATCTATACATGGAACCCTTGGGAACTCTCCTAACTGACTCCAACATAGCCATCCATCAGTACACTGATGACACAGAGCTGTACCTTAAGGGCAGTGGGCCTCAAGACATTGCTCGCCTCCGTGAATGCCTGGCTACCATCCAAACATGGATGTCAAATGCTTACCTTAAACTGAACCCGCCCAAGACCGAATTTTTTCTCATCTGTCCCCGCACTAAATAATAACTCATGGGTGGATGGCATGTGCTTGGAAGGATTCATGCCTCAGCTGTCACTCTCAGCCAAATCCCTGGGCTTTATTGTTCACACTAGCCTTTCCTTCCAAAAATACGTAGCCAAAAAGGCACAAACCGCATTGCCACTGATCCACACACTCCGCAAGATCAAAACCTTAATTCTCCCAAACGAATTCCGTATGGTTGTCCAAGCCCATATTATCTCAAAGATCGATGGGGAAAATGCCCTCCGTGCTCGGCTTCCAGCCGCACACCTGGCAGCCCTGATCATTACAGGTGCCCGCAAATTCGACCAGAACTATCAAAATGTTAAAGTCAAAGCTAGCTTGCAAAGAGAAGACTGGAACGCGATGCCGGTAGAGGCTCGAAATGCCCCTACACTGCTCCAGTTCCAAAAACCTCAAAAATCGTGGCTCTTTCAACAACACCTGCCAGGGGAATAGAAATCCCTCTCTCCATCCACCAACAGTGCTGCACTACTGCATAAAATGCCAAGCCCAGATCCGGCACAATCCCGTTGTAAAGCGCTCTGCTGCTCTTGGGCTAGGTTTGCACTATAAGCAATAAAAAGTAGATGTCAAAAGTATAGGGATTTGATACTCGTGTCTTTGGCATAAAGGCCTTGAATGTAACAGAATCTTACTTAATAAGATGTCCGAGTTCTTATATACGTCATCATTTTCTAAGGTTTCGCCTAAATCTCTGGCCTACCACACAAGTACTTGCCAGATGTAAGCTCATTCCCAAATAATTAAATTTTTGTCGTTTTTGCTTAAATAAATCTCAAATGGAAACCTTAGAACACTGCATCTTATATTGTCCGATTCTAGTTTGTCAAAGATCGATCCATTTCAAAAAATGTGACTTGTCCAAATTTTTCTTCATGTCTATGAATGAAATTTGGTCAAGCATAAATAACTCTCCGAACTTGCTATGCGCGTGGCGATCATTTACTTCCTTGACACCATTTTTCCTAAATCCAATGATTCTAATTCTGTGTAATTTGGTGTTTATTCATATCTTTCGTATTTCATTTCTGCATAATTCTTCTAAAAATGTTGTGTTAAATTTTATGTTGAAAAAATTTATCAAATGTTTTACTTGTGTATATTGTTTGTATTCTGCTTTTATATTTGAAAGGATAATTTTATTACCCATATCAAATAAAAATTAAATAAAAAATAAGCAATAAAAATAAATAAACATGAACAATTCAGTGAACTAGGAGATGCAGCTGTGCAGCTAATTCTACAAAGAATGCATGGCCCCCCAACCATTCGCTGGCTGCTGTAGGTTTACCAGATTGAATTCAAGGTACTCTGTGCAAAACATCATGCTTTTACAATACCACCACCCCACCCCCTTTTTATGTTAAAACGTAGTCCATTATCTCCCTACCCAGGAACCAATGCCGTGGCCAATCTGAACCCCGGAACTGATAACGCCGCAATAAGTGCCTTAGCATTCTGCACAGTACCTATGCCCGACAGAACACCGTGAAGCGACTATGCACTAGTCATGTCATCAGCAGCCTCCCCTGGCAATTCTATTTCCATTATTTTATTTATTGAGTGCAGGCCTAGCTTTGGGAAGCAATCAAGTGCTGTGCAGTAGTGGGGGTTACAGGCACTCATTAGATGGTTACACTGGGTACCAGTCTTCGCAACATAGTCATTACCGCCACACATTTGGGGTCGCAGGCAGTGGTGGAAGTGAGCGGGAACGGTGTTCCAGTACATTTATTTTTTCTGTTTACCATTCCTCTACTTTTTAAGACCATATTCACCATTCTATACAGAGGATTTGCCAATTCATGTCCCTGTGCAAGTGTAAAGTTGTAATAGGAGCCTTAGTTGCTAGTCACTTAGACTATTGCAAAGGCCCGGCTGCAACACCTTGTCACATGTTGCACTGTGCTTCCACCTACCCTCTCCCCTGCCGAGACCACAGTTCCAGTACTTTTTTTCGGTAGACTTCTACCACTGGTAGCAGGGAATATTTAACATTTACAGTCTGTGGTGAACATATCACAGTGCTAAAAGGGCAGGTGGGAGGTGAAATAGGGGGTGGACTGTAAAGAATGGTCTCCAGGAGGAGCCCCGTGCTGGATGGTTGGCGAGGAGAGTGTCTTACGGGTGTGAAAAAGGGACTCGTATAAAACGACGGTCTTGATTTCTTTTTTGAATTGCATGAGGGCAGGGGCATTCTGATAATGCTGGGTGTGATATTCCAGAGGCTGAGAGTTTGGACTGGGAATGCTTCTTTTTTGAATTGCATGAGGGCAGGGGCATTCTGATAATGCTGGGTGTGAGATTCCAGAGGCTGGGAGTTTGGACTGGGAATGCTTCTTTTTTAATTGCATGAGGGCAGGGGCATTCTGATAATGCTGGGTGTGAGATTCCAGAGGCTGGGAGTTTGGACTGGGAATGCTTCTTTTTTTAATTGCATGTGGGCAGGGGCATTCTGATAATGCTGGGTGTGAGATTCCAGATCTGGGTGTTTGGACTGGGAATGCTTCTTTTTTTAATTGCATGAGGGCAGGGGCATTCTGATAATGCTGGGTGTGAGATTCTAGAGGCTGAGAGTTTGGACTGGGAATGCTTCTTTTTTAATTGCATGAGGGCAGGGGCATTCTGATAATGCTGGGTGTGAGATTCCAGAGGCTGGGAGTTTGGACTGGGAATGCTTCTTTTTTAATTGCATGAGGGCAGGGGCATTCTGATAATGCTGGGTGTGAGATTCCAGATCTGGGTGTTTGGACTGGGAATGCTTCTTTTTTTAATTGCATGTGGGCAGGGGCATTCTGATAATGCTGGGTGTGAGATTCTAGAGGCTGAGAGTTTGGACTGGGAATGCTTCTTTTTTTAATTGCATGAGGGCAAGGGCATTCTGATAATGCTGGGTGTGAGATTCCAGAGGCTGGGAGTTGATACTGGGAATGCTTCTTTTTTTAATTGCATAAGGGCAGGGGGCATTCTGATAATGCTGGGTGTGAGATTCCAGAGGCTGGGAGTTTGGACTGGGAATGCTTCTTTTTTGAATTGCGTGAGGGCAGGGGCATTCTGACAATGCTGGGTGTGAGATTCCAGAGGCTGAGAGTTTGGACTGGGAATGCTTTTTTTAATTGCGATGAGGGTAGGGGCATTCTGATAATGCTGGGTGTGAGATTCCAGAGGCTGGGAGTTTGGACTGGGAATGCTTCTTTTTTTAATTGCATAAGGGCAGGGGGCAATCTGATAATGCTGGGTGTGAGATTCCAGAGGCTGGGAGTTTGGACTGGGAATGCTTCTTTTTTGAATTGCATGAGGGCAGGGGCATTCTGATAATGCTGGGTGTGAGATTCCAGAGGCTGTGAGTTTGGACTGGGAATGCTTCTTTTTTTAATTGCATGTGGGCAGGGGCATTCTGATAATGCTGGGTGTGAGATTCCAGAGGCTGGGAGTTTGGACTGGGAATGCTTCTTTTTTTAATTGCATGAGGGTAGGGGCATTCTGATAATGCTGGGTGTGAGATTCCAGAGGCTGGGAGTTTGGACTGGGAATGCTTCTTTTTTTAATTGCATAAGGGCAGGGGGCATTCTGATAATGCTGGGTGTGAGATTCCAGAGGCTGGGAGTTTGGACTGGGAATGCTTCTTTTTTTAATTGCATGAGGGCAGGGGGCATTCTGATAATGCTGGGGTGAGATTCCAGACGCTGCGACTTTGGACTGCGGTTGTTTCTTTCCTAGACATTTCTGATCTGGATTTCTGCTTCTCTCGTCTCTCCAGGTCCCGACTTCCAATGATTTGCCAGACTCCAGGGATGGCGAACTTGCCTTCTAGGCAAGAGGAAGGATATACGGGGACAGCTTTGTATGTGTTGTGCCCTGGCTTTGAAGGTGATGCATGCTTGCAGGGGTACTTCGATAATTGTGGGTGCTATGTTGGCTAACTTTGATTGAGCAGACATTGGCATGGAGGACACTCTTCGCAGATGCTGACATAGTGGAAGGTAGGCGAGTGTGGAAGGTGAATCCCCTGCCCAAATGAGATAGGAACAGGGCATGTACAGTGGACCTCAAGCCTCACGAGTAGTGCCAAGAGGCCGTCCTGGTGATGCAGCGCTTCACTGCTCCATGTAATAGACAGTTACAGCAGCCTGTATCACTGTGCACCACAGGTCTGTCTGCAGGTTCCTTGCTGTGGTGTTTTCACTGTCCCTGGCCTCTCACCTCACTACTTGAACAAGGCATTTCCTTCAGCCTTCTGCCCATCTCCATTATAATAACATCTCCCTGCTTATCCAAGTGCACCGCTGTCTGACCACCACGAAGCTCCCTGAACCTCCTCGCCTTTCCTCACACCCCATCACTGCGAAATGCTTCCCCCCTGATGTTACCCCTGTAACCTCACGGAGCACCTCAAACAACGATCTTCAAAAGCCCCCTCTTCCATTAATAATTCCTGTTTTTACACAGCGCTTAACAGTGCATGCTTGTCATGTTGGGTGCTTGAAATAACCGGTGATATTATAGACTAGTTTAATGATACTTTATACTAGTAGAACTCAGAAGGATAAAAGGCTGAGTACCTCCTTTCAGGTGTCAAAGCTGTGACCTTTAGGAGGAAACAAGACAACCACAAAAAAAAAGCCCATCACTGCCCCTATGGCGTGTGCTATTGGGCAGGGGGCAGGGGGCATTGTGCGTTCTGTAAGAACCAATAGGGAAATAATGTGCTACTTTTGACTAAAATAATGTATTAGCGCTACACTCCCATAGGTCTCCACTCAATGAAATAACAGAAGATATTATTATCCCATCGAGTGGTGCTCAATGTATAGACCTCAGAAGGATGAAAGGCTGAGTTTACCCTGCCACGATTCGATCCTGCCAAAGCAGACTACAGAGGGATATCAGGGGCAAGCGATTAGCTCACTGTGCTATCTGACCAGCTGCATCAGTCTCCTCTTGCATTCGGCTTCCATTACCCAACACCATATGTGGTTGGAGTGGCCACTCGCCAAGTCGGGAGCGCTTCCATATAGATACACATGGATAACAGGGGCGAGCGCTTAGCTCACTGTGCTATTTGACTGGCTATTTCAGTCTCCTCCTGCATTCGGCCTCCGTTACCCAACACAATCCGTGGTTGGGGTGGCCACTTGCCAAAAAGGGGGCGGTTCAATATAGACTTGTTCCAGTGCAGTTTGCAGCCAGATGGGAACGCCATCATGGTTGTGAAGACGGACGTTTCTGTGCAGCGCTTTGGGCGCCGGCCATTCTGTGCCGAGAAATTACGTTTTTTAAATATATTGTCAACCAAAGCACGAGAAAATGAAGTGCTTTGGTTGACAGTGTACTTAATCCAACAGAATTCTTGTGTCCTGTAAGAAGGGAACCTTGGTGTGGGTGTCACTCACCTAGAAGGGACAGCTTGTGCATGGAGCCCTATAAGAACGGTACCATGGTGTGGGTGTCACTCACCTAGAAGATACAGCTCGAGCATGAAGCATATAAGAAGGGTACCATGGTGTGGGTGTCACTCACCTAGAAGATACAGCTCGAGAATGGAGCCACATAAGAAGGGTACCATGGTGTGGGTGTCACTCACCTAGAAGATGCAGCTCGAGCATGGAGCCACATAAAAAGGGTACCATGGTGTGGGTGTCACTCAACTAGAAGGGACTACTCGAGGATGAAGCATATAAGAAGGGTACCATGGTTTGGGTGTCACTCACCTAGAAAGGACGGCTTGAGCATGGCGTACTATTAGAATGGTACCATGGTTTGGGTGTCACCTAGTAAGGACAGCTTGAGCACAGGCTGTTTTCAGGGCAGTTTTTTTAAGCGTGGTGTTAGAAATGACAGCATGGTTGTATGGTCACCCACCTAGAAAGGACAGCTTGAGCGTGGATGTGTTTGCAGGCTGGTGATAGAAATGGTTCGTTCCATTGTTGGTGTGACACACACCAAGGGTACGGACACAGAGGAGCCAGACAGGATTGGTATAATGTTCGGTACATCACTCATCCGGAAAGGATAGCTTGATCAATGAATCGCCATAGGACAATTCGCAGTGGGTCAGGAATGGTTCTATAATTGGACCGTCACTCACCTGGAAGGCACAGCTTGATCACTGAATAGCCATAGGACAATTCGCAGTCGGACAGGAATGGTTTTATGGTTGGAGTGTCACTCATCCGGAAGGGACAGCTTGATCAATGAATCGCCATAGGACAATTGGCAGTCGGACAGGCAAGGTTCTATGGTTGGAGCGTCACTCACCTGGAGGCCACAGCTTGAGTACGGAATAATGGTTTCTTTGCAGGACACTTTACAGCCTGGTTATAGAAGTGGTACCCTGCTTGGGTCCACCTATATGGGCAGATTGAGCACAAACCATGTGCAGGGCAGTTTGAGGTCAGACGAGAATGCTACCATACTTGAGGAGGAAAGGGTCACCCATCGAGAAGGGACATCTTTAGCACAAGCTCTTTTTAGGGCAGTTCTCATTTTACTGAAAATGTACCATTGCTGCAGATGTGACTCGCATGGGTGGGACGTCACTCACCTAGAAGGGGCAGAAGCTTGAGGTTAGAAATTGTACCATGGAGGGGGCATCACTCATC
Source organism: Ambystoma mexicanum (assembly GCF_040938575.1). Classification (NCBI taxonomy): domain Eukaryota; kingdom Metazoa; phylum Chordata; class Amphibia; order Caudata; family Ambystomatidae; genus Ambystoma; species Ambystoma mexicanum. Next base: position 108,611,362 of record NC_090923.1, read on the forward strand.
TAGAAGGGGGAGCAGCTTGAGGTTAGAAATGGTACCTGTGACGAATCAACTTTTGGGGCACCAGTGGTCCAGGCATGAATATCGGTTTCTAAATCATCAATCAGCCCCACACCTTTAGTACACCAGAAGGGATCCAAACAGATTGGAAACACAAGCAACTTATAAACCTCCTTGGCCAATTTTGGTAACGTGGACGGAACAGCAGGCTTATCTCTGCAAGGTCGTGGATCGTTGGTTAGATGCAACACAGCAAAAATACAATTATTATCCAATGATAAAAGGGACAGTCCAGTCAAGGGTGTATACAAATATCTACTTCATTATTATTCAACTTACAGTTCTAGCACACTACAAAATACAACCCACCCTGTAAAGGAATGCAGAGGAAGGAAGGAAAGGGGATGCACTCTGGATACTGACAGGAGGGTAGTCGGTAAAGTAATTAGTCTCAATAGTTCAAGGATACTTGGTTTCAGCACAAAGGGAGCAATGAGTCATAAAATGTCACTAGGGGCCTTCGGATGTACCTTGTGCTTGTCGAAGTTCTTGGTGCTCAACAGGGTCGAGTCGGTTTCAGGGCGCTTTGCAGCTTCTGTGACAGTTCCAGATGGGAAGACAGCTCCGGATATCAGGCGGCAGGCAGTTTGGCGAGCGAGGCTGAGCGGACAGCAGCAGGCTGGCCGATACAGCGGCTCTGGGTCAGGAATCGTTTGTCTCAGTGCTGGTTGGCGGATCTGAAGCACTGGTTGAGGCATCTTGGACAACGTTAGCAACTGCAGCGTGACAACAGTCAGTGATGCAGTCAGTTGCTGCTCGAGGGGAAACGACGGGCTCAAAAATGTCCTTTAAGGTGGATGCTGGTTGATGCTTGTCGATGCACTCCTCCTAGCTTCTTCACTGGGCTTGTGTTGTCCTTTAAAGCGGACGGCCCAAAGCTGAGGACAGTGTTGCAGGCAGGGGCCTAGTCCTGTGTTTGGATCAGAGACTCTCTGGCACTTCCCACCTAGTGAGCTTGGGCATTCTGTGTGCTGGCTGGGTACCGGTTCTGGAGCTGCTTGGAGGGTCCTCTGGATTCAGTATCTCCCTCTGTTCCCTGGCAGCTGTTGAAGGGAGGGATCTTGCTTCCCTCTTGGAAATCCTGGTCTTCCTTCACTGGCAGAAGTTGTAAGGCTGACTGTACCTTCAGCCAGGGTTCAAATGAGTTTGTCTTGTTCCTCCTTGCAAAGTCTTCAGATGATCTGCCAAAAGAGGGGCTCGATCCTCTTTTAAAGCCAAATGGGCCCCAGTGATTGGTGCAGGCTAAGCCTACCCAGGAATGAACTAATCCTCGGTCCCCACAAACAATCTCCTGTATGAGTGAGGTCATAACCAGAGTGCTTTGCAACAGGAAAGGTAAAGGGATGAAAACATGTACTACTACGTCCCACCCATCTTCCTGTCTGTTGTGGATCAAAGGGTCTATCTGGTTAATTGAGCTCTCTGTGATTCCTGATTAAAGTGGCAGGTCTCCCTTGAATCTATGGGAGAACACACTTTCTGTCTCCGTCAAATCACATACTCATACCCTCTTAATGGGGTGCCCCTGTGAAGGGTTGCCTACTGGAACACATGTACAAGACATGACAGGTCACTGCCCTTGATACTGAGAGGTGGGGGCTGGCTTCAGGTTGACACAGATACATATCAAAGGCGTTGGGGTTTCCTGTCTTTTGTTAGCCCTGCAACAAGGCCTCTAGTGGGCCTGCTTACATTAACTCTGTTTAGTATGCGAGGCTGCCCCAGCAGAACTGACAACGGACAGGGCAGATCCATGGAGCCTTTGTTATTTAATTAAGATGGCCATGACAGGAGGAAAGTTTTGCCCTCCACCTTTCGAGGTGCCTTGATGTACTCCTGGGTGTCACATTCCAACTAAGTGTGACAGGGTGGACTGCGCCTGTAGGCTGTGTCCACCTAGAGTACACAGGAGGTCTATGTGTATGTCATGCGGTGAGCATAGCGAAATGTGTGCAGATTGGCCCCACACATTTTCTAGAGGTTGATCTACCATCATTCAATTTCATATAAAATTTCAAGAAGGCCCAGGTGAGCGCACACCCACCATGCGGTTGGTGGAATTCCTCACAGTAACACTTAGAAGGGGCAGAACCTTGAGGTTAGAAACGATAATATGGTTGGGGTGGCACTCCCCTGGAAAGGACAGCAGATTGGTGTAAGCAATGGTACTATGGTTGGGATGTCACTCGCCTGGAAAGGACAGCAGAGTGGTGTCAGCAATGGTATTATGGTCGGGGTGTCACTCCCCTGGAAAAGACAGCAGATTGGTTTTACCAATGTTACTATGGTTTGGGGTGTCACTCCCCTGGAAAAGACAGCAGATTGGTGTTACCAATGGTACTATGGTTGGGGTGTCACTCACTTGTAAAGGTCAGCAGATTGGTGATAGCAATGGTACCATGGGTGTAGCGTTACTCACCTGGAAAGGACAGCAGATTGGTGTCAGCAATGGTACTATGGTCGGGGTGTCACTCCCCTGGAAACGATAGCAGATTGGTGTTACCAATGTTACTATGGTTGGGGTGTCACTCCCCTGGAAAGGACAGCAGATTGGTGTTACCAATGGTACTATGGTTGGGGTGTCACTCACTTGTAAAGGACAGCAGATTGGTGTTAGCAATGGTACCATGGTTGGGGTGTCACTCACCTGGAAAGGACAGCAGATTGGTGTCAGCAATGGTACTATGGTTGGGGTGTCACTCCCCGGGAAAAGACAGCAGATTGGTGTTACCAATGTTACTATGGTTGGGGTGTCACTCCCCTGGAAAGGACAGCAGATTGGTGTTAGCAATGGTACTATGGTTGGGGTGTCACTCACTTGTAAAGGACAGCAGATTGGTGTTACCAATGTTACTATGGTTGGGGTGTCACTCCCCTGGAAAGGACAGCAGATTGGTGTTACCAATGGTACTATGGTTGGGGTGTCACTCACTTGTAAAGGACAGCAGATTGGTGATAGCAATGGTACTATGTTTGGGGTGTCACTCACCTGGAAAGGACAGCAGATTGGTGTTAGCAATTGTACTATGGTTGGGGTGTCACTCACCTGGAAAGGACAGCAGATTGGTGTCAGCAATGGGACTATGGTCGGGGTGTCACTTCCCTGGAAAAGACAGCAGATTGGTGTTACCAATGTTACTATGGTTGGGGTGTCACTCCCCTGGAAAGGACATCAGATTGGTGTTACCAATGGTACTATGGTTGGGGTGTCACTCACTTGTAAAGGACAGCAGATTGGTGTTACCAATGCTACTATGGCTGGGGTGTCCCTCCCCTGGAAAGGACAGCAGATTGGTGTTACCAATGGTACTATGGTTGGGGTGTCACTCACTTGTAAAGGACAGCAGATTGGTGTTAGCAATGGTACCATGGTTGGGGTGTCACTCATCTGGAAAGGACAGCAGATTGCTGTTAGCAATGGTACCTTGGTTGGGGTGTCACTCACCTGGAAAGGACAGCTGTTCGAAAGTTAGAAATGGTACCATGGGTGAGGCGTGACTCACGGAGAAGAGACCGCCGATTAGCATGGCTGGGGCGTCACTCACCGAGAAGGGACAGCTTGAGCACAGACTCGTTGCACGGCAGCTCGCAGCCGGACAGGATCCCGAGCAGCAGCACCACCAGCGAGTTGAGGCGCTCCTCCATGCTGCTGAAGTTCAGCCGACTCTCCTCCTGCGCCCTCTGCAGCTTGCCAGCCACGGCCATCACGCTGGCCTCGGCCAGGGTCAGCCTGTCCATCACGTTCTTGGAGCGGGTGCCCTGCTGCTTGGCCCCGTCGCCCCCCGCCTGCTTCAGGGTCTGTTTGAACTCCTGTTGAGGCTCCTGGTGGGTGTCCCTCACCTCCTCGGGGGGCGCCTGCTCCTCCGGGCCCAAGAAGTGCAGTCTGCAGCCCATGGCCCCGTCACAGCTGGACTCGGGGGGCACGGCCACCAAGCTCTCCGGGCAGGCTGGGTCCTCCCTCCTGTCACCGCAGTCAGGGTTCTCCGAGCCCAGCCTGTCCGGGCTCACCAGGGACACCCAGAGCAGCAGGCAGAGGCCGGAGAGCAGTCTGGCCCCCATGCTCTCTTCCGTGTCCCTCCCAGGAGACACAGCATCCACCCAGCCTCTCAGGGCAAAGACTCGCCTCTGCAAACGCTGCTCCCCTCTCGCGCTGCACTTTATGGCATGGGAATCCCCACTCCCTCCGCACACAGGCACGGTCCATTCACAGGCGCCGCCGTCCTGTGGGCTTTTCAAAGGAGGGTGGGCGACAGGAGAAGAGCAGGCGCGAGGCGGACGGGGTGGGGGGGGGGTGGGTGGGGTGGAGGAGAGAGGGAGGGTGGGGCTGGAGTCAGGCAGGCACCCAGGAAGGGCAGGGGTGGTGGTGTGCGGGAGAGGGGCTGCACTGGTGAGCCAGGTGAGGGGGATGGGTAACAGGAGATTGGAGTTCAGGTGTGCATGGGGGGGAGAGGGCGGATTAGATGTAGGGTGCCAACGTGGGGGTGGGGGTGGGGGTTGGGGTTGCTTCAAAGGGGAAGGGTCCCGGGGCAGAGCAAGCCCCTGTGGCGAGGTGGGAAGGGCTGGAGGGGCAGTGATGGTGTGAAAGTGAGAAGGGGTGAAGGTGGCTAAAGAAAGAGGGGAGGGGCATCCATGGATGGGATGGGGAGCAAGCAGAGAGTGGAGTGGGCTGGCAGACAATGGAGGACGAGAAGGATGGCCTGAAGCGGAGAGGCAGAGCAGTGGCAAACATGGCATTCAGGAAAGGGGAGAGGTGGAGGAGAGGTGGGAACAGGCAGTGATAGATAAGTTAGAGCGATGGTGGAGGGGGCTGGGCTAGGGATGGGGATGGGCTGGAGGGGAGAGGCAGCGCAGTGGCAAGGATGGCATTCAGGAAGGGGGAGATGTGGAGGAGAGGTGGGAACAGAGGCAGTGATAGCTAACTTAGAGCGATGGTGGAGGGGGCTGGGCTAGGGATGGGGATGGGCTGGAGGGGAGAGGCAGCGCAGTGGTAAGCATGGCATTCAGGAAGGGGGAGATGTGGAGGAGAGGTGGGAACAGAGGCAGTGATAGCTAACTTAGAGCGATGGTGGAGGGGGCTGGGCTAGGGTTGGGGATGGGCTGGAGGGGAGAGGCAGCGCAGTGGCAAGGATGGCATTCAGGAAGGGGGAGATGTGGAGGAGAGGTGGGAACAGAGGCAGTGATAGCTAACTTAGAGCGATGGTGGAGGGGGCTGGGCTAGGGATGGGGATGGGCTGGAGGGGAGAGGCAGCGCAGTGGTAAGCATGGCATTCAGGAAGGGGGAGATGTGGAGGAGAGGTGGGAACAGAGGCAGTGATAGCTAACTTAGAGCGATGGTGGAGGGGGCTGGGCTAGGGTTGGGGATGGGCTGGAGGGGAGAGGCAGCGCAGTGGCAAGGATGGCATTCAGGAAGGGGGAGATGTGGAGGAGAGGTGGGAACAGAGGCAGTGATAGCTAACTTAGAGCGATGGTGGAGGGGGCTGGGCTAGGGATGGGGATGGGCTGGAGGGGAGAGGCAGCGCAGTGGTAAGCATGGCATTCAGGAAGGGGGAGATGTGGAGGAGAGGTGGGAACAGAGGCAGTGATATAGCTAACTTAGAGCGATGGTGGAGGGGGCTGGGCTAGGGATGGGGATGGGCTGGAGGGGAGAGGCAGCGCAGTGGCAAGGATGGTATTCAGGAAGGGGGGGTGGAGGAGAGATGAGAACAGAGCCAGGGATCCCTCACCTAGAGTAATGGTGGTGGGGGGTTCTGGGCCAGGGATGGGGATGGGCTGTAGGGGAGAAGCACAGCAGTGGCAAGCATGGCATTCTGGAACGGGGGGTGGAGGAGAGGGGATAACTGGGGCAGGGATAGCTCACCTAGAGCGATGGGTGTGGGGGAGGCCGGCGGCTGGGCAAGGGATGGGGATGGGCTGTAGGGGAGAGGCACAGCAGTGGCAAGGATGGCATTCGGGAAAGGGTGGTGGGGAGAGGGGTGAACAGGGGCAGGGATAGCTCACCTAGAGCGATGGTGATGGGGGGAGGCCGGCGGCTGGGCAAGGGATGGGCACAGTTAAGGTACCACCTTTGAACGGTGCTAGAGGAGAGACGGAGCAGTGCGCACAGAGGCACCAGTAGATTGGAGGCAAGGCCTGGAGAGTGGGCAGTGGTAAGGCAGGCTCACTTGGCGAGGAGGGGGGGGGGCGTCAGGGGATGCACTGGTAAGTCAGGAGTCCATGCGGAAGCGGAGTGAATGGGGCGCATAAACAGGGAGGGGTGCAGAATGATGGGTTGCACTGTTGAGACACAGGTGGGGAGGAGATTGAGTGGCTGAGAGAGGGGTGTGGCTGTGAAGCACCCTAGAATGCGGGGGCGGGGGTCGGGGGGTCGCAGGGGCAGAAGGACAAAGACTGCAACAAAGCGCTCCGACGGCAGATTGTAATCTGCGGCTCCGCATTTTATCTTGATAACGGACCACGATATAAATATCTATTTTATTCCTGCCCGCAGGGACTAAACTTCAAGGGCAATCATCGCCGCTCTACGCTGCTGATAAGAGGAGGAATGCATATTTTTCCAAAGAAACCTGTCATTAAATGTATGGGGGGAGAGGGGTGTGGATCGAGTGCTGCACACAGACGAGACCTCGACAAGGCGACGAACTCACCATCAAAGGGTGAGATCACAGACTGTCTACACGTCAGAGGGGAGGGAGATGCCATCTACCTTGCTTGCAGGCACTCTCCGTTTTGGAGGATGAAGGGACGTGGGTAGAAGGAGAATGCGGTGTGTGTACAGGATCACACGTGTAGTCTAGTGGGGACGCTGCGACCACAGCTCGGCTCTGCTAATCTCAGAGGGAATTCCGCAGTCACTGCACCTTGCCTGACCGCAGGCGGCACCGCATAACCAAAGCCGCTCCTAAGCAGCAGGTGGAAAGTTGGAAAAAGTACCCACAAATGCACGCCAGCCGTCAGTGATGCCAGTCTCGCGAAAGTTCAGGCAGGGACGCGGCCAATGGGCGTCAATCGGAAACGGCTCTTTACACTAACACAGGATGTCATGCCTGGATGTCAGACACACTGAAATAAGTGTACAGACGCCCTGGATAGCAGCAATGAAGTCACCGCCGTGCTATGCCACGTACCTTGAATGCATACGGCGGGCAGTATTTGATTCTCAAATATGAGTCAAAAGAGGTTTTGTTTTGGCTCAGGGCACACAGCGCATCTGGCGCCGGGAGTGCTCCCCGCCCAGCCACAGAATCACTGTAGAACCTTATAGACGCGTGCCAAGCACTTTGCTTTGCACCCCGTCTGTCACTGCTCTCAGAATCTGCGAGCCAGGCTCGGACTGGCCTAAAGAGCAACAGGGCAGTGCCCGAAGTAAAAATGCAAAATGCTAGTGTGGGCCCCCTTTTTGGCCCATGTGCGCCTGTTTGATGAATTACTTCGCTATGCGGCTGGTCCTTTTCACCAGTGTTACTGAATAAATACAATAGAGACAATTGTATGCCCCAGTCCGACCCTGCTCCTAGCCTTTGAGGCAGTGGAGTAACTTTGCTGAAAATGTTGGGGGGGACAAGGGTGGGGTGGAGGGAGGGCGGGAAGTGGATCTTAGGAATTCTTCAGCCAAATTGTTTAATAAAATCTGGTCAAATGGTAGATTTGACTGAATTCGGTCACCACCATTAGTTTGAAGCCGAAGACACCGAACATGAAGAGCTGGGGTTGCGGGGGAGTTCCCCGCTCCCCATGTTTGGTATTTCTGGCTTTGGCGGTTGCAGGGGTGTTCCCCGCTTCCTCAGCAATGGTGGCAGGGGACCCAACAAAATAAATAAGAAAAAGGGACCCTGCAGCATCAGATCCCACCCGTGTTAGATGGACGGATCTGACACTGCAGGGTACACGAGAGGCAGCTGATGGAGAAAAGGTAATTAGGGGGGGTTTATGGGTGTAATGGTGGTTTGGGGGGGACATGGTTTGGTTTTTTTGTACCAAGGTAAAAACGTATTCTCAGCAAAAATGACTATGGTCAATTTCACTGTGATTTTGTACCTCAGTCAAACAACCTAAATCCCTGAGTGGATAACACTAGACCACTACACCACAAGAGCCCATTGCTGACACTCTGTTATAACTTTCATAAGACTACTGCCCTATCTTCAAAAATTCAATTGGGCCCCGACACATCTTCAGCCGTCCTGCCATGCACCCACTGACACAACATAACATTCACAAACTTCATTCCACTAGAACATACAAACAATGCATCAGTTATCATTCATTCCGACACAAAAGTCAACACACATGTGCGTGCATACTCTCACTCACGCACATGTGCGTGCATACTCTCACTCACGCACATATGCACACAGCACCTCCACTGACATACACCGTGCACACAACATTTATATGTGCATATACAATAACACATGGAAACAATGGTGCAACGTCCATTGAGCAGACCAGACTTTATCATCCCCTGATCCCTGAAATTTTAGGCTAAGTTGACTTAACCCAGCTGAACTATAAAGCCATGGCCGAAAAGGAACAGATTCACTGGAATGTCAGCAATTCCCTTGAGTTTTCCCTTTTTTCAAAGGCAGAAGCCATCGTTCAATGCAGTGCAGTGCGTAACCAAGGATACTTGGTATCAATTTTTAAATGCCATATATCTCCAAACTTGGGTTCTGCACAGCACCTTATATGTGTACGTGCTGATATATCTTTTCTACAAGATTAAAATTAAGTTATGTTTTCCTGTGTTAAAATGGCTCCAAGCAGTGGAGTACCAAGCGGGAGAAGCAGGGGGGGGGGGACAAGCTGCTCCCTGTGGCTCTTTTAAGAGCCAGACTGGGACATTGGTCATTCTGACACCTCTCCTGTTCGGCACATCAAAGAGGGCGCCCAATGGGCAAGGTGTCCCGCTGGCAGGACAATGTGTGCTGAGCAATTCCTGCTCAGCATGCTCATTGTCCTGGCAGCAGGACACTTTGACCGTTCCGAATGGTAGAGGTGTCCTGCTGCCAGGATAACGTCCCAAGGAGCTCTGGGCAGCAGAGGGTTCTCACGTTGCTCTGTATCAACAGAGCATTACAAATGTGAGCGATTAGGTACTGATGGGAGGGAGGGGGGTACTATTACCAGGGACTTTTGTCCCTTTAGAAATGGGAATGAGAGGTAGTGATCAGACGTGAGCAGGGTGCATAGTGTTGTATGCTTTATGAAATAATGACTATGGCTTTAAAACCCAAGGGGGATTTGTTAGGCTCACATTAATCTACATTATGCTATTGTGACTTTGTATGCAGAATGGGGAGAATACAACTAAAGCCATACTCCCATTGCTCAACATATTTATATGACAATTTATATAGTGAAGGGTTAGTTTATTATGAAAGGATAGTTTATTATGTAATGTGGTTTGCTTCCAAGGCATTGCTATAAATAATTATTCAAGCACATTAAATGTAAAGCAAAACCTTAATACATATCTATATCAACTAAACCTGGAAAAATGTGCGTGGTCGCTTAAATTGTCCACATCCCAGTTTCACCATTTAACCAAGTGTGTGATCTTGTGCAAAGCATTTAAATCACATTGTGCCTTATCTGCAGCTCTGCAAGTGACTCTGATTCACTTCAAAGCTAATGCTAATGTATCATGGTATTATAATGGAAAAGCCTAATGACCATAGAGTTGCTCCGCATATTACAATAGTGCAATTTAGGTATTTTGCACCACAAAGATGTTTGTCACTTGGCTTATTTATGGCAACTTATTCTAAAGTTACTTCCATGGTGCTTCCAAGTATCAAGGACCGATGATGTGCCTTGCAATGTCCTTTTCTGTGAAGTCACTTCTGTTGGTGCAATCCATATAATAATTAGGAAGTTTGTGTGTATTTTGCCTCAGAGGGCTTGGACAGAGCTCTAATAGACGAGTTTCCAGCATCTGGAATGATCCTGCAGTTTTATTTTTGTTGTTGTGTGTTAAAATGCCATCTTCCACTAAGGTTATCAAAAAAGTAGATTGGGACAGGGGTGGGCGGTTTGGGGGCGCCAATGACACAATGTGTAATTCCACACACTGCATTTCGTTGCTCACCCCTTCTACCCCCCACTCTTACAATGCTGGATACTCCCCTGCTTAGTTTGGTAAGTGCAACAGTTTTTGGTGGCCTGTAACCTGAATCATGACACCCTTTTACTAAATTGCACCAAACCGTCCTGAAAAAGTGTCTGCAAAACTCGAAATATGTTTTTGCCAGTTTGGTGAAGATTATTTTTGGCTGCAGGGGGAAAGGTTATACAGGGCTCCTAAAAGTGTGCTTTTAACACAAAATCCCATACGGTTTCTTCTGCGCACCTAGAGCAAAAACCATGTTTGGAAGGCGTATAGCACTCAAATTCATTTCATAGACAGTTTTGGGTCACCGGCTTTCTCAGCTTGACTCTTTCCACTCTACTTGGGGAGGGCGCACCGTCCACCAACTTCATTTTGAAATTAGGATGGTGGTGCTTTAGTAGCATCTGAAAAGTGGCAAGACTTATTTTAGAGGCGTTGCAGAGCTGTGGCTTGCCACAGACAATGCACCATTTGTTATTGTTAGTGTGTCTTCATACCTGGGGCCTTAACGTGTATTGTGAGCTCTGCTCACATTGTCCAAATGTGACACGCGCCCTTACTAGGGTCAGCCCGGAGCCCAGCCCCCAACCAACATACACAAACACAGTTAAAAAATTATTTTAAAAAAAAGTACCTCTGCTCTTCTTTCAAATGCCACCTGGGCCATGTCTCGTGTTACACCAACCTAACCGCTTCACACTCACACACCGCCAGACAGAAACAGCCTGAATGAGCTTCCTAGTTCCTGTCTGTGTGTCGCACGAACACAAAGCCGGAAAGTGATTCTCTGCGCCGCGGCTCATAGAAGTGCTGCTGCTAGCGTGGCAGCACAGGCGCTAGGCCCTGCAACACCCAGTTCAGTACCCTGGCCGCTGACTTTGAGTCAGGCTAGCCAGGGTGAGGGACTGAGCCATGCAGGGCATCCCTGCCTGTGACCCATGCAGGGATGCCCTGAATCCCTGCCCTGAATGTGTTGCAACGCGGCTGCCAGGCATCTCAGCATTATGTAATGAGACAACGCAAGCCTTGCTGGGCACCCCAGCTGGGCTGGCGCTGTCTAATTACATAATTGATAATTGTGGCCCCCCTGCCCGCTGTCCAAAAGATGGGGGGACAAAAAGGCATGCCACAGAAGTTGGGGGGACAAAATCCCCTGTTCCCCCCCTATAATTACGCCCATGCTTTGGGGACATGAGGGTATAGCGGAAGGTCCTCCCTCCCCACTCCCGAATTATTCCCAGGGCTTGCTCTAGAAAATGCAAAATGTAAGCTGGGTGTAGGGCTGGCCTAGATCTATAGCAGTGCATTAGTGGCACAGGAAAATGAGATGAGGCTCATCAGGGGACATTAGTGCACTCCGGCAGGGCCCCACCTCAGTACCATATTAATGAGCCTGCCGGGGCTCAGCCCGGCTAGCCCCGGCCGACTTAAAGCCTGGTCTAGGAGTGGAAGTGGTAGAGGAGAGAATTGTACCAGGCATTTGAAAAGCATTCATCTGCCATTGATATAGCCTTGTAGCGCTGTTGGCAGTGGCTGATTTAAAGAAAAGTGCCCTATGGGAAAAAATGAGAGAGGGTACCAGGTGGGTGAGTCATCGAGGCAGAGCATAGAGTGAGCAGAGTTGCACAATGATGAACTTTAGGGACAAATGCTGCATTTTGTAAGCTGTGTTTTTTTTGTTTTATGTGTTTGGGGGTCTGACGCTGACTAGAAAAAGCTGATCCTCCTTGCCAGGTTTTGCTGTTAATAGTAGGGGTGTACTGAAATTCAGCTTCGAGTAATATTCGGCCGAATTCAAGCTCAAAATGAGATATTCGGCTTCGGCCGAATACTTAAATAATTTTCACTCAAAGCTGAATAGACTGCTTTGACTGTGCCTGCAACTGTTCAGGCATGTCGTGTTATTCCTTTAAAAGGACCATTAAACAAATGCTGCAGTCACTTTTGTGATTGAGCACAGAGAGAGCAAAGGTCTGAAACTGAAAATCAAGTCTCAGCTCCTCATGTGCTGGACACACAGACTTTAATCTAGGGGCTTGCTGGAGAGGGGTGAGCCGTAGCAAAACTCCCTATATGTTTAATGTGCAATGAGATGTGTCTGGTCTCCCCTGTATTTTGCAGTTGAAAACCATTGTGCTGGAACAATACTTTACAATGTTGCTACTGGAACATGGTATTTTATTTTGGGGCTTATTGATTTGCTGATGTCCTGTGTGAGCAACTGAAAATTACATGTTCCAATCCCACCAATTCCAATCCAAATATTATAATTAAGTGTATCAATATGATTGGTGCAAAAATCCCAGGAAGTTCCAAACGCTGCTCAGGAGGTAGTGTACCTGCAGCAAAGAACTGCATTCAGCCTGAAGGCCAAGGTTATAAAGCAAGATGGCTTAGTGTGCAGTGTGGCTCTGGCAGAGATGGATAGAGTGTAGATAAACAATAGTATACAAAGTCACCATTGGAAATCTTATTTTCTTTAGAGGTTTATTGGTTTGCTGATGACCTTTGTGAGCAATCTGAATGTTACAGGTTTCAACCTCACCAATTCCCAACCAATCCAAATGATATAATAGTAGATTAAATGAACTGCTGCAGATATACCAGGAAGTTCTAAAGCCCCAGTAAAATATCTCAGGAGGTAGTGTGCCTGCAGCAAAGAATTGTATTCGGCCTGCAGGCTAAGGCTATAAATCAAGTAAGATGGCTCAGTAGGAAGTGTGCCTGCGCCAGAGATGTGGTTGTAGTATCGAAAGATAGGTCACAATTCCTGTCCTCCAAATTTCTCATGTTGCCACAGTGAGTACTTTTGAATTGGGTAAATGGGACAGATGTCACTAAAGAATATGACTATCCAATGGATTGGGAGTTTTACAAAAAAGATATATAACGAAAATTCCCAAGTCTGTAGCAGCAGAACTATTCTTCCCAGCAATAAAGAGTAAAACAAGATGGATATGTGTGTAATAAAGATGAGGAGATACGAGTTTACAATTTGGAAACCTTGGACCAAATGGATGTTCAAGTGAAGCAAATAAGTAAAATAAACATGCACATGTCAATTCAAGATCTGAAAATCAGCACTGTTCCTTCCTTATAGAAAAATCCGAGAACCAGAACAGACTTAGAATTCCCTATATATGTTTAGCTGTATTCTTTTACCATGCCACAAAACATCACACACAGGCTCGGACTGGCCCATTGAACCAAAAACGCAAAATTCTAGTGCAGGCCATTTTTTGGGGGTCAAAGTGGGCCACTGTCTTGGACCATGGGGGCCAGTTTGATAAGTTACTTCACCATGCGGCTAGCTGTTTTGACCAGTGTTATTGAATAACTCCTCTTTAAAATGTACAATTTGCATCACATTTGATCAAAAACCTCCCACTTGGGTATTACACTCAGGCAGTCTGTCTCAAAAGGAATGCATTGCCATTTGTAACTGTGAGCCACTTTTCCATTAGTGCCGAAACAATTTTATGACCCAGCCAAACCCTGATCTCACACACACCACACACGAAAGAAAAACAAAGACAAATTATATCTATTAATGAAAATAACGTTTTGAAATGTCTCATCTCCTGTCAGTACCATGGTTGAAAGAATAGCTTTAGCATCCCAAAGGTTTGAATTCTGTTGCATTGCAGCAGACAGCATGATGCTAATTGCTGTAATCACTCCTTTTATGTTTCATTGACTTGCTGCAGCCAGAAGACTAAAGACGGGGAAGGCCCAAAAGGAACATTTGAAAGTACAAGTCGACACATTGTAGTCTTCCCCTCACAGTGATTGCATGCATGCACACTATACTTTTGGGCTAATCTTAGTTACTTTGGTCCTGCCCAACAAGTGACGCCTATGAATGCACAAAAATGCAAACTGTGCTGTTATTGAAGTTTATTTTCTGATAATGTATTCCTGTCATGGTTTACGCAAACATCTTCTGTATAAAACAAAGAAGAGAAATGCAATAAAGAATGGCTTTACATATTAAGTGTTTTTAATTTTTAAAGTGTTTTTCTTGTCTACAGAATTTTATTTATTAAAAGGAAACTATTCGGTTCCATATTCGGCTCTGGCCGAATACTTGTTCAACTATTCAATATTCGGCCGAATACTTAAATCTACTATTCGGTACACCACTAGTCAATCAATACTGGTAATATTGAATGATCATGCCTGAACCTTGTGGAACCAAAGAAAGGTCCAGAAGACAAATACATGCATATCAGTGTCTTGTATGCCTAACAGTCCCACAGTGTTGTTCTGTGTTTGTGTTCAAGAGCCTCGGGGGGTGAGTGGGAGGGGGCAAGCAGCTGCCCCTATTTTTTCAGTCCTAATACACAGCAGCATATTTCTTTCATGGCATTAAATGTGCACCTTTCCTTGCAAGCATGTTACAGGCTGCCCTTTGCCGGCTGCTGTCACCTTAACTGAAGATTATAAATGCACACTTTACAGCAGGTTAGAGACTGCCTTTAAATGCTACAGCATCCAGCAGTGTTATCACCTCTTTGCCTTTTACTCTGGTTCCATCTGTGTTAGCACCTTGCTGATAGAGCAATTACCAGAGGCGTTGCTAGGGAGGGGCTGAGGAGGCTGCAGCCCCGGGTCTTTTGGTTGTAGCCTTGGATAGAAGCTCAGGGGCTACAACCAAAAGGCTAGCTAGCCCCAAGTCCCGACAGTCCCGGCATTAGTATAGCCCAAGATCTTTTCCAGACCTAGCAACATCCCTGGAAAGTAGTAACTTTTCAGTAGCGGTTTAGTGTTTCAGCTCCCCTCTGGCTGCCTGGCCACAAAGAGTCCTTTGTATCCATTCTTATTTACGCAACCCAAGGATGCCACAGACTGTGGCCACCCCCTAACTTTCTTTATTTTATTTATTTATGTTATGTTATGTTATTTTGCATTCATATAGCGCCTTATATACCATTGGTATGGTCTGAAGGCGCTGGTAGGTTGAACGTCCTTGGGAACCGAAGTTCAGGTCAGTAGAGAGAGTAGAGAGCGTCAAAGGTGCATGTGAGCACTGGGTTTGTGTGCAGCTGGTGCAGTATTCATGTAATAGCTGCTTCTTAGCAGTAGGTGTGGTCGTTGAGAGATCAGGAGTATGTGTTAGTTCTGCCGGGATTTATCCAGACCGAATGTGGCTGCGTTAGGCCTGAGGAAAAATGCCTGGCTGGGGTGTGTGTAACCAGCAGTGTTTACTTAGAGTGATGGGGAGTGAGCGGCGGATGTTGGTATGAGAACAGTTATACCGAATGGTGTCATAGTATCTCTGTGTTCTAGTTGAGTGGTGGTGTAAAGAAGAGAGTAAGCGTGGTGGTGTGATATGATGGGTTAAAAGCTTTTTTAAACGTTCCCAGCATTCCAAACCATACTATTTACATCACGCAATTCTATGCGCTCTAGTCCATTCCATGTACTCTTATTCATTCAATGCACCCCAGTCTGCTCCACACACTCCGGTCTGCTTGACGCACTCATGCACTCCAGTCTGCCCCGCGTGCTCCAGTCCACCCCACATACTCCAGTCTCCCCCACACATGCACTCTTGTCTGCCCCGTGCATGCACTCATGTCGGCCTCAGGAATGCACTCCTTTCGGCCTCATGCATGTACTCCTGTCCGCCACTCGCACTCCTGTCCGCCACTCGAACTCCTGTCCGCCATTCGCACTCAAAACCGCTCTATTTACTCCAATCCGTTTCGTGTATTCTAAGTTGTTTTATGTACTCCCTCCACATATTTCATCCGTACCATTCCGTGCATTCTAAGTTGTTTTTATAAGGCACCTGTTCTATCTACACATGTCAGTCGTTCCATCAACGTACATCGCCCGTTCCATTCATTTCCGTCAGGCGTTCATCCATATATGTGATCAATTCCATTCAAATGTATCATTTGTTCTATCAATATAGAATCCACCTACACACTTCACTCGTTCCGTCCGCTCTACGCATTCAGAAGCTCTACGAACTTATCCATTCTACGCACTCATCCATACTGCCTCCACTCTGTACTCACTCGTTCTACATAACTGATCTGCTCTACGCAACCCCTCCACTCTACGCAGCACGTCTGTTCCCTCTAGGCTCGTATAAAGCACTGAAGCCCTCAGGCATCAAAGCGCTGTGACAAAACACAACTTACAAACACAAAATGACATACAATACACAATCAAATATAACAAAGTATTTAAAACTCAGTCACAATTCATCCCAGTACAAACATTTTTAACATGGAGTTTATAGCCAACAGGCAGGTCTATTATGAGCTTTGGGTTCGACGAACCCTTAGGCAAATACTTGCAGATACTAAAAATAGTTGGCAGTTTGCTGGCCCCACATCCTACCGAAAAGCAATCCCTGTTTTCCTGAGTGCATCACTCAATTATCTCCAGCCGGCGTAAAATGTTCAAGTTTGAACATCTAACCACTCTCGGTCCATTTCTTTGACAGAGCCTGGCCAAAACATTATTCCTAAGTGCCTCTCTCGGTTCTTTCCAACATGGCTTGTCTAAGTTGGTAATAATAAAATTCCGGCCATCCATGACAGAATCTCATGTGCCTGAGTACTGGCATTGATTATTTCCTTACTCAAATGTTTTTTGAAATGGATGAAAAAGTACAGCCTTTCCCAGGCCGACCCACATCAGTTGGGCCTGGATTGGACTTGCTTACCTCTGCCAATGGTAGAGGGATAACACCTCCCAACTTCTCACCTCCATCCACGGGAGGCACACATGGGCCAGCCCTGGAAAGGGAGCCATTAACAGGGCCCAGGCCATCGGATGTTAAGTGTATGGTTTGTGAGGCCCAGTCCCTTTTCCCGGATGGAGAAGCTAACTGGGCACGTCAATCCAACTGACCTAGATGTTGATGTATCGTTGGAGGGATTAAAGGGTCACTTGGGATAGTTTATCCATCTTGATCACATGATAATTCCCTACACAGTTATCCAAGGAGTCCACCCAGGTACAAAAATCATCAAAACTATCACAACTGTAGGCAATTGGGGCACAATCATATTGAGATATAGTACTCTTTTCCAGCAGACCGCAGCCTGACACTGCAAAGTACAAGATGGTGCATTTTAAACATTACAATTTACAAATCGAAACATGTTGGACTGCGATCATATTGAGAGAACACTTTGAGATATATTCTCCTTGTAGCCGGTGGTGTTCCTCATGGCTCAGCCTTGTCCCCTCTCCTCTTCAATCTTTACCTCTCTGTTCCTTCATCAACATCATCAGGTCCTTTGGTTTCAATACTATCTCAGGCACAACCACCACCACACTCACGCGCCCAGATACACACACCCGCCTTCTGCCTTCAGACCATGAACTCTTGGATGAAATCCAATTGGCTCAAACTGAATCCAGCAGAAAACGAGATCCTGCTCAAAGGTAAGAGGCTCCTGGATTGAGCACTTTTGCCCCTGCCCTTAGCAGTTGCCCCTCACAACCCAAATGTTTCACAGATCTTGGTAACGTCATCGACAGAGCCCTCTCCCTTTGACCAGTCAAATGCCACAGAGATGTCGAGGAATGATGCAAATAAAGGGGGGTTGCCTCTAGCTAAAGGTCTCTTTACCAACGATGCCAAAAGCAGGGCATTGGGTGACATAGACACAGAGGAAGGGTGCAGAAAATACTGTATGATTGGGACTTTGACGGCAGATGGCGGAAATGGATGGTTATGTTATATTCAGACACTGTAGTACGTGTCAGATTTGACTCCAGGGGGGCATTGGATGGTAGCATAAAGACAGGCGGAGGTCTCAAGCAGGGCTGTAGTTTAGCTTGCTATTATTTAACCTCTGTGTTGCGGATCTCCCAAAGGTATTAAATCAGGTGAAACCTTGCTACTGAAGTTGGGCAAACATTATGTAAGATGCTTGGCCTATGTGGAAGATGTATTATTGCTAAACGACACCCCAACCATATTACAACAAAGCCTCAATGCAACACTTGACTATTTGAAGGATAATTTCTGGGAATACATCATTCAGTGTCAAAGACCAGGTATTTTACATCTAACAGAAGAAAGTCTAATTTTACTTGGAGGAGACCTGGTTCTCAACCTGTAGAGGTAGTAACCAAGTATATCAATTTGGGCAATGCTTATAATGAGATAAAGAGAGCGAAAATAGAATAAATACAATTTGCACTAACAAAGTGAAAACAGTTATAGCAGTTCTTAGAGGTTTTCATAGTATGAGGATTATTCCTGTTACTTCTCATAAAGGCTTACAATAATAAGTGATGCCAAAAATAATGTATGGAAATGAGACAAGATTGGATTTAATTGATGATAATTTAAATAAACTAGTAGGTAGGTTGTAGCGATGCTTGAACTTCCGAAATGCACACTATACAATACATTTAACTAGAATTAGGTACTGCTTCTCTGATGACAACAGTCAATATTAGGAAAATGACACTTAGTTTAAAAATAAGAAAGGAGGAAGATGTAAATATATTGAAAATAGCTAGAGAAGCTATTAAGACCAGTAATAGTAAATAAGTGACGGCATTGGGACAATGGAATTAATGCTTCTAAGAGGAAATCTGGCAAACAGACTGGTCTCGACCTCTGAAAACATTAATTGTAGAACTTAAACAGATAAGATTTGGCAATGGTTTAATAATGTAAATTAGTACCCGGCGAGAGACAATCAGAATGCAACAAGCATTCTGATTGGCTCTCGCCGGGTCATTATCCAGCCAAGAATCCTTCGATTCTCGGCCAGGATTCCAGCCACCTTGTCCTCGGCGGGGGGCGTGGCAACCCCTCAGCCAATGGGGAGGCTCGAAGCGGGGCCATCCCCGCTCCGAGCCTCCCCATGGCTGGAGGCTTCCTTTGTCCCCCGCCGGGGACTCAGGTAAGATTTTTTTTCTTCCCCAGCCTTTCCTCCCTCCTCCCTCCTCCATCCCCACCCCACTTACCTTCTATCCCGCGGTCTCCGGCGGGGGACGATGGAAACCTCCAGCCGTGTGGAGACTCCATCCAAGCCTCCACACGGCTGGAGGCTTCCATCGTCCCCCCGCCGGAGACAGCGGTAGGTTTTTTTTTTTCCCTCCCCATCCCCTCCCGACCCCACTTACCTTCTTTTTTCTTCTGGTCTTGGAAGCGAACGCGCTGGGAACAATTCTGTTCCCAGCACGTCCGCTCCCGATGGCCGCCATGGAAAGGGAAAACGGACTATGTTTTCCCTTTCCATGGCGGCGGCCTTTATTTTTTTTTTTCTGTTACAAACGTGTTTCGGAACAGAAAAAAAAGCAATTAGTACCCCAGTCTAACGGGCCGGGGTACTAATGGCAATAAGCCACTCGGTGGTGGGCCTATAACTCGCCCTGGGGGCATTACCTGGGGCGGTATTGGCCCACCACCTCGTGGCTTATTGCCACAATAACTACAAACTAGATGCCATGCAATAGACTATGTCAAGGTGTTTCCTAACAATTTCTTAGTTAATTAGGGATGTTCAACCTAATTGAAGAGAGGGACCCTGGAATGGCCCTCATGTCCCCTATGCGAATGTCAACCTGCAGAATGAACAATGAAAGGTGTAACTCGTTGTTCGGCCAGCCACGAGGGGTGCCAGTATATCAAAGATATGACAAGAGATATTCTCTCTGACAGCCACTCAAACCACATCCAGTGATGGGTTCGAGGAGACAGGGGTCTCATCATTGGACCAGGTTGACTGACAGCAAAATCAGACCTTAATGACGTCTGTAGTGACAACACGACATAGCAGTGTTAGTCATGAAGCAAATTTGCACACATGCATGAAGTAATGCAGACATGCACTAGTTTCTATTACCCATAGACATGAAGAACATGCTTATTACTCCTGTAGATAGGGGACAGGCACATTTACATACCGCTAAGACCCTTTCCTTTCTTTAGCCAGAGCAGAAATGCAAGATAGCAAAGTATACATGGACCAAGCTTGCAAATGCTTTATTGCAACTAATCGTAAAGGAGCCATGGGAACACATATGGAGCCTGTAGAGCTCTACGGTAGCTAACCCTAAAAAACTATAGAAACATATAGGGAACCAGTAGGGTGACTGAAGTAAATGAGATTGGAGACACAGGCCTCAGATCCCTGGAAGGGGAGGCACAGGTCCTGCAGCAAAAAGCGAAGACCTGTTGTTCACAGACAAGGACAAGGGCGGATGGAAAATTCCTGGTTCCCGAGGCAGCAAGCCACCTGCAAGAACTCAGAATAAAATCCTCGTAATTACAGACAGAAGAGCTTGGTTTTGTGGTCTCATCACCCTTGTCCCAGCAGAGCAAGGCAATGCCCATTTACACGTGTTGGGAAGAGAAGCTGTTCCCAGCAAAGCGGAGTGAAATGATGCATGTTTTGTCCACCAAAGCTGCAACCTGCAGGCACTCTCTCCGGCTACGAGATCAGACCAATGGCAATAATGGGGACACACAGCCCTTGAAAAGGTACACCGAGCTCTGAACAGAACAGGGTCCTAAGCCCGGTAGGACCCACTCTAGCCAATCCAGAAGCTCCATTTGTAAGGTGATATAAAATGTTGCATGAGCCAATGGTCTTCCTCTGACCCTGCAACAATGTAGTGGGAACCTATTGGGGAAGTCTCAGGCAGAGCCACCTGACATGGTGACCCAATGGGATAGATTAATATATGTGACCTCCAGAGGTAATTATTACAACCTAATTAATGGGGATACCTTGTAGGTTTTTGGGGTGGACCTGTTTTTTGTGACGTCACTCGTGAATAAAAACGCGTGACATGGGTTTGGGAGCTGAGATTGCTGGAGATTTGTGTTTTCCTGTATCATCCCTGTCTAATGGAGAAGTAAAGAGTAGCTCAGAAAAATTAGTCCAGAGGAAATTGATATATGAGCAAAGTATCAAAAAGGATTTTATTAAACCTGATAAATCATTTAAATAGGTGAAAATTGGGTATATGATCGTGCTGTACATCTAATTGATCCACCCCAGGAGTTGACCACATTTGTTGCAACTATAGGGGTCCTGTACATTTAATGCACTTTATAAAAATCAAATATGCTAGCGATGACTCTGAGTAGGGTCTACCACATATGGATTGTTGTTG
The DNA here is from genome assembly GCF_040938575.1 of Ambystoma mexicanum. Taxonomy (NCBI): domain Eukaryota; kingdom Metazoa; phylum Chordata; class Amphibia; order Caudata; family Ambystomatidae; genus Ambystoma; species Ambystoma mexicanum. Next base: position 108,632,636 of record NC_090923.1, read on the forward strand.
GGTAGACATTTTTTGGAATGTTGTATGAATGGTGGCTGTCTGTGGAAGAGTGAGCGAATGATTTATCGTCAATTGTATGAATTGCAATGTTCTTAAATGAGTAAGTTTCCTGTAATGTAAATAATTTGCGAAAGTGTCGATTAATTCACAATGAATTCGCCTGTTTAAATGATGTCTCAGGTTTAATAAAATTATTTTTGATACTTTGCTTATAAATCAATTTCCTCTGGACTCATTTTTCTGAGCTAATCAGTTACACTAATACCCTAGCCCAGAGTGTAGGGTTCCCTGCGCCTTTCATTGCTATATTGGAGAAGTAAAGACAGTACATTTTGCCCCATGGCTGAGTCCTCCGTTTTTGCATGGGGGGGTTACTCTGCTGATCTGTGATATTATTGTTGCAAACCCCCTAGCACTCTGGCATACTACATTACGTTGCACTGTTTCCGGATTAGAACAGAACAAGGCTGCTTATGATGTTTTGTATGAATTTGTTTAGGACATTAGAGGTATTAGGTCCGTGAATATAAAGAAAAGGAATTTCTGAGTTTGTAATGGGTGGGAGCAAGTAGAAATGTTAGAGCATAATTGGGCTCATTAGGAGCGTTGTGTTAAGGCAACAACAGCGCTGGTAGTGCTACCGGCGCCGTTGTTACCTCGCCGCAACATTACGAGTTTGCTCGCGAGTGCCGCTCTGGACGCCTGGTCAGACCAGTAAACGGCGCCGACCCTTAACGCCTGATTCCGAGGTCCCTTTGCGCCATGGTGAGTTTAACGCCTGCTTTTGGCAGGAGTTAAAATCCATGGCGCTAAGGGACCATGGTGCTAATTACGCCACCGTAATTTACGGTGGCGTAATTAGCGCCTTCCCCACTCCCATTATGCCCTTTGGGGCAAAATGGGAATGGGGAAGGGTAAAATGGGAAATGGGGATTTACCGCCCCACTCACCTTGGAATGGGGCGGTAAATCCGCCATCCACCATGGTGTAAACGTAGTTTACACCATGGTGGTAAGGGTACGACCCAGGCGGTAACTTACCGCCTGGGTCGTAATGAGGCACCTACTTGGTAATACCTTAAAAAAAGAGATCGCATGCGATAAGAGTTATTTGTTTTCCTCTTTTTCCTCTTTTTACTTTTTTTCGCTTTGTTTTATTCCATGCTTCAAGAGAATTTAAAAAAATATAATGAGATAATGTTGTTAAGTCATGTGATTAAAACCAATGTAATCTGAGAGTCTGATCTAGGCAATGGGATCCGGGTACCATGTGTCCCTAGGGCACCGGCGCATCTTCATCACTAACCTCAGGCGGAACAGAGCAGAACATTCCCACATGTGGGCCCTTTCCATGGGGGCAGAAGAACAGACTCAGTGGTGCTGGGAGGGCATGGGGGCAGAAGTACAGACTCAGTGGGCCTGGGAGGGCATGGGGGCAGGAGTACAGACTCAGTGGGCCTGAGAGGGCATGGAGGCAGAAGAACAGACTCAGTGGTGCTGGGAGGGCATGGGGGCAGAAGTACAGACTCAGTGGGGCTGGGAGGGCATGGGGGCAGAAGTACAGGCTCAGTGGGACTGGAAGGGCATGAGGGCAGAAGTACAGACTCAGTGGGGCTAGGAGAGCATAGGGGCAGAAGTACAGGATCTGTGAGACTGTGAGCACATGGGGGCAGAAATACAGACTCAGTGGGCCTGGGAGAGCATGGGGGCAGAAGTACAGGCTCAGTGGGACTGGAAGGAAGTACAGACACAGTGGGCCTGGGAGGGCATGGGGACAGAAGTACAGACTCAGTGGGCCTGGGAAGGCATGGGGGCAGAAGTACAGTCCTAGTAGGCCTGGGAGGGGATGGGGAAGAAGTACAGGCTCAGTGGACCTGGAAGGGCATGGGGGAAGAAGTACAGGCTCAGTGGGATTGGGAGGGCATGGGGGCAGAAGTACAGGCTCAGTGGGCCTGGGAGGGCATGGGGAAGAAGTACAGGCTCAGTGGGCCTGGGAGGGCATGGGGGCAGACGTAGTGGATCAGAGGGCATGGGAGGGCATGGGGGAAGAAGTACAGGCTCAGTGGGCTTGGGAGGACATGGGGGAAGAAGTAAAGGCTCAGTGGGCCTGGGAGGGAATGGGGCAGAAGTACAGACTCAGTGGGCCTGAGAGGGCATGGGGGCAGAAGAACAGACTCAGTGGGCCTGGGAGGGCATGGGGGCAGAAGAACAGACTCAGTGGTGCTGGGAGGGCATGGGGGCAGGAGTACAGACTCAGTGGGGCTGGGAGGGCATGGGGGCAGAAGAACAGACTCAGTGGTGCTGGGAGGGCATGGGGCAGAAGTACAGACTCAGTGGGCCTGGGAGGGCATGGGGGCAGGAGTACAGACTCAGTGGGCCTGAGAGGGCATGGGGGCAGAAGAACAGACTCAGTGGTGCTGGGAGGGCATGGGGGCAGAAGTACAGACTCAGTGGGCCTGGGAGGGCATGGGGGCAGGAGTACAGACTCAGTGGGGCTGGGAGGGCATGGGGGCAGGAGTACAGACTCAGTGGGGCTAGGAGGGCATGGGGGCAGAAGTACAGACTCAGTGGGGCTGGGAGGGCATGGGGGCAGAAGTACAGGCTCAGTGGGACTGGAAGGGCATGGGGGCAGAAGTACAGACTCAGTGGGCCTGGGAGAGCATAGGGGCAGAAGTACAGGATCTGTGAGACTGTGAGCACATGGGGGCAGAAGTTCAGACTCAGTGGCGATGGGAGAGCATGGGGGCAGAAGTACAGGCTCAGTGAGACTGGAAGGCCATGGGGGCAGAAGTACAGACTCAGTGGGCCTGGGAGAGCATAGGGGCAGAAGTACAGGATCAGTGAGACTGTGAGCACATGGGGGCAGAAATACAGACTCAGTGGGCCTGGGAGGGCATGGGGGCAGAAGTACAGGCTCAGTGGGACTGGAAGGAAGTACAGACTCAGTGGGCCGAGGAGAGCATAGGGGCAGAAGTACAGGATCAGTGAGACTGTGAGCGCATGTCGGCAGAAGTACAGACACAGTGGGCCTGGGAGGGCATGGGGACAGAAGTACAGACGCAATGGGCCTGGGAAGGCATGGGGGCAGAAGTACAGTCCTAGTAGGCCTGGGAGGGGATGGGGAAGAAGTACAGGCTCAGTGGACCTGGGAGGGCATGGGGGAAGAAGTACAGGCTCATTGGGATTGGGAGGGCATGGGGGCAGAAGTACAGGCTCAGTGGGCCTGGGAGGGCATGGGGAAGAAGTACAGGCTCAATGGGCCTGGGAGGGCATGGGGGCAGAAGTAGAGGCTCAGAGGGCTTGGGAGGGCATGGGGGAAGAAGTACAGGCTCAGTGGGCTTGGGAGGACATGGGGGAAGAAGTAAAGGCTCAGTGGGCCTGGGAGGGAATGGGGCAGAAGTACAGACTCAGTGGGTCTGGGAGGGCACGGTGCAGAAGTACAGTTTCAGTGGGCCTGGGAAGGTATGGGGGCAGGATTCTTGAAAGGCCCCGACCCCAGTTGGGGGTGAAGTAAAGGTATGGAGATTGGATGGCGATAGGGGATTTGGATAGTTTGAGGGATGGGGTTAATGGTGGGAGGATTGAGGGAATATGGGCTGATGGCTGAGGAGTGGCTGTGTGATCATGTGATCATGGCAGCCCAACCCACTCCCAATTGTGCCATGGGAAAGGTCCCGGTACTGAAAGCGGGGCACAACTTTCCAGAGTGGGATAGGGACCCCTGCTTTTCCAGTAACAACACCTTCAATTGCCATGGATAGGACCCATTGTTTGCACCCTGAGGAGGTGGGGCTCAACTGTCTGAACCCCCAATTATTTATCCTCCTGCCCAAATCTCGTTGCTCTGCCACCTCGCATCTGAGTCTCACCCTTTCGTGCCCTGACCCATGTCCCTCTGCATTGGCAGCCGGGGAACCAACGTGTTCCAGTGTCAATGGGAGACATGTGCAGTCAGGAAGGATGGTGTTTTGCTGATCCCACCAGCAGGGGGAGACCAAGGCAGGCTGAGGAAGAGGGGCAATGGCACTGGCTAAGTGCTGTATAAGAGAAAGGCATTGCAAACAGAGTTTGACTGTGAATGAGGTTATGTGAAACAATGTTAGGCTTACATCCTCACTGGGCTATATTTAAAAACGTTTAAGAGCAAGGAGAGGGATTTGCATTGTAGCAATGATTTACCTAGGACAACTGAGAAAAAAAGAAGATCATTGTCATTATTAAAAACGAATAAATTGAGAGCTTCAGTCAAAACAGAGAGAGAGTTGGTAATGATGATTCAGCGATGGGTCAAGGATTTACATTATGGGCATTTTTAGTTTACACCTGAATATGCTGTTATGGCACCAGGATATAATAAATAATAATAATATAATAATAATGATAATAAAGGAGTCTGGAAGGAGGAAAGAAGTAGCTTGCAGAAGTGGTTGCAACAAGAAGATACTGCAGGGTGATGCAATGCACATCCATGACAAACTGGTGCCCATGCAGATGTTAAGCTAGTCCTTACATGGATGGTTGTGATGTGCAGGATTGCTATTCTATGCTATGATACGCAGGGTTGCTATGCTATGCTATGATGTGCAGGATGGCTATGTTATGCTATGATAGGCAGGATTGTTATGCTATGCTATGATGTGCAGGATGGCTATGCTATGATAGGCAGGATTGTTATGCTATGCTATGATGTGCAGGATGGCTATGCTCTGCTATTGCTTGCTATGCTATGTTATGCAGTACTATGTTATGTTATGCAATGCAATGATATGACATTTATTAATTATTTTTATTTTAGTTTATTTATTTATTTATATCGCGCTCGTACACAAGTGCTATTAGGCTCTCCCATACAGTAAGGCCTCACACCCTCCATGTCAGCTCCTTCTCCCTCCCTGTGCCTCCACTACACGCAGCACGCTGGAAAGGCCCAAACCCCTCCTAGGGCAGAGGATATATCAGACCTTCCCTTCCGCTTATTCTCACATGTCCAACATCAAATAGGTTGAATTTTTGAAATAGCAATCCTCCTCCCTGTGGTCTACACCCTGCTCAGGGACCACCAAACGGGGGGTTGATATGGCAGGATTGCTATGCTATGATGTGCAGGATTGCTATGCTATGCTATGATATGCAGGATTGCTATGCTATGCAATGCTATGTTATGTTATGCAATGCAATGCTATTAGGCTCTCCCATACAGTTAGGCCTCAGACACTCCATGTAACCTCCCTGTGCCTCCTCTACAGGCTCCCCCCCGGACAGGCTCAAAATCCCTCCTAGGGCAGAGGACACGTCAGACCTTCCCTTCCTCTTATTCTCTACAGGTTTGGCATTAGCCCCATATATGGGCGATATTATAAGGAGTTTCTGCAAATGCTGCTTATTCATAATACCACACAATGTCCCCGCAGGGCTACCTCACAATGTCACAAGTAAGATGTCGACAGTTCCAAATGTCTGTAATGTCGTGCCAATTAACACCCCCATTCTGATAGTATAGAAACATATTAATGTTCGCCTATGAGATGCTCTATAAACCGGCACTCTAAGGTGGGGGGCTAGAGGGAGCTCCTTGTGCTGACTGCCCGAACATTTGCATGCTGCATGCTGTCTTCCCTACTGATAACTCTGCATGCTGTGTATTTGCGATATAAATACATGAAACTTGATTTACCACCTGTCTGTCTGATCTCCCTATTTGCTGCAAACTGAGGCTGGCCCAGGGGGCCTTATCTTGGCCACCACACTTATAATGAGATATTAGCTGAGGGGTGCTGCAAAACCTACTCCCAAACGGGGTATCAGAGGTAAGCTGATATAAGAGAGGTATTTTTGTCATCTTGCGCTAATGTCTTTGAAACATTTTTTACTTTTTACAGCCCTGATCCACCTACACATTGCCCTGCACCAGTCACCCATCCAAGTCCGAGCTGCGCCTTCTACGCCACTTTGCCAGATTGAAACCTAGCAATATCACTCTGTTTAGTGCCTTACCACACTTCCCTTACCTTATAGGCCAGAGGCCCTATAGGCACTGCTTCACAGTCGGCTGAATCCTTTCATTCATCTATCCAAACAATTCCTCCTAAACCACGTCCCAAAATCCCGTAAGTAGTTGGCACCCCACCCCATATGCAGATACGACACTAGCGCCCTCGTTCACTTTCAACTCATCGGGTCAGCACCCAGGGACATTTTAGCTACCATCAACGGGGTGATATATGCGTGTCTCACCACTTTCTATTGGATCCACTGGAACGTAATAGTCCTAGACACCTGTTTCATTGTGTGTGGCCCCAAATTCTCAAAATGTGATGGCCCTGTCATCCTCATAGATGTCTTCCAACAACCCCCTTGACCCACTCTCCCTAAGCTACTCCCTCTCTTTCTCTTAAATCTGTACCCCAGACTGCCGCAGGTGAGGAACATCTGCGGCATGAAGGGCATCTTCTGCCCCAGAGGTTTTGGTGCCTGCCGCGAGATCTGGATGATCGTACTCACAGAGTCCAGAAGCTTGCCAAACTCCTTTACCCAACCGCCAAACAACTCCAGCAGTTCCCTTGGAGCGGATCCCACTTTAATCCAACCGGTAACCTGCTCCATATGTCGATGAATGAACCAGTCCACCATATGCTGGAGCATGGAGGCCCAATAGTAGGTCCTAAAATAAGGTGCCCCAATATCCAGCTTTCCTGCCTGCAATTGCAGGTTAGCAAATGCAATCCTCAGTTAACCCCCTTTTCGGGGTTTGGACAACGTCCAGTGAAGTGCCTGAAAACAAGAAGCAGGCATGGGCATGGGCATCACCTGAAATACGTATAGCAAGCTTGGCAACATAATCATCTTCACCATGGCCAACCGCCCCATCAGCGAAATTGGGAACTTCTCTCAGAATGCTGCCAGCTTGTCGAAAGCAGCCACCGTCCGCTTCACATTCCTCTGATACACCCACTGCCAATTCGCACTTACTATGATGCCCAGGTACCTGACCCCCTCTTCTGGAATCTCCATCTGTAGGTGTGTGAGTTCCTCACCCACCTATGCCAGAAATGCATACATCGCTGACTTGGCATTATTTATCACTAGTCCTGAGAGTCTCCCATCAACATACAAAAGTATGTCATCTGCGTACATTGGTATACACTGCCGCACCCCACCCATCTTCAGCCCCGCCGCTTCATCCCTCTTCCAATAGACCCGCACCAGTGGTTCGATGACAAGAGCGAAAATCAGCAGGGTCAATCGGCACCCTTGTTATGTTCCTAGCCACGCTGGCCATGAACTCGAGATGGCTCTGAAGAGGAGGACTCAAAAATGGCCTTCCCTCCAACCGACCATTTTGAAGTTCCAGAAATGGTCAAGCCGAGATATGTAACGTATGATGAGCAAATAAACCAGCAGAAAGCCGCAGTGGGACTCTGCCCGGTACCTATCAGACGGACAGTACCTATTGAAGTACCTACACTTCAGAAACCTTGGACAGTAAGGTACCCATTGAGAAAACCGTATCGACAAGTGAGACAGAATGACGATTGTTAAAACGGAATGCCTGAAGAAGCCACGAAAGTCCTAAAAGAGGTTGAATGGTGATGTCACAAGAACTCGGACTGACTCGCAGATAAAGAAAACGACGACCTGTGAATAACGAAAATAGACAAAACACCATGGATAAGCGACATCCTGAGTTGAAGTGAAAGGATGATGTCAAGTATAAGAAGCTTATGCCATAAAAGGGATTAAGATATGCAACCAGTTTACACATGTACATAGGCTTGGGAACGCAAGAAAGCTGAGGAAATCGTGTGGCTTGCTATGCTTAGTAGGAAATTAGATGCGGCAAGCGCCACATATACATATCTACCTCAAAAGGAACACTTTATATGACGCATATGTCCACTTTGCAAAAGGGCAGAACCAACTGCAAGTTACCAGAGGCCCCAGGAGAGAAGGCCCTCAAACACAGGAATCGAAAGCCAAAGACAGAAACGAACTCAGATGCATGAGACCCGTGCAAAGAAACCAAGGTCATCTTAGCTGACACAGGCTAATACAATTTATGACCCCAAGAGCGGAGTATCCAGTCGAGATAAGCAGCAGAAGGCATTTGGTGGACAGAAAGCTAAAATCAAAGCTAAAATCAAATACACAAATTACATGGAGACGGAGACAATTTCACAGTGCCTAACACACGTGACCTGCCAAGCAAGAAGAGATGGGGCCTTCACACCTACGCGCAGCCTTCAGCTGTGCACAGATATCCGAGTTCTCCCAGACAGAGAGGCAGTATCGAGGCCTACAAACTAGAAACTAATTGACACATGGCCAGTGAGTCAGTGATGGATGGTGGTACTGGTTGGTGGGAGGCTAGGGGAGCTGACAGGCATCCTGCACCTGGCCAGCTCCAACTGTAACATTAATGTTCTTTCCAACACCCCCTGTCTGTGGTCTGACCACCACATCATTACCTTCAACATTGAAGCAGCCCCGCGTGTCCCAACTTTATTTGCTCCGGCCCTCCCCACTAGAAATAAAAGATACATCACGAAGGAGAAACTACTCCCACTGTTACTCCCATCGCTCAATGCCGCCACATACTCTTGCACTGACCCCACATCCCTGGCAGACACCTATAATCACACCATGCTCTCTGCCATTAACTCCATCACTCCTATCAAACTCAGAAAGTCCAAACCACGTGCACATCTCAACTCCTAGTTTACACCACAGTTAAGAGTGCTCCGTAAAGCTAAACGCTGTCCTGAAAATCATTGGAAAAGTCATCCTTCTGACATGCACAAAGATGGTTTCATCCTCGCCTCCATCACCTACAAAGATGCCATTATCACAGCCAAAAAGGACACCCTTAACAACCATATCCTGCAAGCTGACTCGAATACAAAAGAACTCTTTAAAATTTTAAAAGGACTCGAATCTCCAGCCACCCCCCCTGACACATGCACTGAAGACAGTAAATGGTGTGCCAATATTCAGTCCGCCCTATTGAACAAAATCTCCACTGTGCAATCTAAAATCAAAGACAATCAAGACAGTCTGAAGATGGACAACCGTCCACCTATCCATGCAAGGGCAGCCCCTCTTGATTCTCCTAATATCAAACCATTTGCCTTCTCCCCTCTTACCATCGCTGAGGTAAAAGAAATCATCACAAGAATCAAACCTTCAAACTGCCAAGGTGACTCGTGCCCTGCTGCCATCGTCAAGGACTCGGCCCACGACCTGGCCCCATTTATCACGGCCTTCATTAATTCCTCTTTTAAAACTGGCACAGTCCCAGATAACCTCAAAGACGCTTGGGTAATCCCACTACTTAAAAAACCAACCTTAGACCCCAGCATACCCACTAATTTCAGACCCATAACCACAGTCCCATTCCTGCTCAAGATTCTGGACCGCGCAGCATACCTGCAGATCCAAGACCACCTGGAATCTAATAATCTCCTCGGTTTACGGCAATCTGGATTCCGCCCCAGACATGGGACAGAAACGGCCTTGATACATTTAAAAACCCAAATAGAGATCTTGAAAGATAATGGGAAACTAGCTATGCTTCTTCTCCTAGACCTCTCGGCAGCTTTTGATTTGGTCAATCACCAAATCCTATGCCGGCACCTCCACTCTGTTGCCCATTTCTCGGACTCTGCCTCAGCTTGGATCAAATCCTTCCTGAGTAACAGATCCATGAGGGTCTTCTCACCATCTGCAGCCGCTGACACTGCGCCTATTCACTGTGGCGTTCCACAAGGATCTTGTGTGTCACCCACACTTTATAATGTTTTCACTAAGCCGCTCTTTGATGTACCTGATTATCTGGGTGTCTCATATACTAACTATGCTGATGACACCCCAATACTCATCCCCATCACTGGCAACTACCTAGTTGACACTAAGGCCCCGAATGACGTTTATCTGGTCATCCAGGCCTGGATGGCCCAACATGAATTATGTCTCAATGACGACAAGACGGAGCTCCTCATCCTGGGCACACCGCAACGTCTTGGCAAGCTTGATCCCTCCTACCAGTCATTTATCATAGATGGTAATACCATCAAAGTCTCCAAAGACACTAAAACATAAGGTTTTTACCTGAACGCCTCCCTCTCCCTGACCCGACAAACCAATGCTGTCAGATCAGTGTCGGCTTACACGTGCAAACTCATTGCAGCTTGCAGACCGTTCCTGACCACTCCGAACAGTGTCACCTTAGCCAGAATGCTCATTATGTCTAAGATTGACTATTCTAGCGCTGTATATCTAGGGACTAGCCAAGGGAATCTGAATAAACTTCAAACCACCCAGAACAATGCCATCAGGGCAGCCTTAAACATCCCCAGAAACCACCATATCTCCGAATCTAGATCCAACTTACACTGGCTACCTGTCAAGCAAAGAATTTCACTGAAAACACTTGCCCTCACGTACAAATGCCTAGCCAACAAGGCCCCCCCTTACCTCTGCAACCGGCTCTCCGTCCATTCCTCCATCTGACCGCAAAGAACCGCACAGCTCCATAGCCTCTCTATCCCTAGGTTCAAACTTCAAAAAGCGGGGGGTACGAGTTTCCCTGTCCTTGCCTCCAAGCTGTGGAATACCCTCCCTGTCACCATCAGATCTGAAAACTCTCTTAACACCTTCAAGCAAAAAACGAAATTCTGGCTTTTTGAGCAGAACTAAGGCACCTCTGCCTCTAGGCCTATCTGCTAACTCCTATTGTTAGTTTGTATATATTCATGTTTGTACATTCACTTGTATATAATCATGTATGTATATTATGTATATAACCATGTATGTATACTACCTGTATGTATATGAACCTTAAGTTGCGCCCGGATACCACTGGGCCGGATGGTGCGCGTTAGAAATAAACAAAATACAAATACAAATACGACCATTCTGCAAGCTGCTAAGCAAAGTGGAAAAGTACAAGGTGACGTGGTATCAACCCAATCACAATGTACCAAGTAATCTAGGATCCTATAGTCCGTAGAACCAATGAGACGCCGTACTTTTAGTGACATCCACAGTAGTCATTCTGAAGGAAGGGCTTAGATGCCCCACCTGACACTAGTTATCCAATCCTTTTACTCCACTATCATATACAGATATAGCACCTATAGTAAAGTTACCTTCCTAAAACCAATAGAATTGCATGCAACATTTTTAGCGTTTCACGTCAGCGATGACGAGTTTTTAGTGTTAAGGATGTGATTCTTGTGAACTTCATCGGAGTTGAAGCGAGAAGGAAGATGGAGCAACTGCTGATATTCATAACTCCCCGTTTTTTGTACTTGTCATTAAACAGACTCCCTTTGCCAAACCATTGAGTTGTCATTATTGAGTTGATGCTCGAGTACTAATCTGTATCCCCATCCATCTCACGTGTGCTGCTATTCCATCTTAAAGTGCTGTTTGGTAAAACCCCTGTCCTATGGGCCGACTGGGGTCCCTCCTGCACAGCTCCATTAACCTGTACCTTAGATGGCAAGCCCACGTACAAAAGCCTGACCCAATCCATAAACTGGCCCCTAGACTTATCTTTCCCAGTACCATCCCTTGGAATTCCCTGTTTACCGAGTGGAAGGTTTATAAAAGTCCAGGCTGACCACTGCCAGCTTATCAGTAGAGTTCCCATATTTGTCTAGGATCAGGAACAGCCTTCTGAGATTCTGCATAGTGCTCCTACCAGGTATAAATTCTGTCTGATCCAAGTGCACCAAACCCTTCATAACTGCAAACAGTTGACTAGCCAAGAGTTTACGCAGGATCTTATTGTCCACATTGATCATGAACAGGGGCCTGTAGGAGGCACACTCCCTACTATTCCTACCATCCTTAGGCAGAACAACCACCAGGGCTTTCCAACATCGATGCCGGGAAGCTGCCAAGCTCCTTGGGCTCCAGGAATACCTCCAGAAACCTAGGGACCAGCAGCTACTTCTAGGTTTTATACATCTCTACCATGATCCCATGCACCCCAGGGGTTTTACCTGAGCTCAGTTCCTCAACAGCCCACTCTACATCATGTGCCTCCACAGTTGACCCCAAATTATTCCCTCTGCTCCTCCAACAACCCATTGAGATCCGCCGCTTCCAGACACAAGGCCGACCGCTCCACATTAAACCCACCCTTCTCAGCATACATACTGGTGTAAAACTCCTGAAACACGGCGAGGATACCCTCAGGGTCCGTGACCAGCTCGCCCTTGCCATCCCACACACCCTCACACGTTCATTGCCCACACTCTCTCCTAACCAGTCATGCTTAAAGCCTTCCCACCGTATCCCCCTCCGAGTGCTGCTTAGCGACATAACCAGCAAAATCATGGATGCTCAGTCTCTCTCTTGCCCCCTGCAATTCGCTCATGGCATCTGTCATGAGATCCTGCAAAATCTCCCCCTTGCCAGACCTTGTTCTAGGGATGCCAATTTACACTCAAGACCCAGAACTTCCGCCGACAAGACTCTGTGTTCCCCAAAGCCTTGCTGAAATACAGACCCCCCCCCAAGAAAGACCATAAGGGCTTCCCACACCGTGGCCCCTATTCGCAGTGGAGCCCCCGTTATGATCCAGGAACTGATGCGTCTAATCCTCCAGCGAGCACCAAAAGGCAACATCCAGCACCATCTTGTTGTCAAATCTCCACCTGGGCATGGGTGGCCTGGTACTCCTTCGTACAAACACCAGGAGTAATGGTGCATGGTACGAGAGAGTCCTATCCAGAAAGTCTGCATTCACAACCAATTAAAGCTCCTCCTACCCTACAAAAGCACAATCAATGCGCAAGTAAGAACCATGCACTGCCGAGTAGTAGGAGTAACTGCGCTCTTCACCATGCTGTGTCTGCCATGCATCCAGCAAGCACAAATCAGTTACAATTTTCGACAAAGTCTTAGAGGCGGCTCCCCTGGCACAGAGCTGAAATCCTGCAGCCATATGATCCAGTCTGCTCTGGGCTTGACTATTAAGTCCTGCATCCCACGCAGCACTCGGCTTGCACAGAGCGTACGTCTCCAGCAGAAAAAAAGAGCGTCCCATTAGGTGTCCCACTATGGCCACATACCTCCCCTTTATGTCAACCAGTGACTGCGTAATTCTCAGCCCTGAGGCCGCCCTTACACATATGAAGATCCGCTTGGAGTAGGAGGGAAAGGTGGTTCCCATCACTTGGCTCCCACCTTCTCCAACCCTTGAGCATCAAGTTGAGTCTCTTGGAGCATGGCCACATCCACTTTGTGCCTGATTACACAAGAGGTCACATTACTCTGCTTCCCCATATTATTGAGTCCCCGCAAATGCCAAATAATTACATTCGAAGCAGCCTCCGCCATACACTAGAGCACTCTTCCCCATAGATGTGAACATTGTTGAGATCATCATATGCATAGAAAAATAACTAACCACTAAAATGAACCTGTTTATCACACTTCCTCCCCCTACAACCCGTGCCCAAATCCCCCAAATATGGATGTAATCGAACACCCCCATCTCAAATGCAATAGCATACTCACCCTTAAATAAACCTCAAACAGAGATTCTTCCCCGAGTATCCAGAACTGGCCTTAACAAGGCCATATGAACGGACATGAGGCAGAATGCTAGGGCAGGACGCTCCACATCGCAGCCCAAGCCCGCCATCCCCTTCGCTGCCACCTCCTCATACCCTCCTGCACAGAGCAGAGCACTCTAGCCCCTACATATCCCAACTCCTTCATGAGTGCCCCACAACCCCTTGGAGCCTCCCACCACCATTTCAAAGCTGACCCCTCGTTCCCTGTTCAGTGTATCACAACCATGTCTCCTCCCTGCAGCACAACCACATACAACCAGAGAACAAGCCCCACAGAAACCCCTCAATTTCATGTATTAATCAACCTTCTCATGTCCCCTGTAGGTCTTGGTGTGGAGGGCAGCCAAGTTAACCTATTGCTCAGGATCACCCACCCCACCCAACCTGTGACCTTTCCCTCAGTGCCAAAGTACCATCCTCGCCTACACAATGCGTCTGGTCGATATTTCAAAGGCCTCACACGCTATCGGTGGGGTGATGGCCCCATGGGCCAGTCCAGGCGTGAACAAACAGGGAAGCAAGTGGGCACCACTAGTTTAGAAATTTTTATATATCCAGGTAGATGTAGAGGTAAAAAATGTATAATGGTAGATATTTGAATGGAGCTGGCTGTGACAAGTCTGGAGACACCCAGACTTCAAAATACACCAACAGCTAAAGACCAAGTAAGAATACAAGGTCACACAACCGCTCTCAAATAGGGCCCAGATCCGGGCATTCAATCAAGACATTCAAAAATATAGTTCTTATCAAGGTATCACAGAAGTACTTCAAGGTTGGTAAATAATAAAGATGAGGTTGTCAGTTGATTTTCATATAGTATTTTATCGGAAGAATAAAGCTGTCACTAATATTTCCTTAGTGAGGGAGCATTTTCCGCAACCCATATATATTTCAGACTAAAGCCAATGCATTTCGGAACATTTTTCCTTCATCAGGGCAAGTCTATGTAATTCAACATTGAAAAAATAATATGCCGATTATAATACACACAATACAGGCAGTGATATAAATAATGAAAACATACCGATCAGTAGCAAGTCCACACATGTTCATAAAATAGAGAAAAACAAAAATAGAGAAAAACAAAAATGTAACATAGTAAGTGGATTAATGGTAACCAAATACAAAATGAGAATCAGAACAAGAACTGGTTTTACCTTGGAAGATTTGTATGGGAGCTGACAAGCGTTAAAGCTGCCCACAGTAGGGTGCAGCGGTGCGGCATGCAGCAGGCAGCCGTAATGTTAACACGTACGTGTTTCAGAGTGAAGTCTGGTTGGAAACAAAGGTCGGGTTCAGAATGTCAGCGTGTCTGACAGGATCTGTGATAAAGGCAGTGTGAAATGGAAATGCTATCGAAAATCACGGCGAGAAAGTCGCGTACCTTAACGCATCTGGAGCACAGAAAAGCTCCTGCGTGTAGCCGCCGGGCTTAGATTCAACTGAGCAGTGTTTAGGCGTTTGCCTGGATGACCGCTCGTGTTAAAGTACACGTGACTCACGAGCACCATTAAGTGGCCGGTGCTCGCGGATCACGCTGCATACAGGTGTGGGCCTGCAACATTACATAAATTAACCAATTTAGAGGCATGCTAGGGTGAAATACATCCTAAAAATCAAATTTAGCTAGACCTAAAATGTGGAGATTTTCATAGATATAGAAAAAAACACTCAAATATGATGAACATGGGTGATGAAATAAACAAACAAGTGTGGATGTATCTAAAATATTGGAAGTAAAGCAGAAACCAAAACAAAATACAAAATGCAAGATACAAGTTTTAGCGGGATGCACTATGTTGAAAATTAGTGCATAGGCAAGGCTGGTACAAATATGCGCAGTCATGAAAAGTAAAGAAAGGTCAACAGACAGAATTCATTAGGCATATCCGCGTCCAAAGTGGTGTTGCCCACAGGAGGCAGCACCTTGGGTCCCAGACCAAGGTCCGGGAGGTTGGACGAGGAGAATACAAAGATCACAAGCAGTCCTAGTGATGCATGATGTCTTAAACGTTTTAAACATATTGGTCAGTATTGGTATGAGCACAACAGGAACATCAACAGCCAGCACAATAAGCGTGCAGAAATGGATTCAAATATAACAATGGTAATTTATCTCTTTGTTCAAACCATGGGGGACCAAACTACAGAGTTTATCGACCCAGAATGTTTCTCTACGATTAAGACGTAGGCCCAAGTCCTCGTGGGGATTGTTTCTAGTTAGAACCTCGAACACCAGGAATTTGATCTGGGACAAATGGTGGTTATTCGTGGCCCAATGTCGTGCCACAGCAGAGTTTGGATTGGAAATTCCGATGCAGGATCGGTGTTCGTTCCATCAGATCATTGCAGCTCTGGTGGATTGGCCCAAGTAATATTTTCCACATGGGCATTTAATGCCGTAAATGATGTTGGTGCTGTCACAGGTACCAAATGTTTTTAGAAAAATCTTTTTGCCTGTTCGTGGGTGAAAGATAACGTTTCCTTTGATTACCGAGTTGCAGTTAATGCAATGGAGGCAGGGGAATGTACCCATGCGCTGTGTGGACATTTTGGTTGGAGGTAATCTTGTCTGGACAAGTTCATCCCTAAGATTCCTGCTCCTCTGGAAGGCAAATACTGGTGGTTCACTAAATAGATCCTGGACTCTTGTGTCGTTCTTAAAAATGTTCCAATGTTTCTTGATTGTGTTCTTGATTTTGTTACTTTGAATTGAAAATTTCGACACATACACCGGTGATTTCAATTCCCTAACCGGTTTCTTTGAAGCAGAGAGTAGGGTGTCCCGATCGAGGCTATTGATTCTATTAGCAGCAAGATCCAGTTCCTAATAGCGGTAGCCTCTCTGACGAAATTTCTCTTTCATTACCAGTTGTTGTGCAATGCAGTCTTCAGGGTCACTAACAATCCTTTTCACTCGTAGTAGTTGGCTGAATGGTAGATTCCTGAGAAGGCTGGGTTGATGGAAACTCAGCCTATGGAGAAGATTATTACGATCGGTTGGTTTCCGGAATAATGTAGTCTTGTAGGTCATATCATTCACTGTAATTTGCACATCAAGAAATGTAATTTTCTCTCGTGATGATTCTCTGGTAAACTGTATCCGTGGGTCAATGCTATTGATATATTCATGGAACTCATCGAATCGTTGCTCAGTGCCTGTCCATACACCGAAGATATCGTCGATATAACGGGTCCAGGCGTGAACCTGCCAATGCTTCTGGCTCTCGCTCCATCCGATGGTCTAGCTTCAAGCCAGTTCCAAACCTCCGTTGGTTTGTGAAAGACCAAGGAGCACCCCTGGGCCAGCGCTTTCAGTTTTGCTCTCTCAATGGCCTCCTTACTGCATCATACAACACACTCTGCCTTTGCACCTCCTGCGTACAATCTGGGAAGACCATCATCTTTGCACTGCACACAGTATAGACTGAGTACCGCCTGGCGTCTTGAAAGATGGCATCCCTGTTCCGGAGGTTCAGAAGTCTCGCCACTACAGCCCATGGAGGTGCACGCACAGACGGTCTCCTTCCTGGACCCCTATGCACCCCTTTAATGGAGAACCACATTGAGAGGCCTTTCATTTTAAGGTGTCCACAAAGAGATTCTCCAAAAACAGCTCCATACTAGGGCCTTCCACCCCCTCAGCCACTCCTGACATTACTCCGCCTGGATCGGCCCTCTGCATCCTCTACCCTTTCCTCCAGTGCCCTAATGGCCACCGTGAGTGCATTGAGCCTGGACTGCAGACTCCTGCATTACCTCTAGTAGTCTTCCAGTTGTCATGGTGCCCTACGAGGCCGCAATGCCACCTGCCTCCTCTGGGACCTATTGGGCCTGCTTGAGCTGCCTGCCCAAGCCACTCATACACTGCCCCAGCTTCTGCTGCTGACCCTTGTCCATAGTGATACCATCCTCCCACCTGGGTCCCGCACACCATCATGCACTCAACTGGTGGAACCGCTACTGGGATGGCCCCCCTTGCCGGACCCCACACTTACTGGTCCCCAGCTTCAGACACCCTCACACCTCCCGCTTACAATACTGGATGTTAGCATCCAGCCAGGGATTCCGCACTGTGCCGTGTGGTGCTCTTCACAGCCCAATAGTTCTCAGAGGCCCAGGACCCAATCCAGGAATACCACTGGTGTGGGGTCCCTCAAAAAGTCCAGCATAGGCCCTTCAATGTCAATCCACTTCAACCCTCACCTCTGCCACCACGTTCATAGAGGGCTGTTCCCAAATGTCCCCCTCCTCTTATGGCAAGGTGCCCCTCCTCCCATTGCAGGCCTTGACAGCACACCTCCACCAAAGGCCCTCCGGGACCGGGCCCTTCAATCCACCATGCTGCAGTACTAAACTGCTCAGAGCTGCTGTTCCGTCACCAGCTCCTGCTTGAGCTGCACTGTATGAAGGGATCCTGCACCCGGCGCAGACTGACCGCACACTGCAGCCGGATTATTCTCTGGTTCCCTCTGCATCAGGGCCGCTTCGCATCGGGCCAGGTGTTGTGGCCTGCTCCCGGTTTACCGGAGCGGGCCTCATCATACGCCGGGACCAACCGACATGCAACAATGAACTGCGTCCAAGCAGTTCAGAGACAGCAGGGAGCACCCTGCATACTCCGTATCAATGGAGGGGGACACATGGGCTGGAGGCACCCAGCTAACCGCAGCCCCGGCTCTGGGGGCACCCAGGCCGGGGTTGCACCCATGGCCGTGATCACACGGCATAGACATTCCATTGGGACGGTGTTTCCCAGCAGGGGCACCGTCCGGATGCAGGGCCACACCAGTGGGACTTCTGCATGCAGTGTAGCACCAACATGGTGCAGACAATAATCACGCCAGAGTCAGTTCTTGTTCGACTGACGAGCCGGAAACGGCTCGTCCCTTTCATTGGGTTGGTCACATGGTTACCACCATGTGACCATTACACAAATCCCTGGAGCTATCATGCTCCCAGGAGGGGTGACATGCAACACGAGGCAGTCACTTGCCTGCACCCAGTCTTGCAGCCTCCACTTGCAACCAAACACCTGCTCCTCTGTGCAGGTGCCGCCACTACACCAGCACAGCCCACACCATCTGCCCAAGTTCCCAATGCCACTCCGTAATAACCCCAACAAAACATTTTCATAATGGGCCACCTCGGACCGGATCCTCAGTTTAGCTGCAGCAGGAATAGGCTCAGCGCCGCCTCGCTGACAGCCGCCGCGGCCCCTCCATGATCAGTGATGCGAGATAGACGCCCTCATCTGGTGCTTGCAGGCCGCTCACCATAGCTGGGGGCTCCTCCAGGTCCTTGCTCTAGCAGGTCCGTAGCACAGTAGACCCAGGCGACCACAAGCCATGCTGCCATGACCAGCTATCAAGCACCTGCCCACCCCCATAGGGGTTGCAGCGACACCAACACAGCCTGCACCGACTAAGCGGGCTCCAGCTGCCATTCCGTTGTTCACACCGCAAAACCATCACAGGACACCACTATCTTCTCTCGGTTCATGCTGGGGGCTCTCCTCACACCATCACAAATGCTCTGCCATGTAGAGATATAGGATCTCTGAAGATGTCTCGAGCTCTCTAGCACCCCCATCTTTGAAGCATTTTTAATGGTATCTCAGCAGGTTGTGTTCATGGAGGTATGAGCTGTGACGAACCAACTTCCGGGGCACCAGTGATCCAGGGATGAATATTAGTTTCTAAACCATCAACCAGCCTGACATCCCTAGTACACCAGAAGGGATCCAAAAAGATTGGAAACACAAGCAAATAATAAACCTCGTTGTCCAATTTTGGTAACATGAACGGAATGGCAGGCTTCTCTCGACAAGGTCGTGGTTCATTGGTCAGTTGTAACACAGCAAAAATACAATTATTACCCAATGATAAAAGGGACTGTCCAGTCAAGGTTGTATACGAATATAGCTTACTATTATCACAACAGACAGTTTTAGCACACTACAAAATACAACCCACCCTGTAAAGGAAGGCAGAGGACAGACAGTTTCAAAGAATGAAAATGGATGCACTCTGGAAACTGACAGGAGGGTAGTCGTAATAGTAATTAATTTCAGTAGTTCAAGGATACTTGATTTCAACACAAAGGGAGCAATGGGTCATGAAATGTAAATAGGGGCCTCCATAATAGGACCAAGGGGACAGAACCACAACGTACCTTGTGCTGTAGGAGTTCTTGGTGCTCAACAGGGTCAATTCGGTTTCAGGGTGCTTTGCAGCTTCTGAGATAGAGTTCAAAACAGGAGACAGCTGCGGGTATCAGGCAGCAGGTAGATCGGCGAGCGAAGCTGGATGGATGGCTGTAGGCTTGCCTAAACGGCGTCTCAGGGTCAGGAATCAGTGTCTCAGTGCTGGTCTGCGGTTCTGAAGCACTGGTCGAGGCATCTCGGGGGAGCAAATTTAGTGATTGCGGCTTAACAACAGTCAACGGCGCAGTCGTTTACAGCTCCATGGGCTCCACTGGCTTGAAAATTTCCTTTAAGTTGGATGACAGTAGATGCTTGTGGATGCACATCTCCTAGCTTCTTCACTGAGCTCATGTTGTCCTTTAAGATGGACGGCCCAAAGCTGAGGAGAGGGTTGCAGGCAGCTCCCTTGTCCTTGGTTTGGTTCAGAGGCTCTCTGGCATTTCCCACCTAAGAAGCTTGTTTGCAGAGCCTAGCAGGGCACGCTGTGTGCAGGCTGGATACCGGTTCTGGAGCTGCTGGATGGTCCTTTGGATTCAGTATCTCCCTTTGCCCCTGCGAGATGTTTAGGGGAGGGATCTTGCTTCCCTTTTGGAGGTCCTGGCCTTCCTTCACTGGCGGAATATGTAAGGCAGACTGTACCTTCAGCCAGGGTCCAATGATGAGTTCTTCTCGCAACTCATTGTGAATTCTTCAGATGATCTGCCCAAAAGAGGGGGTTGACCCTCTTTTAAAGCCAAATGGACCACGTAGATTGGTGTAGGCTAAGCCTACCTCAATGAACCAATCCTGGGTCCTCACCAACAATCTCCTGTATGCATGAGGTCATAACCACAGTGCTTTGCAACAGAAAAGGTAAAGGGGTGAAAATGTATAATACTAAGCCCCATCCTTCTTCCTGTCTCTTGTGGATCAAAGGGTCTCTCTCTCCCTTGAAGCTGCAGCAGGACCAGACATTCTGGCACCGTCAATCCATATACTCGTACCTTCTGAATGAGGTCCCCCTGTGGGGATCACTACTGTAATTCCCACAGTCCCAGACATGACATTTCACTGTCCATTGATAGTAAGGGCTGTTTGAAGTACTCTCTATTCATATGGTAATTATGTTAATTGCTGATACCAACTGCAAGGCTCACAACAGGAGAGGGTGGATCCATGCAGCCTTTTGTAATTAATTAGGCTGGCCATGGCAGGAGCAAGGTTTTGGACCTCCCCCTTCTGAGATGCATTGTGTATTCCACCTGTCAGATCCCAGCTAATATGTCAGGGTGGACTGCGCCTGTCGGCTGTATTCACCTCAAGTACATGGGTTTATGTGTATGTCGTGCGGTGAGCATAGGAAAATGTGTGCGGATTAGCCCCACACATTTTCCTGAGGTTGATCTACCATCATTCAACTTCAATTTCAGGTGAGCGCACCCCCACTGTGCGGATGGTCGAATTCCTCAATTGAGCAGTACGAGTATGGCAAAGCCCTGGATCCAAGCCGTGGCACTGGTCCCCATCGAGGGTCACAGCAGAGTGAAAGTGAACAGAATTTCTGGCTGCAGTTCAACTCAACAATATAGCAGTGAGGCATACTCTAGGCAGTAGGGACATCAGCGTCCATGACAGGAACATACAACTAGGCAGTGGTTGGAGCAGCAGGTGTGGCAAGCCAGGCAGCAGATCACCCTGATCAGACCCCACCTTTGCTGTATTAACTCCTCACCCCTCTTCCTTGACCAAGTCATTACACCATGAGCCTTTCATGCCTCTCGAGACAGGAATCTTCAGTATTTTTCTTCAATCTTATCCTCTGAATGCGGTGACCCTGGCTCATCCCCTGTAGTAGGCAGGGGATAAGGGCCACCACCAGCAGTCTTCATCTTGTTTTGGTATCCCTACAAAATATATGGCCGTTTGTCTCACCCTAGGCGATATTTTTGGCATGGATATTTTGTGGGAGCGGGGGTTGCACGCACATTTTAAAATAATGCAGGGGTTGCGGGGGAGTCCCCCGCAGGGTCCATGGGTTGATATCGAAAATATGACGAAACTTTTGTATCACAATATTTTTGCGGGGATATTAACACATGGAACCCTTGTTTTTACTTGTGTTACGACAGGCAGATCCTTTCCATTGCAGTTGCAGGACTATTTAGCGGGTCCTCGGCCTACAAACCTATGTTCGCTTGGTCAGCCTGCAGGGGGCCGGATGGTGATCCTGCAGAGAGTCCCAGTTAGACGCCCTGCTTGGCAGGCACAGTTGCGGGATCCTTTGCTCCCTCCCAGTTTCCTGGTGCACGACATGACCAGCACCAGACTGAAGCTGGGCAGGGGCACGTATTGGGCCAAATCCAGCACCACTGGTAAGAGCAGGAAAGGAACAGGGGTCTCAGGCTTGTGTTTGTTATTCTTGCTTGGTGAGAATGTTAGCATTAGGGAGCCCTGAGATGGCACATCCTCCTACGGAGGGGGCATAGGTCACGTTCCCGCTCCTCTCCAGGTGGCCGGAAGGAATAGACATATGCGAGGATCACCAATCCAAGGCTCGCTCTCACATGGGCAAGCCCCAGAAGGATGGAGGACCCTCCCCATAGGGCTGAGCGTCTCCCACAGAACCTGCTTTCATTGTTTTGTTATGAGAAATTTCACAAATATTGTTTTACGAGGGATTCCGGAATGGCAGCTATCAGATCAGCAGCTTGACCTGGAAACTGTTGCTCTCCCCAGACAACAGATATTCCTCAGACCAATAGAGTACAAGAAAGAGTAAAAGAAGAGTGAATTAGCAGAAAACCCGATCCTGAAGAAGGCCAAGCAGACCAGGTCCAACCTAGACATATAAGTGGAGATCCTAAACTCTAAAGACATCTATACCGTACTCCTAAAGGTTGCCCAGGATGCTGGAGATGTTAAAACAACCTTGGGTAAACTATCCTGGAAGGAGACTCAATTCGAAGATAGAATGTTAAGCGTGTAAAAGAAATTGGAGTTTCTGGCTGCTGTAATGGCTGGGAGTTTCAGAGCCTTCAGGTGATGGATGAGATGCGAACCCGAAATACTGAGCGGGGCGTAAAGAGCAGATGCCTCAACCTGTGGCTGGTTGGAGTGGCAGAATCAGAAGCAGATTAAAGAGATATGAATGAATGTGCCTTAGAGATTTTGGCAGAGTTCTCCTGGAAGAGGATAACAACCCCCTTGGAGCTGGACTACACATACAGAGCAGGAAAGATAAGAAGTTAAAGGCGGTGTCAGATTATAATGACTGTAACCAGATTTAGTACAAAAGATAAGATCCTAAGAGTGGCCAGGGAAAGGGGTTGAGTGCTGATGACCTGTCGCCATATAGCGTGGTATCCCCAAGGCGGTGGTCGAGAAGAGGAAGCACGTTGGAGAGGCAAAAGCTCTCACTAGGAATCGTAAAATTAGGACCATGCTCATGAATCATGCAATATTGAGGATCTCTCTGCAGGATGGTATCAGGAGCACTTAAGACCTTAGCGCAGCATAGGTGTGGTTGAGAAGGACCCATATGGAGCCTATGTAAGAGGAGATCATATGGACCCCATAATTGTTATAAGGCCACACAGCCTTGCATTATGAAAGCCCCCGGGCCCCCCACAGATAGACTCTCACGTGGGCATTCCATCCGGGCTCCACCTGCACTCTGCGGCGCATGCGCAGGACTGCCCCATTTATTCCCCGCAACAGAGTTGTGTCACTCCGTAGCGGGCGTCACATGACCATGTCACTACATTCCTCCTTTTTCATAACAATGAACATAACATGCACACCACACTTGTTATCACTCTTAACACATAAAAGCAATGCAGTTAACTTCAACAATAAACCACACCAGTCTCTGGTTTCTTCCGGTGCAACATTGAGAGCATGTTAATTGTCCACCACATAGTCCTTCAGATGTGACGGACGGTACCTGGACTCCAGTAGGGGATACCTCCTGCCTTTGTTCCCTCAGTATTCTTCTTCTATCCCTGGGCCAGTATCTGTCGGCTCTGACAGACTCCATGCTTCATCAGTATTTTGGTCAGTCTCACTCCGTAGGGGGCTTAGGTCGACTGGAGTCCTGGCACTGAGCCTCTTGAAAAACTAGAGTTCCTGATCACTGACGTCCTTCTATCGGATGCAGTCACCATGGACCCTTTTACTCCTACCACATCCAGTGGCTGTGGGTCATAGGGCAGTGAGATTTTGCCTTCCGGGTGCCAGTTCCTGACCAGCACCTCATCACCCAGGGATATGTCTGGGGGATGCAGTTTCCTCCTGATGTTCTCCCTCTCGTTGTGCATCCTTCGCTCTTCGGCCACCTGCTCTTTGTCAATCCCCCCCGGTTCTCTGTCCCCACTGCCCGGAAAACCCACAAGGGCACCTTCTGAATAGCACTTCTGTAGGGGCAACTCCTGTGGAGCAGTGTGGAGTGGCCCTCTATTCCCTCAGTTATTCATATAGCACGCAATGCAGGTATTGCCTCTGCACATGGGCATTCCTGAACACTTTGTTCAGAGTCCGCATGAAATGCTCGGCCTCCCCATTCGCCATGTGCCACAACGTATGAATCTTCCTGTGCTTGACTCTGCACCCATTCAGAAAATTCACAAAAAAAACTCAAAGCAGGCCATTGTCGGTGCATACTTCTTCCAGGAACCTGTGAAATGCAAAATCCTTCTCCACCACTGGTATGATGTTTTCAAATAATGTCAATTCCATTAATTCTATCTCCGGATATCTGCTCCATTCATCAATGGTCACTAGGAAGTGCATGTCTCTCCCTATCAAACCAAAATCCCTGTGCACCACTTCCTACGGTCCAGTACCCCTTTGCATCAACTCGATTTGGGGTTCTCTCGACATGGGGGATGCAGCTTGACACCACACACAATTCCTCACAAACTCATCCACCAGCAGTTCCAAGTTGGGGAACCACACCTTCATCCTCAACCGGGACTTGGTCTTGAAGACCCCTGATGCCCTTGATTCAAAAGTGTTATGACTTTTGTAATCAGCTCCGACAGCACGACCATCCTCTGGCATCTCAACAGCAGCCCCGATTTCATAAATGACAGTACATTCCTCACCTTCCACATTTGTTCCAGTGATACCTTTGCATCTGGTGTGCATTTGTCTAACACCACCAGTGCCTATTTCCACTCTCCTTTGTTGATGGCCTCCCGGAGTAGGCAGAAACACTCATCTCCGGCGTTGCAATCTGTCTGCTCTTGCACGGACATGGAGTTTGGAGTGTTGGATTCCACCACCAGCCTGACAAATTCCTCGACTTCTATCCCTCCATTCCCAAACTGCACTCAAGATTTCCCAGGATATTTGGACAGATAATCAGCAGTGTTGTTTGCCCCCGGCCGGTACACCATTCATCGTATTCCAACAAGGCTGGCATCCACCGCTCAATCCAAGCTGGTGGCTTCGATGATAATCCTGCCATAATTGGTAACAATGGCTTATGGTCTGTCACCACCGTCACCGGTTTCCCCGACACATATAGCCTGAAATGTGTCCCCCCTCCAGAGCACTGCCAGTGTCTCCCGTTCAATCTGGGAATACCACTGCTCTGTGTCCGTCAAGGCTCTACTTGCGAACACCGCAGGTTGTACGTCACCCTTCGAGCTGTGCTATGTCAGCACCGCTCCAAGTCCAAAAGGGCTTGCATACACCACAATCTCTGAAGCTACAGCAGGGTTGAAAAACGCCATAGTGCAGCCAGCCATCAGGGCTGTTTTGATCTCTTCAAACCCATTCTGTTCCAGTGGCCCCACTGTCATGCACGCTCTTTCTTCGTCATATTTCGCAGTGGCTCAGACAGCATTGCTAGATTCTGGATGAATCGCCCACAGTATGTTCCTATACTGAGAAAGCTTCTCACCTCCATGACCGACTCCAGTGGTTTTGCCTCTTTGATATCTCTCACTTTCTTGGGTCCAGCGAAGAACTAAATCTTTTCCTTGAAGAATTCACATTTCTCCTTAAGGCAAGTGAGCCCCAGTGACCGCATCCTCTGCAGTGTCATCGCTAGCCTCTCCATGTGCTCATTCTTGGACCCGCCAACACCAAAATGTCATCACTGATGTTAATCACTCCGCCCAGGTCGGCCAGCACCCCACATACAATGTTTTGGAAACCTCTGCGTTCGCCGATACACCAAAACTGAGTCGCTTGTACCTGCATAAGCCCTTATGAGTTGAGAAAGTTGTGATGTACAGACACGCGGGGATCCAGGACCACCTGATTATAGTCCGCCTTCAGGTCTAATTTGGAGAACAACCTTGCCCCTTGTAATTCTGCAATGATGTCATCCAGTGCGGGCATGAGGTGCCTATGCCACTTGATAGCCTTGTTGGGCAGACGCATGTCTACACAGATCCAAAATGACTCCGGCTGTTTCGGGTTCCGTGCCACCACTATCGGTGACACCCACAGGGTTGGCCCCTCTACTGTCTCAATGATGTTGATCTCCACTAGGCATTCTATCTCCTTGTCCACCTGGTCCCTAAGATAAAATGGGACCCTCCTGTGCTTAAGGGCCACTGGGCGGATGGATTCATAAATAAGAAGTTTCACTGCATCCCCTACCAGTTGTCTAACGCCCACAAACACCTCTTCAAACTTCCACAGTAACTCTTGAATGTCCTCCACGTAGACCCCATATGTGAATCTGACAATCTTGAGGGCCTTGGCCGTGGCAGAGCTAAGTGTTCTTGCTGACATCGTTAACAAAAAATATCACCTTGATGGTGTTTGGCCCATGACCCACTCTCAAGACAAATGCCCCTTTAAGCGGCAGCGGCTGTTTACCACCGAAGGTGAAGATTCTCACTTTCGCCAGGCCAGTGCTGGTGGGCCTGACAGCCCCTCATAATGTTCCATGCCCATCACACTCACAGATGCCCCTGTATCTATCAGTACGGGGATCTCATACCCATCCACCGACACTACACATCTTGGCTGCCTCTTCTTCTTGCCTTTGGGGTCGCCGAGACAGGAGATGAAGAACACGTCTTACTCCTCATCATCTGGGTCAGGATCATGGTTCGTTCTGCTGGTCCTCATCTTGATCCACCTGGACCAACCTCTGGGATTCGTCTCTGAGCAGACATGCCCATCTTGGCAGGTCCTGTTGGTGTGACGACTGGCCCCGGGGCTTTGCACATGCGCACAAAATGATTGACCGCCTCACATCTCCCACACACTCGTCCTTTTGCAGGGCATTGAAGCACGTGTGGGAGGTTGTATCTGCACAACGTTCACTGAGCCAGCCAGTGTTTCTGGTCCCATGTCTCTTCTAGGGCCCATTCCGCGCGGAACGCTCCAGGCACCTTGCTTGCGCCCTATCGTGCAGAGATCCTCCAGCTTCAGCATCTTCATGGCCTCATCCATTCTAGAAGCCCTCATGTACACAAGTTCATAGGATCGCCCCATTTCCAGAATGTGCACCAGGGTGAGCCCCGGTTCCCTCAGTATCTGTTGCTGCAACTTTCCTGAGGCACACCCCTGAATTAACTGATTGCGCACCATCTCCTCCTTCTGATCAAGCACATGTGGCCGCTAGTTGCCTCAGCTGCCTTGGAATGAGTCCAGCGTCTCGTCGCCCTTCTATTTGCCCGTGCACATTACGAACCTATCGTAATCCAAGTTCATCAACAGGATGAAATGGTCCCTCAGAGAGTCCTTGGCCGCCCTATAGGAGTAATCCACAGGCCGCAAAGTCTCAAAAAGCTTCAACACAGCTGGTCCCACATCATACAGAAGTGTCCACTTCTATAGCTGGTCATTCACCTCCCCATCCGCTGCAAAGTACTTCTAAGGCGCTTCAACCACAAGTTCCATCTCGGGCCCAGAGCCGCTGGAACCTCAGATACATCAAATTCTGGCATGGGAGCCAGTGCCCCCAGCTGACGATGTACGTGGACCACTTCCAGAGCCCCTGTGGCCGGCACCTGGTCATCCGCAATGCTGGCACAGAACACCACTCAGCAGCGTCACACTGTGCGCACAGACACCACCCCGTAAACAGCGGGCCACAACCCAGCGTGACCGCGTAAGGGATCTGTGCAGGAGTGACTCGAAAGACCAAAGAGCAGGTACAAAATTTCAGGAGAGGGAGATAAAGAAAAAAAACCTCAGAAAACTCCTCTTGCAGAACAGGAGAAAAGAGAATAAAAAAATCTTAGTTATTTATTTATTTTAAATTGCACCAGCTCGAGTTCTCCAAATATTGTCCTGGAGGCGCACGTGCACTTCCCTGGCTGGGAAGCCACAACCTCCTTCTTGCTGGTGTGTTACTGGGCGTATCTCACCTTCCCCTTGTGTACTGACACAGCTGCCGAGCGGATTGATTGTTCCCTGATACCTTAGTCAGCTCAGCTGATCCAGCACGCAGGTCCGTGTGAGCAATCTGCTTGTCGCCATTGTTATAAGGCCACACGGCCTTGCATTGCAATACCCCTCAAGCTCTCCACAGATAAAGTCTCACACGGGTATTCCGTCCAGACTCCGCCTGCACTCTGCGGCACATGCGCAGGACTGCTCCATTTCTTTCTATTTCTTTCAAATTATCGAATGCGTGGGCGGACCCACGCAGGCGCTTCCCCATCCAAAAGGATGATGTGCACCTACCCCACCAATCTTACACACAGCCCTCACATTCTCATAACTCCTCCCTCCGCCCCGTCTGCCCCACAAAATCTAGCAGCACACTGCTCCACTCTCTGCCTCTCACCCCGACTCCTCCCAGCAAAGCCTTCCCACTCAGTTCAGCCACTCCCAGCGCAGACATCCGAACCCTCATCAACTCTCTCTCCTCGACATGCCTCTCACGCGCTTCCCCACTTGAAACAGACTGTCATTCAGCCCCACATGCCCTATCCTCAACCGGTTAAGCATAACCTCCACCCGCCTCCTCCATTCCAGTTTCCCTGCATTCACCTTCAAAGACACTTTTTCACGAACACCAAACATCCACCTGCCCTTCACCCCACTCTCCCACCTCTCCTGCCACTCATCCATAACCCGCTTCACCACCACAGCATTCACCTCATCCACACTCAAAGGTATCCTCACATCAACCGTTCCTTTCCTCATACCCGCACCCGCCGCCAAATCCACCAACTCATTACCCAAAATGCCACTGTGACTGGGAACCCACGCCAACTCCAGATCCATCCCCCCATGCGCACACCGATCAATCTTCCTCCTGATGTCCAAAATCACATCTTTCCTATCACCATCCTCTGCCACAATCGCCTGCAACCCACTCAATGAATCCGAAAACACCACCACCT
This sequence comes from Ambystoma mexicanum, assembly GCF_040938575.1. Taxonomy (NCBI): domain Eukaryota; kingdom Metazoa; phylum Chordata; class Amphibia; order Caudata; family Ambystomatidae; genus Ambystoma; species Ambystoma mexicanum. The sequence continues at coordinate 108,661,728 of NC_090923.1, forward strand.
TCTCAAACCCCAACTCGCACACCCTATCAATCGCCAATGCAATTGCCACCACTCAGCCATACAAATCGACACGTCATTCGTCAGTCGCCCCACCTTATACTCCCCAGTGCTTTCCAGATAATACGCCATACCCACTCTCCCAGACACAGGATCCTTCGAACCATCCGTGAACACCTTACACCCTTCCTTCCCTGCCACATACGCCTGACCCAAAGCCTTGATCTCACCCCGCAAAACCCGCTTCTTTGACACTACACGCGCAAACTCCAAACACACCTTTGGAGACCCCATCATCCACATCGGCCATCTCACCAAATCCGTGCCGTCACAGCCAACAACTCGCCCATACCCCACTGCACCCCCTTCTCCCACATGTGAAATCCCAAAGTGCCCCCCTTCCTCCTCCACCGGTCCCTATAATAGTCAAACCTCCAATTATACAGCAAACATTCACGCACCGGGTGAGCCACACTCTTCACACTGCACTTCACCCACCACCTCATATTCAAAGCATCCCTCCTCAACCCCAACGGCATCACCCCCACAAGTACCTGCACCGCATTCACTGGAGAGGACCTCATCACACCCGAACACACCCTCAATGCCCTCGCGTGCACCCTATCCAACCGCAGCTTCTGACTCGCCGTGAAACCCACTGCCACCTGACATCCAAAATCCATCACACTCAAAATCAACCCCTTATACAACATTCGTAAACACTTCTGCTGCGCACCCCACTCTTTCCCAGTCACCGCCCGCAACAAATTCAACCAACATTTACACTTATCCACCATACCAACCACCTGCAAATTCCAGTTCAACTTCCTATCCAAAATCACCCCCAAGTACCGAAACTCTTCCACGCTCTTCACCCTCACACCTTTCAAAACCAAGTCCAACTCCTGCTGCACTCTTCTCCTCAAGAAAACCATACTCACACTTTTATCCACAGACACCGAAAAGCCCCATTTCCCACACCACTCCTCCATACGCACTATCGCAGCTTGCAGCCGACTCTGCACCAACAACAAACTCCGCCCTCTTACCCATACCACACCATCATCTGGGAAGAAATCCACCTGACACCCGATACCCACCAAAGCCCGAATCAACCCATCCACCATCACATTGAACAGCATCGCACTAATCACACTCCCCTGCGGCGTCCCATTCTCCATCTTCCAAACCTCAGACATCTCCCCCCTCACTCTCACCTGAAAGGTCCTATCAGCCAAAAACACCCTAATCCACCGAAACATCCTCCCCTTCACACCCATCTCCAACAGTCTCACCAACAACCCACTCCTCCACACCATATCATATGCATTCTCCAAATCTAAAAAGAACGCCCCCACCCCCGCTCCCAATCGCACAACGCCTCCTCCACACCAGTCACCAACCTCACTAACGGATCTGCCACCGACCGATTCCTCCTGAACCCACTCTGAAAATCACTCAAACACCCATTCGACTCCAAGTAAAACCCCAATCGCTCAACCATCATCCGTTCCATAACCTTACACAGCACAACAGTCAGCACAATCGGCCTATATGACTTACACTCCGTAGGGACCTTGCCACCCTTCAAAATCGCCACCACAATCGTTCTTTTCCACAACCTCGGCAAAACTCCACTCTTCCAGATCTCATTGAACAGAGCCAACACCTCTAACTTAAATTCCACTGGCAACTTTTCCAAAAATACATACGTGATCCCATCCACCCCTGGACTAGACCACTTCCCCTTCCGAGTCGTGTTTGGATCTGACCTGGGTGTCTGCTGCGATTGCGGGTGAATGCGATTGGGAGGTGCGTGAAGATGGGGATATGAGGAGTGATCATTCTGGCATTTTGGTGACTGTGAGGGGTGAGGTAGGGGTCAGGTCCTTGATTCATGGGTGTCGGTTGAATTTTAGGAAGGCTGATTGGGAGTTGTATAAGGGATTGTGTCAGGAACTGATTGTTTCTCAGTATAGGGATGGGGTGGTGGATGAATGGAATGAGCATCTGGTGCAGGGAATGAGAGCGGCGTCAGTGGCGGCAGTTCCGGAGGTTGTGAAGGGGAAGGGTGGGAAGATCGAGGTTCCTTGGTGGTCGGTGGAATGTTCACGGGCTGTGGCTGTGCGTAAGAAGGCTAGGGCCAGGGCGGTGAGATCGGGAATGTTGGAGTATTTGTTGGCATATAAGAAGGCTAAGGCGGTGGTGCAGAGAGTGATTGGGGAAAGGAAGCGTGGATATTGGAGGGGCTATTGTGGGTCCCTGAGGAGTAATTCTGGTGTGGGTGAGGTTTGGAAGCAGTTTAAGCGGATGTCCGGGTTGATAAGGCCACAGGGCGGCATGTCTGTGCTGTTGAAAGGGGTGGAGGTGGTCAGTGAGGATGGGGAGAAGGCGAATTTGTTGGGGGAGTATTTTGCGGGAGTGCACAGTTCAGGGAACTTCCTGGAGGCAGTGAGGCTAGGTATGGGTGTGGTTGAGGAGGAGATGCGGGAGTTATTGGCAGATGTTGGGCCTTGGGAAGAGCAGTATGAGGCTTCGTTTTCTATGGTGCTCCTTTTCTTCCTCGCAACGGAGTTGCATCACTCCGTTGCGGGCGTAACGTGACCACATCACCACAATAATGATAATAGCAGAGTTGCTTAACCCCTGCCCCCATTGGACAAGTGCAGGCTTTGGGAAGAGCAGTATGAGGTTCCGTTTTCTATGGTGCTCCATTTCTTCCTCGCAACGGAGTTGCATCACTCCGTTGCGGGCGTAACGTGACCACATCACCACAATAATGATAATAGCAGAGTTGCTTAACCCCTGCCCCCATTGGACAAGTGCAGGCTCCTACCAATGCTGTATTGGAATGAACCTCATGGATTGGAAACAGATTACCCTCTTCATTCCCCCGGGCATTAACCCCTAATGGATATAGGTGACGTTAACTTCAACATTGATTTTTTAACAATATGCATCTTAATGCAAATTGCCCTTAATTTATGGACAAGATGGCACAACTGCCCACAGGAGTTAAACGGCTTACATGCGGGCAGTACGCTTCTAGTGCATGGGCCTGGAGCTCGAGTAATGGAAGCAGAGCACAGAGACACACATCGCAGAGTCAGGAGAGGCACGCACCAAGGTCCTTTACTCTGCGGGCCAGCGTGTGCCACTCTAGATGGAGGGCACCTGATGCAATGAAGGTTGAGGGTTCCTCCAAAGTCTGTGAACAATGAGAAGGACAGGAACTGGACACTGCCGTGAGCCACCAGCAGAGAAGTGCAGGTCTATTGCAATAACATCAGTCTTTACTACATGCTGGAAATGATTTCTGATGGGGATAACGGGAGGGTGGCGACCGGGAGGGATGATGAATGATGGGGATGGGGTAATACATGTGTTAGGGGTTATTCTGAAAAGTCTGGGCCCAATGAAGGCATTGGTGAAATGGGATGAGTGATTAGCTATTATCATTGTAAATGTAGGAAAAGAGATGATTACACCCTCGGTAACATAGAGGCGAGGGTATAGACTGCTCTCTTCTTTTTAAAGCTCACCACAGTGATTACACACGAAGAAGATAAGGAGGGTAGGGTAGTTACAGCACAGTTAAAGCTACAGGAGGCTGAGGGTAATGCTGTGTTTACTAGTTCAGCACAAAATTTACAAGAGAACTCAAAAGACAACATTCTTTTATGGAGAGAATTCAGCGAGGTCTTAGACACAATGTTGGACACGAGTGGAGATAGGGTCGACAAGTAGGAGTATCAGGGGCCATAAAATCTAAACATTTCCGCAGTAATCAAATTTATGATTACATGGTGATTGGCACATCCTACAGCGAGAAATTATCGTTTCTACAGATGTTTTTTTAAAATATTATTGTTATTTAATAACACGCCTAATACCATACCTGAGTTTGGTTTCTAAGCGCAGATCCGAACCTCTGTACGTTGCCCCCGTGCTATCTCCATTCAAACAGTTTATATGTTTACTCCTAGATAGACTTCATACTGACCTATGGAAGAGTCACCCACAATTGCCTCAGGAACGAAATCGATTTCCACGTTTCTGACCGTGCGCCGATCATCTCGTCAATCGCCCTACATTTTGTGGTTAGAAATCCCTGTCATGGAAATTGAACATTCATTGCTGGGAAATGACGAGATGAAGGAACAAATAATAAATGAGGCTGTGGCATTTATGAATGTGAACATGAACGGTGTCATGAGCGAACAGGTTATGGAAGGCTTTCAAGTGCTTCATGTGCGACCTCTTGATTGGTTTATCTAATAAGTCCAAAGCAGACAGGAACAACGAGACAAGAACACTTGGGAAAGAGATTTAGAGACTGCAGGTGGATGTTGAGAGCTGCAAAATGGGTGAAAGGCAGAGAGAGGATGTTGGCAAAAAATACAACCTAAACAGACTTGACACAGAAGGTGGAATAGGTCCAGTTCAGGATGTGGCATACCTCTAATGAGTACAGGGGGAAGTGCAGCCAACTATTGGCACACTGATTGAGGATACTGGCCAATGAGGGAGCTATCTGTGCAATCCAACTATGCCAGGAGGCAATTTCATACGAACCTGTAATGCTCAATGGAGATTGTATAACTTTCATTAAAAGCTATAATTGGCAGATTCAGCGGAATGAATTGGGGGAATATATCCTGGAGGTGTGTCTACCAAAACTAAAGCAAATTGACAAAATGGAATTGGACAACAAACTAATGAGGGCGGTGGCTTGCCTGAATGCTGCGACGTGCCCCGGCCCAGATGGGCTTCCCCCGAATTTTATAGGATCATGCCCAAGACTTTCTATGATGCACTCAAATCAATGTACAAGACTTCACTAAGGAAAGCCGGTTGATGGCCTTGGTTCAGAAATCGAACATCCCAATGCTGCTGAATAAAAGGAAAGGAAGCCACACTAGCAAGCGGATTCAGACTGATCAGCCAATGAACACAGACTATAAGATCAGGGTGAAGAGACTAGAGAAGATCCTACCATTATAGATGCAAACAGACGGGCTTTGTGCTTCAGTAAATATGAGAAAGTTAATACTCACCATAATGTAGGTTTGGATACAGGCTTCTTAATAGACGCAGAAAAGGCTTTTGACCGCATTGAGTGGAGGTTTCTGTTTAGGACACTGGAGGAGATGGGTTTCAGTCAAGGCTTCATGGGGTGGATCTGGGTGATATACAGCAACCCAACAGCCTCAGTTATCATGAATGGCTTAGGCTCCCGGACTTTTAAACTGGATCTTGGGACAAGACAAGGATGTCCTCTCTCCCCACTACTCTTTGTGCTGACACTCCAACCACTGGCGTTTTGGATTAGTGGGGTCGGGCAAAGAGAAGGCACAAAATATGGCATATTGTCGTAGCTATAGGTGGATGACCTTTTCTTGGTCAAAGAGTGAACCTCTGCCAATCTCATTGTGATGCCAGAAGGATGACGGCGTTCAAACTGATTTCATTTGGCTCCTTGTTAAACTGAAATGCGTTGGCATGTGGTACACAACTGATCTGGGAGACGTGATTATGGTGCATATGTCCCTTGCATTGGTATCCCTAATGATCAATCCGGGTAGATGGACAACCATGAATTTAACTCTCCGGTGGAAGGTGATTTCTATGAACTTGACTGCAGCCCCAAGGATTAACTATATCCTGATGATGGTACTACTCACTTGGGGAAATAAGTGGTTTTGGGAACAGGATAAGGTGGTCAGAAATCATCATGAGATGCTGGGAGTAGAAGTCATTATTGAGAGGTCAAGAGCCAAACACTGTGGGGAAGTCCTCATTTGGCTTAACCAGAAACTCACATTTAATAATTCATTGCTTTATTGACCAGTGTGGCACCTGACTGGAATATGGTGGTTATATGACCTAATAGTAGATAGGAAAGTGGTCCCCTTTGAGGTCCTGTGAACACAGAATGGGATGGACATATAGTGAATACAGAACATGGAAGAATGTCACTGGGAGAGGCGAAGACAATATGGAGGGTTTGGCGGGTAACCCTGTTGCAGATAGGATGTCTGGACCATATGGCCTCCACGATTTACAGTCTTCTCCAAAGGTCAGGGATACGCAATGCCAAACTCTTGGTGGAATAGTCTCAGACATAAGGGCAGGTGGTTCAAGAGAAGAAGGGGACCGAGATATTTATTTATTGTGCATTTGTAAGGCGCTTATACATCAAGTAAATTTCAAAATGCCCACTGGACAGCAGGGAGGGAACGTTGGAATGAAAATCAAATATAACAATGAAAGGTCGAGACAGACCTACTAGGCTGTCCAGTCATTTGGTCGACAGACAAATGGTCGACAGACAAAAGTTCGACGCAATTTGGTCGAAAGACAAATGGTTGAATTTTTTTTTTATATATATATATTTTTCAGGTTTTCGTTTAGGTAAAAAAAAGGTTTTTTAGCAAAAAAAGGGGTTTGGGGGGACCCACCCAAAAAAAAATAAATGTGAAAATACAAAAAAAAAAAAGAAATTCGACCATTTGTCTTTCGACCAAATTGTGCCGACCATTTGTCCTGTCGACCATTTATTTTCGACCAAATGACCTGTAACCACCTACTAGGCCTTGCGAGCATTCAGAACATGCAAGTGCATATAGAGAGAGATGGGATGAGGGACTGCGGTGTGGGAGGGAAGTGCTAGGGCGTGAGCAGCTGTAAGTGACTAGCTGAGTGGTCAGCTGCCATTAAATAAGTAAGTGCAAGCCTGTGGTGGCATAAGCCAGTGGGTGCCAAGGCAAGTGCCGGAGTGGGCAGAGGCTGAAGGTGATCGGGTGAGGGAGGCCATGGCCCAAGAGGTCACATAAGGTCCCTGGTCACCAATCTCAGCAACTGTGGGTTTTGGCAGAGCAGGGAGGAAGGGAAGGAGGAGGTGACAAGGAAAGTCTTGAGGATCTTCTGGAATTTGAGGTGATCCGGCTCAATACGGAGAGGAAGGGGAAGTCTGTGCCATAGGAGGGAATAAGCTGAGGAAAGAGATTGGCCACCTGCTCCCTGTTTAGCGAAACGCTTGACACACACACAGATGGTGCCGGAGGAGCATAAAGATCTGGAGGGAGAGTATTTAGTGAGAGCAAGTTGTAGATAACGTGGTCCCTGGCCACAGACAGCCTTATGGATGATATAGAGGGATTTGGATGTGATCCTTGCAGCAACCGGGAGCGAGTAGAGTTTTTAGGGCGAGAGAGATGCAGTCCCTGGCTTTGAGGCCAAGGATACGTCTTGCTGCCCTATTCTGGATTAGCTGGAGGGGTCGTAGAGAGGAAGAGGGTATTCAGAAACACTAAGCTGATGCTGTGGAATATGAAGGTTAATATGTGTTAATATGAAGGTTTGCCGGATAGAATGGCAAAGAGCAGTGATTGAGGCGTTTGCTGGGGAGGCCATCATAGGAGTGGAATGCTGGAACACATGATGTTTGGATGGAGGTCACATCGATGATCAACACTGCACTGAGAATGGATTTGGAGTTTGACTTTGAGACATTGGTAATGGGGATGCGATTCTTCAGCAGATGAGCTGATATACCCACAGGGTGGCGGGCTGTTTGAAGCGGCCATGGCGGCCAAGAAGGTTGATAATGAGACGATGGATGTCAGTGAAACCACCAACGAAGGAGAAGTGGAGAGTCATATTGGGGAGCCAGCAGGCCAGGAAATGATTTGAGAACATAAGGTCGCGTTCCCTCCTAGTGAGATTGAAACAGTTGACTTCTCTGATGTAAAGAATCGAGGCAGATTGTGGTGGAGGGAGGGGGTTAGGGGATGTACCCTGGCATGGCTCTGTTTTCATGTGTGATACTTTACTGGCTTGTTTGTCTTTACAAAATGATCAAATGTAAATTAAAAATGAAATGATTTTCATAAAACAGCTTGGTTCTGGTCCCAGAGGGCGGGAGTAGAATTGTTGCCTGCCAGACCATTCTATTAGGTGTTCCCATGTCTGTAAGAAACACTTGAAGCAATGAATTGTGTTGGTAGAGTGCCACATTTCGGCTGCCGCTCCATTGAATGTGCTTGTGCCGCACGCTGATGCGTTCTACTTGGTCTATTCTGCACACTCTGCAGATGGGAAGCATAAATCTGGATGCAGTTACAATGGAATAACTCTCCCTGAATTCTGGTCTCTGGCAAGCTCACAACGGCAGGATCCCACAACCCCCTGTGGACCTGTCAAATGCAGCGATGCACAGGAGCACCCTGGAACCCTTTCGGGCATACAGCATCACAGACAGCTTAACTAATGGGCCATGCAAAGCTGGGGGCACACAATGCTGCTGGCCTTGGATTGCCCACTGGGCATGCATAGCTAGGATGCTCCGAGCCATAGGGAAACCTTGGCTCCTACACAACACAGAGTGCCCATGAGCGTTTACCCATCAGAGTATTGCAGCTGAGGGAGTAGACAGGTTTTTGATTGGGCACGGATTTAGTTACTCCATAATGGGTGGCAGGTTGATGCCCTGACACCCATTATGGATGAACCACCACTGAGCTGTGCATGGGGCCCTCAATACAAACACTACAATGCGATTGATGAAAGCTCTGAATTAAGCGTAACCATTTGCAACTGCCCCAGGCAGCCTCCACTTCCTCGCTCTAGCCTGCATGGACCACCCATGTGCAAATCAGCCTTAGTTCTGGGGCTGAGGCTCCAGTAGGACGTTGCGCTGCTTTTCTCCAAGTGGAATTCTGTCCATCTGTGCTCCGTGTGGATTGTCCGTTGTGCTGGTAGTGTGGCTCCGGTAACAACTGACCATCCCTTCCTTTAGACTGAGAAGGAGAAGGTGTTGCTGGTGCCTCATCTCAACAGGCTGCAATGCCACCATCACTTTGTATAGGGTATGAGCCAGTTACAGGAGCTTTCACCTGCTAAGCACAGCTTCACTGCAGGGGTCCATGATCAAATAAAGAGAATGGCCTTTTGGACAGAGAATAGAAGCTGCAAAGTCAAGGGAAGTATCAGCATTCAACCCGCACATGTGCCCGCCCCACCCATCACTACAACTACAGCTTAGCCATGTGTCTCCAGACTTTGGGCTCCCACTTCCTGCAGTTGGGCTCACCCTATGGGACACAGCAAATGCTGTACACACAGTGGTTGAAGACTGAAGCCCTACGTGCAATCCCATTTTCATGATCTTGACTGCGCCTGCTACGACACAAGCACAGGCGTGGACCCCCCCCACAGGCGTTCAGTGGTGGGCATGGAAAAAGGACAAGGTCAGTCAAGAGGCAGCGACTAAGGGGGAGAAGGCTTAATCGATGGGGGGTTAGCGTGGTTGCAGTTCCATTTGGTGTAGAAAGCCAATGGAAAGTCAGCACGCCCCAGTCTGCGTATGTTTAGCACATCCAATTAATTAGCCCAATTCCATGCAAATATGCAAATATGCATTTGCTGGTAACAACAGATAACATATAATCCTCTCCTAAATTCTCTTTCACCCTTTATCCACACTGGATTGTTCTTCTCTAACTACTGAACTCCCTAAAGTAAACAGGGACCAGTAGGGCTAACCCCCCAACCCCCAAGGACATATCTGCCATTGCAACCTCTATTCTAACGCAAGTGTATATCTGCTGTCATGGTCCCTAAAGGAAAGAGATGAAGGAATAATTGCAAGCAACATGCAGGAAGGGTGACCACGTGTCCAGGCATGATGATGAAGTGGCAGTACCACCAATGGCTCCACATGGCCCAGAAATCAAGCAGGACTGGGTAGTCCAAACATGTCCATCACGCTGAAGTAAAACGTGTGTAGAAGATATAAAGGAGAGTAAAACTGAGGCAAGGAAGGAATCCCATGGCATAAAGAATGAATAGAGACGTTCTGTAGGAGACAAGGACAAGGCAGCCAACCCATGGCATAAGGAATCAAGAGAAATGTTCCATGGCAGATAAGGGCAAGGCAGGCAACCTATGGCTCAAGGAATCAAGAGACATGTTCCATGGAAGACAAGAACAAGGAAGGCAACACATGGCATAAGGAATTAACTTAAAAGTTCCATAGGCGACAAGGATAAAGAAGGCAACCAATGTCATAGGAAGTGGTGAGAAAGGTTCCATAGGAGACAAGAAAAAGGAAGGCAACCCGTGGCACAAGGAATGAAGAGAAAAGTTCCATAGGAGACAGGGATAAAGAAGGCAGCCAATGGCATAAGGAATGAAGAGAAAAGTTCTACACGAGACCAGGACAAGAAAGGCAACCCATGGCATAAAGAATGAGCAGAAAGGTTTCATAGTAGAGTAGAACAAGGAAAGCAACACATTGCATAAGGAATGAAGAGAAAAGTTCAATAGGAGACAAGAACAAAGAAGGCAACCCATGGCATAAGGAATGAAAAAAATGTTCCCTTGGAGACACGAACAAGGAAGGCAACCCATGGCATGAGGAATGAAAAGAAAAGTTCTATAGGAGATAAAAACAAGGAAGGCAGCACATTGCATAAGTAATGAAGAGAACAGTTCCATGGGAGACAAGAACAAGGAAGGTAACCTATGGCATAAGCAATGAAAAGAAAAGTTCCATAGGAGACAAGAACAAGGAAGACAACCCATGGCATAAGTAATGAAGAGAACAGTTCCATAGGAGACAAGAACAAGGAAGGCAACACATGGCATAAGGAATGAAGAGAAGGGTTCCATAGGAGACAAGGACAAGGAAGGAAACCCATGTTATAAGGAATGAAGAGAAAAGTTCCATGGGTGACAAGGACAAGGAAGGCAACGCATGGCATAAGGAGTGAAGAGAAATGTTCCATGGGAGACAAGGACAAAGCAGGTATCCATGGAATAAGGAATGAAGAGAAACGTTGCAAATGTGTCCGAGACTGCCTCACTTCCATGGTTGAGAAAAGCGAGAAGAGGATCCAGTTCCTTCTGGAGAAAAGCAGAAAGAAGGTGGAGGAAAGAGGAGCTCAGAGGCTAAGGAACTGCAGTACTGGTGCCCATCCAACCATTAACTCTGTCCACCCTTAAAGAATGTCCTCAAGCTCTATAATGTCACGTCCAAAGGGAGGGCTGTGCAAAAATTAAATATATGGGGGAAGGTGCGCCCCTTCAAAATTCTATGCTGTGCCCCAGACATGTGCAAAGATGAAACTTTAATTCCAACCTCCATTATTCATGTGACAGAGAAAACCGGGGGATGGCTACTCAAATAACACGTCGAACTCTGAAATGATAGTAGCCTCTATGTAGCAAGTTCGAATCCTGTGGCCGAACTCTGAAATGATAGTAGCCTCTATGTAGCAAGTTCGAATCCTGTGGCCGAACTCTGAAATGATAGTAGCCTCTATGTAGCAAGTTCGAATCCTGTGGCAGGGCTGATGCAGCCTTCTGTGGTCGATCAATCAAGTACTGTGAAAAGTGGAGTCATAATAACACCCTTTATAACAGAACCTAGAAGCGGTAGGAGGCTGGTGTGAAGAGCTATATAAGAACACATTTTATTTATTATTATTACAGGAAGCAACATCCCAATAGTCACATCCATACTAACCTACTGTACTTGGTAATGAAGACCCAAGGGAAGGATCAAAAGGCAGAGAATATGAAACTCAAGAAGGAGCTTGAGGGCGTGAAGTGGCGGAATCAAATGATGAAACGTGCGCCCAATTGAAAAGATGAGAATCCATCTTTTCAATCCAAACCCTTCCAACACGAGCTGAACAAAATTATTCAGTACTTGAAAAAGAGGCTATAGTATGCCATTGGGGCATAGAGACATTGAGAAATGTTGTGTGGGGTAAGGAGTTTGTTCTGCGGATGGATCACAAACCACTCAAAGCCATTTGTAAAAGTAAAGGGTTAGACAAGGTGTCCAGGAGGGTCGCCTGTTGGGTGACCAGGCTGCAGTGTCATAAATTTAGGATTGATGTTATACCTGGTAAGAAAAATGTTCAAGCAGATCACGTCTCGAGATTAAGAGCAGATGAAAAGGTCAAGGGTATGGATAATGTTGGTGATAATATTTCGGATATGGTATTTGTCACCAATGAAGGAGTGATACCCAAGGACGAATGGGTAAGGACACTGGAAAGAGACAAGATGTGGAGGAGAATAGTTGGATTTGTGAGAGATGGCTGGCCAGAAAAAAAGATTGTTGAGTGGTGAGGAGAGGGCGTTGTAGGAAGTTAGGTTGGAATTGAGTGTGAAGGAAGCATTGGTATACTATTGGGATCGGTTGGTGGTGCCAACTGGATTGAGGAGTAGGTTGATCGAATTAGGACATCAGGGGCATATCAGAATTTTTAAAACCAAGGAAGCCATAAAGGTGGACTATTTGTGGCCATGGTTTTGATCGAGATGTGGAAAGAATTGTTGGAAAGTGTGAATAATGCATTAGATCGGGAAAATATGTACAAGCTAGATGAATAAAGTGGAGGTACCAGGAGGTGTCTGGCAGGATCTGGCTATAGATATTCTTGGACCAGTGGAATTGGGCTGTGGATGTGGAAGATTTGTGATTGTGTTAGTAGATATTTATTCGCGATGGTTCGAGTTTAAAGTGGTAAAGAATGTGACAGGTCAAAGTGTGGTAGAATTTCTCCAGAACATATTTGAAAGGGAGGGTTTTCCGAGAACAATTATCAATGATAATGGTCCGCAGTTTATAGGAGGTATTTTGAAGGAATATTTGAGGAAATGTGGTATAAAGCATAAGCACACTGTGTTGTATCAACCTCAGAGCAATGAAATGGTTGAGAGAGTGAATCGAAGCATTATGGATGCTGTTAGGCTGGCTGGTGTATGTGGTGGTGATAGAAAGGTGGCCATAAAGGAGTGTTTGTATGCTCTGCATATGGCTCCGCATGTGGAAACAGGTATTAGTATGTTTGAACTCATGAGAGGTAGGAGACCGAATACTATATTATCTCCTGCATAGTTGGGGAGGACAAAGGAAACAGATGGAATTGTGGAAGAGATCAGAAAAAGAATGGATGAACGGAAAGAACGGTGGGTGAGAAGAACCAATGAGAAATCTTCACGGAGAGTAAATATTGTTGAGATTGGTGACATGGTACGGGTGAAGAAAGGCGTGGTGTAGAAAAAAGGAGTTAGATTATATTCGGACTCTGTGAGGGTGGTACAGATACTTAAAGGAGCTGTCAGGTTGGAAAGTGGGCAAGTCTGGAATATGTCAAGGATTGCTAAACTTAAAAAGGTTGGTGATGTAGGTGAGAGAATAACTTCGTGATATACTGTGTCACTGCTTTAATGATACTAAAATGCTGACAAATATGTTACACTATTTTCTTGTCATGTTATTGTGACTTACTATTAGAGGTGTGTTAGAGTGTATACTATGTTGGTGTAAATGAAATTCTTTTTGTATATAAGGGAAGGGGATGTGTTTTGTAGAGCTGATCTGTGTAGCAGAGAAATTGTTAGAATGTTAGTGGGGTATGTTGTAATATAGTTCTGTGTAGGAATGTTGGGTTATGATGCGTTATAGTTTTGTGTAGGAATGTTGACTTTTGAGGGGAGGCAGTTGGCTTGGGATATCAGATGAGAGAGTGGGGGTCTTTTGTGTATTGCACTCAACCCATAATAAAGCCTACTGTACAACCCAAAGTGGTGTGGCTTTCATCTTTTCACAGATCTCTTGACCCCGCTATCCTAGTGACCAGATCCCTTGGCCCCGATGTCCAGAGACCTCGCTGACTGTCCAAAGTCTCAAACTCAAGCTTACCTTGTAAGTATACCCTCACCCAGTACCCACAAACTGCTTATCCTGCTCTTTTAATTTTGCATCCTATTGAAAATCCCATTGAATGTCCCATATTGCATACGCCTCTCTTCTGAATTCTGCATCCTATACAAATCCCATTGAAAATCCCAGTCAAATCCCAAATTGCCAGTATCATCTGTTTACCTTTCCCAAAGAAGAATCTGTGTACTCTATGAACGTTAGCGCATTCCTTTTCTAATTATTTCAGTTATCTGTGTAAGTTCTTAGTATCCTTTGAAGTAAATCAATTAATGTCCCCATTGGAAATGCACATTCATTATTGTTGCCCTTCGAAAGTAACAATTTTGTTGAGTGTTTTTACCAATCCTAGTCATTAAAATATAGTCTCAACAGAAATAGTCTAGTGCAACAAAGCCGAATTTGCCTGTGCATTGTGCTTTTCTAAAATTCCGATTTGCATTTCCCATAGAAAAACACACACTATCATCCTATTAAGAGTAATCCCTTTCCCTCAGAATCCTATCTGCCATATGCCCGTGTTACTGATCCTAAAAAAATTATTTGCGATTTTGACAGTTCAGCTCTTCTCTGTGGCTGCCTGTCATCACAGGTTCTGTGTAGAAAAGAATTGCCATTCTGCTGCGTGTGTTTCTTTTTGCATTCTGTCTTTTTGTCAAAACCGATTTTCTCACCTGTGTTCACATTGCCTTGGTAGCCTGCTCAGTAGTCTATTAAAGTGCAGCCACACACATTTCTGTCCCAGCTACCCCACTGCAATTGTAAACTAATGCACAAATAATAAGTAAAATCTGAGTATGCCATTTTGGTCTTAAATAAGGTTTTCGATTTCGTTTCTTGCCTTCCATCTTGGGGTGGTGGGCTGGATTCCCATTTCGATTTTTCCCTCTTCCTACTGACTCCTTGCCACGACTTTCCATCCACAAAGAATTTTGTTAGCAGGTGTTTGGAGGAAGTGTTGCAGGGGGAGTGCATAACCTGTGTGCCGTCTGCCATTCTGAAATGTGATTTTGCTTCTGTTTTCTTTTAAAGGTTTATGAAGATTACGTTAGGAATTTGAATTAACTGTGTTATAGGATTGTTGCATTTGTATTGCCACAGCAGTGTGGCTGATGCCTTATTATTTGATTTTCCTCTGATTTTTCCTTGAATACCAATATGAATAAATATTTCATTGTTCCACACCGGCCTGGATCATAGTCCATTGCGACACAGGGTCTTTGTTAAAGTGGTTGTGAGACGGGTTGGTGGCCTTCTCAAGAAAGAACCCAGGGTTCAAATAAAAATCAAAAGGCGTTTTTATTGTGCGGCACATTGATTGTCCGTGGAAGAAGTCCCTGGCTGGAGTGTGCCATGTCATAAAGCCGTTAGAAGCAAGTGTAAGGCAGAAATAATCTTTTTCCTATAGACTGCTCCAATTAAGAGGCCTGCAGCTCCTGAAAAAACAATGCTGACTCATTTATTTAGTGTGGGAAGACCACTCCCTGAAGACAGGGAGTCCACTGGAGCTGGCTAGGATTTTCATTGTATTGGGATTGAAAGAGATCCCTTATTAAGGATTCTTCACTTGGGTACACAGCCCATATTTACCCCAATTCAGTACTTTCAATTTACCCCACGCAGGCAATAAACATATGCTCTCCTTGTATTGGCCACCTTTCCAAATTCACCTTTTATGCTATGCATTCTTACAACATTTTTAACTGTTAACCGACCGGCTATTCAATAAACTCTTGGTAGCATTGATCTTTGGGCCACCACTGTGGTTCGTGCTGCGTTACGCAATATTTGCTAAAACTCAATTAAAGAATAGATCTCATCAATTGATGTACTCTGGGGTCAAATGATAAAACCATACCCTGAGATGTACAAATCCACACATTTTGCCCACCTCCCCATCACTGGTACTCCGATATTAAGACACATTGATTGATACATCCGTTCACAGATTCACAACTCCACACATTGCCCCTACAGCACTGGTCTAGATCCTTTCTCTTTCTAGATATTTTGGACTACAACACCCATGCATCCTATCCACTGTGCTCAATAGTGAGTGTTCATGGCAGTTGTAGTCCACAACCTCTGGAGTGGCAGATGTAACAGAACCCTGCTGTAGAGAGACACTCAGTGAACACAGAGCTTCACGCATTCACAGAGCTTCACAAAAAGAAATCCAATAACACATAGAAATGTACACAATTAGTACCCAGCGCTCCGAATGGAAATTGAAACAAACGCACCGATTGGTGTATCTGCGAGCCTTACCTTACCGGAAAGTTTGTGTATGTGGCGGCATGTCCCTCGCAGCAGTCTTCCTTATTTTCTCCTCTTAAGGGACAACGTGTAGTCCCTTCTCCCGTTCCGTGGTAGCCACTTTTTTTGTTTACTATGGCCGCCACGGAAAGGGAAAATGGACTACGTTTCCCAGTCTGCGGCTGTGAAACGCAATGTGTCTCACAACAGAATAAAAAACCCATTAGTACCCTGGTCTAACGGGCGGGGTACTAATGGCAATAAACACCTCGCTGGTGGGCCATTACTGCATCCGGTAATGCCCCTGGGACCTTCATTAAGGCCCTTTCTATGCTCGGGCCTGTAACTATGGCACCTAGGGGCATTACTAGATTTGGTAATGGCCCTCCGGCTCTGGGCTTATTACGTAAATCCACATTATCACAAATAATATTTACCCATAGATAGAAAGATACAAATAGATCCTAGTTCACAGTATATAGTGGAACCTATATAAAAGTGAAATTTGTCTTATCGTTTGAGCACCTAGAATTCCATACCCCAATTATGCATAAACATTTCTGGTAGGTAGTCCTAAACTCCAGTGACTCCCATAAACCTTTTTGGGGCCCACCTCTTCCCTAATCACATGTTCATATTGTGGAGGCAGAAGAGCGTCAGCCTGTGTCCTGCTGTAGACAAATCCGTCCTTTCCACTCGGAAAACAACAGAGCTGTGATGGCTTCTCGAGTCTGAAACTCTTTAAAAAACAGCTGAAAACTCACCTTTTTAATTTTACCATCTCACTTTTTCATACTGAATTCCCCTGCATCTCCCACTTCTTGTTCTATGTGTCCAGTTTGTTTTGTGTACACCCTGAGGCCTGCTGGCGTGTGGTGCTTTGCAAGAAAGAAAGTAAAGACCTGTGAGAGGCCTGTCCACCTGCATCTAGAGGCCTGTCCCCCTGGCAGACCCTGAACATTCCTGTGTGCTGCCTTGCTGCCATCCATCTTGCCATGGCTGTGGTCCATGACTACATATGAGGACCCTGTTCCATGTGGAAGCTGCTCCCAGCTTCAAGTCATCTATGTTCATGTGTTGTCTGTGCATTTCTGCTTGTTCACATACATTTGCCTATGCTTTCATTTATGTGCTTTGCTTTTCCCTGGTGAAGTAACCTCTGCCGTTATACGGTGGCGCTGTACTCACTTTTCCACTGACTTCCATTGTGTGATTTATTTATTTAATATATTTGAAGTGCTGCAGTACTTGTAACCACACATAGAGGTCCCTCCCTTTTGCCATTGAATTTCTGTATGCTGCATTTCTGATGTTCTGTGCACTGTTTGGGTATTTTAGACAGTTTCCTTTGGGGTTTGGAACGGTTCAGTCTTCGTTTAAGCATTCTGTGACCCTTTCAAGTGTGTAATGTTCTGTGAATAAGTTTACTCAGCCATTTCAAAATCGCATTGCTGAACCAAAGTTCCTAAGTATTATTCATGGTTTGGGGGCGGGCCCCTTAATCACCTTAACTCAACCAGGCCCACCACCTGAAGAACGAGGGCACATTTTGTATGTAAAGCAAGTTTATTGTAAATCATCCGGGAAGCAGTTAGATGGAGCTGTAGAACCAAGTCAAAGTCTCAACAAACCACTTCAGTTGACAGCTCATATAAAATTTTGCATTCCTACATTCTCATTGGCAGCTGTTATCCTAACTACCATCTTCAGCTCATGTGTAGAACACTCCTCCTTTTAGGATTGGTTCTTGGTAGGTTAGGACATAATCATTCAGTTAAACTTTTGTATGCACGCATAATTCACTACTACTAATAACTGGCCTAAGCCCTTTTAACCTTAACTTTTAATTGCACCTGGTTCGGATACATATTTCAAGTGATATCACTGATGTCCGTTGAAACATTCTGATCTAAATAACTCATTGCACACAGCACATCGAAAAATACAATTGAAACTCCTGGCTTTCAATGACTTTAGCATTGGGCATTGACCCACCCCATGTTTTACTGCTGCCCAAAAACAAATAGCAAAATGACTCTGTCAAGCTCCCACGCATTCAGGAGATTACATCTGCTGTCTGCGATACTTATCAGACCATACACCCCATGGCGGCTCCATCAGCTGAGCTCACTGTGAAGGTTGAAGTTACTTATTTACTCATCCTCTGGCCTCTGAAATCTTGCAGAAACAGGTTCTCAAAAGTCAAAGTTAACTTTAAATACAGCCATGACTGCCATGTTTTAATCCATTTGTAAAAAGCCCACTACATTTAGATTCACAAATTCCCTATGTATTTGCATCAGTGTGCATGCATGTTTAATTATATTTTCTTCCCAGCCCTCTTTCCCCATCTCTTAGTTTTCACATACATCAGAACAACCCATGTGTGAATTGTGTTTATGTTTCATCTGGTGGTTTTAACATTATAGCGTCATTCGCGCATGTAAGCTAATATGTATCAGTGCTAAACAAAACATAGCACTACAGTAACACATCCCATCCATAATTAACTACACTGGATACATATAAAGTTGCAACATCACACTCTTCGCACCCCAAGACATCAATATGGCGCACGCAACATAAAGCCGCCATGCTCATGGGGACCTTTCCTGACCACCCAAACAACTGCTCCGGCACAGTATTGTGGGTCGGTTTGGTCCCTAGTGCTTTGAAAGGTGGGAGGCTAGTGCAAGACTCATAACCTTTGACGGTAAAAAGCACCTATAATTAAAGAAGGAAGACAAAATTTGAAAATCTTGCACTATGCTAGTTTATTGAAATAATCTTAAGCGGTCATTTTGTGTTGTAAAATAGACATTGCACTATAGGTACAAGTGAACAACCACTTACTGTTTGGTATCCCTGCTGTGATATAGATTGAAATCTGTTCACTTTGTTCCAGTCTTATCCATTGTGCACTTTTGAGAAAACCTTTCACTGAAGGGTGTGATAATTTTCTTCAAGTGTAATGTTTTGTTTTTGGAGTCTAGTATTCATTTTTTGCATTTGCTTTGGTTTTCCTGGAATGTGTACCCTGCCATTCAGCACTAGCATTCCCATTATCTCTCTTTCTATGCCAGCCTGTCCTTACCACAGTTTGCCAAGAACTCATATATCTCTTTCCCCATGACTAGGTTTGTGGAGGCATGTCATCATCATTATCTCCAAAAGCGTCACCTGTTGCATCATGTTCGTAACCTGCTCTTTGATTTCGACCAGAGAAGACAGGAACCCTTATTGGTACTATCTATCATTCTAATAGTAGTATTTCAAAAGTGCACACTAGGATTAAACCAGAATCATTATCTTCTATGAGAAAAAATGCGTATGCTATTGTAAATTTTGATAAAGTGCTTTGCTCAGTAAGACAAGTGTAACACTACTATTATGTAATGTAATATGGTATTTGTATAGCGCCTGTTCCCAATGGACGGGTCTCAAAGCGCTGTAGGTGAACGTCCTTGGGGGACCAAAAACCGAGGTATAATAGTTTGGTCTGTCGGAAGAGTATGCGAGTCAAGGTGACTGATTACATGTCCAGCTAGACCTAATTTGTATCATGGGGCTTACCTGCATTCTAGTGGCAGAGGTGTTTTGCGATGTGTCATCATGTGGCGTATGATTGCAGATGCGTGTGGGTGGGTGTCCGTGCATGCGGCTATTGTCCAGTGTGATACGTCCCCGTGAGTCTTGGGTGGTTTCTTGTTTAGTTGGCAAGGATCCTGTCTTGCGGGCTGCTGGAGTTGTTTTCCATGAGTTGCTTAGTGCGTTATTTGAGGGATTCATTGATGTCCTCACCAAGCTGGTAGGACCCGAGGGGTGGAGTGGTTCATCAAGACACAGGAGGGAAAAGGCTGGTCTTGATGGCCTTCTTGAAGGCAGGGTGATTGTTTATGCAGCGGATGCTCAGGGGATCACGTTCCAGATAGTGGGTGCTTGGATGGAAAAAGGAGGATCCCCCTATTCCAGTCGATTTGAAGGGGGAATGAGATGGAGGAGTGTGGTGCCTGATCTCAGCTTTCTGTTGGGTAATTGTGAGGGGGGAACTTGTGTTGTAGGTATTCAGGGCCTGTTTTTTGCAGAGCATGGTGGGTGATGCACATGGCTTTGAAAGTGGCCCAACGCCCGACTGGGTGCCAGTGGAGCACACGGAGGGCTGGTGTGTTGAGCTCTCTCGGGTCGAGGGCTAGGAGGAGCCTAGCCACTGTGTTTGGTCCTTTTTGGAGTTTTTCTGCGTTGAGATGCAGGGGCGCCCAGGTAGAGGGAGTTTACCGTAGTCTAGATGAGAGAGGACGATAGTTGTGATTGCTGTGACTCTGTGGGGGTAGGAGATGTAGGGGAGGATGCGTCAGAGAATGGAGAGGTGTATTGAGCGCTATTTAGAAACGGCATTGATGTGGTGTGAAAGTGTCAGATCTGCCTCCATGGTACATCCAAAGTTCTTTACAGAGTTGGAAGTATTTGCAGGGGGGAGAGTCAGGCCTGGTCTAGTCACAGCCCTATCTACAGCTTTCTCTGCAAATGTCATTACCATATCAGAATCAACAGATACTTCAGTATCAGTGCAGATAATCCACAACCGGCAAACCAGCAGCAACGTTCCATTGCCGCAACCCTCCAACAGATTCCTGAAGGAACACACAAACCAAGTGGCATTAGTCGAGGGAGTTATCTAGGTGAAAGGAGGCAAGGATGTGTCTTCAATGTGTCAGGACGCTGAAGGCTCACAGCCTTTAGGAATGCTCTTTAGACTTCTTGGAGGAGGGAGGAAATCACTTCCCCATGTGACGATCACAGGTCCCCTCTCTGGGCGATAGTGGTACGGGGGACATTGTATTACCTACCGCCGTCTTCTATGCGCTCTAAATGTATGAGATAGTTCTGGTTATATTTATTTGATTTTTAGGGTAGCACACAAACAGCTTCGCCCGTGGGACCTGAAGTCTGTTGAAACAGTCACGTGGCACCTTGTTTAACATGTTGTCAAGACTTGTGGCACTTTCGAAACATTTTCTGTGATAAACATGTCACACACTTCAAACGTTTTTTTCTAAAAATGTTGTTTCATTAATTGTGTACACATACAAATAGCAAGCCCGTGTTACCAAACGTATATTTTTTTTAACTTGTTTTTTAAATTGTGTACACATATAAATAGCAGGCCTGTTTATCAATTCATTTTGAGGCTTATGTGTTTCACAGGCCAGAAGCCCATTTTGAAATGGACACTTTCCTATTGCCCAAAAGATGGTAGAGCTATGAATCGAAAGGGAGATGCAGTGGAAAAAGCAGCAAGAATCCCAATTGGATGCCTTCTATCTGGTTTATGGTTTCACGTCCATCCCTACGAGCGGAGAACTTAGGCCTAGTGTGTAGCTTGTGGAGTGATGTTAGCAAATGATTGATCGAAGCCGACTAAACTAAGGAGATCCATGGAAGGAAAACTTGGGGAGCTGGCAGAGGAGAGTGCATAACCAAACATAGACACTTTAAAACATATGTGTCATCTAACCCTACGAATGCTTAAAAAGAATCATACCACATTTCATAACAATCTTGCCAAACAAAAAGCCCTTCAGAGTCGATAAGGATATAACTAGCACACATATAATCCCTGCCTACGAGTCGCAGAAAATGAAAAAGGCGGCTGACTGTTCACAAGCGAAACTTCCGGTCACTAAGACGAGTTATGTAAAAGACTCTGCGATAATATATGCCACTAACGAACAGGGTGCCAATGATACTCCCTGTCATGAGATATCCATGATGGAACAAAAGCTTAGCCCAAAATCAGAGAAGAAGCCAAGGTCCCCTCCGATCCTGAATGTCACATCAAGTCTGAAAAGATTGAAAATATTGGAATATATAAAAAAAAAGCCAGAAGAGCAGGTACTCACTGAGCCCCTAGAAATGATCTCCCCATCTGGAACCTCTAATTCTATCATAACTCGAGATATGGGAAATGGCGAAATTAGACAGCTTGAGTTAAGAGGACCTCTAGATTTGGGGTTACTGAACTGGCTCAGACAGAACAGCGCATCCTTTAGATGATATTATCCCCAGCATTGCAAATTCCAGACAAATTACTGAAAATACTAGAGCCATGACACATACCTCTGGAAGGACTATATTAGCTGATAACATTATCACACAATCCAGCAATGGAGAGAAACGTGCGCCTAATGCAGGGTAGAAAGGTATAATGTGGGCTAAACTGATCACCTTGGCCAAACTTGATGAATTGAATCCAACGGATGACAGCCCATTTCTAAATCGGTCCCAATTACTAACCCTATAGAGTCGTGCTCCTTGTCTTGCGACTATAACTAACAAGGACCTCCTAAGAGTTGAATGACGTAAATGGGAGAGTAAAACCAATTGGGCACTTCTGGAACTCTCTTCCCCAGCCATTACTACTTTGCTGCGCTCTTAGCATTGCTCAGGGGCAACATGCTCGCCTTGGAAGCAAGACAACACAGAGCAACACAGGTTCGATCCCCAAGTCCCCGCTTAGAAACCTCTGGGTATTAAGGACGTTATAAATAACCTATCATATCATAACTCTTGCTCAGATGCACTATTTGACTTGGGTTTTAATCTTACAGGTGAATATAAAGAACCGATACCTATGAGGAATCAAGCTGCACAAATGACCCAGAGGGGGTCCGCAAAGCAATTGAATGGAATATATAAACCTGATCAAATCAGTTACTTTGACAGCAACAAAGACAGGATTGCTTCTGAAGTCAATTGACCTCATTCCAAGATAACAGCGTTCAAACAGATATGTTGGAATACCAGAGGATATGATTCTTTTATGAATCACTCTGAGGGTAATGCCCTTATTAGAACCAGCCATATTTTCATGCTGCAGGAAACTTGTGTGTTTAAAGACCCCAGTATTGAGGGGTATAATATTATCTGCTGCCACGCAGTCATAGGCTCTCGTGGAAGGCCTATGGGGGGACTGGCGATTGGGGTACAAGCCTTCCTCTCTATTGTTCCATACTGTCCTGAGGAAAGCGCACTATCTGTACTATCTGTAATATTGCATGCTCCAGAAATGCAGAATGACACTCTGATAATAAATGTCTTTTCCCCCCAGATAGGGAGGGGGTGGTGGAGATAATACAAACAATAGATAACATAATAAACAGATGGACGAGTGGCAACCCTGGTGGCAATTTATCAATTGCCAGCGACTTAAATGCCTCCAATTTGAACAAATATAATAACTACCATCCTGATCCTGTAGAATTCACAAAAGATTATTGTTACACATCAATTGCCAAGGAGCATGATGCAAAATGGGCACAGCTATACACTGTGTCGGGCCTTTTCTGTCGAAACAAAAAGGAAGGTGACTCTGGCTCCAACAATAAGACTTGGACAAATGGTATTATGGAATCCACGTTGGATTATGTTTATGTTGACCATGACTTTAGGAATAGATGTGCCCTTTTTAGGATTAAATTGAAAACACTGAGTGACCACGTGGCCTTGATATGGACCAACACAATAATGCAACCCTACTATATAGAACATTACAATGCATAGATACAGATTAATACAGCAGGTAATTCTATCAAGTGGAGAGACAAAAATCCGAGGGAAATTAATTCCGTTGTGTATGCAAATAGTAAAGAACTTTATGTATGGCTTGCAATGAATCAGTGGAATCTAGCTAAATTAATGATGACATTGAAGGAATATCTGAATCTGTACACGATATATGGGAAAGGGAAAGGGAAGAATATACATTCTTGCTGCTTTGATAAAGCGATAATAGGGGCAAAAAAGAACTTTCAGTTACAACGCAGAAGCATAAAGAAAGATGTCTGCCTCATATGAGGAAAAAATAATAATGTATTAAAAACAGTCTGCCACTTGGTACAAGAATTGGCTCAAAGTGCATAAGTCATCGATCAATAACACTAATTGGTGCTATATGCCCAAAATCCTTGCTAAACGGAATGAAAAGAGGTTCTGGGCCAGGATCAGATTAAATAATAATTCACTGACAAAGATTGAGAATAAATCCATAAGTATGGAGGATTGGACCCATGCAGTGAACAAACTATACTATGTGCATGATATTATGGGAATGAACCAACCAATTTTTTTCCCATGAGTGATTTTGTGAGGGATTTTCACATGGTGACATTATGATAGTGATCAGCTTCATTAATAACTCTCGAGCTCCTGGCCCGGATATGATGCCTAACAAAGTATTAAAGGAGAACCCAAGCTTTTGGGCATGCATTCTTGAACAATTATTTGCAAATATATTGTGACAGGATACAATACCATGTAGTTGGCAGCCGTCTATTATCGCCCCAGTTTTCAAAGGTGGCGACCAGTCTAAAACCACAAATTATAGATTGCTGGTGATGATTGACACCAGCCAAAAGGTTTTTACCACTCTATTACTCAAAAAATTAAATAAGTGGATCAATGAAGAAGCAATACTCTCTCCGCTTCAAACAGGCTTTTGGAAAAAAATGGGAACTCTCAATAACATCAGTCTACTGCACTATTTTATTGCAGCTTGCCGTCAAAAACAAAAAAGATTGGTTATATGTCTGCTTTATTGATTTTAGCAAGGCTTTCGATACAGTATCAAGAGCACGGATTTGGAACAGGCTTTAGGATTGGGGGAATGACCCGAGCCTAGTACATTTTATTGTCACACTTTATACTGATCCTACTGTCAAGATAAAAGTTAATAGCAAGGGTATTCTTACACCCGATATCTATACTAATGTGGGCATCAAGCAGGGATGCGTCCTGACTCCCACATTGTGCAACTTATATGCTAGTGATATGGGACATGGTATCATGGTAGTTCAGAACTTTTCCCCTATAATTGGGGATGTTCCGGTCCCCATGAGTCGGACACGCAGATGATACCATCATCATAAATCGTACCCCTATTGGGCTACAACGATCATTGACAGCACTTGCTGAATTCAACCTAAGTAATCAATTGAAAATGAATGGCCTGAAAACTAAAATAATAATCTTTGAAAAAAAGCATAATTCCTCTTCCACCTTGGTACATTAATGAACTAAACTAGAAGTGGTTAAGGTGTATAATTATTTGGGTTTCCCAATGGAAAATGTACCATGCAAAGATTTTTATTGTAGTAGTATCAGCTTAAAGGTGCTGACAAAATTGCCTCTTTAGAGAAAAATCATGCTCAAGCGAGGGGGAAATATTGTGCAGGGACTCATCAAGGTATATACCCAATATTTGGTTCCCAGTATATTATATGGCTTGGCTACCCTTTCAGAAAGTATGTTGGTGGGTATTGAAAAATTAGAAGCCAGAATGAGAGTACCCCAAAGTGTGCCGGTGGCAGCCCTTCACATGGAGTTGGGTGTCTTGTCTATTAGATGCACCAGATTGATACAAAAATGTACTTTGTCCTTCACTATTGTCTTAACTCAGATGGATGACAATACTATAAATGGTTTCCTAGCAAGACAATATAAGAATGGGACCAACAATAATTTTATGAGGAATCTTTTTGATACCGTTGTTGAGTACATGGAACAACTGAATATTAATGTGGATGATCTTTTGACGAATCCTAACAGAATGTATCTCTTTAAAAAGAAAGCAAGAGACTATGATCGCTCAGCAAACATGGACTATTTGTCTGGTTTAAAGATCTATAAAGAATATAGCGTGCAATCCTTTACACAAAAATTGCCCTGCGCTTATATTACAAAAATATGCTCAGAATAAATTAGACGATTTGTCCTGTATCTTTGCTATAATATACTCCCAACGTTAGAGCATAAGAGGTGATGTATAAAGACCCCGTGGGAAAATCGATCATGTCGTATCTGTGGGATCGAGGTTGAAATGGCCTGGGATGTACTTACACAATGCAGTGGATTTAAAAAGGCATATCTCAATAGCTATAATAACTTTGTATCACAAATAGAATATATTGAGTACGCTGTTGGAGGTGCTGAGTCCATTGTCATGTCTGTAGCAGCTTATCATGTGTGTAATAAGGGAATTGCTTTCCTTTAGCTATAAGAGGCTATAGGGAGAGCTTATTGTTATTATCTATTTGTCTAAATCATTCTTACCAAGGTAATATTGCTGCTATGAGTCTAACCTATTTGTTTTCTTTTAATAGATATGAATTGAAATTATTTATTGGTTTTTAAAGGAATCAAAGGAAATATATTGAATTTTATATATTATTAATTATTTTAAATATGAATAATCTTAATTTGATATTGTATTATATGACACAACATATTTTTAGAAATTATTGTGTAAAGGTTTGAATGAACAAAAACACAAATTAATAAATATTTTTTTTTAAAAAAAGCAGAGAATTTATACTATCCACACTGGCTTGTGATTTTTGCTTACCTAGTTGACATTTTTGACGAACTAAAATGTCCTGAACCTCTCCTTGCAAGGAACAGACTTCTTTTTAAAAGCAGAGATCTTTGTGAATTCCAAAAAAAAAGAAGCTGGACCTCTGGAAAAGGAGACCTAAAGATGGTGTTACTGATTCATTTCCCATCATTAGTGGGTGCTCGTGGAAACAGAATCTGACTTTTTGGGTGTCAGAAATCAAGTGGAAGGTCATTTGACCTGTCTGAGCCAATGTAGAGAAATACTTATAGGAAAACCATTGTGGCAATGACTGGGTGCTGCAACCTTGTTTGGCAGAGGTAGGGTCAACCTTGCATCAAAAAAAGAGGAACAACTAATAGAGCTTTAGAGTGACCACATATTAGAATGCCAGTTCAGGAAAGAGGCATTGGGTGTGGGGGGAATTTGGTTATCTGTTTCATCAGAATATGCAGCTTTATTATAGAGTGCACCCAAAACACTCTTAAAAAGAGCTAGTGTACACTATTTCCTCACTAACACAATTCACTTTTCAATAGCTTCTTTTACCAAGAAGACGCAACATTTTAAATCTGAAAAATGTTCTTCTTCTTAGAAATGATCTTGCTAAAAAATAAAACCAATGGCCTTTTTGTACTGTGATGACCAAGGCAATGTTCAAATGTACATACAGGCCACTCAACCAGCACATTTCTTACAGTATGTACAAACAAATAAGTAACAAAAAACATACGAACACAAATGCAAATGTATAGGTCACATGGTTCCTTATAAGGTCTGTTCCTCTATAATGTGCATCCTCTCTTCTTGTATAGACCATGTAGCATCGCAGCATCAGTGTGATGACAACATTCCTACAGGGCAAACATTTTGAAAAGATATGTCCCCTGTGACAACGTTCCCTACCTGCGGAACTCTGAGGGGATGACCACAGGGACGGGACCCTCCACAAGTTAGTAGGTGATGGGGCTAAAGGTGGTGTGATCATCCCTCCATCCGTGTCAAAGGGCTGGCAACAGTCACAGAGAATGCTACACCAATGCTGGACTTTAAGAGCCATCAAAGAGAAATGATGGCAAGCGAAAGATCAGCAACTATCAGGAGCCTTTGAGGGTTGCACAGGGCAATAGATATATGTCAGAGGATGTACTGCAAATTTGTGAGATTTGAGAGTCAACACTTAGCATATGGGAGGATAGCTCAGGGGCAAAATGCTCGCCTTGGAAGCAAGACGACACAGAGCACCACAGGTTCGATCTCAAGGTCATGCTTAGAAACCTCTGGGTATTAAGCACGTTAGAAATAACCTATCATATCATATCATATCGTCTGCTGATGTTTGTGGAGACAGGAACTGCAGGGGCAGGAGTTGGTTGAGAGCAAAGTGACACAGAGAGAAAGGGGAGGGAGGCAGATAAAGTCGCAACATGGATTGTTCAGTATACAGGGTGTACTGCAATATGATACAGGATCTCCAGGGAGAGTAGAGAAAGCCCTAGGGATCAGTACCAGCAGATTGATCTTAACACCATCATAGGTAGGACGTCCTGATGAAGTGTTTGTACTCAGTGTAAGGTTAAAGCTGGAGAGCACATACTGAGGCAGGCAAGACTGCAACGGACTAGACTAAGATGACAGACGTATTTCCCTTCTCTGATCTAAATGGAAACCAACCCAGGGGTCACACTGTGTATGGATACAGAGCTGAGAGACAACAGTGGACCACTTCACTTTCTCAATACCCACAAAAGGGCCTTGGAGGTCCGAGAGAAGGCCTAGGGCATTTCCTTTTCCCCATCCCTCCCTGGTGGGAGAAAAGAGATGAAACATAAAAAGAAACTCTGGATTCTGACAAACAATATATGTATTTGATTGATACCAGGACAATATTTGAACTCAGTGGGAACTACCAAATAGACAATGATAAACTTTCTCTCCTATACAACACCATCGAACACTGGATGAAAGAAAACTGGATGTGTCTAAATGGCTCTAAGACTGAGCTCATGATCTTTGGATCTACACAGGCCAGAAAGAAATTGAGCCCTGCCTTTAACTCATTTACCATCAAAAACATCCAGATTCCAATATCAGCAAAAGTAAAGACCCTAGGTGTGTATCTTCAAGCCTCTCTAGGCGCTGAAGCACATACAAGCTACCTTTAAAAAAACTGTCAGTACCATCAGATCCTCCTTAAAAAGATCAGGCCATTGTTAGACCAAAAGAACAGCATCATCATCGCTAGGGCCACTATATTGTCTAGATTGGACTACGGAAACTCCCTACTCTTGGGAGCCAATAGTAAGTGCTTGAAAAGATGTCAAACCATCCAAAACAACGCCATCAGATCGATCGCTGGAAAATCATGCAGAGAACACATCTCCGGAGAAAGGAAAGCCCTCCATTGGTTGGCTATGGAGGAGAGAATCTCCTTCAAGTCTCTTACCACGGTACATCGCTGCCTATATGGCGCAGCCCCGGCCTACCTCAAGAAACAGTTTAAATGGTACGAGCCACCCAGGAGCCTCAGATCATCAAATACAGGCAAACTACAAACCATTATAACTAAAAAACAACATGGCCTTGGCAAGGCCTTCCCGACATTAGCCATCGGAAAATGGAATGACCTACCCACCTCATTAAAACTTGAGCCTAACTACCTCACCTTCAGGAAAAAAATGAAAACCTTACTTTTTAAGTAAATCCTGGTAACATACTGAATCAATTTGAGTTAACTTAGTCCTTCTCTCGCCTAGTCCTGTCTCTTTTTCTGTTGTCCAGTCTATATGTAAGCGTTCTGATGCCCGTGGGCTTTAACACTATATAAACAAATAAATAAAATAAATAAATAAATAAATAAATAAATAAATAAGATAAACAATGACATGAAGAGAACCCTTTCCCAGTGGAAACTATGTTTCAGCTTTAATGTGAAATGTATTCAATAAAAAGAACAACATAAAGGGAATCAATTATCTCTCACAGACAAGTGTCCAGCATATCAATAAAGAATAAGTGCCAGTGAACAAAGCACCGAGCCAAGGACTCCTTACTAGCAAAGAGGGGCTATGCGGTGTGTGAACGCCCGGGACGCGTCCATCCCAATAATGCTACACTGAGGAGAGGATCTGAGCCACCGAATACCCATTCTTACACATTGCAAACAAATGAACAATTCACGATTGATTTCCAGTTGTTGCTACTGTGCTTTTCAGCTTTTCTGTGAGAACTGCAATAGCCCAGTGCAGGCCCGCTTCAACTCACACAAGAGTGCGCAACAACAAATGCAGCAAAAAAAGGGATATTTCAAAACAGCCATTGTGCTTATGCCGCATACTCACAAACTGTAGAACTGATAAAATGTTCTTAGCTGGTGGCAGGTCTCACAATGGTTAGCAAACATTGACAAAGCCGAATGACCGCTTGTTTTTTTACGTTTTAAATGTTTTGAGTGTTGAGTATGAGGATGTGATGTGATTGGCCCAATCTTGATGGATTATCTTTCTGTTGACTGTACTCAGTGTTTTGTGTCGTTCTGTTTTAAGTGTTGATCTGTTATTGTACCAAGAGCCTGAAGGAGCTGCACTGGCTACCCCATCATGACTCAAGACAGCCGGCATCACATACAGAGCAGTCACAACCAAAGCACCTCCCTACCTGGCTGAGAATGTAATGTAATGGTTCAATGCGTAATGCGCCTATTCACGTGTGTGTCTCAAGGCGCAACAAAGCAAGGGGATGGGAGAGGGGGGGAACGATCCTACTAGGCCTTGTACATTCGGATCGTGCAAGTGCAGGTATTTATATCCTATTTATAACAAGCTTGTTTTTTTTTATTTATGCGCTGATCCAGGATTCAAGCCAGTGTTGCTCAGCGTGGTCTTGTTTTCAAGACCCGCGCGTTGCCAATGAGCTATCCTCCCTTCACATCCTCCCCACTCACCATCTCAGAGGGCCAACACACCACGCAAAGCCACAATATCACCAGGGTCGAAACAAAGAACTGCAAGAGGAAAAGCAGAAAAATAGGGCATTGTCCTGCAATGCCCTCTGCCTCTGGGCAAGGTTACCGATACAGATAAGACTGCCCCCCATCCATCCTACTCTTCAGCAAGGACCTGAAGACCATACTCTTCAAAGAACATCTCGCCAATTATTGATGGTTCTACTCAACCCTTCTTGTTATGATATGATATGCTATGATAGTTTATTTATATAGCGCCTATACACAATGTGTTTCAAAGCGCTTCAAGGCAAGGGAGGGATCAAGGGAAAATACAATGACATTCTTACAGGCCATGAACAGTAAGGATGTGAAATAACTATCGTACTCGGCCTGACGACATTTCAGATAGTGCAAGAGCTATGACATAGATAAGGAAGGGAGGGGGAGAGTGGGAAGGAAATGGAAACAGACAGGCAACTACCGTACTAGGCCTGACGACATTTCTGGTAGAGCCGGAGAAAACAAAAGGGGAGGGAGAGAGGGGCAGAAAGGGAGGGGAGGAACAAAACAAGCGACTATCATACTAGGCCTGACAACATTTCAGATAGTGCTAGAGGGGGGGGTGGGGGGGTAAAAAACAGTAATGGGAGGGTGGAGGAAACAGACGAGGTTGCTATCATATTAGGTCCAGGGACAATTCTGATAGTGTAAGTGCATAGAAGAAAGTAAGGGGAGGAGATAGGAAAAGGGAGAAAGGGAGAGGAGGAGAGAACAGAGAGTAAGCAGTCCAAAAGAATGGAGAAGCAAGAGGGGAGAGCGAATACAATTGCAGAAGTAAGTAGTAACACAATGTTGCAAGCCAGGATACAAGATGAAGATGGGAGTAAAAGATGCAAAGGAAGTCCAGCATGAGAGTTGAGAAAGGGTGACGCACCGTGAATGAATCAAGTCCATAAAAGTCAAATCCAGCATTGGCCACAAGACGGTGATGGTAAAACCAGAATGTATCAGGACAGACTCCTGCAGAAGTAGGCTTGAGGAGGGTCAGGGGTGAGCAGGGTAGAAGAATCAAGCAAAACAGGTAACACCTGTGTGTGAGAAGGGAGGGGGTTCGAAGACAACTGCAATATTCAGCCAGTGGGTCTGCATCACTGTTCTCATCTGAGGCTGTTCCTGGTATGGGCACTGTGGAAGAAGTGCCCGCCTTTTTATCCCTTGAATGCTCCTCAAGGCACCAAACCATTAAGTAGCTCCTCCCACATTTTTCCCGCTCTTTTCTAAGCTTGCTTAGTGAAGATTTTGAAAGATGGTTTTCTGTTGTGGAGATATTGCAACAATTGCTCACCTAACATGGAAGCACTTACCAACTAAAGAAAAATAGAAAGAACTCCTGTTAGATGAGCACCTGATGCTCAAATGCAATCCTTCCCTAAATAGTATAGTATACACTTCCAGAGTTGTTGTCTATTTCACAGAACTTCAACCTCAAAAGGGAAGCACTTACAAACTTGAAGCTGTATTTCTCTGAGGTTCCAAGACATCTAAAATTAAAAACTGCAATGTTCAGCCAGTGGGTCTGCATCACTGTTGTCATCTGAGGCTGTTCCTGGTGTTACCCCCTACGCATCCCATCTCTGTACACCGCTCTGTTGTTTCTCAGCAAGGTTTGCCCTTTAAATCCAATAGATACATACATTATTATATTGTCGGGTTTGATTTTGTGAATGGCACAATATAGGTTTATGGCTTGTAATGTTGATTTGTTGAGTGCCTTGAAGCTGCTTCGGTGGCATTCTTTGCACTTTACAAATAACAAAAGAAACAAACAATTAAGAGATGTTGGAACTGCGAATTTCAATGCAGTTATGTGTGGGGAGTGGATTACGGTAATCAGTAATGTGAGGGGAGTATGGGGGGAGCTGCGTGGGATCCCCCCCGCATATAATTGAGTTGAAATTTGCATAAAGCACAAAAAAACATAGACATTGGGCTTCATCACGAGTTGGGTGGTATCCCAACTGTAATACCGCCCAACTGTAATAGAGTTAGCACCAGCCGGTCTGGCTTTGTTACCACTGGATCACGGCTGGCTGTTAATGGTAAATCTCCATTCCCCATTAGGTCCATTGGACACAATAGGGCATTTTCGGCGCAAATACAGTGCACTAATACAGCCAGCGGTAATGTCGCAGAAAACAGGGCACTAAATGGATTTTCACCTCCAGCAAAAAGCTCGGGCCAGCCAGTAATACTGTTACCGCCACATTTAAAGGCTACCGCCCAACTCTTGATGAGGCCCATTGCCATCTTCAGTATTTTATTTTCGCAGTAATCACATAGATCCAAAAGCACTTCTCAGTAGCGCTGCGATGCCTTTAATGCGAGAGGGTCGTCATTTCTCTGAAACACTGCCATACCTATATTGATCACTTAAATAGGACATTACCGCTACTTCCGAGCAGGACTCGTGCATTCTCCTGGGATATTACCAGCCCTTCTCAGAAGAGCCCTTCGTTTGAAATCTGATTTTTCCGGCGCTTCTCGGCGGGGGTGGCCTACATCCTATGGGCCATAGCAGCATTCTCGGCATAGGTGATAGCTGCCATACTGCCATGGGACAGCACTGTTATACAGTCCGTGGGTCAATGTCAGCACTTTACTGCAGAGGTGTCACATATTCCAAGAGGGAGCCATGCACTCATCAGGGTTGTCATACCTTTCTTTTTATTTTGATAAAGGGTTGCCATACCTTTCTAAGTACAGCACTGCCCCTTGTCTGCAGTCTTGCACAGCGACCAGGACTGAAAGGATCTGAACTCCACTTCTACACTTCAGAGAAGGCTTTTTTTGCACACAGCTGGGGCCTGCTTTTGCCCATTCATACATAGGATGGTGTGGTCAAAATGCAAATGTGAGAAAAATAACAAATGGGCACTAGCTATAACCAGCCCTGTTTGCATGATTTATTAATCATGACCCAGGAATCATATGAAATGCAACTACTCTGAACACCCCATGCACAAAATCAGTGCAACATTCACATTTGACTTCTTTTTTTGGGGGGGTTGGGGGAAGGTGGCGCCTGGGCCTATCAACGTTTTCAGTTGAAATGGGCCTCTGGCCAGAGGGGAATGGGGGGGGGGCAGGTTGGTCATCCACTCCATCCGGCCGTGCAGTATCCAGCAGCATTCTTATCACCGCGTTTAATTTCTTCTCTGTTTTCTACTACATTAGTACGCATTGGTGTTTCATCTCCCTTCTCCAGCACAGAGGCCAATACACCTGGCCCGTGAAAATGTACAGCTATTCACCTCTTCCTTCCCTTGCTTTATCATGGAATTTAGGAAAGAATGAAGGTGCAAGGATGGTTTGATGGCATGCACATATCCACATTTTTCTCTGCGATTTGAATGCAGCCGTGACATCAACAGACAACACTGTGCTTCACCAGATAACACTGTGCTTTACCGATCTACCCACCAGGGAATTTTACGTGACCTGAAATTAAGTGCCATCCACATTTCGCAGATTTGGCGCCATGCCAACTGACTGCCACGGAAGCTGGCATTAATATTAATCAACAGCACTGGCAATGGCTCGATCAGAAGGATCGGAGACAGAGCAGAAAGAACCTTTAATGAACAAAAACATATTGGTCTCCGAAGGATCAAGGGCTGAGTCGGTCCTGCCGGGATTCGAATTTGCAAAGTGCAAGCTGGGCCTGTGTTTGTCTGAGCAGTTAACTAGTGAGCTATCCACCCAGCATTAAGCAGCCGTGCTTTAAATGACTTACAAGGCAGAGATTCAAAACTGCAGATGTGGAGGGAAGGCTGTAGTAGCAGGAAAGTTCAAGGGGGGAGAGTTTCTTCTACTTAACCTACATTCATCCCCCCCCCTTTAAACTCTCCTGCTAATACAGCCTTCTCTCCACATCTACAGTTTTGAATTTCTGCCTTTAAGTCATTTAAGTCAATTAAGTTCAGAGAAACACCTCAAAATGCCCATTCCTCAAGAAAAGACTTAAAACAACACTTTTCAAGTTAAATATTTTCTTGAAAAGTGTCGTGTTACGTCTTTTCTTGAAGAAGGCGCATTTTGAGGTGCTTCCCTGTACTTAATTCTTCATGATGTGAGATGAAAAGGTGTCAATTTTTGCTTGAGTTAAATCCTCTGCCAGGCTTCGAGGGCCGGAATCCTGATGAATTTTCAGAATATCCCTCATTAATATTCATGAGACAAAACGTGCATTCATTTAGAATATTTGTATGCAAATGTTCTCATGAATATTAATGAGGGGTGTCCTAAAAACCAGACATGGATCTGGCCCTCGAGGCCTGTAGTTGGACAAACCAGTGTCTAGATGGATGGTGATATTGCAGAAGGGCTTAAGTGTCTTGGGAAGATAGCTCAGGGGCAACGTGCTTGCCTTGTAAACAAGACGAGGTGGAGCAACACATGTTTGATCCCCGGGTCTGGGCTTAGAAACCTCAGGGTACTAAGCGCTTCATAAATAACCAATTATATATTATAATTATATCATGGTGCATCTGGCAGAGGATTCCATTTGCTCTCCTTCCGTGGATCCAAACTGATTGGATCAGATCGTTCCTTATCAGAGGATCCTCCGTGGCCAGGGCTGCAGGCCGGTGCCCGGTAGATGCACCGCCACTTGCTTCAACTGAACTCTATTAAAACTCAGCTAACAGTGTTCCTGGCTGGAAGCAATTTCTGTAACAACCTATACATGCCCATCGTCTTGTGAGAACCTGGCCAACCATTTATTTTTTAGAGGTTTATAATGTAGTGCATCAAAGTGGGAAAAGATGGGGCAAAGGGCAGGAACCGTGTTACGGGTGACAAAAGGGGGGCAAGGTTAATCAGTTGTATTTATACAGTAGGCAGGTTCCTGGGAACCCAAGAGCCTATCACAGACACTTTTGATAACATTATTGAGGCAATGGTTCATAGCATAAGGTGGTTTCTAGGCAATTGTGGCTTAGCCTGGACATCTCCCGGGGGTCTTTCTGGGAAAGTGCAAGGCTTTGAACACATTCTCAAGACACTACTGTTGGCTAATGAAGGAACTGGTGATACAATATGATATGATAGGTTATTTATAACGCACTTAATACCCAGAGGTTCCTAAGCAGGGCCCCAGGTATCAAACCTGTGGTGATCCGTGTCGTCTTGCTATCAAGGCATGCACGTTGCCCCTGAGCTATCCTCCCGTGGCATGAAGAAGTGCACTGATGTCGAAGGGTGTCCGTTCAATGGGATGAAGGATGGCTTTGGATGCTTAGGGTGGAGGGTATGTATATTGGTACATGCTGGAAGAGCTGTGGGTAAGGCCACTAGGTGTTAGATGGATCTTGAGTAGCCTCGTGAATTTCTGGTGGGAATTCTGAAGTCTGAGCTTCTTTTTTTAAAAATTTTAATTTTCATTTAGCAACAATAGAAGCTTTTTAGCCATTTACAATTTAGAACGGTTCCAAATGACAATTAAATAAATAACAAACAACCAAACAACAAACAACCAAAACACCAAAAAAAGAAGAAAAAAAATTTAAAAAAAGAACCAGCCAGAGCATGTCAATTATTCAAACAATTGAATTCACTTGTTTCCTTCAAGCTTAGTGATAATGATTGTCACAAACTCTAATAAAGCAAAAGTCATAGATAACCTGGATCCTTGTAACAAAAGTAGTCAAATGTCTTTTTTTTGGATAAAATTCGATTGTTCGCAAAGAATTTACATAGCAGGTTTCGTCGAGGGTCAATCACACCATGGAAGCTCATTATCAGATGGCGAAGCGACTCCCTTTTATGTCCACAAAGTCTACAAGCGTAGTCTCTTGTACCTTTTGGTTTCCTAACGTCAAGAATCTCTTTGATTGGGAGACTGTTGAGTCATTAGGAATTGCTGACGCAATGCTGCTGAAGGAAACTTGCTCAAGCATTTGGGGATTGTTCCACGCTTATTGACTGAGACACAATATTTCCGATAAAATGTGGACGATTGTGCAGCCTCCAGAGTCTCAATCCAGTCATATTTGTACAAGCGTTCTTTAACATAGTCTGGATTTTCAATAAGTAATTTCTCTGTTGTATCATTTGAATTCAACAAATCCAGACATTTGTTACCCCATTCCACAAGTAAGGGCTCTCTTTCTGTCTCCAGCAGCATAAAGCCACTTTCAGGTGGCGGAAATTTACATTTCCGGTAGAAAGATAGTGTTTTCCAGCTCACATAGGTAATAAGAGAGGTCAAACCTAACTCTTTCCTTATCACTGCCATTGGCACACAATTTGGGATCCCAAGAACCGATCGCCAAAAAAGACCCTCTAAAATTTGCCATAGCTTCCAATTTAGCTGAAGTGAACATTCAGCCCCATAGGTTAAAATAGGAACAGTCTTCATGCTATAGAAAGTTATCAGAGGTGTCAGAGAAAATTTGCAGTATCTGAATTTGATCGGTCTTGCCTGGGCGGTAAGCATCTTTAATTCACGTCTCAGACATACTTCCCCTGGGGCATCACTATTACTTGCATTAATAGGTATCCCCGTGTAGGGCATGTCTGTTGTTTGTTGGATTCGATCACCATTTATATACCAACCCTTAGATTTAAAGTTCTTTAGTTTTGTGTTCCCGAAGATCAGGACTGCAGATTTGCCAGTGTTTATGAGCAGGTCATTCGAGGATAAAAAGCACGCCCAAGCATCCAATTGGCGCTGAAGCCCAATCAGAGTTTCATCGGGAAGTACAACATCATCCGCATACAGAAGTCTGTTGACTGGAGTTCCGGAAATAGATGGTAGGAACCATCTAATGCCCTCAAATGCATCACCCATATCGGAGATATACAACTTAATGGTGGCTGGAGCCAGACGGCACCCCTGCTTGAGGCCCAATCCTGTTTTTATGGGGTGTCTCATGTCCCCCTTTTGATTTAACTTAACCTGGGTACTGGTGTCAGAGTGCAAAGCTTCAATTGCCTCACACAAGTCAGCAGTACATCCCCAATATTTGAATTTGAGCCAAAGCTTTTCTCTGCTGACTGAATCAAAGGCTTGGGAAAGGTCCACTGACACCAGGTATGCATTCTTGCTGTTGTTCTTTGCAGTTCTCAATTTTAAATAATTAATTAAGAATAGATTCAGCGATGTTCCAATGTCTTTCTCGAAACCAGCTTGCCAGCGATCGCAGTGTTTAGATTTTCAGCGCCAGTCAACAAGATGGTCCAAGATCAAGGCTGAGAACAACTTACCAATCACATCCAAGAGGGCGATAGGTCTATAGTTCTTTGGAATGGACCTATCGCCCTTCTTGAAAATTGGCACAATGATGGATTTTACCATGAAGCCGGAATGACACATCTTGCTTGAATCAGTGAAAACAGATGATATAGGAAGGTCACCCATTCCTCAGGGTTCTTTTTTAGTGTCAAATTCGTAAGGGCATCTGGCACTGCAGCTCTTGAACTACTGCCGGTTTTAATTAGTGTAACAATGTCCTCCCTCTCAGTCTCAAATGCCCAACTCAGACAAGAGTTGTCTGCGACATTCGCTGTTTGGTCTGTCGTCCTTGAAAAAAGAAAGGAAAAGTGGTCCGTCCAATCCTTTGCTGGAATTGGGCTCATTATAAGGCTCTGTTGTGGACCATCCAGTGAATTAAACATTTGTCAAACCTCCCTTGAATTTTTGGAAGAAATGAGTTTCAACATGTGTTCTGCATTTGATTGCACCACGAGTGTCTATAGTGTTTCAACCAATTATTATGAGCTGTTTTGATCTTCTTAACAGCCTCATATGATGTCACTACGGGATTTTTTATATGAGCTCTTATTAGACACTTTAAATTCCTTTTCCGCTCATCCACCTTGTGATAAAATTTGTATCTATGGCTAAATCTTTTGTTTCTCCCTGGGCCCAAGTTCTCATGATAAACAGCCAGGTACTTTGTATAGTCTATGTCATCCGGCCTCCCAGTATTCCTTAATTTCCTTGTTAGGTCCAATATATTATTACAGGATAGCCTCAATCTATTTCTCCCAGGATGCAATTCCAGGATATCTACTTCCATAGCAGGAGTTTTCTGGGCACCCAGAGAGAGGCATAACTTCAATATATTGTGGTCGCTTTGTAGGGTTTCAATGGCCGTCATGGCCACTACACTTGAATGAAGATTATCAGAAGCAAGAAATAATCCAATGTGTAGGATTCTTTCCCTCGCCTCCAAGTTGTCCCTGGTGGTATGTCGCCTACTATAGCGCCATTTAGTAAAGAGATGTTCCTCAATTGAATTCTTTCCTGAAAAACAAACCTTGTGTTTCCGGTTCTTGTAGGTTGCTAGTTTTATGATCCATTAAGGCATTGGATCTATCAAAGCAATTAATATTTAGGTCGCTGCATAAAATAAAGTTCAAGTTGGAGTTTGCGATCATTGAAGTTCTAACCTCTTCCAACAACTGTTCGATGAATCCCTTTGAGCTTCTCAGGGCAGGGAGCCTATTCACATGTTAGGAGCCACAGAAGAGAGAAGTCTTCCCTGGCCTGGTACATCTTGAAGAACTCATCTGGATATGTCTTGGAGGTGGATCATAAGTTCCTAGTAAGTGTAAAAGGTGCAACAAAGGTGGCCACGTATTTATGCCCATAGTTGCAAATGGCCCTGTGGGCGATTTGCAGAGTTGAAGATGAGCCTATTTTCCACTGGAGCCAATGAAGATCTTTGAGGACTGGAGAGATGTGTTCCTTCCTCTTGTTACCTGTTATCATGGAAGCTGCCACCTTCTGTCTGGACTGTAGTTGCCAGCTTAGTTTCTCAGGTACCCCCAAATAGATGCTGCTACAGTACTCCAGCTATGGGAGGATCAAAGCCCTCTCTTGGTGGACCAAGAGAGCAATATTGTCTTTGACATATGGATCCAGGCATTGGGTTTCCTAGCTCCTTTATTGACATATGGTGTGAACCAGAGGCCTGAATCAAAGATGGCGCAGAGGTTTCAGACTTCAAAGGTTGGGGGTAGGAGGAGGCTCCAAGGTGATTGGCTAGGTGAATGGCAGGTTATTGATGTTTGAAGACCTCTGTTTATGTCTCTTTGAGAGAAGGGATCTGGATGCCATCCATTCCTGTAATTTTGGTGATGATTTCAGTTGTTTGCTTTCCCAAGTTGTATCATCACCATGATATCATCTGCATACAGTTGGAAT
This sequence comes from Ambystoma mexicanum, assembly GCF_040938575.1. NCBI lineage: Eukaryota > Metazoa > Chordata > Amphibia > Caudata > Ambystomatidae > Ambystoma > Ambystoma mexicanum. The sequence continues at coordinate 108,701,266 of NC_090923.1, forward strand.
GAGCCTGCAAATGAGTCAATGTAAGTTGCCGGGGACTTCATGTTGATGTTGAAAGCCAATGTGAGAATAATGAGCACTGGAGTTCTCGGCAAGTAGAAACCAATTTATTCATTATTATTTAACTCAGCTTAACTTATCAAGGCCTATGCTTGGGGAATAATTTAAACCATGTAAGGGGCTCTCTGCAAGTACCCAACACTTGTTGGTGGAGGTAGAGGAGATCAGAGTGGTCCACTGTGCCACAGGCTGAAGAAAGGTCTAACAGGAGGAAGGAGTCCAGGAAGCGTGGGTGATTTTCCCTATGTACAATGCCTTTGATTTGTTAAACCTTGGGGAGTGGATCTCTGATTGGTAGACGTGGAAAAAGTTATCTTTGACGAACCTCTGAACATGTAGCAGGACCATTTCTGCTTCCAAGGAGGGGTTGCCAACAGGGCGCTAGAGATGGCAGGGGTTGCCAACAAGACGCTAGAGATGGCAGGGGTTGCCAACAGAGCGCTGGAGATGGCAAGGGAATCCTAAGGCACTGGCCTTTTTTAAGATGCAGAAGAATATTGGTTGCTTTGGAGGAGGCGGATCACACTCAGAGCAAGGGGATCAAGGTTTTCCTTCATGGATGAAGGTGGGCCGCAGCGCTTTCTGAGCTGAGGAAGTCTTTATCCAGCAGACAATATTCCGAAGTCCAGGGAGGTCGAAGCTTTAACTGAAAGGGCAGTGTTGCTCAGCAAATTAGAATGTTGATATTAGTGATCTTGAAGATGAAGATTCTAGCCAGCTCATTGGCCACCTTCTTTGTCATTTTATGATTTGATTGCATAATTCTAGGGGAAGACCTACTGTAGACCTTAAATAGGTCCCTACTTTTGTTGGAGTCATTTGAGAAGCAGTCTGGGGCATGGTTCATCTTGCTGAGGAGGATGGTCTTTTGGTAGTTGTTGGCTATCAAATCAGCACCTAGCACAGGTCTGTGCCATGTCTGTTCTGATTTACTCTCCAGTCTTTTTAAATCAGTCAGTTCTATAATAAACTATTTACTGGATGCCTATATGGGAGGTTTCACACCCATGCACACTGTAGGTCAAAGGGTCAGGAGATTTGGAGATTTCCTCAAGTAAATCCTGGAGGACAGGATCAGGATTGGAGGATAGCTGCTCTACAGTCGAATGTGCACCAACGTCAGCATCGAAGAACCCCCTTGTAATGTTCTCGAGGAGACTAAAGGCTATTATTATTTTTGGGTTTAGGTTCATGGCTGGGGAATAGATCAGACCTCAGACGGTGTCAGACCAGAAAAGAGGAGTTGTGCAAACCTTGACAATCGACAGGTAATGGGTGAAAACAGAATCAAGGTTATGGCCATGATGGTGAAACACACCTGTCACCTTTATTTGTGAAGTGATCGCTTGCAGCAGCATTGATGGTATTGTTGATCCAAAAATAAAAGCGGCACAGTATTTTTATTTTTATTTATATTTTATTGTTTAAAGCACAGACCTAGCTCGAGAGCAGCAAGCACTGTACAAGGTTTGGGTATCCAATGTTTTGGATTTCCTCTTTTAACAGAAGCGCAGTACTGTGAGTTGCGGTCTGTGCATCCATTGGGATTAGTCCGTGGTTAGGTGCTGCTGAAAAAGCCACATTTTGAGAGATTTGCAAAACTGGGGAATTGTGGGGGCATTCCGAGTCGATACTGGGTTCAGGTTCCAGAGGATGGGTGTGTGACAAGAGAGGCATTGTTTGTAGGTCCACTCTTTGCAGACTAATTGTGATTCAAGCCGGTTGGTTGATTTTCTATGCAAGGATGTGTGCCACCAGATATGTGCAATTTAGCTGCCAGGTACACTGGTGTGCTACTCCTGACTACTTTGTAGATGTTGCATGCAGTCTTGAACAGTATCCTGGCTTGGAGTGTAAGCCAATGTAGTTCACAAAGGATGGGGGTGATTCAGACAAATTTCTGCACACCTGTAATAAGACCTACTGCAGCATGATGGACTAGTTTTAGGGGATCCAAGTGAGCTGCTGGGAGTACCACAAGTAAAGTGTAGGTTGTTATACAGGAACTCTAGCTAATGCTCCAGGAAGGTGCAGTGGACCATTAGACAGGGACGTCATTCTGGGGTCGTCAGGTGTCGCAGGAGCGACCTCTGTTAGTTGATTTGCGACCTCTGGCCCAATCCTGTGACCTGTGGGCCAATCCACCAATTATAAGCCTGGAAATGAGCCGGGGGGCATGGCTAATTTCAATACATGCCGACGCCGCCGAAGCACACCCATTGCTGGGCTCCATTTTGTTTTAGGCTTTCAGCCAGGTGGGCAGCGTAGCAGCAGTGAGTTTTAACCAGCATCGGCCTGCCTTGTAGTGCAACTTTGCCGCCGGACTGGGTCTCCCCGATGTTGATCAGAGCCATGCACTGACTCTTAAGGTGAGGAAGGTGAGAACTGAGGGACAACTTACTTAAATATGGAGAGTCACTCACAGCCGGCCTGGGAAGAAGCCCGAGCGTGTATCTTCCGGGATTGGACCGTTGGCCCGTGACCACCCCCCTGCCCCCCGTCTCCGACATTGGTGTGTGTCGTATTAACAGGTAAAGGACTGAGGCTGGCTGCTACAACTAACTATGCACTTTATTTGCCATTTGTGACTCTGGCGGATTCATTAATTAGGAATGTTGTAATCAATAGTAGCATTTTTAACATTTTGCCCTTTACATTTTATCAATCCTTATTATCTAATGACCAATACTGGACCGGTTGCTGGCACAAGGTTTCTCTTTTTTCAAGACCTTTCAGGAACGTATTCACAGATTACAAGAGGCAGTGCCATGCATTTGTAATTGCGCTTCAATTACCATTGTAAGTATTGAATGGGAAAGTAAAACACAGGCACAGCTGTGTTGCTGCATTCCTTAGGCGCGCTGCATGACATGCGTTAATACATCTTAATTTAGAGAACTGAAAATATCTTTTCACAGTGAGATGCTCGAGTCTCTCTCATGTTCGAATGACATCATCCCAAGCAACAAAATAAAAAATAAAAAACGAATGTACTGTAGAGGAGGTTTTTAAACCAATATTCAGAAATTCTAAAATGATGCAGTAAAGACCAAACTTTCACATTCCAATGTATTCTCTTCATGTGTTTCGCAATGTCTGGCTGACCTGACTGTTTATGGAGGCCGCAGCCTGCAGGTCTGGTCACTCACGGCCCGGGTTGTGGTAGAAGTGCAGTGCCCACCAGGCCGAGGCCGCAGCCTGCAGGTCCGGTCACTCACGGCCCGGGTCGTGGTAGAAGTGCAGTGCCCACCAGGCCGAGGCCGCAGCCTGCAGGTCCGGTCACTCACGGCCCGGGTCGTGGTAGAAGTGCAGTGCCCACCAGGCCTAGTCAGCCAGCACTTGCTTGCCAGGGCCGCGTGCAGCCTGGTGCGGCACCGGCGGAGATCCGCACCAGGGCCGGCTGCCGGCGGTGAGTGTCGCAGGCCCCACCAGGGTGTAATTCAGTATTTGTGACTGTGAGGCGGCTGAGTGCTGTTTCTACCATGCAGCAGCGTGACAAAGCCGTCGCCGAATTGGGAAAAGGGAGGCGGCAGAAAGGGAAGCAACGAGAGTGGTCTCTAACCCGTATTCACACTTTCCTCGTGCTTTGTGCGTGGGTGCTAAAAATGTTCAATGTCTTTCTCTGCAAGTGCAATGCAACCTGTCTTCCTGGCACACAGCCAACCTGGGAGGTTTGAACCCTGCTTCAGTCTGATGCCCTGATTCTATGAGACACACAGCTGTAAGCAGGCAGAAGCGGCCTCTCCATTGACATTATTCTAGAGGCCGTCACCGTCTGCCTGGTCTGGGCGTTTGCCTGCACCGGGCCGTGCGTACATTACTGTCTCACTTCCACCGATTGCCTCCAAATAATCATAAAATGGGAAATTGCAGTTCCCTACGCCTACACCCGCCTATCCGCCCCTGTCCTCCCAGAATGTGATTTTGCTCTGTAGTCACGTTGAAATAACAGGAAGGGTGCACATAAAGAAGGGATTTGGGCAGTGGTCGAAGTGTACGAAAAGAAGTAGTGGAACTATGTTTCCTGCTCGTCTGCCCCACTTCCCACAAACGCCATCCCTGCACCCCCTCCCACACACAATTCAAACCCCCAAACAAACACACCTGCTATTTATGAGAATGTGCAGTGCAGTGAAGTGCAAGCCTCAGCTTCTTCCTACACTTTTATTTTAAAACGAAACCATTCCAGAACGGTTTCTTTTTAAAATAAAAGTATAGGAAGTGTGAAACTTAAAAATAAAAAGTATGGGAGCACCCCTCCTGCCCACTTCGACCTCTGAATTTGGGTTCATACACTTCCCGTGGTAACATGGGCCTTGACACTGCTACATAGGATGATCCATTCTTGTATGAAATGTATGTCACAATACAGTGATATCGTTACCGTATGTTTCTTATTGGATTACTGATGGATAATGCTTTATGATGCCACTTCCTGTGATGTTACGTGGGGGTGGGGTCAAATGGCATCACGTCCTGTGATGTCTTGTGGGGGGCAGTGGCGGGGTCAAATTACATCACTTCCTGTGATGTCACTTCCGCTACCCCTGGCATTTTGGTGAAATGACGTCCCTGCCATTAGAGGAAGCATTGTCATAGAGAAGGTCTGCATTTTACCACTGGTGGTTAAAGGAATGAAAGGAAGAGCGAGGAATGTGGGAGTACGTTATAGACCCCGGAAAGATAAGAGCAGCCACACTATGGCCCTCATTAGGACCCTGGCGGTAAGGGGTTTACGCCAGCGTTAGCTGCGCCGACCCCTTACCGCCAACTACGAGTTCCCAAAGCGCCATGGTCACTTTTCCGCCCGCTTTTTGCGGGCGTAGAAATCCATGGCGCTATGGGACCTTGGTGTTAATTACGCCACCGTAATGTACGGTGGCGTAATTAACGCCTTCCCCACTCCCATTGAGCCCTATGGGGCCGAAATGGGAATGGGGAAGGGTAAATGGGTCAATGGGGACTTACCGCCCCGCCAACCTCGGAATGGGGCGGTAAGTCCGCCATCCGCCATGGCGTAAACGGACTTTACGCCATGGCGGAAAAGTCCGTCGATGGCGGAAAAAATCCGCCAGGGTCGTAATGAGGGCCTATGTGTTTTAAAATCTCTACTTTCATTCTGGATTTTGTTGCCTTCTGGGAGAAGGAAATGTTATTTTACGTTTGCCAATATTTACACTGCATCTTTCACCAGCGTAGTGGTCTTGCAGCGCCTGATCTTGTCTGTGAGGTGGTGTCCTTTACCCCACCAGGGTGCCTCTAGAGCATATATTCTGCCGATAGTAAGGAAGACATGTGGGGGTTTAGAAATGAGAGATTAGCCCATAAAACAACCAGTTGAGTAAGAGTAAAAAACAAGAGGCGTTTTGGAAGGTGGTAGGGATGCGATACTGAAGTGTAATTAGTCTTCAGAGAGAAGGTGCATCAAGCAAGGTTTTGAAGTTGTCTGAGAACCTTGTTGCGTTTATGGCCAGGAAATTGAAGAGGAGGTCATCTATTCAAAAAAGATGGCTATTCGAGGATTTTGTTATTGAGAAACATGCTTTGACCTGGCCACCTTCCATGCACTGGGGTAGGATTACCAGTTATCATTTTGACAAAGCAGTTGGGGTATTGTTGTGCTGTGAACGACCAGACTCCCTGTGGAGTAGGCGATGAGGAGGAGGGCTAGCTGAGGTCACGCTGTGAGACGGGGATCAGCAGTGGGGCAGATTGGCCTGCAGTGATGGGTAGAAGCTGGTGGTCCCCGGTAGTAGTGGTTGGGTTGGTGGAGAGGGTGGTGTTCATATTTGGAAGACCAGATCCTTCTGAGGAGCTCTACTTAGGGGTATGGGGATACCTAAAGATGAGCTTCTCGAGAGTGGGGGGCCCACCAGGGCCAAAAGGTTACTGTGATTCCTGAAAGATGACAGAAAGCTGCTTGTAAATAGGGTGTGAGTGTTAAGACGGATTTCTGAACTCTGTCCTGGTGGCGCAGAAGTTCAGAAGGCCAACCTAATTACTTGGAACAGGGTAACCTCTGGACGAGCCAGACCAATCAAGGTAGCGATCGCGGCGGTCAAGACTAGGTCTCAAGAGGGGTGAGGGTGACTGAAAGCCCGCAATGAGCACACAAAGCAAGATCACTTACAAACTACTCCAAACAGTTGTTATATAAAAAATATATACACATTTATTTCAAGGCCTTTAAAACAATGACCGTAGCGAGAAAATCACAATATCACAATATTAAACCAACACATACCATATCAACACAATATATATACAAATACGACAGTCTCAAGCGTTAGATGCACGAAATGGGTAGTCCACCTAAAAGGGAAGGAAGACAGGCAGTGCGAAATAATGCTTAGACCCAGTTCACCTTCAGAGGCACCTAACTAGATGGAAGTCCGAGCCCTGCGAAGAGTGGAGCCTTGTGCTCAAAAGTACCTGCACGCGCTGGTGCCAACGGGCAAAAGGAGAAGCTCTTCGCGGGAAATCAGGCAGTTCAGTTTAGTGCACAAAAGAAGAAGAACAAGTTCCGCGACTCAAGCGCAGCCTCCACAGTGGGCAGAAGCAGAGCGCGAGTACGGAAAAAGGTGCTGTTTGACACAGCGGGGAAAAGCAATGGGCTCCTGCAGGAGGGCGACCGATCCTAGCTATGCTACTCACCGGTCCCCGATGCAAGCAGACCCAGGCTTCTCCGCGTCCGTTTCAGTAGCTGGCAGGTTCAAAAGAGCAGGGAACGCCTCGTCGTCGTGTTGAGTAAAAAGACGTCCCAATCGAAGAAACCCGCACAGTTTGTTACCACAGCAGGGCAACGGAGCGGCCATGTGTATCTGAGCCAAATGTACACTACTCACTTCAGACTTGGGAACGCCAAGTGTACGAAGCGTGTGAGAGTGACAAGAACTCGAAATACTACACAACCTGGCGGCGGTTACAGAGCAAGACTCCCGTGTAAACTGGTCAGTCAGCTGGATGGCCCAGAGACGCTTACGAAGGCTTACTGGCAGGAGATGGTGAAGATGCCGAGAAAAGCTGTTCCCGCTATTCCAAGGGACGAAGTACCAGTACAGGCCTTCTGGTTCGATCAAAGGTGAAAAGGGTTTCACAAGGCGACAGCAGTGCAGAGGAGAAGTCCTTCAGCGGGTCACCAGCGATTCCTCGGTCCAGCCTCTTGGTTGCAGGATACTTGGCTCCTGTATTCCTTCGTTCGTGAGAACTCAGGAGATCGACATGGTCGTGGTGTTTCCAGCCCCCTCTTATCCACGGTTCCCTTCGCGCCAAAACGGAGGGGACCCAATGGGAGATCCGCTCATCAACACTCACACCATTCGTGGACCAATCACGGACCACGGTGGTCCCAGGCATTCACACCACCCTAGACTCTCTGGCACCCAGGATGTGTATTGGGACCAGACATCCCAGCCCACATCCTGGAGGCACACAAAAGACATGTAGAAGCCCGCGAAAGCATCCGTGTTTCGCGGGAAAGTACATGCCCAAATAAGGAAGGCCCCGGGTCGGCTCGACCTGGGGAAGGTGAAGGGAGCAAGACGGTCAGCGGACAGGACAAAGGAGCCTCGTGGTCTGGCCATTTTGGGAGCCAGGCCACCATTTTGGGTTAAGCGCGAGAAACGCGCTTAGAACGCCAAAAGGAGCTCAAAACACAAGAAACGATCGCTGCCACCATTCCCGTCCCTGAATCACTTGCACCGATCAGATACAATCCTAAACGAGTATCTAGGGCCTGTAGAAGGCTATAGACCCAAGAGAGCTGTAACTTAGCTTACAGTGCCCTCTTGTGTCATGTTGCACGAAAGCCGCAACATGATAAAAGAAACTACGGGAAACAGCGTTCCCTGGTACTGACTGTCTTAAGGGCATGTCAGTTTCCCCGTAAGAAAGGAGCGAAAGCCCAGAGGAGAGCGGCAGAAGGCTGCACTTCTCTGGCAAAGTCAAGAACAAGGTGAAAAACAACAGCAAAAAGTTTAGGGGTTGCCACATGGAAGGAAAATTACCTACAATTACGAAATCTTTCCTAACAGTGAGCATCAGAGCAAAGCAGGTGCTGTTTAAATGTCTTCGAAGCTTTCTTAGTCTTGAACTCTCACAAGATGGTGACATGGACACTGCTAGGACCTGCCAGAGTCATTTGGGACATTAAGAGAACAGGGTGGCAGCAGGCTAGGGAAGCGAGGAGGGGCCCACAGGGTCACACTGGAAAGAGGGGGACACCAAGCATGAGATGAAGGCGGGAGAAGCAGTGGAGATAAGCTACGCAACTTCCGGGTGATGTTTAGACCACCAAGCAGCGGGAGAGGCAGGGCTATGCAGGGCGGGGTAAGCAACCATGGGCAGTGGGGATGTGGGGTCAGCTGCTCAGGATGTAGTAAATAAGTGACTCCGCGCAAGAACACACCGGTGGTTTACTTGGTGCGAGAGCAGCCCTACACAAGTGATGAAGCACACGCAGTGGTGTAGTCAGGCTGTGGGCTGAAGGGCAACACCTGCCCTCAATTGCCACTGTCCCAACCTGTCAAGTTCAATACAGTGTAGGGGGTGAGTGTGGAGTGGGAGGCTGCTGGTCCTGTTCTTGAGGTAACTGGAATACTGATCACTGTGCTGATAGTAAGCACACTTTAAACCCTAGGAGTCAGTGCCCTTCACCTGCTTGCCTGATACAAAGAAGCTGTGCCCATTTTTGTTATAATAATACATACCACAAGGCTACATTGTTTAGTGCTCTGCTGAGGCACTGAGCATGCAGTTAGGCTCTTGTTAATAACTGAGGTCTGAATTGGTCAAATCATTCTGTAATGCATTCCGTGTGCACTGCAGTGCATAAAGATTGTGTGTTTACCATAGCTCAATTTAAGGCACGTTTTCACCTTTATTCGTGGAGTATTCCGATCATGTGCAATAACCAAATTTGAAATGCATGTTGGTGAATTGAGTGCTACGATGTCAATGTTAATGTTAAAGGACATTTGTACCGCGCACTATCACCACCGAAGTGGTCCCCTGGCGCTCTGGCGGCTCTGAAAAAGTGGGGGCGAGGGGGTGGGTTAGTGGGACGATGCTACCGATGTAGCTCAGTGTATTAAGCACTTGTCGCAGAGATCTGTATTGATACGCCAGGCCACAGTTCATAATGCATAATGCTTTTTCTCTCTTGGGGGTTGATACATTTCAGTATACATGTGTTGATCATCCTACCACCTACCTGGCAGAACCAAAAATGATTAGTTGGAATAATTAATACAGCATCACTTTGGCGCAGATCTAGAGCTTGGTGCCTCCAAATGAGGTTTGTAAACACTGGGCAGCCATTCTCATGGACCATCATAATGCATTAGTCAGAAGAGGTGATAGCTCAGAAGAGGTGATAGCTTAGGGGCATCGCGCTTGCCTTGGAAGCAAGACGACACGGAACACCACAGGTTCGATCCGGGTCCGCCTCAGAAACCTCTGGTGTTAGGCGCGCTATAAATAACCTGTTACAATTAGGTGGCCAAATTAAAGACACTGCAGTCAGAGTCAAGGCCCATGTTCAGCTTTGCATGATGATACTGTGATCCTCGACAGATCATCATGTCTCAGTGTATAGTAGTGTGCTGTCTTTGTTGGAAGTGTTTGCCTTCTTACTTCCTGATGGCGTTGTGTAGTCCATTGACCTCACACCAGAAACAACAATCTGCCAATGTGTGTGTGTATATAGTTTTCTGAAAACAGGGTAACAAAACATGTGATTTCCATTGTGAAGCGAAATCCCCGCTTTCACACATAAAATACTCATTGATTTATGAAAATAATGCATTTTGGGCCTGCTTCATTGAATATTTTGCATGGTGCGAAGTACTTTTCACTGGTGCAAAGTGACTTTGCACTGCCAACAAACACCCTGATTCATGGAACACTGCAACATGTCTTTTTGCTGTGCAAAGTCACTTTGCACGGCAAAAAGACACTTTGCAAAGTTCCAGCAGTGCAAAGTGTATTTTTGCTGTGAAGCGTTGCCGAGCAAAAAGACACTTTGCACTGTTCCAGAAGTGCAAAGTGTATTTTTGCAGTGGAACTTTGCACAGCAAAAGGACCTTTTGCACTGTTCCAGCAGCGCAAAGTATATTTCTGCCGTGGAACTTTGCACAGGAAAGAGACACTTTGCATTGTTCCAGCAGTGCAAAGTGTATTTTTGCAGTGTAACTTTACACAGCAAAAGGACCTTTTGCATTGTTCCAGCAGTGCAAAGTGTATTTTTGCAGTGTAACTTTACACAGCAAAAGGACCTTTTGCATTGTTCCAGCAGTGCAAAGTTTATTTTTGCAGTGTAGCTTTACACAGCAAAAGGACCTTTTGCACTGTTCCAGCAGTGCAAAGTATATTTTTGCCGTGGAACTTTGCACAGCAAAAAGACACTTTGCAGTGTTCCATGAATCAGGGCGTTTGTTGGCAGTGCAAAGTCACTTTGCACCAGTGAAAAGTACTTTGCACAGTGCAAAATATTCCATGAATCAGGCCCTATATTCTTATATACACAATTGGTTTTACACATCTTATGTATATACTATTATGTAACAGTTTGCAAAGGTAGCGGGCGCCCCTCTCTCGACAGAACAAGGCCTGATAACCTGTTCAGTGGTTATTAACCACTTGAGAGTTCGCAGCCACTGCTTTTACTCACTGTGCCTTTCACAGATGGGAAATATCCATTTGCATATCAGTCTTTGTCCTGCCCAGGGGCAGTCCAGCACCGAAATGCAATGGCAATTCCAACCTGAACGAGAGTACCACCAGCAACCCCATACACGTGTTTCACCCTTGTTGGGGATCATCAGTGAGGTGAAGCTGATGCCTCTCTTAGCACAGTGAGAGGGAGACCACGTCTGGTTGCCCCCAGGAGACCTAGGGTTACCAATCCCAGGTTCCTTGAAATTTAGTTTGCAAAGGTAGCGGGCGCCCCTCTCTCGACAGAACAAGGCCTGATAACCTGTTCAGTGGTTATTAACCACTTGAGAGTTCGCAGCCACTGCTTTTACTCACTGTGCCTTTCACAGATGGGAAATATCCATTTGCATATCAGTCTTTGTCCTGCCCAAGGGCAGTCCAGCACCGAAATGCAATGGCAATTCCAACCTGAACGAGAGTACCACCAGCAACCACATACACGTGTTTCACCCTTGTTGGGGATCATCAGTGAGGTGAAGCTGATGCCTCTCTTAGCACAGTGAGAGGGAGACCACGTCTGGTTGCCCTCAGGAGACCTAGGGTTACCAATCCCAGGTTCCTTGAAATTTAGTTTGCAAAGGTAGCGGGCGCCCCTCTCTCGACAGAACAAGGCCTGATAACCTGTTCAGTGGTTATTAACCACTTGAGAGTTTGCAGCCACTGCTTTTACTCACTGTGCCTTTCACAGATGGGAAATATCCATTTGCATATCAGTCTTTGTCCTGCCCAGGGGCAGTCCAGCACCGAAATGCAATGGCAATTCCAACCTGAACGAGAGTACCACCAGCAACCCCATACACGTGTTTCACCCTTGTTGGGGATCATCAGTGAGGTGAAGCTGATGCCTCTCTTAGCACAGTGAGAGGGAGACCACGTCTGGTTGCCCCCAGGAGACCTAGGGTTACCAATCCCAGGTTCCTTGAAATTTAGTTTGCAAAGGTAGCGGGCGCCCCTCTCTCGACAGAACAAGGCCTGATAACCTGTTCAGTGGTTATTAACCACTTGAGAGTTCGCAGCCACTGCTTTTACTCACTGTGCCTTTCACAGATGGGAAATATCCATTTGCATATCAGTCTTTGTCCTGCCCAGGGGCAGTCCAGCACCGAAATGCAATGGCAATTCCAACCTGAACGAGAGTACCACCAGCAACCACATACACGTGTTTCACCCTTGTTGGGGATCATCAGTGAGATGAAGCTGATGCCTCTCTTAGCACAGTGAGAGGGAGACCACGTCTGGTTGCCCCCAGGAGACCTAGGGTTACCAATCCCAGGTTCCTTGAAATTTAGTTTGCAAAGGTAGCGGGCGCCCCTCTCTCGACAGAACAAGGCCTGATAACCTGTTCAGTGGTTATTAACCACTTGAGAGTTCGCAGCCACTGCTTTTACTCACTGTGCCTTTCACAGATGGGAAATATCCATTTGCATATCAGTCTTTGTCCTGCCCAGGGGCAGTCCAGCACCGAAATGCAATGGCAATTCCAACCTGAACGAGAGTACCACCAGCAACCACATACACGTGTTTCACCCTTGTTGGGGATCATCAGTGAGGTGAAGCTGATGCCTCTCTTAGCACAGTGAGAGGGAGACCACGTCTGGTTGCCCTCAGGAGACCTAGGGTTACCAATCCCAGGTTCCTTGAAATTTAGTTTGCAAAGGTAGCGGGCGCCCCTCTCTCGACAGAACAAGGCCTGATAACCTGTTCAGTGGTTATTAACCACTTGAGAGTTTGCAGCCACTGCTTTTACTCACTGTGCCTTTCACAGATGGGAAATATCCATTTGCATATCAGTCTTTGTCCTGCCCAGGGGCAGTCCAGCACCGAAATGCAATGGCAATTCCAACCTGAACGAGAGTACCACCAGCAACCCCATACACGTGTTTCACCCTTGTTGGGGATCATCAGTGAGGTGAAGCTGATGCCTCTCTTAGCACAGTGAGAGGGAGACCACGTCTGGTTGCCCCCAGGAGACCTAGGGTTACCAATCCCAGGTTCCTTGAAATTTAGTTTGCAAAGGTAGCGGGCGCCCCTCTCTCGACAGAACAAGGCCTGATAACCTGTTCAGTGGTTATTAACCACTTGAGAGTTCGCAGCCACTGCTTTTACTCACTGTGCCTTTCACAGATGGGAAATATCCATTTGCATATCAGTCTTTGTCCTGCCCAGGGGCAGTCCAGCACCGAAATGCAATGGCAATTCCAACCTGAACGAGAGTACCACCAGCAACCACATACACGTGTTTCACCCTTGTTGGGGATCATCAGTGAGATGAAGCTGATGCCTCTCTTAGCACAGTGAGAGGGAGACCACGTCTGGTTGCCCCCAGGAGACCTAGGGTTACCAATCCCAGGTTCCTTGAAATTTAGTTTGCAAAGGTAGCGGGCGCCCCTCTCTCGACAGAACAAGGCCTGATAACCTGTTCAGTGGTTATTAACCACTTGAGAGTTCGCAGCCACTGCTTTTACTCACTGTGCCTTTCACAGATGGGAAATATCCATTTGCATATCAGTCTTTGTCCTGCCCAGGGGCAGTCCAGCACCGAAATGCAATGGCAATTCCAACCTGAACGAGAGTACCACCGAGTACCACCGAGAGTACCACCAGCCAGGTTATCAGGCCTTGTTCTGTCGAGAGAGGGGCGCCCGCTACCTTTGCAAACTAAATTTCAAGGAACCTGGGATTGGTAACCCTAGGTCTCCTGGGGGCAACCAGACGTGGTCTCCCTCTCACTGTGCTTAGAGAGGCATCAGCTTCACCTCACTGATGATCCCCAACAAGGGTGAAACACGGGTATGGGGTTGCTGGTGGTACTCTCGTTCAGGTTGGAATTGCCATTGCATTTCGGTGCTGGACTGCCCCTGGGCAGGACAAAGACTGATATGCAAATGGATATTTCCCATCTGTGAAAGGCACAGTGAGTAAAAGCAGTGGCTGCGAACTCTCAAGTGGTTAATAACCACTGAACAGGTTATCAGGCCTTGTTCTGTCGAGAGAGGGGCGCCCGCTACCTTTGCAAACTAAATTTCAAGGAACCTGGGATTGGTAACCCTAGGTCTCCTGGGGGCAACCAGACGTGGTCTCCCTCTCACTGTGCTTAGAGAGGCATCAGCTTCACCTCACTGATGATCCCCAACAAGGGTGAAACACGTGTATGGGGTTGCTGGTGGTACTCTCGTTCAGGTTGGAATTGCCATTGCATTTCGGTGCTGGACTGCCCCTGGGCAGGACAAAGACTGATATGCAAATGGATATTTCCCATCTGTGAAAGGCACAGTGAGTAAAAGCAGTGGCTGCGAACTCTCAAGTGGTTAATAACCACTGAACAGGTTATCAGGCCTTGTTCTGTCGAGAGAGGGGCGCCCGCTACCTTTGCAAACTAAATTTCAAGGAACCTGGGATTGGTAACCCTAGGTCTCCTGGGGGCAACCAGACGTGGTCTCCCTCTCACTGTGCTTAGAGAGGCATCAGCTTCACCTCACTGATGATCCCCAACAAGGGTGAAACACGTGTATGGGGTTGCTGGTGGTACTCTCGTTCAGGTTGGAATTGCCATTGCATTTCGGTGCTGGACTGCCCCTGGGCAGGACAAAGACTGATATGCAAATGGATATTTCCCATCTGTGAAAGGCACAGTGAGTAAAAGCAGTGGCTGCGAACTCTCAAGTGGTTAATAACCACTGAACAGGTTATCAGGCCTTGTTCTGTCGAGAGAGGGGCGCCCGCTACTTTTGCAAACTATTATGTAACAGCACCACGTAAATAGCCAAAGTGAAATGTAGAGTACAATAAACTCAGAAAAACGAGTACATTGTTGTAGAGCAAAATCATCAATGAAATGCAATGATTATTTCCTATATACATTCATCAATCCTCTATATGATTGTGGCATCTTCCTCAGGGACAACCAATAAAAGCGGTGGTGCAAATGCAGTGTGATATTGACTTGTGAGGTCATAATCATGATACCAATATTGCAAATTGTAGTCCCATGCTATCTTAAAAATAGACCAGGCCCTGGGGGGCATGGGAGGAGATAGAAAATGAGACTTTCTACCTCTTTAGTGAGGGAAGGTAGAACTCAATCTCAGAAGCAGCGATTACATTGATTCACGCTGGAGTGAGTTTGAATTCCCCAGGTAGGTTCATTGAAATGCCCCGAACCTCTGTGATATTCACGCCTCGAACCCAATCTGAAGGCTTTGACTGGCCATCTGATGCACACATGCCATGTGTATTATGCTTAGTGCCAGCATGCTTCCATGCATCAAACAATGACTAAAAGCAGGTGACTATCACACAGACTGTTCCCAACTTGAAAGTTTGAAAGAAGTACAGCCATACGTGGGGTGGTTTGCAGTGATCTCAAGTTGTGCCTTGTCAGGTGTGAAAGAATAAATACATTTCTGCCTTTTAGTTTCCCTTCATATTGCATCCGGGGATGTGTAGCTGAACATTCATTATATGGAAAGAAACACAAAGGTTCCTGCAAATGCCGGCACTTATAGAATAATGATTTGAGAGCTCTGTTTTATCATATTTATAAGAAACAGGAGTGTGCATGAAGGAATGATGTTAGTTGAGAAAAAGAGATCATGGTTTCTCTGTATTTCTATCATTAGCAGGCTTACAGATTTTCATATTCTGCTGTTATTGTACATGCCTTTGGCAGTGCTTGTCAATAACCTCAAGCAGGGGCCCTTATCACACATTTTCCTTTCATGGGTGTCTTGAACGTACAGTTAAAGTTCATTGAAGATTATGTTTTGGGCTCACATTACATTGGGTACTAGGTCAATGGAAGTGGGCATTTAGTTGAATTGTGCCTTTTTCTCCTTTAGTTGTGGGGTCCGTGCCCTGCGCCCGCATGTATGATACACAGGCCTGTCCTGGCAAGAAATCCTGGTTACCGTAGGATCTATGACGGGTAAGGGTTATTGGTCAGAAGGACCTCAGTGTTCAATTGGTCCAGAAACGTTTATTTGTATTTCAACTTAAGCTTCTTCTTTCAAAGGTCCAAGACAGAATCTTGCCTTTATTGGCCATCAGTGAACAGTCTCTCCTTGTAAACGTTGTCCTGCCCAGCTATCACGACTATCGCAATAGCCTCTATTAAATTCCTCCAATACGCCATCTTTGCCGCCATCAGCAATGGAAAAATACCGTCCCATGCCATCTCACATGAGCCGACAAAAATAATTGCCTGTTAGCACTTATTGTGCATTAGAAGGTGGTCCGAGCTGGCCTATCGCCCACCGTCATCATGCTGGGCATTGTGGGAAATGGCAGAGGTGGGACTGCTGGGTGCACTTCCTGACTGACTGTGTGTGGCACCAGATTCGTTGGTGCATCCATGGTAGACCGGAGATGCTGCCAAACCATACTTGGTGTATTTCCTGGATTTGTGCAGGCATCAGGGATCACACTAGTGTACAGGCCATTTTACAACACTGTGCATGAAATCTCTGTGAGCCCTGGGAATGAGGCTTCACAACAGTCCTCCCGGCTGCAGTTTGGCTGCACACCCGGGTATCCTCTACCGGTGTTGCAGGACCTCCACCTACACCTGGACGACACCAATGGATCCCCATGGACTTCCCTGGATCGATGTGGGTAGTCTTTGTCCTCTTTGCCTTGTCTCTGGTAGAGCTTAGGGTTCCGCTAGGATAAGAGTCACTGTTTATCCCCCTTGCTTGGTGTTGACTTTCTGATAATCCCTCCACCCCCTTGCTCCTGACTGCATTGATCCCCATTGGCTGTTGCATAAGTTTGGGTTCCTGGATTCTAGTTAAGACACAGAAAATTATATTGTGAGGCTTGACTTTCATCTCCAAGTGGCCTGCATCGAGTTGAGATTTCTGTTCTCAGGGCCGGGAAGCACGCAGGCTGCACTTACAGTCTTTCCATCATGTCTATTGAAGATGTAGGGCTCTAGGGGCATGACCTCAGGCCCTGCCCTGAGCTCACTGCCCCCAAAGCATGGCAGCAGTACGTGCCATATGGGTGCTGCGCGTAGGGGTTCTGCAGGCACTGATGAAGGCCATGTCCATGGCATGGTGCCTAAAGGGGTTGCCCTATGGATAACGGTATTGCGATTGGGGTGTGTATCACCTGCAAGCCAGAGTCATCGCCATAGATCACGCACTTTATAAATAAATAAATAAATAAATAAATAAATAAATAACATAAAAGTATTTATTTATACCTGCAAACTAGAGTCGTCGCCATAGAGCATGCTCTTTATAAATAAATTAAGGTATTTATTTATTTATTTATACCTGCAAGATAGATCATGCTCTTTGGCTGTTAGGGAGAGGGTCACTTACCTGCGTCATGTTAATGAGTAACAATGATTCATTGTAGGCAACATTATGTGCGACTCCGCCTGCAACTATACTGACCATGTTTTTCCCCTAATCTTGATCAAGTGTCCGCCCCATGACGTTGGTGAGTATTAATGGTGTCTGGACACTTCCTTCCTGCGGTCTGTGTATGTGCTCATGCTGTACTCATCTTGATGCAGGTGCCACTAACGTTCACCACCGATCCAAGCCACGTCCCCTCGCTCTCCATATTGACGTCTCGCATCTTGCGGGATCCGGGTTGACTTCGGGCTCTAATTTCCATTACTCTGACAGACGTCCATGATAGAGAGCCCTTATTGCTCTTGAAAAAGATTAAAGAGAGGATCCAAAAGGCACAGTGATTTGTCCAAGTGTTCTGGCTTCACGTTGCTGCAAGGGCCCTGTGTTTCTCGCCATTGTGGTCAGATCATTGAGTAAGCCTCTCACTGTCGTCATATGAGTTTCGCCCGTGGTCACAAGTTCGAATTCCAGCGTGGCCAGCTCGGTCATTTGTCCCAGAGAGGTTGGTAATAGAACACCTATTATTTTTCAGTCGTAAAAAAGCTAAATCTATGGTAAGGATATGAAAGACAAGTTTTTAGTGTGTATTCTGCCGAGGGCTGACTATATTACAGCAGACGATACCCACTGATTTGCTAAATATGATTGTCTTATGAATATTCCTCCAAACCTTCAAAGAAGAGACTCAGCGAGTCAAAAACAGAGGCATTCCCCTAGTACCTACTGCAATGAATTGGGAAGTGTGTATTTGTAAGATACCCAAAGCTGGGCAATGATCAAGGATGCCATTTTAGACTGAAGTGAGTCCCACCTACAGAAGGCGGCCATTGTGAGCTCGGCCTTGAGGCAGACTGCAACGTGCTCGGTCTCTGCCTCTGAAAGGCGATACTGTTACTCCCCAAGACATCTCCGCCTTGCAAAGCCCCCTCCATCAGCGAGTGACACTCAGACAGTACAGCTGGAGAGGTGGAACAGGCCGGATACCTTTTATCAGCTCCTTGTGGCCCGCCGTGTCTGACATGAGCAGGAAGTCTGCCTGGGAACACACCTTCCCATTGTGAGCGTGGGCTTTCATCTCCAAGTGGCCACTCCTGACACATGAGCAGGAACTATCTGTCCTGGTACACACCTTCCCTTTGTGGGGCTTGACTTTCATCTCCAAGTGGCCTGCGCAGAGTTGACATCTCTATGCTCAGGGCCGGGAAGCACTCAGGCTGCACTTACAGTCTTTCCATCATGTCTATTGAAGATGTAGGGCTCGAGGGGCATGACCTCAGGCCCTGCCTTGGGCTCACAGGACCCAAAGCATGGCAGCAGTACGTGCCATATGGATGCTGTGGATAGGGGGTCTGCAGGCACCGATGAAGGCCATGTCCCTAAAGGGGTTGCCCGGTGGGTAAAGATATTGCCATTGGGGTGTGTATTACCATCACGCTATTTATAAATAAATACATGTATTCATTTATTTATACCTGCAAGCTAGGGTCATCGCCATGGATCATGCTCTTTATAAATAAATACATGTATTTATTTATCTATACCTGCAAGCTAGGGTCATCGCCATGGATCATGCTCTTTATAAATAAATAAGTACATACATAACTGTATTTATTTATTTATCTATACCTGCAAGCTAGGGTCATCGCCATGGATCATGCTCTTTATAAATAAATAAGTACATACATAACTGTATTTATTTATTTATCTATACCTGCGCGCTAGGGTCATCGCCATAGATCACGCTCTTTATAAATAAATACATGTATTTATTCATTTATACCTGCAAGCTAGGGTCATCGCCATGGATCATGCTCTTTATAAATAAATAAGTACATACATAACTGTATTTATTTATTTATCTATACCTGCAAGCTAGAGTCATCGCCATAGATCATGCTCGTTATAAATAAATAAACGCTTGTATTTATTTATTTGTTTATACAGACGTGCACGCCAGTGTCGTCGCAATAGAATTTACCCCATTGTCATGAGAGGATGCTGTGTGGCACTGATGCCTCTGTAGTGGTGTTTTTGGAGCTCCCACCGTCCTTGCAGCTTTTGAAACAGAGCATTAGACATCAAGTGCTTTTTTTCTGCCAGCGACCACTTGGCTTTCAAGCCTGTCTGGCCCCTCCAGCTGCTGGAACTGCCATGTTACAAACAGGACCTCCAGGCTCCTACAACTATTGGCAATAGAGCCACTCCTGGGATACTCTAAGATTGGGACCTAAAGCACACAGCACAGATTGTCTGATGAGTCCATGCGGCCGGGTCAACCGCCACCATGAGGACAACAAAAGAAACATACTTTAACTTCCTTCATTTTACACAGGGAGCGTCCAGTCCCCATATTAGGGGTGCCTACCGAGAAAAGCTATTGAGTGTGACTGCCTATTTGCTCTCTCTCCTCTATCCTGCCACGTCTCCTTGGAATCTAGAATCCGGACTCCCCTCTGAATCCTAGCGCTCCTGAATGGCCCTCCTTCTCTTCGTCACCCGTCAGTTAGTATCCAGAAAGCAGCCCTGGGGCTTATCTTTGTGATGAAAGACTACACCCCCCCCCCCCCCACCCCGGACCTTCTCTTTTTCACTTGCTTCTTGCCTGCCCTCATCAGTTAGGCTCAGCTGTGAATTTCTCCTGCACTCCCAGCCCCCTCTGTTCTTCTGACACCCTTCTTCACTCCTGCCTACCTGCCAAGATCCAGTATGCAGGGTTCAGGATCACCTGTGAATATAATCTTGATTAGTTCACCCTTCTCTGTCATCCTTTGCCACATCAACACACCTCCGACCCATTACTTAGATACCAGAATGTGGCCTCTGGTCTTAGATGGGAATGAGTTCTGACTTTTCCC
The DNA here is from genome assembly GCF_040938575.1 of Ambystoma mexicanum. Taxonomy (NCBI): domain Eukaryota; kingdom Metazoa; phylum Chordata; class Amphibia; order Caudata; family Ambystomatidae; genus Ambystoma; species Ambystoma mexicanum. Next base: position 108,721,253 of record NC_090923.1, read on the forward strand.
TTTTTATCCTTCCCTCCCTTGACGTTCTCCCCACCACCCATAAGACATGACCTGGGAGGTGGCCTTTGGATTGAGTCGTGAACATCCTCTGAAGGTTTCCTCGTGTCCCACTCCTCCTACCCTCGCATGCTTGAAGCAATCGCATTGCAATATCATGTGTATTGCATGGGAAAGAAGGAAGGAAGGGAGGGAGGAAGGAAGGAAGGAAGGAAGGAAGGAAGGAAGGAAGGAAGGAAGGAAGGAAGGAAGGAAGGAAGGAAGGAAGGAAGGAAGGAAGGAAGGAAGGAAGGAAGGAAGGAAGGAAGGAAGGAAGGAAGGAAGGAAGGAAGGAAGGAAGGAAGGAAGGAAGGAAGGAAGGAAGGAAGGAAGGAAGGAAGGAAGGAAGGAAGGAAGGAAGGAAGGAAGGAAGGAAGGAAGGAAGGAGAAGGAGAGAGGAAAGAATGAAGGAATGGAGGAAGGGAAGGAGAGAAGGAGGTAGGGAGGAAGGAAGGAGGGTGGTTAGAAGGAAGGAGGGAGGGAGGGAGAGAGGAAAGAAGGAAAAAGGGAGGACAGAAGGAAAGCGGGAAGTAGGGAGGAAAGAAGGAAGGAAGGACGAAGGAAGGAAGGAAGGAAGGAAAGAAAGAAGGGAGAGAGGGAGGAAGGAAGGCAGGAAGGGAGGGAGGAGGGAGGGTGGGAGAGTGGGAGGAATGAAGGAAGGGAGGGAAGGAGGGAGGGAAGGAATGAGGGGCGCCTCCCCCCCCCCAAATAAATAGAAGTGTTTTGATTAGGTAGAAGGGAGGATAGCTCCGTGACAACGTGCTGGACTTGGAAGCAAGACCAAGCCAAGCAACACAGGTTCCGAGTTCCGGATCCGCGTTTGAAACCAAGCGCGTAATAAATAACCTGCACTTGCACAATCTGAAGGCACAAGGACTAGTAGGATAGTTCCACCGTCACCCCTCTCTTTCCTTGTTGCGCCTTGAGACACCCACGTGTATAGGCGCATAAAAATTTTTTTAAAAAAAGATGGAGTCGTCCATTAGGTTCTTATTTGATGTTGGGGTCTTGCAAAGTCTTCTGAGGCAAGAACTTGGGAAAGCTTAAGACTGCACTGCCTGGGTCTAGCCTGAAAAACCTGGCTAGACCCAGTGGCAAACGTTTGCTCTTTTCTTGTCACTACTGATAATATTTAAACTTTCTAAATTAATGCAATGCAAGGAAACGTTTGGTACCGTTATTCCAACTTTAAGATCACACAAAACCTAGCTTTTTTTTCCTTTTATTAGTCAAACTATTACGCAGGGATTGTACACTGCCTTAGATTTCGTAGTGCCATAGACGTCTTCATCAGTGGCCGGCTCGGACTGGCATATAGGGCACAAGGGCAATGCCCGAACCAAAAACTCAAAATGCTTATGTGAGCCCGTTTTCTTTGCTCAAAGTGGGCCCCTTTTTTGGGCCATGTGGGCCAGTTTGATAAGTTACTTCACCATGCGGCTAGTAGGTTTGACCAGTGTTACTGAATAAATATTTGTTAAAATGCACAACGTGCATCACATTTTATCAAAAACCTCCCCCTTGGGGAGTGAATTGCCATTTTTAGCTTTGGGCCACTCTTTCATTGGTTTCCGAGACAATTTTATGCCCGAGTCCGACCCTGATCCGAGGATGACGAGTGAAATGAGTGGCAGAAAAGCATGCACTTTTTCCAAGTGTGGGAAAAAAGAGCACTTTCAGTATAAACTAATATATTTTCTTTTTGGAGGCAGTCAGGAACAAAATGCCCCTAACTTTATAGTTGACCCATACGTCTGTGATAAAAGTGTTGTTGCTTGAAATCACAAAGTGCATAATGCCACATAGCCTTTCTGCTCTATTCATTTTATCACCACACTTTGATGGCTGTGCACATGCTCAGTTCCCAAATGTATAGACATCCAGAGAGAATTTGATAAATATATTTATTTTATTTATTTATTTATTTTTATTTATACATTTATAATGCGCCTACAGCCCACAGGCATTGGGGCGCAACAAGAACACGAAAGGACAACAAAAGGACGGGACTATATATATATATAGAGAGAGAGAGAGAGAGACAGAGAGAGAGACAGAGAAAGGATAGCAAGTTTTCACTTACACCTTGATGTCAAATTCCACCTGCTGTAATATCACCAGCTATTATTTCCCATTTAATGGGATGCCACCTAGATCAGATGGGGTGGCACATCTGCAGTGTAACACTGGGGATTTCTGAACCAGGGTGGCATTAGTGGCTTGTGTATGAAGACTGGCTTTGGGCCTCATTACGACCCAGGCGGTAAGTTACCGCCTGGGTCGTACCCTTACCACCATGGTGTAAACTACGTTTACATCATGGTGGATGGCAGATTTACCGCCCCATTCCAAGGTGAGTGGGGCGGTAAATCCCCATTTCCCATTTTACCCTTCCCCATTCCCATTTTTGCCCCATAGGGCATAATGGGAGTGGGGAAAGCGCTAATTACGCCACCGTAAATTACGTAAATTAATTTGCAAAAAGCAGGCGTTAAACTCACCATGGCGCAAAGGGACCTCGGAATCAGGCGTTAAGGGTTAGCGCCGTTTACGGCGCCGTTAACCCCTTAACGCCTGATTCGTAATGAGGCCATTTGACTTAGTTAGGGAGTACACTGTTAACCATGAAGTACATTTACGAAAGATAATCGTGTGACATGTCATCTTCTGGTCCTGTTTCCATCTCTTTTATCCATAAACCGAAGGAAACATTTGGTATATGTTTGTCCTCTGTAGTGCGTGGCATGCAGCACAGAACCACAATGCTCGATGCCTTGTCACGTAAGTATGGGTGGGCACCCCAGTTTTGTGCATGGACGAAAACCTGCATTTGGAAAATCACAAATGCCTCTTCTTTTTTATTTTTTTATTTAGTGCCATACAGTTTAAAACAAAATCTTCATACACGTAAAAACATAAAAAGAATAAAATATAACATACTGAGTAGTAACAATAAATTATACCAAATAAATACTCTTTCAACCACACTATTACAGCAACAATTTAACATCACTTCATCAAACCAACAATACCCATACATTAAATCCTGATTCATCTTATGCAATATCTTTCATATTGATTATACCCAAGCAATAAACTTAGCACAAACGTTTTCAGGCCGCTACTTAACATTCAAGGTCAATTCATTCTCAAGTGCAAGCCAAATTTGAGTTATCGCAATTGTCAACGACATACTGTGCCCCGAAACACAATTTAGCCGAAAGCAGTCCACCTGCACATTTTGCAGTCCATCAATGTATTTCTTATAGTTCAGCATATAGAACTTCCACGTGGCTGGACATTCCATTAAAACATGACGTATAGCCTCAATTTTGTTTACCTCTTGACAGAGCCTTCAAAAGCGCTTCTCTTTAGGGATTTCAGTCCAAGCCCCTACACACGCCAGAACCGGTAATTTATGTAATCTGATTAATTTAAATTCTCTCCTCAAAGAAGACGCTGGGAACTGATACAGGTACTTTTGAGGTTTTAAATAGTGAGTAGGCATTTTTCCACAAGTGCTCAGACATGTCAACCCATTGGCATGCTCAAAGTTTGAGGACCAATCCTATAACTTCGCTCTATTCTTCATGACGGAAATGAAAGCCCCCACCCCACATGACCAGACCGGAGTCCACTCTATCTGTGCAAAAAAGGTCTCATTTGTTTGAACAAATTCCACTAAAATTAGACTAGAACCTTTCACAATTTTACCTCTAATCAATGACAAGAAAGAGTTAATTTCTGAGCACATTATGTGAATGTAAAGGGACCCTTTCTGAACCTTGATCTATGTGGCAAGTGCAGTTAGGCACAATTCGAACCCGATTGCCTGAATCGGCGTGGAATTAGAAAGACACCGAATTTTCTAAACATAAGGCCTTCCAAATTGTTTGCCCAACTGTCCCATTTTCCATAAGAGGTCTCAAGGGCATAGCTAATACTAACTATCAACTGTTGTTCATAAATAGAAATTAAACCAGCCATTCTATATCCGGCCTAACTATCGTCTTGGGAGGATAGCTCAGGGGCAACGCGTTCATCTTGGAAGCAAGACTGCATAGCGCAACAACGGTTCGATCCCCGGGTCCACGCTTAGAAACCTCTGGGTATTAAGCGAGTTATAAAATAACCCGTTACAATTACATACACACACATCTTTTAATCAATAGCATAATAGCTAAAGCTTTGTTAGGGCATCTCCCTAACAAATGAGCTTCCTTTCTGTTTGCATACATCATAGCCTAGAAAGCAATACTTGTCAACCTTGTTCAGCCTGCCCTTCTGCATCATGATATATGCTCTATCCCCCTTCACCCTACAAAATCTCATGAATTTGGTTTTATGCGGATTTACTTCCAAACCATTTTCTCGCTGTAATCTAAAAGCCAACGCGCGCTTCTACTGATCCCTATATATGCGTTATCAAAGATGACAATATCATCCGCCTAGGCGAGCCAATTTATTGTCACACAGCCTAGCGGGGCGGGGGGATGTTACCTGCTGTTAGTGAGAGCCACACATCAGCCATAAACAGATTAAAAAGTGCTGGAGCAAGCACACACCCCCGCTTAACCCCCCTCTCTATAGGGATAGGTTCAGATAGCTCGCCCATTCAATTCAGCCTCACAGCGCTTCATTCTCACTATGCAGCATTTGATGATATAAGTCCTTAGGCATGTTCAACCATTTTAACTTTCTCCACAACAATGCCCTATCTATGGCATCAAAAGGCACACCGCGGAAGACCATTCTTTTTCCTTGCCCTTTGAATCAATGAATTTGTTAGAAACACATTCTGGACAGTAGACATACCTTTGCAGAATCCTGATTGGAAGCTACTTAGAATATTACAATCTTCCATCCAGCTTTGACAGCACACGTGTTGCAAAGATTTTGCTAGGAACATCAAGTAGTGATAATAGCCTATAATTTCAGATTTCTCTCTATCTCCGTTCTTAAAAACAGGAATTAAATGGGCCTGTTTCCAGGACTGCAGGATACTGCCAGTACTCAATACTAAATCGAATCAGATAAATCAAGAATATCTGCCCAAAGAATAGGATTGGCACGCACACTTCATTTGAGATCCCGTCTGGACCCGGGGCACTAGAGACTTTTAACCTTTTCATTATCGACAAAATACCAACCTTGTTTATGTTTATATGTTAAACTCAAATAGACCAGACACGGGGAAAGGCCACATATTCACCATTTTAAATGTATTGTTTATGAAGGTCTACCACATATCACTATCAATACAGCAAATCCTCTGATCTCAGGTCTTCACTTGTTTACTTTTAAAAGTGCCCCACATTTTCCTACTATCACCCTTCCTAATATATGGTGGAGGATACCATTTCCATCAATTTCTGTGTTTGTTTTGAGCTGTTTTTGCTTCACGTAACCTCAGCAGAAGGTCCGCCACGTATCGGTCAATATGCATTAATCTCTTTATCAGATTCTTCTTCTCACGCCTTATATTACTATCATACGGGTGGGAATGCTTTAGACCATTTCCTGCTTTGAAAGTACCCATCATTCTATAATGGGAGGTAATAGCAGTAAGCCACTCAATGATTTCATCATGAGACAAACCTTTTTCAAAGGCTCTATCAGCCAAGCACATATACGCAGCGATTTCTTGTACATTGCGTTCGGAACAAACTATACGGTTCATACCTCCGTTTATCCGAACAGCACCCACTTTGTCCATACATCTATATGTCCCATAATCTGACACACAGCGATTCCAAATTATCTAAGAAATAGTCACATCCAAAGGCATAATCAAGGGTGGCAGATTTCCCAGCATTCCTCCACGTCTTTCATGCTGGAAGATTACGTTTTACCGCTCCATTGTTCATATTCAAGCCAAGATCAAAAAGGAGCTCCACCCAAAACCGAGCCCCCAGGTCAGCCCCATTTCTTCTTCCACCAGAATTATTCAAGACCGTGGCCGCACCCTTAACACTCGAATAATCTATGCATCTCGCATTAAAGTCCCCTCCCCCTAAGATGTGACAGTCTTGCCTACTTGATCTAATTGTTGTGAGTCCCACACAGACAGTCAATTGCATCCAAACACCTGCAGGAGGATCATAGACATTTACTACTACCAGGTCACATTTATCACTTTGCGCCGCTTTCACAACCAAGATGTTAGGGTTGTCACCCTCAAGTAATATTTCTTCCGCCCGGAATCAACTGGAACATAGGGTCAAAATGTGGAAGTCATGAGGAAAAAACTTCCCTAAAATTGAGACGGGTTTTGGGGGTCATTTTTCAATCTTTCCGAGTAGTAATTGATGAGTAAAAACATGTGTTCAATATGTACATGTGTTTTCTACCTCATTTGTGCCTCCAGGGGATTTTAAAGGGGTTTGACTACCTCAGGTGGGAACCCAGAACAAAATTTACATGCCCACTATCCCATCCTTCAAAAACAAATGCATATCCATCAGCATCTGATTGTGATGATGGCAGATATGCATTACATTCCAATGGAACGCGCCAGCTATTAGCAAATGGTACAAGCTGGTGGCTTCCAGAGGAATTACATGCAAATGCCTCACTTCCATGTACTTATATGGCAGGCGGCATTTACGATTGCACTACGAAGTTCAAAGAATGCATTGAAACTCTGGTTCTCCTGAATTTCCATGCATTTGTGCTTTATGTTGCAAGCAAGCAAAATTGCATGTGGCGAATACTAACACCCTAGTGTTAGGGAGAGTGCTCCTCTCTCTGCAATTAGCAGATGGAAGAAAATTGCCCCTTTCAAATCAAGGAGTAGGTGTGGTATGTTGCTTTCAGTAAAATCTGCAGAGCTACTTTTGGATGATCAGTTTTGAAGCCATGTTACACATCTAAAGGTCTGCAGAGCAACTCAGAGCAACTCATTAGGTTGACCAGGTTCAAAGCTAAGTTACACTGCAGAGCAACTCATTAGGATGACCAGGTGTAAAGCCAAGTTACACTGCAGAGCAACTCATTAGGATGACCAGGTTCAAAGCTAAGTTACACTGCAGAGCAACTCATTAGGATGATCAGGTGAAAAGCCAAGTTACACTGCAGAGCAACTCATTAGGGTGACCAGGTTCAAAGCTAAGTTACACTGCAGAGCAACTCATTAGGATAACTAGGTTCAAAGCTAAGTTACACATCTAAAGGTCTGCAGAGCAACTCATTAGGATGACCAGGTGTAAAGCCAAGTTACACATCTAAAAGTCTGCAGAGCAACTCATTAGGATGACCAGGTTTAAAGCCAAGTTACACTGCAGAGCAACTCATTAGGATAACCAGGTGTAAAACCAAGTTACACATCTGAAGGTCTGCAGAGCAACTCATTAGGATGACCAGGTGTAAAGCCAAGTTGCACATCTAAACGTCTGCAGAGCAACTCATTAGGATGACCAGGTCTGAAGCCAAGTTACACATCTAAACATCTGTAGAGCAACTCAGGATGACCAGGTTAGAAGCCAAGTTACACCTCTAAAAGTCTGCAGAGCAACTCACTAGGGTGACCAGGTTTGAAGCGAAGTTACACATCTAAAAGTCTGCTGAGCAACTCATTAGGATGGCCAGGTGTAAAGCCAAGTTAGACATGGTCAAGCCAAGTTACACATCTAAAAGTCTGCAGAGTAACTCATTAGGATGACCAGGTGTAAAGCCAAGTTACATATCTAAACGTCTGCAGAGCAACTCATTAGGATGACCAGGTTTAAAGCCAAGTTACACTGCAAAGCAACTCATTAGGATGACCAGGTCTGAAGCCAAGTTACACCTCTAAAAGTCTTGACCAGGTCTGAAGCCAAGTTACACCTCTAAAAGTCTGCAGAGTAACTCATTGGGATGACCAGGTGTAAAGCCAAGTTACACATCTAAAAGTCTGCAGAGCAACTCATTGGGATGACCAGGTGTAAAGCCAAGTTACACATCTAAACGTCTGCAGAGCAACTCATTAGGATGACCAGGTTTAAAGCCAAGTTACACTGCAGAGCAACTCATTAGGATAACCAGGTCTGAAGCCAAGTTACACATCTAAACGTCTGCAGAGCAACTCAGGATGACCAGGTGTAAAGCCAAGTTACACATCTAAAAGTCCTGAGAGCAACTCACTAGGGTGACCAGGTTTGAAGCGAAGTTAAACATCTAAAAGTACCCTAGTTTAGCCATAGATCATACATCTTTGTATAGTATTTGTTGTCTTTCTGACCCTCCTTTCCTTCAAAGTCTGCCATACATGACAATATTGGTGCCAATGAAGTGCAAAATCAGTCGGTGATTGATGAACGTCTTTGAGATGTGACTGCATTAGGTTTGACAGAATCAAATTTCAAGCGAACGGGTTAAAAGTACACCATTACTTTGAGATTATGGTTAGATTGTAATGTTGTAGTGTGCTTGGGTCCCAAAGCCCACGTTCAGAATAAGAAGCGACTTACACAGAGTGAAATCGGATGAAAATATGATTGGAGCATTAGTAAGTGTGGAGAGAGACACATAGAAAGTGATAGAAATGTATAGTGACGGACACACATAGAAAGTAAGAAAGAAACGAGAACGATGTGGCTTGACACCGAGACAAGGTGAATTTCATAGAACTAGGTCGGGGAGACCCAGGCAGGCCCCTACACATGAGCAATGTTTGGCCCTCGGTCTGAGCCCTGGCCCAGTTAAGGCCTATATTGATGAGTAACTGCCCTTCTTTTTTCCATTTAATGCACTGCTTAAGTGTGGTGTCAAACCTCGCAGGCAGACCTCTGTCTACAGGCCGTGCCCGGCTTGCTGTTATCCTCAATCCAATCAGTCCCTGGCATGGCAGCCGCAGTGCAACCCGCAGTGCACCCTACACTGGCTCCAAAATCTATCCTGTTCATGTCTAGTTAGGACTGCAATCTGGCGTGGATGGACTTCTTGTTTTCGTGGATTCGGAATCGGGGGAGATCCTTTTTCACAGATTCTGTATCCGGGAATTCCGGCCCATTTCCAGCCCTGGTGTTCCCAGTGTCCACATAGCTTTAAAGTAAGATTACAGATTTGAAATTGACATGAATTGAGCAGTCAGTGAAGAACATTGAAAAACAAACACCTTTTGAAGAAAAATCAGTTTCTACTAGCAGCAAGAGCTAATTGGGGTGAAACCACTTTGAAAGACGTTGTTCAGACATCCTCTTCTCTCACTGTCTGCAGCATCCTATTCAGGTCAGGGACATTCACCCACTGTGTTACTTACAAGCGCGTAGAGCCCACTGCCAGCTTCCAGAATCCCCTTCTTCGCTCAGGATACAGGCCCCCATCCCTGGCCCAAGTAAGTCTCCCAGGCCAGTATGGTTACAATTGATTCTGCCGAAAAGCGCTTAGAAGCAGGCAAACAGCCGCTGCACCCCTCCCCTCCGTAAAGGAGCATGCTTTATGATTGTCATTTACAAAAGTATGGTGGTGGCGGCACACTGCATCAAGCACTACTTGTGTGGCATAAACATTACTATCCGAGTCGATAGCTCAAGAGTTAAGACGCCACCTAATGGGACAAGCCTGAACTTTGCAAGTTAGAATCCCGCTGAAGGACCAACCAGCTCTTTTAGTCGATAAATTGAGGACCATTACATCGGCTAAAAATAGCCTCTGTTGTTGCAGCGCTTAGAAGCTGGATACATCTGGCATAAAGCACTATGCAAAAAAGCAAATTATTATTATATCTGGACATTTGCTCTTTCAGCTGCACAATTTCCTTATGGGCGCATACATAATTTTCTGCCGATAAATGCTCCTGTGGACCTGGTACCTGTCATCGTTAGTATTGGAGTATTGACTGGGCTCCCCTTCAGAACTGTAAATAGTGTGACTTGCTATGAAATGTGTATGTTGGTGGCGATTCACTGACTTGCCTCACTTGCTTACTGCTTTTCTGAGTAAGTATTCATACCACGCTTTTTTGAAAGTTCTCCAGCCGCCAAAAGGCACCATGCTAGCACTACAGTACAGACAGAAGAAACATATTAGTGATCTTTGTCTGTTTTGTGATTTCATCCATAACTCCCTTTTGAATGACAACATGCAGTAGACAGCACGGCCATACATGTTCCTTTATAGAAGATGCCTTTCCTTAATAACGTGGAATATTTTCATATTTCCATTGGGGCTAAAAAGCTGTGTTACATTGCCATCTTGTGTTCAAAAAGAAAAGTGTCGCTTAACATGCAAAGTGGGTCATTTAATCTGAGACAAGGGTGCAACATCAGCCCAGTTCTGTTGGTTCTCTTTATCAATGACCCCCTGCTAGGTTCCTAGAAGAATTTCAGGTCCCAGACCCGAGAGTGAATGTCTCAGAAATAAAATTCCTGCTTATATGCACGTGACGTGGCCCTACTTACACCACCAAGGAAAGACTCCAACACAATCTTAACCTTCTTGAAGAATTCTAAAAGACATTCGCCCTGGAGGTGAACCTAAAAATGGTCAAATGAATGATATTCCATAATAAAGCAAAGAACAACAGAAACGAGTTAAAATATTGCCTAATGGCACAGAAGTCGAACGTGTTACGGACTACACCTACCTGTGTCTCAGAATAAGTGTGTCTGGAAGTTTTAAATTGGCAATAAACCACTTCAAGAAAAAGCCCTCCCTGCATTCTATGCCATAGTGAATCAGCTTTCATGCTTTAATCCACCAGCAAAATGCATGCTAAAGCCTTTCGACATCAACGGCAAACCTGTGCTACTTTACCACACTGAGGTATGGGGATCCAACACTAAAAATAAGAGTTTTCTGTATTGAACAAATCTGCCACAGAAATTCGAACTGTCCGGCTCTGCCAACAGGTACTTCATGTGTAAAGAAACTGCCCAAACCAGGGGTGAAGAGCAGATCTAGGGCGATTCCCTCTGCTGCTCAACACCCAAAAGAGCATTTTTAAATTCGTGTGCCATATCAAGAGGAGGAACCCAAATTCCCTCCAAAACCAGTCACTGACAGAACAAACAGTACAACCCTTGAAACCGCCCTTTGTGCAACATATTCCAGAGGTGTCCCCACTCGGCAGCAGTAGCCGCAGTTTGAACGCATAGGAAATCAATGAGAATTGACAAGGAGTTTGGAACAGGCCATATAGAGGCAACTGCTGAAGCACCACAAGCTAGAATGCCACATGTTATTGAGGTAAAACTCCAAACCTGGAGATTGCGTAATTCTGGTAAAGAACTCAAAGCACAGGCACTCACCAAATGCAGACTGAGTGACCACAAGCTGGAAATAGAGACTGGTCCCCCCAGCTGATACAAGAAGCACAGACACTCACCAAATACAGACTGAAAGACCGCAAGCTGGAAATAAAGACTGGTCCACAAAGCTGAAACAAGAAGCACAGACACCAAATACAGACTTAGTGACCACAAGCTGGAAATAGAGACTGGTCCACAAAGGTGAAACAAGAAGCAAAGACACTCACCAAATACAGACTGAGTGACCACAAGCTGGAAATAGAGACTGGTCCACACAACTGATACAAGAAGCACAGAGATGGCAGAATGTGCCAAAAATGGGACTGAGAAGAATCAGAAAATGGGAGACACTTCCACCTGCACCACCAGGGACGTCATTTAGGGGTTGCAAGGGTTCGCAACTGCTACCCCTGTGGTCTCCCTTGCTTCTGGAATCGCTGGCTTTCTTTATCAGGCCTCTTAAAAAAAAAACAACAACAGGGATTTCACGATAACACCTGCAGCAGTGACCCTAAATAAGAAAGAATAGGAATAACAAACAATGTGTCTTTCTGGAATTCTATGCAATAATTGCTAGACTCATTAAAGGTTTATTTCAGGCACACTTCAGGGGGTGAGTCACTGATTTGGTCTGTTCTCAACCACCTCAACTCAGCCTTTCATTCTTCTGAAGTCGATAAATGAGTACCAACAAAGGTTGGGTGATATTGTATGTATGTTTGTTCTATATAAAGCGCTTAAGCGCAAGTGCTATATAATAACACATCATTATCATTTGGTCATGGACACCTGCTTGCAGTCACAGTAATTTGGTAATATGGGCCTATACACACTGATCTTAACGATACATATTGCTATCCATTCTTGTATAACATGTATATCACATTATAGTGATATCATAACCATATTTTTTATATACTTATATACTTAGGAACAATGCTATGTGATGCAACTTTCTGTTATGTCAAGGGGTGAAAGGTCATGTTACATCGCTTCCTGTGATATCACTTTTGGGTGGGGTCAAATGACATCACTTCCTGTGATGCCATCAGAGGTCAAGGGTCATTTGATGTCATTTCCGCTACCCCTGGCATTTTGGTGAAATGACGTGCGTGTGCACCACCCTGCATACAAAGCCACCCGGGACACTTATTTCCCCGCATTTTACGAAAATAAGGAAGTCTTTGCCAGCTGGACTGGAGCAGACAGCTCTGCATCATCCTAGGACAGCGACAGTGATTAGCAGCGAGAACAGCACCATAGTTCCATGCATTACAGTATAGTGGTGTGGCAAAAAGTGGTGGCAAAAATCATCAGAATTAACACTGTGTAATTACTGCTCACGGTAATTCAGAAAAAAGTCCTATGGACTCCAAAAATAGGACTAACGCTGCCACCACCCCTAATCCTGTGGTAAGTCCATGGGACTGAATGGCGGCAATCGATTTTGGTGATAAATCGTCATATTTACTGCCAATGTAATGCCCAACTCTTAATAGGGCCTACGTGCAAAAAGCAATATAGACTTTTAGAAAAAAGCTGGTAAACCAAAACAATCACTACCGAAGAGAAGGCCAACCTTTGGAACTCCCTCCCGCCTTCTATCCAACACCAACCCCTGTATACCCTCTTCAGGAAGCGTCTGAAAACCTGGTTGTTCAATAGGTACGACTGAGACCTTTACCAGTTCTCTTGGAATGATGCACTGACATTGCTCGACCAGAACATTGTTACTATATTACCTACCTTGTACAAGCACATTTATTTATTTATTTAATTAATTGAATTTATAAAGCGTGCAGCCGGCCCTGAGTCATCATGGCACTGTTACAGAAGATTCACTTGTATACAGATTACATGGAAGAAAAACAATACATGGTCAAAAAATAATACAAAAAATAATACAAAAAATAATACAAATAATACAGAAGGTATGTTCCATGGTTGCAGGGACTGGAAGCTGGTGTGAGTATTGTGCCCGTTTAGGTCTGTTTGTGGGCGCCTGGTGAATTCATTCTGACAGATACAGGTGTGCAGACTGCGAGAGGCATCTGTGTGTGATGGTGAGGGCCTTGAACAGTATGCGCTCTTTGACTGGGAGCCAGTGGACGTCACGTTTGGCCTGAAAGATATGCTCTCTCCTGGGAATACTTAGTGCGGCTCTGAGAGCCTTATTTTGTGTGATTTGCAGTTTGTTGAGGTTTTTAGATGAAGTGCCTAGGAGCAGGACAGTTTTTGGCCGTGAGTTGAGGTTTTACTGCATTCATGATTTTGGTTGTGAGAGCTGCTGATGCTGCAATTGCACTGACTTGCCGCTTCATTGATAGGGTGGAGTCAAGGTACACACCCAGAGTTTTTACAGCAGCAGAGACTGTGATTACAGTATTCTCAATGCTGAATGTGCTGTATTGACTGTCTTAATTTTTTCAGGATTTCCTTGGGACCTACCAATAGGATCTCGGTTTTGTCCCTATTGAGACATAAAGCATTAAACGCCATCCAAGCCTGGATGAATGCATAGGTCCCCTTAAGAGTGCTAAGATCTTGCTCGTAAGAACCATTTAAAGGGAGGAGAATTTGTGTATCATCGGCATTGTGTGTGAAAGCAATGCTGTGCTCGTCCAAATCATTGACGAGGGGTAATGTGAAGAGATTGTAGAGGGTGGGGGAGGTGCATGAGCCTTGAGGTACTCCGCAATCGATGGGGGATGGAGTGGGCCGAGGCCTGGTCAGAGAAGACCCTCATGGCTCGACCTTCCAGGAAGGATGTTATCCAGGCTTCCGCTTCCTGGGAGATCCAGGAGAAGGAGAAGCGCAAGCTTGCCATTGTCCATTGTTTCCAGTAGCTGATTCTTCAGGTCTAGCAAGGCCGATTCTGTGCCATAACGTGGCCGGAAGCCAGATTGCTTTTTCCCCAGGATGTTGTGCAATTCCAGATAAGTCTGGATCTGCAGGTATGTAGCTTTATCTAGAATTGTAACAAGAAAGGAATGGTGGTGATTGGCCTGTAATTGTTAGGAGAGTCAGGATAAAGGTTTGTTTTTTTTTAGCCCCGGTCGAACCCATGCTGCCTTGAGGGAGGGAGGGATGATGCTTGAAGCAAATGAGGCATTGATAAATGCTGTGAGAAAAGGAGCTAGTGACTTGGCACAGTCTTTGCTCATGCTGGCTGGGCAGATGTCTCCCTTGAAGAGAGATGGCTTGATATGTCTCATGATCAGTAGGACTTCTGATTCGGTTGTATCTTTGAAGGCAAAGGGCTTTGGGCTTTTGTTAAACAATGTGTCGCCTGGTACTGGCCCAGTGACTGTAGGCATGGTGTCAAGGGCAGTGACCTTAGGCAGGGCATTAAGGTGAGACTTCATTTTTTTCTGAAGGGTGTTTATTTTGTCTAGCATGGCGTGTTCAATATTGTTACGTCACACCTTGGGCCTCATTCCGAGTATGGAGGTAGCCATGTCGCTTTTAGCGGCATGGCTACCCCCATAACGGGTACTGGGTCCCTGGAATGGGGAAATACCAGGTCATTCTGACCTTGGAGGGCCTGGTATTCCCCCATTCCAGGAACCCAGACCCGGTACATCCCCATTCCCATTTGAGCCCCCATAGGGCTCAATGGGAATGGGGAGGATGCTAACAACGGGCCCGTTAATGACGGCCCGTTGTTAGCATCCTGGTCTGCTAGCGGGTCCTGCTAAGGACATCTGGTTTTACCAGACGTCCTTAGCGGGACCCGCGAACAGACCTCGTAATGGGGCGGTAGAGAGTTAACAGCGCCGGCAGCTCTACCGGCGCCGTTAACCCTGTACAGCGGGGGGAGTGACCTCTGAATGGCCCATAGAATCATAATTCGGCCCTCGAGTACTTTAAGATGAGATAGCTGCACCTTGATGTGGATGGGGTGCGTGATTCTCTTACTCCAACACCAATCAATAAGGACAACTCAATGGTTTGGCAAAGGGGAGTCCGTTTAATGACGAGTACAAAAAACGGGGAAACATGGGGATTAACAATGATGCAATGGCCTGTCTCGCTTCAACTCCCAACATCTTCATTCAAACAGCAATAGGTATAGTCAAAATTCGTCATCATTGACGTGTAACACTCAAAAGTTTGTTATGCAATTCTATTGGTGGGAAAAGGTAACTTAAGTATAGGTGCTATATCTGTATATGGTAACGGAGTGTGAGGATTGGATAACTCTTATCGGGTGGGCGTCTACGCCCTTCCCTCTACATTACTCATGCAAACGTCACTAAAGGTACGATGTCTCATTGGTTCTACTATCTATAGGACCTTAGATTATTTGGCCCACTGTGATTGGGCTGGCTACAACCCTAAGCATAAATCTCCACTTTAATTAGCAGCATGCAGAATGGTCACCCAGATGCAGTATGCCCCAAGATTCACCCTGCCTCCATTCCATCCATCAGTACTTTAGGGCCATGTGTCAATTAACTGGCTGAGGTTGGCCTTGAAACTGTAGCTTCTTGTCAGGAAAGGTTATGGTATCTGCTGCTTTGGGTGACATCAGACGTTGGTACCTCTTTGCGCTTGGCTGGTCACGTGTTAGCACACCGTGAATCGGATTCGTTTTCCTTCTATTTGTGCATTTAATTCTCTTTTTCCGCCGCCACCTGCCTTGGCCCCTTTATCTCGACCTTAACGGGGCATGCTGCTCTGCTCATAGGTTTCGATCCTCCCAAGATACTGTCCGCCTCCCTCTCTTGTTTTGACCTCGATTTCCCAGGCACGGCCTGCTCCTTGCTGAGTTTCGATTCTGCCGTCTTTCTTCTTGTTTTAGCTAGAATAAGAATCCTGGCCTGTTTGACCCTTACTAACCTGGGTTAATTCTGCTTTTGTATAAAGTGGACTGCACTTATATAATGTGCTTCATTGAGGTAGATAAATAGTTGGCGCTTGCCGCTCTATTCTTCTACTAAGTAGAGCAAGCCGCACTATTTTCTTAGCTTCCTGCGTTACAAGCCTATGTACAGGTGTTAGCTGGTTGAATACTTTCATCCTGCTTTATAGTTATGTTTATTTATATTTCAACATCGTCTCTTCTTCTATGTCTGTGATATCCTTATACATGGTGTTTCATCTTTGTGTGACATCTTTTGGTTGCCGTTCTTCATCTGTACGTCTGTCTGGGCCCTTGTGACGTCATCATTCATCTTCCATTAAGGCCTTTTGAGTTTCTTCTGGGACAGTGTTTAAACAATCTTCATTTCTTGTCATTTGCTGGTATGGTTGTCTCAATGGATACCTTACTGCCCATGGTTGTCTGGTTATTGGCGCTTCAATAGGTATTGCTCTTCTGATTGGCACTGGACAGAGCCCTAGTGCGGCTCTCTGCTGGTTTATTTGCTCATCGTACTTCACATATCTCGGTTTGAATGTTCCTGGTACTTCAAAATGGGCGACTGGAGTGCAGGCCATATTTGGGACCTCCTCTACACTGCCCCCTCTGGACGGTTAATCGACCACTGCCGGTTCCTCTTTGGGGTTCGTCTTACTTGGTTCTTCTGCATCCATTTTTTCCTCGTCTTCTGGGTTTGTACATGATGGTTTGAAGGAATGTCTCTTCGGCGTCCATATTTTTATCACTCCTTTCAGGTTTCATGCTGTTTTCACATGTTCATCTTTATTCCATGTCATTAGCTGACATTGTCCAATTGGGCTGCAATAGATCAATTTTCCTTCATAATTTCTGCATTTCCTGGGATACAGAAACTTTGTTCCTTCTGGTGCGTACTTGCTGGCCTTCACAAAGTCTTTTATTTCTTCGTCGGTTAGGTCTCTGGGCTTCCATCCTGCTTGACATCAATCATGATCTTTATCCCTATGGCTTTCTTCACAGTTTTCTGGCATTGCGAGATTATTATCTTGATAACACAAAATCCTAATAGTATCATCAATAGCAGGGCTCCCAGAAACTTGAATATGTCTGCCATCCATTGTGGGACCCACGAGAATAGTGATCCAAACCAGCTGTCATCATCAACTTCGTCAGTTTCATCGATCATCTGGTTCTGTAGGTTTGTCACCATACCTATGGCTTCTGTTAAAGTTCAATTTTCCTCATCGTGAGAAGGTATAAATGTGCAACATGATTCTCCGATTTTTGTACAAACACCTCCATCCATCGCAGTGATCATGTCAAGTACATATCTGTTCTGGAGAGTCATCAGTCAGATTGCTCTTAACTCTTACTTGATTGCATTGAATCCTTTTATTGTCGAGTTGATGGTTTGCAGCAGCTCCCATCTGGTTATTTGTAACCATTTAGTATTTGCTCCAACTTGGAATCTTGGCATGAGGATTGTCGCAAACACTGATGAGGTGAGGCTGAACAGCCTGTGTTCATATGGGATTGCATGAAATGCTTCTTCTGATTTGGCAGAGGAGTAATTCTCTCTCTTCATTCGGGATACCAGCTCCACAGATCTCCTTTTCCTCAGATGAGCATCTGCCTTTGGGAAACTGTCAATATTCAGGTCATTTTTCAGGATCACTAATGCTGGAACGTGGACATTCACTATTGTGCATATGCCTCCCCAGTTCTTTTGTAGTCTGATGTATGCTTTGGATCCACCTGCCCAATAATGATCCATAATTACTGCAGTTCCGTGAGTCATTCCTGGAGCTTCAAAAATTCGTCCACAGTTCTGATACTCTCGGATTTTTCTTGTGCCATTGTTCCTGAAGCACAATTTCGGGCTTTCAAGTGGCACTGTCTGCAGGGGTCCTCCTCTGTCTTCAACCCATGTCAGTAATCTTGTGAGTCTCGGCCATAGAGGTTTGCACAACCTCTGTGAGCTTTCTATTGCTTCCTTGCAGGCTCCAAGAACCATCCATGCTCAGCAGATCACCACTCCTTCTTCCCATCCGTTGTGGGAAAGCACTGTTCCCCAAATCTACATTTGGCCTCTGTTCTTCCAAATTTGAGCCTCTTCCAGGGTTTTTCCTTGGACGTTCAGTCTCGGGTTTATTTCCCATCTTATTCCTGCTCCTTTAACTTCAGGTTTTTCGTACCTGATCACGTGATTCCTAGTATGAGCTCTATTTCTCGTCCTAATGTCCTGAACTTAATCATCTTCATCAGGGTAATCTGTTTCAGTTGCCCATATCAATGAGGCATCCCTCCCCATGAACTGGCCTCTGGTGTTGCATATTGCTATATGCGACAGACAATGTGCGCTCGGGACATCAATTTCTACGGCCACGAAGATCTTGGATTTCCCCATGCTGTATGGTAGAAGTGAACAAACGAAGCATTCTCCTTCTGAAGTTCGACTTCCAACTTCTTTCATGTGCTGGTACCAAATGCTGTTCCCTAGATTTGCTGTGCTGTCCAGGTAGTCATTTAGTTCATTGCTATCTTCATGTAGGCTTCTCTTGATTCTCAGTGTCTTCCTTTAGTTTGCTGTTACCACATCCCTAAATTTATCTGTATGGCTTTTTCTTGCTGGAGGACTCTCAGGTATTCTGGTCCATGGTGCAGGTCTCTTTATCTGCATCGATGGGGTAGACGGAGGTTTTGCAGTTCTCTCCTTCTCTTCTTGCATTCTTTTTCTGCCATCTATAAGTGCCTTTATCAACCACCAGCCTATCACTGGCCCAGTTTATGGCTGTATCGTGAGCCTGGTACTTGTCCCTCGTGTTGTACTATGCGTTCTGGATAGTACAGCCTCTGTTGTTCTGTTCTTCACTTCCTCTTGTAGTTTTCTTACTCTGGCTATGATTGGTAGTAGAAGATCCACCAACATTTGTGTCCTTGTGGAGAGTCCTTCGGCGGCCGCTTCTGTTTTCCACAGGGCATCTGACAGCACTGCTTCTGTTGACTCTCCTCTTACTTCGTCTAGTTTGTTCTCACCATCTCCTGTGAAAGTTTTTTCGGTAGGCAGTCTCGTCTTCTCTGTTGCTTTCGTTTGAGGTTCTGTAGTCATTGACACTAGGCCTGGGTTGTGTGCATTCAGTATGTGTGCGCGTGTGGGTGTCAGTGCTTTGCCTTCATGCCTTCCGGCTTTCCTGCTCATTCAGTACCTCAAGCGTGTATGTGTCACTGCTAATTACATTAATTTTCATTTCATTTACTTTACCATCAGATTTTCTCGGGACTGGAATGACTATATAAGGTCTAGGTGTTTTTGTGGGTTTCATGCGTACATCATCAGGTGGGTGCACTGAAATTGGAACACTTCATGCACCAATGTAAAATGCAGTTCTGATCATTAATGACAGTAAAAAAATTATAAACACAATGCATAAGTACATTATAGTTCGATAAGTAAGGCAACAGCATTTTCTTCCATAGAAGCGAGGGTGCGCTTCTACTTGTGGGAGGACCATGGTACTGTTCTGGGCCCCCATCTCGATCATTCGCCAAGTGTCAATGTTATTGTTTTCCCCACTCAATATCGTTCCTTGAACAGTTTGTGTCATAAAGTCTCAAGTGCTTCACAAGTGTCCCCCCTCTTGCAGAAGGTAATTGTCTCTTGATGTGGGATGCAGTTCCCTTGCTAGACTATGGAAAAAATAGATTAGACTAACACTTCGGTGAGTAACTTTTACTGTGCAGGTTCAAAAGTGTGTGAGCTCTCGGTTCACTCCTTTAATCTGGTTCAATCCTGCGGCTGTGTTGTGCTCAAATCAGTATGAAGAAATAAAAAAATGACAACAAATTTAACAATTAGGGCTCTTGACTTTGCTCCCTCGATCTGTCCCTCGGCAGAATATTTTTTCAGAATCTCCCCAGATAGTCTCTATGATGATTGGATAGTTCCACTTGGAGGATTATTCCATGCAGAAGCATTCCCAATTGTGCGATATTTGCTGGATCTCGGATGAATGTGGGGGCGTCAATTTCGATAGGCCTCCCCACTAATTCAGGAAAGTCAGCCACTATGCGGAAAAAGACTCTGTTCACCAGTCTGCTGTCTTCTAGTGAAAGGGACATTCGTCCTGTCTTGCTGGGTTCAGGATTATAAATTCTTTCCTTGACGTGAACAATGTTTGCACTGGCCAATCGCGTGGAGTGCGTCCAATATGCTAATTTTGTTTAACAGATTGCTCAAATGGTCAGTGTTTGCTGGATCTCGAAGAAAGGTCAGCATGTCTGTGGTTCTTCCAACAATAGATGGGCACTCTTCGATTATGCGAAAGAAAAGTGTATTGATGAGTTCATCTAGTATCACCTATGATGGAAGCATTTGTGTCCTTATCACTGTACTCCGAGAGTACGATGAAGGCTTCCGCAATGACAGTAAGCAGGTGTCTGATTACCTTTTCGTTGTCGGGATCTTGTAGAAAGTCTGTGACACTGGTGACCCTCCCTACCAGTGACGGATATGATACTAATACAAAGTGGAAGTATGTAACCACGTCCTTTGTGATGTTTCTACTGGGGGACACATAAGTGCTGCCAACCAAAGTCTTGGTACTGGATGGATCAGGATACTCTATCTGCTTTCAATGTAAAAGTCCTTGATCAAAGTTTGTTATAGTCTTTTCCTCAACAAGGCTTAAGTGTGACTCGGTTCAAAGGTTTGTGTCAGCAAAACGTGCTGTGGCTTATATGCGCAATTATCTTCACCCTGCAACTAGGATGCACAGAGTGTCCGTTTTTTATGTCCTTACCCCTTTTTTCTTTTGCTTAGGGGAATGTCCAAGTTAAGCCACAATTTGCAAAAGGGTTCTTTGTCTTGCTTTACTGCTCATGCGTCCTTTTCCTTGTCATGGATCTCGTCTGCACGTGCTGTGGTTCTTCCCTGTTGTCTGTGTTTTCTTCGCGGTGGCATGCAGGCAGGTGGTTTTCTCCGATATAGGGCTTAATGTTATTTAGAAAAATCCATGCTCTCCTGCCCTTTAACTTCACAGCTGACAGAGTGCAGTCCTCCACGATGAAAGGACCATTGAATCTTGGCTCGTCCCACCTTTTCCTCGTGTGGTTCCTCACCAGCACACTATCTCCAGGGAACACGAGTGGAACACGTAGATCGTGAACTGAGTCTGTTGCAGTGTTCCCTTTGGTGTTCTGTGCTGCGCTGCACCCTTTTCGTCATCGTTGCAGCTGGTCTAAAATTACAGTAAGGCTGGATGTCATGCAGTTCAAGTACCTTTGCATTTCAGATCCTACGACCTATCGGGTTGACTGGGCATCACATCTAGCTCTGTCTCGAGGGGTTAGGTGGGTCCTCATTCTCCTTCCTGTGACTATCTCGTCTGGCGTAAGATGATGGTTGGTTCCGAAGAGCATACAATGCCAATGGAAGGCAGTGCAACCATCCCCTCTTTAGAGTAATCTTCAACTTGGCTACCTTCTGGATGATACGCCGATGAGAACTTGTGCTTTATACCAAGCAACAAGCTGATCTGCTCAAAGACTGCATTTACAAAATGAGCCCCATTATCTGATCTCATTACTTCACACACCCCCCACCCAGGGAACACTTCCCTCACTAGGAATTTGGCCGCACAGGTAGAGTTTGGATGCGTACATGGATCTGCTTCTATCCATCTAGAGAATGGACACACCATGACAATTAAGTATCTGTACCCGTTGCATACTTGAATCATGTCGACGTAATCAACATGCAGATGCTGAAAAGGCCCATTAGGCCGGGGGATGACTCCTCTCATTACTTTTAATGTGTGTCCAGCGGTGAATTGCTGGCAGATTATGCAGTTCACCATAAAGAATGCAACATGCTCAGCTAAATTTGGTATAAACCAGTCTTCCGCAAGCATTGCTGCTAGATTCTCTTTTGTCAGGTGCATCGGGTAATGCAATTGCTCCAGCGCTATTTTTAGTAGGGCTACAGGCATTACTGGTTTACCAGTGCTGTCTTGCTGCCACAAGCCGTCAGAGGGGTTAAAAGAACACCCTTGATGTTTCCACAGGTTTTTCTCCTCCTGCGGTGCCTCCCCCTGGAGCTCCATTAGTTGCTTTTGCCCAAAATTGCTGTGGGCTTCTGGTGTGGTTCGTGCTCCCATCATCCTTTCATGGGGGTACGCCACTTCTACTTCCATAATCGTTTCACTTTTGGATGCCATACGCTTGGCTTCCGTGTCTGCTGTGTGATTTCCGCATGACACAAAATCTGTCCCTTTCGTGTGGACGGCGCATTTCAGGACCGCAATGCCCACTGGGAGCTGTAGTGCCTTAATCAGGCTGTCCAATAAGGCTGCGTGCTGCACTGGCTTGCCTTCCGCTCGGAGGTAGCCCCTCCTTTTCCAGTGCGCTAGGCCTGCGTGCACTGTGGACAACACATAGGCGGAGTCACTGTACACCGTTACTTCCTGGTCTGCGTGATTCTCAATGGCGAGTATCAACACCAATAATTCTGCAGCCTGTGCTGAATAATGAGATGCTATTCATGCACTGACGAGTACTCTAAATTCTCCATTTACTGTGTGTTTCACCACAGCAACGCCTGTATATCTTTGTCCGTCAACTTGATCGATTTTCGAAGACCGTCAATGCAGATGATTTCTCCTCCTGACAAGCCATTTTCTTTTACCCTGGGGATTTCATCATAGAAGTCCTCATAATTCGCACAGTCATGTATCTGCTCTCCTTCAGTGACTGCCTCTGCTATGAACGTAGCTGGGTTCACTATTTTACATCGGATTATTTTGATCGATGGATTTGATATGATCACTTCATAATCAGAAGCTCTCTGAGATGTCAATGTGCCTTTTGGTTTCTCTAATATGGCAAATAATGAGTGCTCGACGTATAACGTCATGGAACATCCCATTACAATGGTTGTCGCCTTCTCTATTGCGAACGCTGCAGCAGCTAAACTTTGTTTGCATGGGAATTGACCTTTCATTACTGGGTTCAGGTTCCCACTGTAATATGCCAGGGGCTTGTACCCCAACAAGGTTCTTTGAGTGAGCACTGTCGTCATGACGCTGCCATTTGTGTGCGAAAACAGGTAGAATTTGTCTGCACAGTTAGGAATTCTGAGAAATGGAGCTATAAAAATCTCTCTCTTGAATTCAGCAAATCCTTTTTCCATCGCCTCAGACCATTCAATCTTTTCCTTCGTCACCTGGGCCGTCTTTAGGACCTGGAGTAAAGGCTGGTATACGAGCTGTAATCGAAAACCCATTCCCTAACATAGTTGCCCACGCCTAGAAAGCTCTGCATTTGCTTTATCGTGTGTGGTTTAGCTGTGTTGAATATTGCTTCAGCCCTTTCGGGGGTCACCTTCTTCCCCTCATGAGAGATTGGCCTATGTACAGCCCTTCCTGTTGACAATATTGCAGCTTTGCCTTGTCAACCTTATATCCTTTCTCAGCCAGTATAGTCAGTAGCTAAACAGAATCGTGCCTGCATAGTTCTTCTGTGGTACTGCAGATAAGAATGTCATCCACATACTGCAAGACGACACTTTCTAATGCAATATTGCTTAGGTCCATCTGTAGGACTCTATTGAAAATGGATGGGGACTCACAGTACCCTTTTGGCAGCCTTGTGCTTTTTAGACGCATTTGTCTGAACGTGAATGACGTCAGATCTTGTGAGTCACGGTGCAACGGGATTGAGAAAAAAGCATTTTTCAAGTCAACCACTGTGAAATATTTTGCCTCGACGGGTATATTACATAGGATTGTAGATGGATTAGGGACTAAAGGGAACTCGGCTTCAACAATATTGTTTAATGCTCGTAAATCATGGATTAAACGGCAAGACCCTCCCTTTGATTTTTTGACAGGATAAACTGCAGTATTACACAGTGACTCTGACGATGCCCTGGTCCATCATGGCAGAGATCGTCTTAAAAATCCCTTCGTCTGTCTCTCATGGACATGGGATATTGTCGGACTCTCAGCAAAATTGCTCCTGTCTTTAGTTTAATTTTCACTTCTCCCACCCCCTTCAAGAGGCCTATGTCATATGGTCCTGTAGTTTATACTGAGACAGGTACTTTAGTTATAGCCTCATCAAAATATTCCGGACGCTTCAGTGCCAACATCATTCTCTGAGGCACTTCTCTTCTGATCATTTTTACCCAAAAGATGACTCACTTCCACCCTTGTCTCTTCTGAGACTGGTTGTTCTTCAAACAGATCATCATCGATGATGTCAGTCACTCGATACCCTTCTTCAATGGCGATAATCGCACACCATTGTCTGCCTTCATCATCGTATCCGTCGACCAATGCTACTTTCCCTCGCACTGCTGCAGCATGTATCATCAAGGGGAATACTTGTCTCTCCTCTTCATGCATAGGTATTCTTAGTCTGAATAAAAACTCATCAGGGGTTCTCATAGTTCTGTCTGCAGGCCTGCAAATCCTGCCATAAGCACCCGCATGCCATATGCGAAAATGTCTGGTTCCAGCGGTATAGCTCTCATGGCTATGTGTCCTGAGTATGCTCTAATTATTTCGCATACATTCGAATAATGCATCCTGGAGTAGAGCATACTATGCCCTCCTCCGTAAATGAAATTGTCATGTTCAATTTTGTCATTATGTCTCGACCCAAAATGTTTACAGGGGTCGGGCGTGAATATAATAAAGGTACATTCATGTCGCACTCTCCTATGGAGACTGGGAGTGCGTCTGTAAAGGGAACTCGACTGTGAGCTCCTGTGAAACTCTGAGTATCTATGGCCTCGCCGGACAAGGAAAATTTGCCTTCACGTATGCACGAGTGTGTTGCACCCATGTCCACTAGGAAGGAATATTCTTTATCCCCTATAATGACATTCACCCTAGATTCCCTATGAGGGTCTGGTTCCCAGTGAGCTGCCCTAGTGTATATATAAGTTTGTCCCACTGTGCACTTGCGGATTTTCCCCATTCCCAGTGTTGCTTCCCCTTCCAGGGTTCTGGGTCTGTGGTAGTTGTGGTGGTGCCTGTTGGGTTTGTCCTTGTGGAAGATTCCCTATATTCTGTGGTTGCACCCCTTGCTGCACTCCTTGCGCTTTGCTGCTGCACCGTATGATTCTGTGCAACGCCCTGTTGTGGGAATGCAGGTGGATTCGCCGCGCCTGCTCCCATTCCTTGGCTATTCTGCCACGTGCCTTGACTTATGCACGTGCGCGCCAAATGCCCTGTCATTCCACACAGCCAACATACTTGTGGTGGTCGGATTATTTGTCCATTTGACATAACCGAATTACCATTTTGCACGGTTTGAAAGCCTCCTTGATTACTTTGGAAACCTCCCTGATTGCTCTGCCATCCTCTTCCTCTAAAACCTCCTCCCCTAGGGTAAAATCCTACGTTACCCTGGTTGTTCTGTTGTGGGTTAGCCACCTGTTGCATGTTTTGTTCAGCTGCGTTAGTTAGCATGGCTCCTTCAAGAGCATACTTCGATAATTTCTTTTGCACCAGCTTCGCTTCCTCACCCTTTCGAGTCGCCTCCTTTTTTCGATTCTTTTCTTGTAACAATCTACAGTAATGTGCGATAGTTAACTGTATTTCAGCCCAAGGTTTAGCCTCAACTCCTACCAATTTCTTGAGCTGTTTCTGCACTGCTTCTGGCAACCCTTGGCATAATATGTGGTAAAACACAGGTATTGATTTTGCCCAAGACTCATGCGTTTCGAGCACCCACGTCTTGAAAATTCTGGATATAAAGTAACGGATCTTCCAACTCCTTCATTTTTTGAGTCATTATAGCTCCCATATCAGAAGTGTCTAGGTAAAGCACCTGTAGCACTTTCCATACTGCTGCTCTGCAATTGTTAAATGGCGCTCCATCGTGCGCAGTGTTAATTGTGGTTACACCAGGGTAGCCTGCACGTGTCCGCACATCGTCTGCTCTCTCACCAAATATGGCGATCAGGAGACCTTTAATGTCCCCTATAGCTAGTGTGTTTCCTCCTGTCATTTTTTCTAATTCATGTATCCATTTTCCGGCTCCCGATGTCAGCACTGGAAGCTCATTCTTCAGGTTTTTTCGATCCATGTGTGGCCATGGAATATATTGTGGTCTTGCTCCCCACGTTTCTAATAGCGGAAATTGGAATGTGCAGCTTCTTTCTCTTCTCTCATAGCTCTCCTGTCTATCGCAGGGGTAGTATTCCTGCATCACCATCTACCTGGCAATGTCCTCAATCTGTCTACATAGGACGGTGACGACACCCCCCTCTGACCATGGGGTGTTCCTTCATGCCGGTCGGACTGTGCGGCTGACTCTGATGCCCTTGGTGGGGATCCGCTAGCATCTGACCATCCGTTTGTCCCTTGAGAGTCATCTTTCTCACCGTCTCCCTTCTTCATTTTCCTCGCCCTCCTCCTTTTCAGAGTCTGACATTGGTTGTTCCCAATTCATGCAACTCCTTGTGTCATCATCGTTTCTACTAATTTCTAAGCTATCCAGGGACAGTTTCCTACTCCCACTACTTCGGGTGTCATCCTCCGTGTCATATAGCTGAGTGCTCTCCAGGCGCTCATCCTCCCCCTCCCCTTGGGGTAATTGTTCTAGCCCCATCTCATCATATATTTTATCGATGGTTTCCCCGATGCTTCTAGTGTCGAAGTCCTCTTCAATATTTGCCCTGGACGTGCCGGATACTGAGTCGTAAGCAGGAATTAATTCTTTAATGTCTTCCCAGTATACCACTGGATCAGGTTTTTTTAACCTCCCTCTCCAAATATTCGAGATCGCGTGCCCTCTGTCTAGGCTTACGTTCCATATCGTCATCAAATTCTTTGCGTTTCCTCGCCTCTTCTCTGACCCTATCTTCTTTTTTCGTTCATCTGCCTTTCGTATCTCCTCATCTCTCAGTCTCCTTATCCTTTTTTCATGTACCCTTTGCTCTTCTTTCAACCTTTGCTGTTTCTGTCTGTCGTGGTCATAGGCTGATCTCTGTTTGCGATCGAGCTGTTTTTCTTGCTCTTCGCGATATAGCTGTTCTCGTCTCAGCCTATCATTCCTCCTTATCCTTTCGTCCCTTAACTCCTTCTCTTTCTCCTTTCTCTGTTCCTCATCTAACCTCTCCTTAGGTCTCACATCATCACTTCCTTTCCCATCGAATTTCAATAAGATTTGTCCCCCCATCCATTCATCTTTTGTGAATGCGATCTCATCAGTTCTGTCTTCACTTCCTTTCTACTTCTTTCCCTCTCTCTCCTTATCGAGAGATGCACTTGTCTGTGCCTGATCCTTTCTTTCATCATCGCGTCTCCCCTTGTCCCTCGGGACTATTGAGATGAGATTCTTGTCCTTATCCTTCCCTTGATTTTCATCACTACTGTAAGTAGGTGACTCATATGCTGGGTTGCTGTGCCCTGTGGCTGTTTTAAGCTCCCTTAATGGGTAGAGTCCCTCAGGCTTACTCTCTTCAGGTTCTGTTTCAGGCGGTGCAGGTGGCGCGGTAGGTGTCTCACCCCCCTCCGTGCATACATTTAATATCCAGTCTGCAGGTGGCTCTTCCTCCTTTGACTGTTCAAACATTTTCCAGAGTTCTAGAACAGCAAGGCGTTTCTCTAGCTTCTTGCCTGTATATGTGGCATGCAAGTATGTCGTCATATGTTGTAAGACGGCTTTAGATAAAGACCCATTTTGTGGCCGCGGCATAAACATCCTGTAGGCGTTACCCTTAACCCACTCAGTACTATATTTCTTAAGCTTGGGTGCGTGTTTCGCCAGTTGCTTACCTAAGTGTGCTAATGGAGTAATGTCTTCCATGCTTAATCTGTTTCTATTCCTCTTATACAATGCTTTTCAATGCTTTCATGCAACTTTAACACTTCCAACAATATGAGCGAGCACCAAACTCTGCAAGCTCCAATCCTATTTTTTCGGCCAAAATCTTTTATATCACCTATTTACTCAAAAACATCAATTCATGTGTGATTACATCTCAACTATCGAATCGCGCAAATCTTAATCAGGTCACACACAAAACACACAAAAAGAATGCTTTCACATGTGACGGCACAACAGAACATGTAAAACAGACACTTAACAGACTAGACAGACACCAGCTGGACACAAATATCTCTGCCTCTAATTATTACCCCTACATGGAGTTTAAACGAACCCCGTTCACAACATCTTTAAACGTGGTGGTAGTCTAGTCGTTCCCAATTATGTGGGACTCTGAGTTCATGTTTCTTCTGACCTCTATATTAAAGCGCAGGAATAAGGCGAATCCTCTCACTTCTCAGGTGTCTGCCCTGTTACCCTCTCTCTTCTCAGGTGTCCGCCCTGGTATTCTATCTCTTCTCAGGTGTCCGCCCTGGTATTCTTCATTTATTCAAATATTCTCGAGTCATTATCCCCTTATATATATATACAGTCTTCTTTACTTCTGACTACTTTGTTTTTCCACCTCCCTCCGTTACCTTTTCCCTTACTTGTTCTAACGCCTATGAAATTTGCCAAAGCATTCAATTTTTATTTCACTCACTGTTCGCATCGTTCCTCTCTGGACCCTCGGGAACACCGCCTCCGTTACCGCCTCCTTCAGACTTTTGCCTGATCCCCTGCCCGTATGAATGGGAAGGGTTATGGTTTTATAAAACGGGTCCCTTCAGGCCCCACTGCAGTTTTGGATCAATTACACTTCCATTGTCCACGGGAAGCTCCACAGTCTAATCAGCCGAATGGTGAAGGACTTGTGATATTGTCGAAGACCTAGAGTTACTTCGTGTTGACGGTCAATAGGTGTCTTATTTTAATCAATAATCAATAATTGTGGTTTCCAAACATCCTCTGCTACCAAGTGTACAGCGGGGGGAGTGACCTCTGACCGGCCCATAGAATCAGAGCTCGTCCTCGAGTACTTTAAGATGAGATAGCTGCACCTTGAGGTGGATGGGGTGCAGGATTCCCTTACTCCAACACCAATCAATAAGGACAACTCAATGGTTTGACAAAGGGGAGTCCGTTTAATGAGAAGTACAAAAAACGGGGAAACATGGAGATCAAAAATGATGCGATGGCCCGTCTCGCTTCAACTCCCAACAATCTTCATTTGAACAGCAATAGTTATAGTCAAAATTCGTCATCATTGACGTGTAATACTCAAAAGTTTGTCATGCAATTCTATTGGTTGGAAAAGGTAACTTAAGTATAGGTGCTATATCTGTATATTGAAACGGAGTGTGAGGATTGGATAACTCTTATCGGGTGGGCGTCTATGCCCTTCCCTCTACATTACTCATGCAAACGTCACTAAAGGTACGATGTCTCATTGGTTCTACTATCTATAGGATCCTAGATTATTTGGCCCACTGTGATTGGGCTAGCTACAGCCCTAAGCATAAATCTCCACTTTAATTAGCAGCATGCAGAATGGTCAACCAGATGCAGTATGCCTCATGATTCACCCTGCCTCCCTTCCATCAATCACTACTTTAGGGCTATGTGTCAATTAGTTGGCTGAGGTACACCTCGAAACTGTAGCTTCTTGTCAGGAAAAGTTATGGTATCTCCTGCTTTGGGTGACCACAGACGTTGGTACCTCTTCGCACTTGGCTGGCCACGTGTTAGCACACTGTGAATCGGCTTTGTTTTCTTTCTATTTGTACATTTAATTCTCTTTTACGGCCGCCACCTGCCTGGGCCCCCTTATATCGACCTTCACGGGGTAGGCTGCTCTGCTCTTAAGTTTCGATTCTCCGAAGTTACTGTCCGCCTCCCTCTCTTGGTTTGACCTCAATTTCCCAGGCACGGCCTGCTCCTTGCTGAGTTTCGAAACCGCTGTCTCTCTTCATGTTTTAGCTCGAATAAGAATCCTGGCCTTTTTGACCCTTAGTAACCTGGGTTAATTCTGCTTTTGTATAAAGTGGACTGCACTTATATAATGTGCTTCGTTGAGGTAGATATATAGTTAGCGCTTGCCGCGCTATTCTTCTACTAAGCATAGCAATCCGGACTGTTTTCTTAGCTTCTTGTGTTACAAGCCTATGTACAGGCGTTAGCTGGTTGAATACTTTCATCCTGCTTTATAGTTACGTTTCTTTATATTTCAACATCATCTCTTCTTCTATGTCTGTGATATCCTTATACATGGTGTTTTGTCTTTGTGTGTCATCTTTTGGTTGTCGTTCTTCATCTGTACGTCTGTCCGGGTCCTTGTGACATCATCATTTGTCTTCCGTTAAGGCCTTTTGAGTTTCTTCTGGGACAGTGTTTAAACAATCTTCATTTCTTGTCATTTGCTGGTATGGTTGTCTCAATGGATACCTTACTGCCCATGGTTGTCTGGTTATTGGCGCTTCAATAGGTATTGCTCTTCTGATTGGCACTGGACAGAGCCCTAGTGCGGCTCTCTGCTGGTTTATTTGCTCACCGTACATCACATATCTCGGTGTGAATGTTCCTGGTACTTCAAAATGGGCGACTGGCATGCAGGCCATATTTGGGACCTCCTCTACAACCCTCTACTGCATTCCTCGTAATGAGGCCCCTTGTCTTTCACTGTTTGTTGTGTGGAGGTGGGATAGTTTTTTGAATATTGCAAACAACTCTTTAGATTGAGATTTGGCATTGTCAATCCTGAGGTTGCATGAAGAGGCTTTGGCTACCGAAATGGTATTATTTGGTGATTGTTTTGTAGGCATCTCGTGTGGAGTCAGAGGGGCAGGATTGTCATTTGGTAAGCACTGTGTGTTTAAGGGCTCTTACATCCAGTAGTTCTTGGATGAACCATGAATTGACGTGTTTGATGGTTTTAGCTTTTTTTTCTGTAATGGGGCAATAGCGTCTATTGCTTCCTTGAGAGTGGCATTGTAAAGCTCTACCAGTTCAGTTGGGTTGTAAGAGAATGGGTGTTTTAGCGCTGAGGTTTCTAGGTAGGATGTAATTCTGTCTCTGGTGAGTAATTTTTTAGATCTGCCCATGGCTGATGGCATTGATGTGCTGGGTTTAGCTGCTACTCCTCATGGTCGGTGGAAGTGTAGGAGATGGTGATCGGTCCATGGTCGTGGAGTGGTGGAGCTGATTTCAGCTGCACAATTGTGATTGGCTATCCAATCCAATATACAACCTTTGATGTGGGTCGGGTTAATAACTTTTTGGATAAAACCCATGTCTAGGAGAGCTTTGGCAAAGGATTTGCCGTTCTTATCTTTCGGATCGTTAAATCCCAGATTAAAGAGTATTGCTCCTGTGTTCTTTTTTAGATTACCACCTAAAAGGTGTAGGAGATTACCGTGGAAGTCAAGAAGGGTGCCTGGTGGGTGGTAGACTATGTGGAAGGTTATTGTGTCGTTAGGAGAGAAGGATATTTTAACTGAAAGGGTATCAAAGTTTTCAGCAGTGGCATATTTTATTTGTCTGGAATTGAGTGATTCCTTGACAATGAGGGCGGCACCTACTCTCTTAGTGGAGGTTCTGTCTTGACGGAATATGGTGTATCCCGGTGGTAGGGCTTTGCAGATGGCTGGTCCAGATGCTTTGTGTAGCCAGGTTTCCCTATTGGCTGGGGTGTCAATGTCCAGGTCTGAAATCAGTTCATGAATCTCTGTGGCGTGGGCTGATATGGAATGGAACATGAATTGATAAGTGGACATTGGATTTGGATGGTAGTGGGTATACTGATATTTCTTATTTTTGTGTTTTTTGGGGCACTGGTATCTTTATGGGTTGTACACAGTGACCAAGGACTAGGAGTAAGGTAGAAGGTGGGGACGGATGGTGGGTTTGCCTTCCTAGGTGCATTTTAGGAGTAGATGAGATGTGTCCGAAGTAGGTTCCTAGCCATTGGTTTCTCTGGGAGAAGGGCACAGGGCGGGCAGGGACCTGTGAGCTTAATAGTGATGTAGGTGAGGTAGCGGGAGCTGTAGTAGGCATCCTCCTAGGTGGGACCGGCGAGCCTTTGTGAAGGGCAGGGAGGAAGGGTGTTGGTGGAATCATATCAGAGCAATTTTGGCGCCATGCTGAGGAGCATGGTGGATTGGGTAGGGCAGGAGTGCGTCTTATATGAGGGAAAGCAATTAAACAATCCCAATACAGTAACTGGACTGGTATGGGGTGAGCAATTAAACAATCTCAATACAGTAACTGGCCTGGTATGGGGTGAGCAGTTACACTATTCCGAAACAGTAGCTGGCCTGGTATGGGGTGAGCAGTTACACAATTCAGATACAGTAACTGGCCTGGTATGGGGGTGAGCAGTTACACAATTCAGATACAGTAACTGGTCTGGTATGGGGATGAGCAGTTACACAATTCAGATACAGTAACTGGCCTGGTATGGGGGAGAGCAGTTACACAATTCAGATACAGTAACTGGCCTGGTATGGGGGTGAGCAGTTACACAATTCAGATACAGTAACTGGCCTGTTATGGGGGTGAGCAGTTACACAATTCAGATACAGTAACTGGCCTAGTATGGGAGTGAGCAGTTAGACAATTCAGATACAGTAACTGGCCTTTGGCATGGATACCTACGGGTCTCGGCACCTCGGCACTGCAAATAAATGAAATAAGTGTAACATGTATGTATCATATGTATTTGCTTCGGCAATATTTGTCTACTGTGTCATGGCAATAAATTAGCTTGTATTGTACACCATTGTATTGTGTTATCATTTGTTGCAGCTACGAATGAGGCGAACTGAAGGCACACAGAATCGTTTGGGTACGGGCAGTGTTGTGTTCAGTTAGGTAGCCAGTTTATCAACACCTTCACTTAGACAAAGGTCAGAAGTAGCTTCTTTTCTGGATTCTTTCCTGGACCTGTGGCAGAGACTAGCTGACTAGCTGATGCCAGGTTTATAGAAGGAAATAGTTTGCTCAAGAGCCGGCAATGGAGTTGAGGAAGACTTCCTTTAGCCAATTAAATTGTTTGCCCTGTTGCTTTGACATTTTTAGGCATTGAATTTTCTGGACCATTCAATTTTATATTTTTGAAACTTTATTGTTTTTTTAAAAAGTACCATATGCTGTATTTTATGTCCACATTTTAGCATACAAGCAAATATGCATTATGCCATGTAACAATGATACTATGCATTTATGGTAATGCTATTACTGAGAACATGTTTCTAACGAAGCTTCTGCACATCCCGATGAGGCGTCCCAATGTGTTGGTCCGTTTAGAGACAAATGTACATTTCATCACCAAGGACATTGCACTGAAATCTGTCTTCTATTGGTTACGTTTGTGGTCAACCCTGGAGTTCCATACATTTAGAAAAGCACTGTTAGATATTCTGCTGCAGAATGGCTGCTCCTCTTTACCCTGGCTGAAACATGTAGAATATACACTCACATCGATAGGTCTGTCACAGCTTTGGCATAACCCTAATGGTATCAGCGTAAAAACAAAGGAAGTAGTTAAGGATTGATTTGGTACATTTCTAACAGTGGTAAAGAACTGCCACACCCATGAATCACTCTGGGTACTAAAGGTAGGCACTTCCTCTACCTCTTCTTCTTGGTCCTCTTCATTGTCTTTGGAAGTACTGCGCATTTTTTGTTTTGAAGGTCCTCCAGCTGGTGGTGGTCGTGGCTCTTGGGGAGGAGGGATGTCAATAGGTGATGCCATTTTTAAGATAAATAGCAGTTTTGCTAAAATTCTTCCAAGTATGTACTGTGTACTAGATTGTTAATGGATAATGAGTAAGAGTAGGTGTAGGAGCTGTGCAAAGGAAATTTTGAAGTTGAAAGTTCCTAGGTCAGTAGAAAATGCAGTTCTGAACTGACCGCGAAGCACGGATCTGAACGCGAAGTGCAGACGTGTTCTCTGACACGTCATCATGTCACGCGCCAGCGTATGGTCACGTGGCACTGTCTGAAATGTTTGCGATGAAGTCAGATGTTCGTGGTCGTCTACGGACTCAAAATCAGTTGAAAAAGTTGCAAAAAGTGTATAGAAGTGTTAAAAATGATGCTAGAAGGTGGGAAATGGCAGAGTTTTAAGGTGAAACTTTGTGAATTGCACACAAATATTGCTATATTGGGTAAGTATCCTATTAGTATGGTGTAGAAAAATAGCATGCACTGGTAAAAACCCATGAAATTCACTGAAAAAACGTAGTTAAAGGGACGTTATGGTTAAGTTGTACTAATAAAAACCTATGAAACTCAATGAAAACACTTTGTTAAAGGGACGTTATGGTTAAGATGCACTAATAAAAACCTATGAAATTCAACGAAAAATCTTTGTTAAAGGGATGTTATGGTTACAAGTATTAGTGTCTCATCAGCAGTCAAAACCCTGGGTGTCTACCTTGATCCCGATTTTACCATGACTAGGCAGGTCAATTCCATTGCATCAACCTCGGCCTACCACTCCAAACTCCTTAACGCAGTAAGACCCTTCCTATCCCAACAAAATTGCCTCACCATCGCTAGAGCAATAATAGGCTCTAAACTGGACTATTGCAACGCCCTCCTCATAGGCACATCCAGTAAAAATCTTGCTAAACTCCAGTTGGTCCAAAACAACGCTCTCAGGGCAGCCACAGGCGTATCTCGCAGGGACCACATATCTGGGCTCAGAAGACAGGTCCACTGGCTACCCGTTAAAGAAAGAATCATCTTCAAAACGCTTGCCCTCACTCACAAGTGCCTTTACGACTTAGCTCCCCCCTACCTTGCCAACAGGTTCTCCAAACCTTCTGCGGCCAGACCTACCAGGTTCTCTTACTCCAACACGTTAACTGTACCTAGGACAGGTAGAGTTCGCGCAGGTGGCTCTAGCTTCCCTGCTGTGGCTGCCACCACTTGGAATGCTCTTCCACCACACATTAGACTAATTGACTCCCATGCTTCTTTCCGCAAAGCCATCAAAACGTGCCTGTTCGTATAACTTGCCTCTACCTATAGTCACTCTGATAGGTGCCAGTGTGGCTATGTATCGATCTAGCTATCTGTGTAATGTTCATGTACCGTAATTTTCAAGTGTCCTTGGGCGGCTTAACTGTAACCCACTAAGCAGCCTTCTTATTCCACAAAGTCCTCAGCATTCATGCACCGTAACTTTCAAGTGTCATTGGGCGGCTTAACTGTAACCCTTTAAGTAAGCCTTCTTACTCCTCAGACTCCTTAGCGCCTCGATGCCAGTGGGCTGTAGTGCGCTTTACAAATATAAATAAATAAATAAATTTTACTTGCCATCTTAAGTAAATCAACTAACCACCCACTAACAGCAGTCACATTTTACACTCAACCCACCGGCTTATCATACAGCAACACCCGACCCATCCCCCTTCACATGGAAGACCTCATTAGTAGCAAACGGAGCATGAAGTGCTCTTACACTGCCCACCCCTCTCCTACCCACCACAGCTGTTCCGCTCCTTTTTTCCCCCTCTGTATCCTACCCCCTGCTGTATATCTGTACTGTTGTATACCTCTGCAAAGCGCTCTGTCGTGCATCTGCACTGTTATATAACTCTGTAAAGTACTCCGTTATGTATCTGTATTGTTATATACCTCTGCAAAGCGCTCCACTGCATTTTGAAGCTAGGCCTGCGCTCAATTAATACCATCATAATAATAATACTAATAATTACACTGTTCTTTCTAAGCAAGCCCAATTAATTTCCTGCAGGTTGCAAAACGCCAAGATACTATGAATATGGCAGCAGGGGTCAAAATAGAACCTAATCACATAACAAAGCAAGCATAACAAATAAATAGGACCTACCGCCAGTTCTGAACATGTAAGATATTGCAACGCTTCAGGTAAGAAGTGTGGCATAGAAGTCGCTGACCAGAATAAAGACAAGGGGGGCAGTGCTGGGGCAGTCTCCCAGCGTAGATGTCGGCATTAAAACCTCCTTAAGCCACATTGACTCCAATGTTATGTTATTCAATTGTTTTTTAGAGCACGTACCTTGACCACCGAGGTGTCCTCCTGACACAGAACCATAACACAGCTAGTATGTTCGGGGAACATCAATGTTTTTAGGTTTTTCCTCAAAGAGATTGAAATCTTCAGTGTGTCTTAGTCCAAAAGGAATTACACGAATGGACACAACCACACTGCGCAATTACAATGTCGATTTATGATCAATTTACTATTGGGAATGTAGCCTTCCAAAAGGAAGTGCATTGCATGGTGCAGGTGCCCGCACTGATAGAGAGCCCCCTCGTTATTCGTTTCGATGCAATGTGGGGAAGCAGCCACTAATGTAGAGGAGGGGTAAGAGGACGGCCAGGCACGCAGAGGTTAAGTTTAGATGCCAGGAAGACAGACCTACCATTGTGGAAGGCCTTATAAGTCATCTAAAGTACCTTGAAGTATATTTCCGCGTTAACTGGCAGCCAGTGCAGAGAACACAGCACCCTGGAGATGTCATCAAAGCATCTCACCTAAGGATCATGGACACTGCAGCACATTTTGCACCCTCTGCAGGTGGGAAACAAGACACAGGCCCTCATTAGGACCCTGGCGCTAAGGGGTTTGCGCCAGCGTTAGCTGCGCCGACCCCTTACCGCCAACTACGAGTTCCCATAGCGCCATGGTCATTTTTCCGCCCGCTTTTTGCGGGCGTAAAAATCCATGGCGCTATGGGACCTCGGTGTTAATTACGCCACCGTAGTGTACGGTGGCGTAATTAACACCTTCCCCACTCCCATTGAGCCCTATGGGGCCGAAATGGGAATGGGGAAGGGTAAATGGGTCAATGGGGACTTACCGCCCCGCCGACCTCGGAATGGGGCGGTAAGTCCGCCATCCGCCATGGCGTAAAGGGACTTTGCGCCATGGCGGAAAAGTCCGCCGATGGCGGAAAAAATCCGCCAGGGTCCTAATGAGGGCCACAGTGGCCCTCCAAGGAAAGCACTGTTGGCATAGTAGAGATGCGACAGCTTGCACCTCACCTGGAAAGTCAAGGAATGTAAAGGTAAGAAAGACATTTTGTTAGTTTGCACTATTAGGTGACCTGTGCGCCACCGGTTAGCCTAGAACAATTGCATTAGTGTACAGATGGGCGATGGGCGTATGAGGAGGGACACACAGTTTGTAGGTGTTGTTTGGCTATTTGCCCACTCATTGACTGCCCATGGCCATGCTGATCCCTAGGGCCATTCTCACACAGTTCCTGCCCTCCAAAAACACCTCCTCATGGGAACTCTTTGTGCTCACTCTTTGTGTTCACTTTAATCAATCCGAAGCTTTAAAATGTGCACTAGAAGTTCCCCCCAGTGTCTTTTCAAAGCAGTCGTCCGAGTCTTAATGACTTTACTGGAACTGCAAACACCCTACTTGGGTAATAAACATTTCTTAAACAGGTCTTGTATTTGTATTTGTATTTTTGAATGCATATAGCGCACAGATCGGACCAAACCGTATGATGGCACAGGTGGAAAGCAAAATTCAGACAGAACTTTAATTAGACCCGAGGTGGAATCGGCCGAATAAGAAAAGCCCTATCTAAAGAGAAACATGTGTGATGCTTTACGACATTGATATAGTGAACTAATAGGCTTATTTGGAAAAATCTGATACCTCAAATCTTGAGGTGCAGTAGCATCAGCACATCTGAAGGTATAACAAGCAACCTTGCGCAGATCACGACGGCAGGAAGACACATGGCCAGTTCTGCCCAGCGTAAAAATCATCCTAACTGCTGCGTTTTCTGCTTTTTGGCGTCTATAAATTTGAATGGCCGGAATTCCCAAAAGCTGACTATTACAATAGTCCAAATGCACGCTAGCCAAGGGGCCAACCACAGTCGCATGATCTTCTGTGGGAATGTATGCAAGAGCCTGATGTAGGAGTCTCAAGGCAGAATGCACTGCCTGGACCTGGGCTCCTACCTGGCCTTACAGTAGTCATTTCATACAAAGCTGCATGTTGTCCACATAACTGTAAACCTTTCATTCAAGAGTTTTGAACAATTTGATCAGTGGAAAGAGGCATATGGTAAGTAGAGCCAGCGCTAAAGATAATATTGGTGGAAACCCTGCATGCCGGGGTGTATGGTTGGGAATCCACAGAGGATGACCTGTTGCTCTCTATCATCATGAACAGACTTGATCCATTCAAGAGCCCATTCTATAACACCCATCTGGGAGAGGTATGTGGCAGTGCCAAAAGGACAAGAGCTCCTCCACCGCCATGAGCGATTTCCAGGCTGAGTTCCTCCAGGAGGGGTGATAACTCTGATACTGTGTTGGGGTATGCAAGTAGGCAGCAGTTGGATCTAAGAGTACTGCTATTGTACCTGCTGTACCCTCTGTTTGTAGTTCCAAGGAAATCCTACGAAAAGTATCTTTGCTGTCTAAGAGTGCTGGTCGTGCCACTTCTGTTCCTATCCCCTTATTACTTTCCTTTGTATACTTTAATTCCTGTTTATTCCAGAAATTAAGTTGATTTTTTAGTCTCAATGTATTATCATAGTTTGGCAACAGTAAAATTGTGCCTTGTATGGGTTGGCTTCAATGGGCTCCCTTGAAGCCGGGCCATACACAAATAGGTATAAGGCCCAGTTGTTCAAACTTCTGGTTGGGTCTTAGGCTACTGTTGCCTGGTATAAGAAGGGGTTTCCACCTTTCCATTTGTTTAAGAAGGAAGGTACAGTGCTATGGCCATTCCAGTGGGATCGGTGGGAAGGGCGAGAATGTATCAACGGTCCAAAATACGTGGTCCAATGAGTGTCCTGCTGTTTTGGCCTTTGCATTTGCTGTCGTAGATGTAAATCTTTAAGGTTGGAAAAACATTTTTTAGTTAACATGAAACTTGCGTGTTCATTTTTAATATTCAGATCTCCAAGAATGAGGCTGTTTCTATTCCTAATAAGTCTGCAGCAC
Organism: Ambystoma mexicanum; assembly: GCF_040938575.1. Taxonomy (NCBI): domain Eukaryota; kingdom Metazoa; phylum Chordata; class Amphibia; order Caudata; family Ambystomatidae; genus Ambystoma; species Ambystoma mexicanum. Next base: position 108,760,205 of record NC_090923.1, read on the forward strand.
GGGTGGAAGAGCCACCATGGGTGGCGTGACGTTGACCCACCACGCATTATGGACCAGCCAAGCCAGCCCAAAGAAAATACTGAGTGCTCCCCCAACTGCATCAAAAAGCTGAACACATGTTCCTGGGCTGTCTTAACAATCAAAGCGAAGCGTGGTGTTCCCTTGACAGTTTACAATACCCCAGTTTTCGTATCCAGTGAACCATGCAATGTCGGGGTTGCAGGCTTGACTGTGGGCCTCATTACGACCCTGGCGGTAAGGGGTTTACGCCAGCGTTAGCTGCGCCGACCCCTTACCGCCAATTACGAGGTCCCTTAGCGCCACGGCGCTTTTAACACCTGCTTTTAGCAGGTGTTAAAATCCATGGCGCTAAGGGACCATGGAGTTAATTACGCCACCGTAATTTACGGTGGCGTAATTAACGCCTTCCCCACTCCCATTATGCCCTATGGGGCAAAAATGGGAATGGGGAAGGGTAAATGGGGATTGGGGACTTACCGCCCCCGCCAACCTCGGAATGGGGCGGTAAGTCCGCCAACCACCATGGCGTAAACGTAGTTTACGCCATGGTGGTAAAGTCACGGCCCAGGCGGTAACTTACCGCCTGGGTCGTAATGAGGCCCTGTGCCTTGGGGGACTCTTGATCCTCCGCGTACATTCAGGACTTCTGGGGAAGCATTAAGCAAGTTCTCTAGCTCCACCACACATGCCAGAGGGCCGTAGTGACAGGCGACGTCTAGACAGGGGCTGCAGGTAAGAAAAACAAATATTGTTAATTATGTACGTATTCATGCCTGTGATTGTGTCTTTAAGTGTGTTCACGTAAATGAGAAAGTGCATGTTGTCAGTGGCGTAACACAAAATGTGGGGGCACCTGCGAGCCATGCTGAGGGCCCCCTGCCCCCACCTCACCAACAAATCACAGGTCGTGCCACACTCTGGGCGGGCTTAGATTATCACGCTTGCACAATACGCACGAACATGCTGCTGAAGGGGTATGCCGCACACTGTACTAGCAGAAAGATATAAATGGGCCTCATTACAGGTCTGGCGGTAACCCTACCGGTGATACCGGAAGGTTGCTGCCAGACCTAAAAAATAAAAACACCACCTGACTTCCCGGTAACACCGATATTACCGGGAAGTCAGGTGCCGGTAATTCTGTAAATCCCCATTCCCATAGAGTCACATAGGACTCTATAGGAATGGGGAACACGGAAGCAGCAGCACCGTTAAATAAGGTGCTGGTGCCTCCATTACAGTCTACTTACCATGGGTGCTGTGCCCGGCAGGGTCAGACTGGCCGGGCACAGTAACTGTGGCAGGCAGTCGCGTAGTGTGCCGGTCCGATAACAACGATGCCGGTAGGCTTACCGGCACCATTGTTACCAGACTGGCACACTTGAAATGAGGCCCAATATGTTTTTTCATGCAATGTACAGCACACTTGCTGAGAAAAATTGGCTAAAAAGCAAGAGTGTTTGCAATTGTTTTGTAGGGTAACACCAATCCAATATAAGCAAGTCACCAACAATGCACAGGAACATTAATGATTTGCTATTAAAAATGCCATGCCACATTGAAAACATGTTCAACTGGCTGCACAATGTAGACCAGTGTAGACACGTAATTACATTACAGTAAAGCATGTCAGGCCACATTTGGACAAACCTAGACTGGTTGCACCAGAAAGCCAGTCGAAGCAATAACACTCATTAAGAAGAGAGCACACATTCAAGCCCGGGTCTCTGCAACCTCTAACAACATGGCCGAACTGTTTAAGATCTGCAAGGAACTAGTCAATCCTGTTGCGGTCTCTCCCTCTCCTGTTCCATCCCAGGCCCTCTGTATGGCTCTGGCTAAAACTCAGGACATCCTGTCCACCATCTCATCTCCCTCACTCGGCCCCCCTTTGGCCATCTCTACCTCTCCTCCTCCTTTCTCCTCTTTCTCTCTGACAACACCTGACAAGGTTTCTAGACAAGTCCGATCTATGCAAGTGTCATCCAAACAGGTGCTTCCCTGCTCCATATTGACACCCTCGCTCCAGCTTTGGCCGATTTCTGTAATCACTCTTTTGCCACTGGAATGTTCCCCTCTGCCCTTAAGCACTCCCTTGTGCACCCACTCCTCAAGAAGCCGTCAGCCGATCTTACCTGCCCGGCAAACTATCGGCGAATCTCCATCAGCCCTTTCATGGGCAAACTCTTGGAAAAGCTGGCCATCTCTCAGCTTACTCTCCACACTGAATCTGTTGGTTGTCTCCATGACCATCAGTCTGGCTTAAGAGCAACCATAGACACGGAAACAGCTCTCCTGAACACCTGTGCTCTCTAACCTTGATTCCAGCATTCCTTCTGTCCAAATCCTCCTTGATCTTTCCTCTACTTTCTACACAGTCAACCACGCTATCCTGATCAATCGACTATGTGAGAACCTGGTCATCACGGATCAGGCCATGGAGTGGCTGACCTCCTTCCTCTTGGACTGTCCCTCTCAGGTCCAACTTGGTCCCTTTCTCTCTGCCACCTCTCTCTCTACCTGTGGCGTTCCCCAGGGCTCTATCCTCTTACCCTGGTTTTTCAACCTCTCCTTGGCCCCTCTGGCCACCTGATTTCTACCTTCTCTTCTAACTTTCAGTGTTGTGCGGTTGACACTCAGCTTTCCTTCAAGCTCCTCTCCTCCCTCGCTCATTCCTGACTGTCTATCCACGATTAAGGATTGGTGCGCCTCCAACAATCTCTGCCTTAATGCCACTAAGACAGAGATCCTTTCACTGGGACCCCTGCCTGTGCTTTCCCTCTCTCACTCTGTCCACCCACCTTGGGCCATCATCCTTTGCCTTCCTGGAAGGAAAACAACCTTGGTGTCATCTTCGACTCCACTATCTCTTTCTCTCCTCACATCTTGGACGTCGCCAAGAAGTCCCACTACCAGCGGCCCCTCCTCAAAGGGTCCCTTCCCTTTCTCACTTTCCCTCAGAAGCTCACTGTCTCCAGAGCCCTGGTTCTCTCTAGGCTGGACAACTGCAACAACCTCTTTCTCAATCTGCCTTCCTCTACTCTCTGCCCTCTGCAACTAATCCAGAACAGGACTGAGAGATGTATCTGTGGCCTCAAGCCCAGGGACTGTATCTCTCCGGCCCTGAAATCTCTCCACTGGCTCCCAGTGGCTGCAAGGATCAAGTTCAATACCCTTTGCATTGTCCCCAAGGCTTTCTAGGGACGGGCCCCACACTACATCCAACACTTTCTTCCAAAATACCTTCCTTTTCGAGCCCTTCCCCCAGCCACCTCCAACTCTCTAAGGGTTAGACGCTTCTCCAGGCAGAGAGTGAGGGTATATCTCTCATCTGCAGGTGCCTTCTTCTGGAATGGCCTCCCTCCCCCTCTCAAACTTGAGCGGACCACCTGAAGATCCGGAAGCAGCTAAAAGCTTTCCTCTTCTCCACTGCTTTCTCTCTCTCCCTCCCCTGCTGACCTACCTGTCCTACCGGTCTGCTGTATCGACTGGTTGCTTGGCTTCTCTCAGAATCTGACTGAGTCCAGGCTCTTTCTTGCACTGCCTCCGGGCCTATCACACACTTAGGGGCTGTAACTGTAACCCTACAGTCCCTTTTCTCCTTGTTCTACCCAGAGCCACGCTGCACTCACTCAGAGCATTACTGCCCTGTTTTCCCCTCCCTTCTTCCTTGCACTCCCCCCCTTTCCCCTTGCATTTCTCGTTCTCGCACTTGCACGAACTGAATGACACAAGGCCTCGTAAGATTGTTTGTCTTCACCTCCTTCTGTCTTCCCTCCCTCGTCTTCTCGCGCCTAGAAACGCTTGTGTACAGGCGTGTTATAAATGACTTATATAATTTTATCACAGTTGCCCAGAAAAATATACAATGCCGCAGTAAGATACGGCTAGACTGGCAGTACCCAAATGCAAGTCTAGCCAGGTAATTACACTTAGCAAGACTGCTTTATCAGAAATGCGCAGTAAAAAAAAAGTCATGCTAAACTGATGAATGACGGTTATAGGTCAAAGATTCTAATGCAAAGGATCGAATGAAAAAAAGGTCAAATCAAAAGGACCTAAAACCAAAGGTCGATTTTTTTTTGTAAATTTTTTTTTTTGTTGGGTGGTCCTCCGCCAAGCCCCCTTTTTTGTGGTAAAAACCTTTTTTTTTCCAAAACGGAAAACCAAAAAAAAAAATATTTTGTAAAAAAAATTCGACCCTTTTGTTTTAGGTCAAATTGACTCGATCCTATGGCATTCGATCCTTTTGGATTTGAATCTTTGACCGGACACCATGAATGACTTGACTGACTGCACCAAAATGACTCTAGCCATTAATACCACATATCATGCCTGCTTAGCCTGGACATGGACAACCATTATGATTTATCGGAAAAATTCCCGCACCCGACAATTCACCTCTCCCTCCCACTGCCTACCCCAACCTCCAAAATCAACTTCTTGGACCAGAATTACCTTCACGTCCCTCTTCTTTGTACCAGAGCTTACATATTAGGCTCCTTGCCTCATAGGCAAGTACTGGGATGAGGCAGAGTGGGACTATGAGTAATGAAGATTACAGGTAGCGGAGTCAGGCATTACGTCCATGCACCTCTACCTCATCCCGTACTTCTGTATGAGGCAGAGTGTCTCATACACAAGTACTGCCTCATACACAAGTTCAGGGACGAGGAAGAATAGGGCTAGAAGTAATGACGATTACCAATAAGAAATCAAGGCATTAAACACAAGTAGTGGCGTAACACCATTGAGTTGACTGGGCTTCAGCACTCCCCCCCTGAAATTTTGGGCTATGTTGCATCAACCTGGCTGACCTTCAGAGCAGTTGCCGGGCAGAACAAGACACAGATGTTAAACGGCACATGGGGTTCGCTGTTAACAAGGGCCCAGCAATTACTAACGTAAAGAATTTCACTGTTAGTACCTGCATTCAAATACCACATTTTTTAGGCAATTTAAATCGTCATGTGGGTTTAGTACTTGCATGCCAGGGGAGTGATTGGATGGGTAGATAGGGAACAGGAGACCGCTCATTCTCACAGCAGTCCATAAGTGAGTGCTTTCAGACTCAAAGAAGAGAGTTAACTGCTTGTAGCATTGAAGTTGCACTAGAATAGTCTAATTCATGGGTGCACAACATACGGCCCGCGGGCCAGTTGCGGCCCGCCATGCTCTTTTGTCCGGCCCGCGAGGCACAAAGACTTTCCTAATGGAGGGCGGCCCGCGGCCGCCCTCCATTAGGAAAGTCTTTGTTGTCTTCCGGGCCGGACAAAACACTGGCCGTCATTGGCTCAGCACACATGCACCACGTTGCTCCTACGAGCCACGTAGTGTGTGTGTGCTGACCCAATGGAGGGCCAGCACTACGGCTGGCGTGGTCCATAAGGCTTGATGCCGGAAGGCATTTCAGCCTTGGACCACGCCAGCCGTAGTACGATTCCAGCGTTCCTGCTTACCTGCCTTCCAGCACGTCTCCGGTAAGTGGTCTGTTTGCGTTTGTGTGTCGGGTCTGTTTTACTTTATGTTTGTGTGTGTATGTTGCGATGGGGGGGATGGGGGGGTGTCGGATGTGTATGAATGTTGGAATTTGAATGTATTTTGTGTGTGTGTTGAGATGCGGGGATGGGTGTCGGATGTGTATGAATGTTGGAATTTGAATGCATTTTATGTGTATGTTGAGATGCGGGGGTGGGGGGGTGTCGAATGTGTATGAATGTTGGAATTTTAATGTATTTTGTGCGTATGTTGAGATGCGGGGGTGGGAGGGGTGTCGGATGTGTATGAATGTTTTGATTTGAATGTATTTTGTGTGTATGTTGAGATGCAGGGGTGGGGGGGTGTCGGATGTGTATGAATGTTGGAATTTTAATGTATTTTGTGCGTATGTTGAGATGCGGGGGTGGGAGGGGTGTCGGATGTGTATGAATGTTTTGATTTGAATGTATTTTGTGTGTATGTTGAGATGCGGGGGTGGGAGGGGTGTCGGATGTGTATGAATGTTTTGATTTGAATGTATTTTGTGTGTATGTTGAGATGCGGGGGTGGGGGGTGTGTCTGATGTGTGTGAATGTTTGTATTTGAATGTATTTTGTGTGTATGTTGAAATGCGGGGGTGGGGGTGGGTGTCGGATGTGTATGAATGTTTTGATTTGAATGTTTTTTGTGTGCTGAGTTGGGGGGGGTGGCGGTTCGGGTCTGTATGGGTGCATGTTTGTGTGTGTGCTGAGTTGGGGTTGGGGGGGTTCGGGTCTGTGTGTGTGCTGATTTGGGGGGTGGGGGTTCAGGTCTGTATGGGTGCATGTGTGTGTGCTGAGTTGGGGGGTGGGGGGTTCGGGTCTGTATGGGTGCATGTGTGTGTGCTGAGTTGGGGGGTGGGGGTCCGGGTCTGTAAGGGTGCATGTGTGTGTGCTGAGTTGGGGGGTGGGGGGTTCGGGTCTGTATGGGTGCATGTGTGTGTGCTGAGTTGGGGGGTGGGGGTCCGGGTCTGTAAGGGTGCATGTGTGTGTACTGAGTTGGGGGGTGGGGGGTTCGTGTCTGTAAGGGTGCATGTGTGTGTGCTGAGTTGGGGGGTGGGGGGTTCGGGTCTGTATGGGTGCATGTGTGTGTGCTGAGTTGGGGGGTGGGGGTTCGGGTCTGTAAGGGTGCATGTGTGTGTGATGAGTTGGGGGGTGGGGGGTTCGGGTCTGTAAGGGTGCATGTGTGTGTGCTGAGTTGGGGGGTGGGGGGTTCGGGTCTGTATGGGTGCATGCTTGAGAATGTGTGTGCTGCGTTGGGGGCGGGGGGTTCGGGTCTGTATGGGTTCATGCTTGAGAATGTGTGTGCTGCGTTGGGGGCGGGGGTTCGGGTCTGTATGGGTTCATGCTTGAGAATGTGTGTGCTGCGTTGGGGGCGGGGGTTCGGGTCTGTATGGGTGCATGCTTGAGAGTGTGTTTGGGGTATAGTGTTTGGTTGGGGGTGAGGGGGCCATGGGGCATAGTGTTTGGTTGGGGGTGAGGGGGCCCATGGGGCATAGTGTTTGGTTGGGGGTGAGGGGGCCATGGGGCATAGTGTTTGGTTGGGGATGGGAGCCATGGGGCATAGTGTTTGGTTGGGGGTGAGGGGACCATGGGGCATAGTGTTTGGTTGGGGATGGGAGCCATGGGGCATAGTGTTGCACTCCAAGAGTGAACTCAATAATAAAGCTAAAACAGGCACAGTTAGGAGATGTACATCCTTTGCTTATTTGAGGAAACCTGACTCAACGAAGGCCATACTCCTCTTGGGTAACCCAAACAGCAAACTATAGCAGTCCAAAATAACGGAATGTCCAATCAAGGGTCAATAAAATATATATAATTTAATTAAACAGACGATATACAATAACTAAATCGAAATAAATGATAGCAATGGAAAATGTGTAGTACAAAATGTAAGTTTGAAATGCAATAAAAATCGTTACCCCTCAAAAACATCTTTTTCCATGTGTTTAATACAAATTGGGGGTTGAAAAAGCCTCCTGACATGTCCCGCCTACCGCCCCGCCCACTTTTACTTTTCGGCCCACTATAGCCCTCATGTAAGGTACTTTCGGCCCTCTGTCAAAATCAGTTGTGCACCCCTGGTCTAATTAATATGTGTAAAGAAGTTAGATGTCCTCACACAAATGTTTGCCCCTCCCCCACTGCCCGTGAAGTTAGCGCCTCTCCCAACATTTGAAGGACCAGCCCCCTTGAAATGTAGGTTTTGTTGCGCCCCTGAACCCAGGCACGCACACCATTCACCATATACACACACGCACACCCAGCCATCCACTCTTTCACCATACAGGCACACCCAGTGTGCACCCTTTCATCATACAGGCACACCCAAGCAGCCACCCATACATACAGGTGTGCCCCTTTCATCATAGAGGCACACACACCCAGGCACCCACCCATACATTTAAATGTGCACCCTTTCACCATACACTCACACAGGCAGCCACCTATACATTTAAGTGTTCACCCTTTCACCATGCAGACACACTTAAGCAGCCACCCTAAGTGTGCACCCTTTCACTGTACACGCACGCACGCACACCCAGCCACCTACACATTTAAGTGTACACCCTTTCAAAATACACACACACGTCATAGGGGTGAGGGGAGCCCTATTACTTCAAAAATAAATTGTTTCTTTTTGAAGTCACTCTGACTTCATAAAGAAATTATTGCCGTTAAGGACCGAACCATAACGGAAATAATTTCTTTATGAAGTCAGAGTGACTTCAAAAATAAACTATTTCTTTTTGAAGTCATAGGGCTCCCCACACCCCATGACATGGAAGCCTCCAGCCTGGGGTCTTCCATGTCATGCGGTGGAGTGAGCCCTCGGACTTCAAAAAGAAAGTTTATTTTTGTAGTCACTTTGTATTCATAAAAAAATTATTTCTGTTACAGAAATTATTTCGTTATGAATGCAGAGTGAACGCAAAAAGAAAGAATTAAAAAAAAAAATGAAAAAATATTCTTTTTTTAATTTGTTTTTCTCCAAGTGGGGCTCCCTCCCAGGACAAGTGCTAGCGGGACCAACACCTTGCACCGCGGAGCTGCAGGGGCCCCTGTTACGCCAGTGGTGCATGTGTGAATGAAAGTGTATGTTGTTTGTGTGACGTGTGAATCAGAGAGCTTAGGAATGCTCTACAGTTGTGCATCTGAATGTATATGAACATGGTATGGATATGTGTCTGAATGTGAGAGTGAATGTGTATGAATGAATGCTGCATGAATGAATGTGTGTCTGGCTAGTAGTGGGCCTCTGATTGGGGGAGGGGGACTATTGGACATGTTTATACTGCGGCATGACATTTCTGAGCGGTGCATAGAGGGTAAAGTCAACAGGGTAAGTGTTTTTATTTGTAGGGGATCATATTGTGACATGTTTTTTTACTGGCCTTCAAGGTTAAAGCATTCATGATAAGTGTTATTACTTGTCTAGACTGGCCTATATTGGTATAGGCAGTCTAAATATATAGGGCCTCATTACACGGATGGCGGTAAGGATTTACCGGTACCGGTAAAACACCGGTACCGGTAAATCCTTACCGCCTTACTACGAGGTCCCTTTGCGGGTTGGGGGATTTAATGCCTGCTTTTTGCAGGCGTTAAAAACCAACCCGCAAAGGGACCCAGGGAGCTAATTACGGTACCGCAATTTGCGGTACCGTAATTAGCGCCTTCCCCATTCCCATTGAGCCCTATGGGGCAAAAATGGGAATGGGGAAGGGCAATGGTGGAAGGAGGAATTACCGCCCCGCCAACCTTGGAATGGGGCGGTAATTCCCCTTTCCGCCAAGGCGGTGCCGGTATTTTACCGGCATGAACCATGGCGCTAATAGCGCCATGGTTCTCCGCCATCCGTGTAATGAGGCCCATAGTCTTACTGTGGCATGGGATTTTTTTACTGGGCTTCAAGTAAAACTAGCATGGTAGGCGTTATTACTTGTGTAGACTGGACTACACTTGTGCAGCCAGCCTGGACATGTATATTTGCTATGGCATGGTGTTTTCTACTGGGTGTAAAGAGTAAAGTCAGCATGATAGGTTTTATTAAATGGCTAGACTGTCCTAAATTAGTGCAGCTAGTCTGGATATATTGGGCCATTGCGTAGTGGGCGGTAAGGCGTAAACGGCACCGGTAATGTTGCCGGCGCTGTTAACCCCTTACCGCCCTATTACGAGTCTGCTTGCGGGACCCGCAAAGGGCGCCTGGTAGAACCAGGCGCCCTTAGCGGGTCCCGCTAGCAGACCGGGGCGCTAACAAGCTCCCTCCTCATTCCCATTGAGCCCTATGGGGGCTCGAATGGGAATGAGGATGTACCGGGTCTGGGTTCCTCGAATGAGGAATTACCGGGTCCTCCAAGGTTGGAATGGCCCGGTAAGTCCTCATTTAAGGACCCCGGACCCGGTATGCAGAAAGGAGGTAACCATGCCGCAAATTGTGGCATGTTTACCCCCAACCTCGGAATGAGGCCCCTTGTCTTACTGTTGCATGGCACTTTCTCAGCCAATCAGAATGTTCAACGTGCAGTCAATAACTACTGGTATTGACTGCATTCTGAACAGTATTACTGTAAAAGTAGACAGGGAAAGCACAATGCAATGTCCAGGCAATGGTTCTTCCAACAAGACACTTCCTTCCTTGGAGACCATTTTTTCATGGCATTTTTCTATTTAAAACACCAAAGAGAAAGCTAAAACAAGAGAATATGCTTTCACTTTCCTATAGAAAAACGGTTTACTTACATGTCACCTATTGCATGCTCATGTTAAACACAATCCATTTGCACTGCATTTGGTATTAAAATACTTATTTATGATGACAACCTCGTTATTTGAATTATCTTTCTTCGGCTAGGGCCTCCCTCTGGAACAGCCTCCCTGCCTCTCTGAAATTTGAGGAGAATCATATCCGGTTCTGGAAGCACCTCAAAACCTTTCTCTTTGCTTCTGCTTTTTCTCCTTCTCTGCCCTGCAGACCTCCTTGCCGAAACTGAAACTGCACTGGTTACCTGGCCCCCTCTGATCTCGGGCCCAGGTCCCTCACCCGCCAGTCACGCACACCTGCACTGCCTTCATTGCAACCCCCGCACTTGGGAACTGTTTCTGTTTCCCCACAGTCCCACTAACAGCACTTCACACCTGATGTCTGCACTTACCCCTGCACTTGCCACCTGCTGGCCGTACTTTCACTTATTGCTTATTTATTCTTATATCCCATGTACTGCACTGTCCCCTCCCCCTGCACTTTCCCCCATCCTCCTTCACATGCACTTGCGCGATCTGATTGACACCTGGCCTAGTAGGATCATTGTCTGTCTTCCCTCTGTTACCCCCCACCCCCTTCTTGCCTCGTCGCTCCGTGAAACACTTGTGTATAGGCGCGTTATAAATGCCATTTCATATCATATCATACCACATAAAACCGCGTTTAATTTACTGAGTTTGCCTCTTTCCTTTACTCACTATTAAAGTAACTTTTTTACTTCACCATCAAAATATGTATTGATGCCACCACTATTTGCTAATCGCCTTATACTCCTCAGGAGCGATCATTATCGCTTGGCATAAAAACCCTTCAAAAACCTTAGAGACCCGGCTTCACCTCGGGCCATAATTGGTGCTTGGGCAATATTCAGCGATTTAAAAATTATTTTCTGGGGTGAACCATTCACCCCTTCCTAACCGGCCTTCTTTGGGTTGGGCTCTTCCGATACCCTCCGTCACTTTCACACAGTGGTCGAAGTGTACGAAAAGAAGTAGTGGAACTATGTTCCCTACTGGCCTGCACTGATCCCCACAACCCCCATCGCCACGCACCCCCCATGCACAATACAAACCCCAAAACACATACACCTAGGCCCTCATTACAAGTCAGGCGTTAAGGGTTTAACGGCGCCGTCGGCGCCGTTAACCCTTAACGCCTGATTCACACTTTAACGCCTGCTTTTTGCAGGCGTTAAAGTCCAAGCCGCTAAGCGACCTTGGTGCTAATTACCGCACCGTACTTTACGGTGCCGTAATTAGCGCCTTCCCCATCCCCATTATGCCCTATGGGGTAAAAATGGGGAAGGGCAAATGGTGAATGGGGAATTACCGCCCCACTCACCTTGGAATGGGGCGGTAATTCCGCCATTCCTAATAGCACCATGGTCCACCGCCTGACTTGTAATGAGGGCCCTAATGTTTAAGGGAACGTTCAGCGTAGTGCACTGAAAGTGCAAGTTTCAACTTCTTCCCACGCTTTTATTTTAAAACGAAACCATTGTGGAACCCCCTGCCCCCTGTGACTGTCTTTTTTTAATATAATGGTTTTGTAGCTTAGCGGTTTCTTTTTAAAATAAAAGTATAGGAACGGTAAAACTTAATTCAAAGAAGTAGAGGAGCACCGCACCCGACCGCTCCCGTTCACTTCGACCCCTGCTTTCACATGTCCATGGGAAACATTCATGCCTCTCCGCTCGAAAAAATCCACCACTGGTCTGCAGCTACATCAGCTAAGTGGATGCGGAAGGTTGATTACTTGGTGCACGATATACATATGAGGAGAAGGTAGGGTGTCTGCTCAGGTGCCGGAGAGGAAGAAATTAACCCATGTTCTCAGTTTGGAATTGGTAACACAGGAGTTTCTTTTAATGGGTCCTTGTGAGAGAATATGGCTGACTCTCCAATATCCTCTCCCCGTTGAGCGGGGGAATAATCATCGCTATTTTGTAATCTCTAGGTACCCTCAAGTAAAGGGTTGCATCGCAATCAACAGTTAACCAGGATAACGTCATGAATGTCTAGGCAATGATAGACCGCGGGCGTAGCGTTGTATGCATGGGATATTCCGAACTAATTAATGACCTCTGGTGCAGGTTTCAGGATTATACACGCAGTTAGGATGGCAATTGGATATAGGCTATATAATCTGATCAGATGTTCGTACCCCTACCCCGTCCTGATCTTGGATGGACCCCTGAATGCTGCCTGTGTGCCTGCTTTGAGGGACCTCTGTGTGGCCTCTAGATCAGCGCTAATAAGTAGCCATTGGCCAATTGATACGCTTTCAAAAATTGGCACAGAAGAAAGACTACTCTGTCTTTGCTTCCTGCGTTGTCACGTATGCAACAAACACAGCCTGACTTCGACAAGGATTAAATACAACACACCTAAAATCGATTCAATAATAAAACAAGTTCTAATCTATTGTTTAAGTAAAATGCAGCATGCAAAGAGTAATGCCAAAAATACCTGCTGCTGGTTTAGGTCTATGGTAGTGTTTGTAAAGCATCTACTCTGTCTGTAAGTGCACCCACATTTACAAACCCCATAGCATTAAACATTGTAATACAGCATTTATTTCACTTTTCTGAGACACAACCATAACGCACAAGTGATGATCTCTCTAATTATCTTTGTCAAGGGGCAGCAATGAATGTTCGTGTGCACACTTTCTTGTACCCGTTTGTGGAAGTGGGCACAAGTGAGTGATATTAGTCACTATGCAGACGATGAAGATACCACCCTCTGAGGGAGGGCTCGGAGGGATGTACCATCTACAATGCATTCTGTGCCGGGAGATATAATGGCCATGCATTCGGGGTGTCAGTTCATCAGAATGTGCCCTCTACTTCGGAATAAGGCTTTTGGAATCCCTATTCCACTGGTTTGCCAAAAGAATCGAAGAAAAGCTCAGTGTAATATTGTGCAAAAACATTGGGGTCTTCATTCACAAAGCGTTGGGCATCATCATGGGTTTGGCGGTAATGTGGTAAATCCACAGAATTACTGACAGCACCAATTGCCGTTTCTCCTGTTCAGTCCTGTGGAATTACCACAGGATCACAGGTGGTGTCGAAGGGATATGAGTCCCCATTTTGAAGTTCATAGGACCCCACAGGAAGTCTTTTAGAATTACCGTGAGCGCTAACTCTTCCCTAGAAATTCTGACGATTTTGGGTGGTAAGGTTCATGATTTACCGCCAGTTTTTTGATGGATGTACATCCTCCACTTCACTGTCAAAACTGGTGTACTGTGGTATTGTAATGTGGCATTAGAGTGGTGGTAACAGGATTCCCACCACTTTACTGCCATTTTTACTTTACTGCGGATCCCTCACTGAAACCCTGCCTAAAGTCTCCTCCAGGTAGCCAGGGGAGGGCAGACGCTTCGTGATCCCAACCCTGGGGGTGGTGGACTGCGGGAGGATCCCCTGCGAGGAGACACGGCCTAAGGTGGTGAGGAGATTGCCTGGGATGAGACACTGTACGTTTCCTCTGTCAGGGAGACGCTTACCACTGTGTCAGAAGAGGTTATGTCTTATTGTTTATTCTTTTTTTTAATTCTTTATTTTCATTTTCTCAAACAGCATTACAATAAATAAATCTAGTCATACAAATTCAAACAACTGAAATCCTAAAAAGAAACTATCAGACGCCAACATTATACAATATCTAAATATAAAGTCCTTACGTTTGTGCCACTATAAACCTAAAATTATTATAAACATAAGAATAACCAGTTTCCCCCCACCCCACCCCTATATACATCACCAAGTAAGACTAGTACACATCCATGAATCTCCACCAGATCTTCCTGAATAAGAATCCCTTTTTCCCCTTGCCATAAATTATTTTCTCCATCTCTGCCAATTGAAACATTTCATGAGACCAATCCTTCACTTCTGGGGCCACTCTCGACTTCCACCCCTTAATATTAATTTCTTTGCAACTGAAGCCACCCTAAATAACCATTTCCTTTCGGAGGCAATCAAATCATCCAGCAATTCATCATCCCCAAGGATCAGGTTTTTAAAGTCATAAGTCAAGGACTCATCAAGTACATCATCAAAAATGTCACATATCCTTTTTCCAAAAATCATACACTCTCTCACATTCCCACATCACATGCTCTGAAGTTCCCACCATATTTATACAACCCCAGCAGTCATTCGAGTCTAGTAGGGCCCTTTTATGTAAACGTTCTGGTGTCCAGTAAACTCAATTTAAAAGTTTGATTTGACCTGACCGATCTCCCAAGCCGATGAAACATAAACTGACATTTTTACACATGTTCAACCAAAGCTCTGAATTAATTTTACATTGGATTCTTCTGCTCAAATCCATCATCAATGACTCATTCTCTTTGGATCTTGAAACAATTTGTTTGTATAGTCGACTTGCCAAACCTCCTTCTCCTTTTATTTTACTAAACACCAAAGCATCAAAATCTAACCTCTCCTCAGAATCCATCGCACCAATAGCCTTTATTAACCGTCTATAGTCAGTAGCTGAGAAATGATGTATGCCCCACTTGCTCTTTACTTCCTTCGCTGTAAGCCACCTCCCATCCTTCTGTTAGTCTCCAATCCATTTCACCACCACCAAAAACCACTCCGCCCAATATACCATTTTCCCATTTCCTTTAATTTTTGGCTTATACCAAATCTAAGCATCCAACATCATGAATGCATTCTCATTCAACAAACCCAATAGCTCCTTCCATGAGTATCTCAGAAACTCAATGGTGGGGTTCACCTTGCTTCCTGGCCTTGAAGCAGTAAATAAAATGTCCCTTGGTGTTAGGGGTCCTACAAAACTGCCTTCTGCCAATGCCCAATCATTTGGCTCTTTCTCTAGGAATGGCACATGAAATTGCGCCATGAATGCCAGATGATAAGCATAGAAATTTGGCACTCCTAGACCACCTGTCTCTACTTACAGCTGCAACTTCCACCATTTTATTCTCGATGGTTTATTATCCCAAAGGAAATTCTGCAGGAGGCCATCAAATTCCTTATGTCTTATCGTAATTTTGATGTCTCTCAACCTCCTATTAAATCTAATGCGGTAAACCCTAAGGTTGTAACACGAAAGCATAATTAGCAAAAGAAAGGCTCCTTTTGGTTTCCAACATTAAATGCCCTCCTCAATTCCAAGGGTACACTACAAGGAATGGCGGAAATGTTGTCTTCTCTACACCTGTAGAAAGGTTAAAACTTACAGTCCCTCTGTTAAAAGGGAATTAAATCTACCTTTAAAACTAATCAAGTAGTAGAACAACCTAACTTTAATGAAGCAAACTACATGTCCAAGAATCCTAGAGGGACTGGGACGAAGAAGACGGCTGAAGAGGCATATTGATGTACTAGTCAGGGAGTTAGGCCTAACATCCATTGCAGGAGTCAGGCCATTGAAACGAATGGCTCCCAACTGAAACCAATTGCCAAACCTCTGAGGCATAAAAGGCTGGAGCTGGAGCAGAAGTTGGAAGGCTGGCAGGAGTAGTAGTAGTGGAGAAGCACAGGACTGGCAATTCATGAGGAAGTGGGAGCACAGAAGGTATGCCGTAATGTGAAGACAGCATATTTCACCTGCAAGTTCTGAAAGGGTCCTGTGTTCTCAAAACCTGCATTGCCGTGGCTGCACAGAGGAAGAAATGCTGAGAGTGAAGTTTTCCCCATGTGCGCTGAGTTGCTGTGATTAAAGAGGCGTGACCGTGTTGAAGTCTGAGGCCCGTAGCAGAAGGCAAGAGACTCCCAAGCAACGTGGCTGGACCATAGACACCCGTGATGAAGAAGGGTGTGGGTTCCAAGTGTGCCCAAAGCAGTAGTAGAAGTTGAAGAAGTCAGGAAAGTGAAGCAGCCCACAACTGCAGTGTTACTAGAGCCAGTGCGTGAAGCTCAGCGTTCAGGTTTACTCAGTAAGCCTTTACGTTAACTGTATCCAGTTCTAAAGTGACTTGCGCATATTTGGAAGTGAGTACAAGCTTTTTAGTTGTTATAAAATCCTTTCTGGCAATGGAAATGAAACACAGTCTCTAATAGCGAAAGTCTTAGTGATCGCATAAGAAGTAAAACACATTGGGGGTAATTCATAGAATTTAGCGCACAAGTGGCACACGCGACTGGCGCACAGTGTGCGTGTGCGAATCCCTGCACCAGCCGCGTGTGGTAATATCCATTTCCGCGCACAGCGTATTCATGGATTTTAGCTACCAAAACCAGCCGTGGCGCACAGTGGCGCAGCGACCCTGCAGCAGTGCCAGTTACGCCCCCAAGAACGCCCCTCGAGCAGGGAAAAGCCATCAAAATCCCCAATCCAGCGCAAAGGGCTGCGCTAACCCTGCATCAGTACGGCAAGCGGGGAACGTGTATTACTGGGGTTCGCGGGAAGTTTCACACGCGATAGGCCCTGTGCGAGTGGGGTACGTGTATTACTGGGGTTCGCGGGAAGTCTCACACACGATTCGCGGGAAGTCCCACATGCGATTGGCCCTGTGCGAGTGGGGTACGCGTATTACTGGGGTTCGCGGGAAGTTTCACACGCAATTGGCCCTGTGCGAGTGGGGTACGTGTATTACCGGGGTTCGCGGGAAGTTTCACAACCGATTGGCCCTGTGTGAGTGGGGTACGTGTATTACTGGGGTTCGCGGGAAGTTTCACACGTGATTGGCCCTGTGCGAGAGGGGTACGTGTATTACTGGGGTTCACGGGAAGTTTCACATGCGATTGGCCCTGTGCGAGTGGGGTACATGTATTACTGGGGTTCGCGGGAAGTTTCACACGTGAAAGGGCCTGTGCGAGTGTGGTACGTGTATTACTGGGGTTCGCAGGAAGTCTCACACGCGATTTGAGCAGGGTACGTGTATTTCGGGGGTACGCTGGGAGTCCTACACGTGAATTGGCAGTGTGGGTCCTCCCAGGTGTTCCCTCTACACCCCCCACGGCCACTGCAGGCAGCCCACACCACAGGGGACTACCCTGCACCCCTGGTCATGTCCCGCAGGCAGCCCATCCACCATGGGCATGCCCCCCAGCCAAGCCACATGTCAGCTTGCACTACTGATCACCAACTCATGTCCCCCAGCACCCCCCCAGCAGTGCAGGGCACCTGCCAGCAGGCCCCCACTCATGTCCCACTCATGTCCCCCTGCACCCTCACCCCCAGCAGTGCGGGGCACCTGCCAGCAGGCCCCCACTCATGTCCCCCTGTACCCCCACCCCCCAGCAGTGCAGGGCACCTGCCAGCAGGCCCCCACTCATGTCCCCCTGCACCCCCACCCCCCAGCAGTGCGGGGCACCTGCCAGCAGGCCCCCACTCATGTCCCACTCATGTCCCCCTGCCCCCACGTCATGACGATCCTCAATCATGGCCCTTATGGGCAGCCTCCCCAGCCCAAAAACCCAACCAAGTTTTGCATCCACCCACACAAAAAAAGGCAATTACATGATACAACCCCAAAGGCAAGTATGTTACTGAACACATGTCCGTCACACACACACAATGGGTGCAAGTGAATGTGAAAACCCATATCATGACATGCATGAAACCAATGAGATAATACCACACATCGAAGTATGAAGAAAAAATGTATTAAACACAACATGAATGTAATTAAAAGAAAACACACAACAATGGGAATAGTTAAAGAAATGCTGCATGTACGTAAAAGAATAAAAAACAAGAAATCATAATCCAAAGAAATCCAAAAGAAATGGTGTCCAAAGTCACAGTCCAACAAAGCAAATCCAAGGGAAAAAAGAAAGTGAAATCCATTGCTCCATGGTGAAAATAAAAAAATGAGAATAATCCAATGGTGAACTATGTACAAATGAACAATCCAGGGTCCATGAGCCCAACTGATGAAATGAAACCTACCAAAAATACTACCTAATAAAAAACTATATACAAAAACGTGGTGCATTGTCTAAGCGCAACCAAATTAAAAAAGAAAAGGAAAGGAAACCTAACACTATCTAACTATATACAATGGCAGCGGGCAAGTCCTGCAGCTCACTCTGTGGTGTCCCGGGCCAGGGCATCATCGAACTCCATGTCGATGTCCCGGAGGCGGGCCTCTGCCCTGGCCCTGAGGTCTCGCAGGGAGGCACTCATGGCCTGTTCCAACTCCCTGCGAGTCACCTCGAGGCACTCTGCCCGCCTCAACGCTCGACACATAGAGAACTCCGCCCTGACCATGGTGAGCCGCGCCTCTTCTGCCCGCCGCCGCTCCGCATCTATGCGCTGGCCCAACCGCAGCCACACGGAAGACAAATCCATTCCAGCGTCCTCCTGCCCTCTGGCCGATGCCTGCCCCCTTGATGTTGATGGTCCCGAGCCATCATTGCTCCCACCTAGAGCCTGCTCCTCCTGCTGTTGCTGCTGCTGTCCATGTGCCCTGTCCGATGATGCCTGCACATCCTCCATCAGCTGGTCTCCAGCTGTGGTGTCCACCCCTGCTGGACCGCCGACTCCCGACCGTGGCAGGGATGGGATCTCCACCAAGCTGGCTGTCTTGGTCAGGCCAGGTCCACAGGGGGCCCTGGTGGAATCTGGGCCGGAAGACGGCAGGGAGAACGACTGCCGCATAGTCTCCACAGAGGAGGAGAGGTCTGCCAGAGTACACGTCACATGTAGGAACCCACCAACCAAGGCCCCTCCCAACAGTGCCACGTCACGACGCTGCTCTTCGTGATGGCGTGCGTTCTCTGCCCAGGAAGAACGCACGTCATCACGAATGTCACGCATGCGCAATGCAACACCAATCAGGACGGAGCCCATACATTCATGGGACCCCTCGTCTGCAGGTAGTGTAGAGGCAGATGACATGACACTCTCCCCTACCTGCGGATGGGCCTGGGACGGGGCCTCCCTGCTGGTGCATGGTGGTGCAGTCACAGGGTCAAGGACAGGGACATGCACAGGCCCCTCCGCGGTGACCTGTGCTGCCTCCTGACCCTGGCCCTGGACTGCACCACTTGCACCAGTGGTACTACCCCCACAAGGTCCCATGTGCGGCTCAGTAGCGGGCTCCTCCTCCTCTGTGGAGACCACCAACCTGGATGTCTCCATACCGTCTCTCGCCATTGCAAGCCCCTGAAGGGGCTCACCCGGCCTTTCCGCCACAGCCGTAGTGGCAGACGCAGCACCAGACCCTCGCTCCCGGATGATGGCAAGTCCTGGGAGGGTGGGTGGGCCTTGCGTCGCCGCCCAGTGGAGGCATCCCCGCCGCTTGGCTCCACAGTGCCGTCTCCGCCCTCTTCTTCACTTGACGCTGCGTAGAGGGAGACATAGAACACAAGCATCAGGGTACAGTACAATATTCCCCTAGACAGGAAGCAATAACACATGAGTGGCAGTGTCTAACGTCACTTCCATCCTGTGCCTCCACAACACATGGGTGAATGCACGCAACACACATGCATGAACAGGCATGGCGCCGGCAATCAACATCAGCATCCATGTATAAGGGCCTCTATTAATCAAAATGTTGCCTTCAAACTCACATGCACCCTGGCTCACACTGATCCCATGCACACACATCACTGGAGGGTCATGCATCATGCCTTGTACACCACAGACACAGTGGATAGACACAGTGCATACAATGGTGACCGCACTGCATGAGTGAATCTACACATCATCACGGACATGTGTCATGAATCCATGGCGTATCGAAGTCAAAGACACACTTCTCAGACACACACACATGTGCACCATACATGTACATGACAGCAGCACCCATCCCTCACACCCCCACCATGTGCAAGAACAGACACTGGCATGCTTTCATGTGTGCATTTGCCATACAGCTCCCCATGTAGCATTGGAACTCATGCGCCAACCATGTGGTTCGCACATTACTGGTCTCACATGCATGACCATGATGTCCCTGCACACACACATCCATACATGGCCTATGTCACACATACAGGCAAGTATCAGACTACCAGCACACAGCAACATGCCCTGTCTCGCACACCAATGCTTGGCCACTTACCGCTCAACTCCAGACGGGTCTTCCTCTGAAGGATCTGGGTGTGGAGCGCTGGGCATACGTGTCGCAGGACCCTCATCTGGATGTCACTCATGCTGACCCGGCCCCCCTCCGCGAGGCGCCGGGCCTTGTGGAGGGTCCTGGACCTGAAGTCCTCCCAGCGCTTCTTGACGTGCTTGGTGTCACGGGTTGCCACCCCCTCCGCGTTGATGGCAACCCCTATGTCGTCCCAGATCCTCTCCCATCCTTCCTTGATGGCGCGTGATGTTCCGAAGAGGGCATCATAATGCCCCAGGAAATGCTCCACCAGGACACCAACTTCCTTCACACTGAAGCTGGTGGCCCTCTGCCTCTCTGGCTGGGGGTCGCCAGTGGTCTCATATGGTGTTTGCCCCAACATGGCGACCCCCGAGGCAGGCGTGGGTGGGCAACTGGGTCCTGGGGCTGAGCTGTGGAGCGCTGGTATCCCAGTCGGGAGTCTTCTGTTCCAGCAGGGGTGGACACAGCAACTGGAACCCTGGCTGACGTGCAGGCACCAAATAGCAGGGCACGTGGGCAGCAGCCAGTCAGGCAGCAGCAGATGGCAGGTGGGAGCATGCTCGGGGCTCTGGGGGGGCAGGAAAATGGCCTTCAGGGCAGGAGCGTGGTCTTCCGTGTGTGTACGCGTAGCCAGCTTGATACGGAGTGAATTGGCACGTGAAAAAAGTGCACGTAGTGTGAAATCCGAGGAAAGGCCCTTAGCGCGTAAGCGCGTCAGCACACATACGCGATTTCATTGGACCAAAGGCCCTTAGCGCGTAAGCGCGTCTGTGACGTATCGCGCACGGGTGTTGCCCTGGCACGGGTTGAAGATCCCACGTGGCTTTCCATTGCTTTGTACGTGCTTTTCGTGGGGTGCGGGTGTGTGTTTTCCAGCCGTTGGGGTTCACACGCTATTACTTCACAGCGGGTGGGTGTTGGCTAAGCGTTCTTTTACACACAAGGCAGAAGGTGAGTGGTACCCCACTCGCACAGGGCCAATCGCGTGTGAAACTACCTGCAAACCCCAGTAATACACGTACCCCACTCGCACAGGTCCCTTTCGCGTGTAAAACTTCCTGCGAACCCCAGTAATACACGTACCCCACTCGTACAGGGCCAATCGCGTGTGAAACTACCCACGAACCCCAGTACTACACGTACCTCACTCGCACAGGGCCCATTCGCGTGTAAAACTTCCTGCGAACCCCAGTAATACACGTACCCCACTCGCACAAGGCCCTTTCGCATGTAAAACTTCCCGCGAACCCCAGTAATACACGTATCCCACTCAGTATATACGTGCTTTTTATTTGTGCACACTTTTGTAATGCGCAGGGACGCTACCACCTGCCTTCGTGTGGTGGACGTGTTTAGGCCTGTGCGTGTCTTTACGCATGCGCGGGTTTGTCCTATTCGATTCCATGAATACGTGTGGTTCGCGTGCGTGTGGGCGTTCCGTGTACTTCCCAGCAGTACTTCCCCAGTTACGCCTTCTTTTTCATGTGTTATTCCCCATTCCGCGTGTTACGCCCCCTGTTCCGCCTACTTTTGTTGTGTGCACTGCGCTATGTGCGCTTTCACTGTGCGCTTAGCGCACGCTGTTTGGAGACATGTGCGCCAGCGTTTGCCATGCACGGATTTGGCGCACAACCAGTGGGAAAGTAGCGCAGCGCCTTCCTTGAATCGCATGCGTGCGCGTGCACTTGCTTTCTCACGCTTGCGCCTCCTTGCACCTGCTTGCACTGGGATTTTCGGCGCACGTTTGTTCCATGAATCGGCCCCATTATCTCCATTGTTGAACATTTCTTTCTGTTACCGGAGTGGTCGTGTGTCCTTAATTGAAGAGGGAATGCCTGTGAGAACTATTCCAAAAGTTTAACCTTCACTTTTCATCAGATTTACAAGTGAATATCACATCAAAGGAAGTTCTGGGTGGCCTATTGGGTTTCCTAGTGAAGTCCGAAATCATCTCTGTGAGATTGTCTAGGAATACAATTACTTGCAGTCCTTTAAGGTTACACATCTACCTTAAAGAGTGGTCGCGTGTGCCTAAAAATGTTTTCCCTTTGATGCCTGAACCTTGTAGCATTCTGAACAATGATTCTTTATTACCAAAAGCATTTAGACGGATGAGGAGAACAAGCATTACCCAAGCCAAGAGACAAGCATTACCAAAGCCTTTCCATAGTGGAACAACACCTGTTTCAACTCATCCACCTTGTCTATGAAGGTGTTAACGATCCAGTAGCCCCTGATACAAGTGTGGCATTGTTACCTGAAGGTGAAAGAGTGGCACTACAGATTCTGGGTAGTTGCTGGAGCAGAGCAGGTGTGAGTAAAGCTGGGGAAGAAAGCTTTGTGCTTGTTAAGAATAATCAGAAAAAAGCCTGTAATGCTAAAGAATGCTGAAGCTGAGAGGAAGTCAATCTTGGGGCAGAGGCAGGTTGTACTTGTGGCAGTGAGACAGACGGAAGAGGCAAAGAGGCTGCCCTTTTTTGGAGTATAGAAAGGAAGAGTGCCTTACCTACCTGTAGAGGTCGAAGTGGCTTGTCTTTATATGCCTAATATTTCTGAAGTATAAGACTGAAGCACTACTTCTTGAACTGTAGTGGTTTATAAAACTGTCAGTGGATGTCACATTGACGTTCTTTGGAGTAGTGGTATACTGTGGAACAATGCAGACTGTTCTCATGGTAATAGTAGTAGAAGGGTGGTTGTTGAGATGGAAGCAGAAACCCAAAGAGAAGTATCCTGACAATTATACCAAATGTACTGCAGAGGTCATAACCAACTGTAGACTTGAAGAAGTTGTTTACCGATTCTCTGAACTGTGGCAAATAATCTTGGAAAGAAGGCATCCAGGATTACCATTGGTGCTATTTTCTTAACTGGAATTGGAAGGCGATCTTTTCAACCAAAGCAGGAGAATCAGTTACCAGTGGAATTTTGTTTAATGAACTTTTGTTTTGACTCGGAACTTCCAAGAACTGGTTTAAGACATTTCCTTTGCTTTGAACATTTTGAAGAACAAATAAGAACTGGTTCAAGACTTTTCTTTTTC
Organism: Ambystoma mexicanum; assembly: GCF_040938575.1. Lineage (NCBI taxonomy): Eukaryota > Metazoa > Chordata > Amphibia > Caudata > Ambystomatidae > Ambystoma > Ambystoma mexicanum. The sequence continues at coordinate 108,783,591 of NC_090923.1, forward strand.
ATTCAAACATTTTGAAGTTGACTTTGAAACCCTGTGGAAGGGATTTACCCAGAGAAAAAAAGAAGATCCAAAGGTCGAAGCCTCCCGTCCCCTGGACACTATCAGTTACTGTACAAAACAGTCAAAATAATTTGGTAGTATGACATTTCTCCACATTTAGTCCAAGTAGTTGATCAAAAAGGACCTTCATCAATTTTTTGTAGCAAAAGGTAAAATTTTAATGGAAATAGCAGACAATGCCAAACAGTAAAATGTACAAGTCCGCTTTTTTTGGCTGACGCGTTTTGAGGTATCTACCTCTTCTTCTTGAACTTTGCGGACTGCAAAGAGAATATCATACAAAAGGACATGTAAGTCTTGTGTTCATTCAGAATCAAATATACACTCTTTGGCACCAATTAATTAAGTCGTATACTCATTTAAAAATCATATACAGTATGTAAAACTGTACAACAAGATAAATTCAGAGATGTCATATTCAGAGAACCACTGTAGATACATGATTACACTCAATATGTTCAAATCAGCCAATCATGGGGCCAACTGGATGTGACCCTATATACTTGTCGAAAAAAGACATTAAATTACCAATCTGGCTACGTTATTCAAAGGAAGGCTGGTGCATCCATCCCGTGGACCTAGACAATATAAGTCAATGTTGCTCAACAATGTTTCTTATCGACCTCATCTAGAACAAGTGGGTAGAGATATAACACCAGACCATCCCTTCCCTCCGGGTCGCCTCAGTGATATCGTGTTCAAAATGCCCTCCTGGAGCTTCATCATTTACAAGTTCAATTGAGCTAATAGAAATAGCCAATACCTATAAGCGGAAACAGACCTCATGAATAATTTGTGTGTAGGCGCTTCGCACGCAGCCCCCACAATCTAGCTCAATATATAGTGTTGTTAGATTCAAGAAATGCCGTAAGCACAATGGTCAAGAAAACGCATTGTACTGAACTATAGATAAGGCCACACTCACCCCCGCGACTTTATCCGCTGTAGTTGTGCGTACCACAATGTAGTGTGAAAGGGAAAGTATCGTTCTCCCGACAAATGTGAATCACAGCGTGGTTCCAACACTCACGATACAGATCGCCCAACACTGAAAATGACATTGGTATATTTAAAGTGAGTATACCAAGCTGCATACTGTAACCAGCTCTAATAAATCAATGAATCAATACAACTCACCCCTATATGCTGGTGACCACTCATACTACGAGCGTTATAGTCAATGGCGTCCATCTCCCTGGTAACAGTATTGCATTTACCCAGGACAGGTGAAGTTAATCTAAATACTGCTTTATTATTGTGTATTATCTTATGTTGTTTAATGATTATCTTTGAATGTTTTGTTTTTTACTGTGATAGAGTAGGGCAACAGGGGCTTTATTTTTACATTTTTATTCTAATAAAATGTCTGATCTTGAGAAAACTACAAGCAGTTGTCTGCCTCTCATTACTGACCCCTCACATATGGTGTCTAGGTGGGATCAGAATCAGCTGATAAAAACTGGGGATACACAATGTATTTGGTAGACTCTGATCAAACTAAGGCTGATTCAGCGAGAAGTTGGTCTGAGCCTATTCCTCCTACTCGTGATGATTGAACTTCCCATTCCAACCCTGGTTCTAACCCCTCCCTTACTAAGGAGGAAAGGAGTTCTGACTCCTTTTCCATCAAAGGAGCTGGGAAAATTAGAGCAGTCCCTTGCCAGCAGTGGCCTTGTAAGATGAATTAAGGCATAAAATTGCTTTGTGGACCCTGGTGGAAGGAACACGCTGGATCTGCAGTTGCACTGCTTTTATCCTAGGTTACAGGTTGCATTCCTGTAATCTTGCTTGGGGAGAACTGTGTACTGATGGTTGCAGCATAAAACTGCAATTCTTTGCCCTATGATTACTAGGGAAAGACGGCACATATAGGCTGGTCGCTTTCTATGTAGAGCTGCCATAACAATGCAATTACAAGAAGTGTACTCTGATCAGTGATTTAAGACACTTTCCCCATATTCCGGAGAAATGTTCATCCCACCTGAGTCACTTTTCTTCCTCTGCTGCTGGAGCAGTGAAATTCCCCTTTCGCTGACTTGTGTGACATTGTGCACCTAATTCGTCTGCGCCTGTCTTGCTGCTAGGCCGCCTGGTGAGTTCATTGTGCATTGTGCAGTGTCTGCATCTCTCTCTCCCCCCTTCCATCTCTCTGCCCTCTCCCTCCATGGTGCTCTCCATCTCCCCTATCTACTCTATCACCTATCCTACCTCTCTTTCGAAGCCTGGAAGGAGAATGTTCAAGAAAGATCTCCCGGTCTACAAACCAGGCCTGCCCATCGCTGACACCTACATCAGCGCTTCTTCCAGGCAGACTGTAACTGACATCCTCTTTGTCACTCCCTCTCTGGACATTAGGAACTCCCATATGGTCTCAGTCCTCTCCACTTTCTCTTCTTTGCCTATTAATGGTGGAACCAGATGGGAAATACTGTTGGCACAGCTCCCATACTCGAGGTGAATCATTAATGTCTACCAGAAAGGCACTGTCATGGCCCAAGGCTAACTGTCCAACTGTTAGGGCCCAAGGGCTAAATCCAGCAGTGGTGGCTTGACACGTCGTGATGCAATTTAGTCTTTCTGACAATATACCCCTCAAGAGTACAAAAAGACAGATTGAGGTGAGTATTGCCTGAAAATATTTGTACACCCTGGTACTCAGACAGCTGGCTGCAAGTGAAAGTAACAAAGTATTAACATATGCCTTAAGACAATGAAATATCTAATCAAGGTGATGAGCAGATACTCACAAACAAGAAAAGTAGACTGGGACTGACTACTTCCAAGCTAGACTGGTGAGTATCCTGAAACAAGAGAGGTAACTATTACCATGACCAAAGGATAGCAACACAAAGGAAGAAGCAGACAGAAGTGTGCCTACCAAATAGTAGTCTGGATGGATTCTGTAGATGAAATTGTAGGAATGGAGTGGAAGTCCTGGGAACACAAAGTCGTGTTGCCTGTTCCCGCCGGCACAAGGACCCCTAATGAGTCTCTAATCCTTGCGCAGTTGCGCTAAGTCCTTCGATCCTTGCGCCGATGCGCTAGTGTCCTTTAAGTTCCTTAGAGTCTTTGAGCTGTAAGCGATGGTTGGAGTTGAAGCAGTCCAATAGCCGGCCTGTTTTGGCAACCAGCAGGTAAGATGTGAGAAATGAGACAAATGCAGTCCGTGGAGGTTCCGGGTTGGCAGCAAGCATGTAAGACGTGCAGGGATGAGGCAAATGCAGTCCGTGGACGTTCCGGGTTGGCAGCAAGCAGGTAAGACGTGAGGGATGAGACAAAGGCAGTCTGTGGACGTTCCGCGTTGGCAGCAAGCAGGTAAGACATGAGGGATGTGACGAATGCAGTCCGTGGACGTTCTGAGTTGGCAGCAAGCAGGTAAGACGTGAGGGATGAGACAAATGCAGTCCGTGGACGTTCCGAGTTTAGCAATGAGCAGGTAAGTAACAAGAATGAGGCAGGGAAGATGACAGAGCCATTATGGTTACTGCTACTAAGTCCCCTGTAATATCCACAGTATCACAAAGCGTTGGGCATCATTATGGGTTTGGCAGTAATATGGTGGTAAATATGCAGAATCACTGACAACATCCATTATGGTTACTGCTACTAAGTCCCCTGTAATATCCACAGTATCACAAGTGGTGTTGCAGTGGTATGAGTCCACATTTTGGAAGTTCATAGGACTCCACTGGAAGTATTTGGGACTTACCATTAGCGCTAGTTCTTCTGTTCAAATTCTGATGATTTTGGGTGGTAAGGCTGATGATTTACCTCCAGCTTTTTGCTGGATGTCCATCCTCCACTTCACTGCCAAAACTCGTAGTACTGTGGTACTGTAATGTGGCATTAAAGTGGTGGTAACAGAATTACCACCACTTTACTGACATTTTTACCAGCACTTCCACACTCATAATGATGCCCATTATGTTATGTTAACTGCTGCCATTGCATGGTCTCCAGGCGCTCTGGCGGATCAGAAAATAAGAGAGAAAGGGAAGGGTTTGTTAGGGGGAGGAGAGGTAGAGCGCACACGTGCTTTTGCTGTTGCATTGTCAGTTTCAATTCATGAAAAATGGTCACTGTGTGTGGGTTTGCTTCTAGGTGTTATGGGTTGGTGGGCTTGCGGGTGCTTGAGTCCACATGGGAGGCTTTGTATGCCAGTGACGTAGTGATGCATTGCCCATGTTGCCATTGTGTGTGTTTGCAGGAGTATGGAGAGTTTTAGGATGGGTTAGCACAGGAAAGAGGGCGTCCCTCATGGCCTAAGGTTAAATTACAGTAGCGCAGGTAGTTTATTGAGTAACAGGAACTTATCGTGCTGTGGTCAGCTATGTTTGGTCTCCCTTTCGTCCCATTGCTCATAAATTAGCTTTGCAAGTCAAAGAGCCATGTTTTTACTGCATTCCTGAAGATCGGGTGTTCTCTATAGTGCGCATTCCCTTGGGGAAGAAGGGGGGATCCAAAGTTTTGTTGCAATGTTTGAAAAAGCTGAGCGCTGTGTTTCATTTTTGAATAACGTTTGGGTTCAAGCTGTATGTCATTGCTACCCGTGAGGCTTCTTTTGGGTTTAAAGATGGAGATTTATTCTTGCAGGAATTCTGCCCCTTGGCCGTGAATTTCTCTGTGAATAACGTCACGCGTTTCAAAATAGATCCTGTTCTTGATTAGTAGCCAGTGTAAGAATCATAGTGCTGGTGTGATATGTTCTCTCTTAGTAGTTTTGCTGCATTTTGGATTTGTTGTCATGTTTGGTGGGTTAGTCGGGCATGCCAAGGTAAATGCTGTTGGCATAGTCTGTTCTTGACATGACGAGGGAGATAATGGCGAGTGCTGTGTGGGAAAGTGAGAAAGGATGCTATACGTCTGATAGAACGTAGGTGGCAGAAGCATTTCTTTACCACTGAGTTAACTTGAAGTTCCAGCACATAAACAAGTCCATCAGAAGTTTGAGGTTTGTAACCACTCTGTAGGTTTCCGATCCTATCTCTGTAGGGCATGAGCGAACTGGAGCTACTAAACCCAGAGAGTGGACATATGTGGTGCTGCTGTGGCCAGTGTATTGTTTTGCACTGAATACCTGTCCCTGGATTAATCTGCAGAGTCCTTTCATCCCTTACTGAGTCACAAGTGCCCCGTCTTTATTTACTGTGACACAGGAGGTCTGTCCTTTGTGCCTCATCGCTGTCTCACTCCCCACTTCTCTCGGTCTCTCGTTCTCTGCCTCTGTATTTCTCCCTCTCTCTGTCTGACTTTCATCTCTGTTATATATAGTCTTGTACATTGTCACTGGCCTGGAGTGATTGCCAATAGAATGTGATGTATGATGCAGCCAGGAGAATGTTGAGTGCATCAGTGTATGAATGTTCTGAGTGAGTCAGTTGGGGGCCTGAGCTGGAGTGAGTGGATGGCCGGTGGGTCCTCTCCTTCATGTATACTGTATCTACCCATCCCTGTCCATGTCCTGTCATCCATACTCCTGTATATACCTAAGAGTAACTGGAACTGTATATACTGTACCAATAAAGCATACCTGGATCAACATCAGTCTCCACAGCTGGTCTGTGTGTCCCGTGTGACTAATAAGAGACTTTATTACATTGGCGACGAGGAAAACTAGAAATATAAAAGGACATGGAGAAAGGGACTGGTCAGCGTGCACTGAGGAGCTGCAGCAACATAAGACTGTACAGTAAGGAGTGCTGTGGGGGGGGAGCAGCAGTTGAAATGAGTGACTCACCGTTCCCCCAAGGCTTTAGTATAACCATCCTGCTCAGAAAACCAGAATTAGAAATGACATTAGACTGGACTCTGGGAGGGAGGTCCCCAAAAATTATAATGCCCCAGAGATCCCCGCAAGGTTGGAAAGGACCTGCTTGTAGTGTAACATCTTCACATGACAGCAGAAATCCACCTGCTCTGCTGGAAATACAAATAAACTTTTAATGACTTTGAACTTAGATCCCACAAAAGTCCAGCAGATGGCGCCTGCGCTTCTTTCAACTACCTAGGAATATGAGAAGCCAAGCGAATATTGCCGTGACAGAAAAGTGCCGTGTGTTTGAGCCTTTTTGCACAATGCTGTGTGGGAGTGACAGTTGCAGTGAGGAGTCCCAGCGAGGTCTTGATCCTTCAATTGTGAAGAGCAAATGATGACGTTGTGAAACGTAAATCTCGCATTGTTTGTATTGGAATTCAGTGACCTCTATGTGTCCCAAGCAGGAAGGATCTTTCTCCTGATGTGGAGACCGAACATTTGAAGAAAAGTTTTATATCGTTTCATTTCTAGATGCTAGGCTGTACCTCCTCATGGAAATGTGCTTATTTCATTGGCTTGGCTACCACTGTGGAATTTTAAGGATTTGTTCAGCACTGTGACTAAAGTTATTTTCGTCCGTTAAAGGAAGATGCATTTTTGTGTCAGTGTGCAGCGTTTGAATTGGCAGCAATATGCCACAGCAGTGTATGGAGCGTAAGGAAAGATAACACAGCAATGGATTACTGGACAACATGGTGACCTTTATACTAAACTAAACGGAACTATGCATCCTGCAGATAATATACATACGGTCATATGATGCAACATTGATCAAGGTTGTGACAATTTTTGAGCATTCCAGCGGGAGCATCGGAAAATAACTATACACAGTGGAATATAATTTTATTTTTTTTGCAATACTATTATGCTGACAATAACAAAACATTTTTTTTTTAAAAAGACATGGTTTCAAAAATGCACAACTATTGACTGAGGAATATTAATTGTGTGATATTACATTTTAATGCTGCTCAAGGGTTTTGAATACATACTTAAGCTACACACTTTAAGGGAAATGTAGAAACGTGTGGCTTGGCCAGCCAGCATGTTTTCTCTTAGTTTAAAGTTTCAAATTATTTTTCACAATCTTGCAAATGTATCTGGAAAAGCCACCACCGCATCTTGAGCTCACAATGGTGGACATAATGCAAAACATGAGTATTTTAAATGGAAATAACAATTTAGATTCCTAAAGTGCAAATTAATTAAGTACAAAGTCAATAATGAATGTTAAAAAATTATTTTTTTTTCAATGACAATTTATCACCATCACTAAGAAATGTTTACGTGATTGAAAAACCTATGCTATGGTTATGGGGTTTAGGGTCATGTTTACCCTTTGAAGAGATGTTGAACTACACATTAGATACCCTGCAATTGACGTTGGGCCATTGTCTTGCTCAGTTAGTGTAATGTTGTGGCCCACTGTTATGTGTCTCATCCCGACCATGACGCACGTGTTGCAGTCCATGGTCGCGGTGCAGGGTATTCCTGTTAATGTGCATTGATTAACTAGTCTTGGAGACTAGAGCCATAAAGGAAAAATGTGGCGGCATGTATACTCTTGTTTGGGGTACATATGTGTACGCTCTGATGTGAGGTACTGTGTTTGGGCAACTGACTGAATAAGGGTTGCGCCAAAAAAAGGAGATTGGGCAACTGACTGAATAAGGGTTGTGCCAAAAAAAAAAAAAAAAAAAGTTTGAAATTGCCTGCGGATGTACATAACCTGTATATAGTGCGCACTTTAGCAATAGTTAATGTTAAGCATTTTAACTTCTGTTTCTTATAGTAATAGTTTTAAGTTCAAGACCTCCGGTGCTGCCAGGAGCACCCCTCTGTTAGATGTAGTTTATCGGTGTGAGATTCTGGTTGTGGTTAGATTTATGAGTGGGCGAGTGATATGTGTTTGGCTGGTTTTTTCTGCATCCTGTATGTAAGGGTGATGTTTGTGTGTATGAACCTGATATGAAAGGGAGATGTCACGCGTGGGTACTTCCAGTATGAAAGGGAGATGTTATGTTGTGGTTGAATCTGGTATGAAAGGGAGATGTTATATATAGTCTTGTACATTGACACTGGCCTGGAGTGATTGCCAATAGAATGTGATGTATGATGCAGCTCAGGAGAATGTTGAGTGCATCAGTGTATGAATGTTCTGAGTGAGTCAGTTGGGGGCCTGAGCTGGAGCGAGTGGATGGCCGGTGGGTCTTCTCCCTCATGTGTACTGTATCTACCCATCCCTGTCCATGTCCTGTCATCCATACTCCTGTATATACCTAAGAGTAACTGGAACTGTATATACTGTACCAATAAAGCATACCTGGATCAACATCAGTCTCCACAGCTGGTCTGTGTGTCCCGTGTGACTAATAAGAGACTTTATTACAATCTCTCTCTCTCCCTCCCTCCCTTGCAACCTCTATCTTCCAATTTCTCAATTTTTACATCTCCTTTTACAAACATCTCCCACCTCACTCTCTCAATCACTCTCTCTAAATCTCAAATTCGCATTTCTCACTTATTCTTTCAGTTTCACTCTCACTCTCTATTGTTCACTGTCACACGTCCGTGTGACAATGAACAACAGCCCTTATCAGCCCTTCATTCATGTCAGCGACCACCACTGCCCAAACAAACTGGCTTTGACTGGCCCAACCAAAAGCGTTCCATAGATGTGGAACTTGTACTATGTGTCTGCATGTTTTAACCACCAGCACATGTTCAATGACACAGACCAACACCACATTAAACAATATACCACCAACTGCTGCTCTAAGTTTGTGGTCTACGTGATTGTGTGTTTTTTTTTGTAAGGAAATACATAGGAAGCACAATAAGAGAGCTACACATGATATTATATGATATGGTTCGAATCCCGGAAAGGCCAACTCAGCCTTTCATCCTTCCGAGGTCGATAAATGAGTACCAATTTTGGTTGGGTGATATTGTATGTAAATATGTGCTCTGTAAAGCGCTTTGGATTAAGGCGCTATATAAATAACACATCATTATCATTATTTATAATGCCCTTACTACCCAGAGGTTTCTAAGCGCGGACCCAGGGATTGAACCTGGGTTGCTCCCCACCGTATTGCTTCCAAGATGAGCCCGTGGCCACTGAGCTATCCTCCCGAGGAATATCAAAGAGCTTCTGAATCTGCTAGGCTCCCAGGACACAAAGTATCTTCTGATCAACCACTGGCAGAACCAACATCAACTGGGCAACAAAAGGGAAATACGCTTCGCAGGACTGGAACTCATCCCTCCCAACACAGAGTTGGGGACAGGGAACTAGAATTGTGAAAACATGAGGCAAGACAGATCTGCAAACACAGATTTCTGTAAACTGGACTGAACAAGGAACATGAATTTAATGTATTCTTATAAAATGTCATCTATGATGTCACATAATGTCATTCTATGATACATAAGGGTATCCAATCGACCCATACTCCCCTTCACCCCGACCTTTGTAGTCCTCCTCTGAACTGACACACACCCCCCCTCTAACCACCCCTCAAGGAGCTATCAGCCCATTGGAGGCCATTTCTGCTAGACTCCCAGTCAACATAACAACCCCCCCCAATGGGGAGCCAAAACATCCACTGCCCATTCTTACCCAGTTAACTACACCAGCATGTGTTTTACCTATAAACTATGCCCAGTGCTACCCATATGTTCATGTCCGGTCCCTCGACCCTCCAGAGCTCCCACCAGGAAAACCACCCCCAACATCAGATCTCCCCCTTGCTCTAAAGGCATTGTACATGCACCCATAAATCACATGGAAGGGCTTCTTCCCACTACCATCAGTCAAATTACTAGCCACTTGCCAATCTGCTCTGATTGGACGTTGAACACTGCAATCATGTTATTACGTGAGACACCAGAAGCTCTCATAAAGACGCTATTCATCATGTCGGCTGACAGTGTATCCAGTGCAGCCGCCCGGCGTAAGGATTTTAATGTTGTGACCTTTACTCACCCCTGCATGCATGCCTGCCCTGCATCTATCATCCTAAGGCAGCCTGTGACTCCAGTGGCATGCCTAGGCACTGCCATTCTCACCACCAAGCTTTAATTAATTGCTATTGAAAACAGAGGTTAAAATTACTCCAGCGCGGTACTGCTTGTCCGGGTCAGCAGCCCAACTGCGTACATCCGGTGGCTGCTGCAATCTCCAGTGCCCAATACACACAGGGACACACCAGCACCCCACTTGCTTATTTATATTAAATAGCATCTCCTGCTCGGGCCCCTGTTCACACCGGAATGCACAGCCCGTGCCACACTGCCAGCTGTGAGGGGGCACCGAGCACCCGCCATGCCCACATAGGGGTTCCCATTCCTCTTCTCGGCCCAAGCGCCACTAAGCACATTACTCTGTACGCTAACTTTCCCGGAGCACTCGAGGCCAATTAGAGCCAACCATGGCAACAAGCCCTTCTTCTCTCCATGGTCAGCCCCACCACACTGGCGGCTCCGGTACTCACCGACCTCCCTGAGAGTCTATCAACTCCCACCCCGGTCCACTGATCACAACCAGGCCCAGCACGCCGGTCACTCTAATCAGGGCACCCGTACCAAGACACCACTGCCTGCATGTGAACCAATGTACATAAGGCACTCCACCAGTCCAGAAACATGACACCAAAAGGCCAGCAGCAGGTGCATCAGCGCACTGCTCCTGGAATCCCATACCAACCAGCATCTCCCTCACAGGAGTTGCACACATGTACCCGGCACATCACCAGCGCATCCCCTAACACACACCTTCTCGACCCTCTCTATCAGGCTTTCGAGCATCAATAAACCTTGTGGTACAACCACCTGTCGGAATATTGGGGCCGTCCCCAGACCCAGCTCAGGAACAGATAAGATTCATAACCAACTTGGTAAATTCTTCCCTCCATGTACATTTTGTAACCATCAGGTTGCATCCACCCGGGGGCCTTATAAACCCAGTAACAAACTTAACCTACCTTCTCCCTCTCCCTCTTCCCTCCCTTCTTTCACCCACATGCAATGGTTCATGTATCTATTTATCTTTGCACGTTCTTTGAACAATAAACCCTTTACCATGTACCGTCATTATGTTTTTAACTTATCACTTGTGTATATGTTCCTATGCTTTATGTATATACTACACGTGAATTTCCAACTATGACCAATCTGTATCCATCACTACGTAATCACTAATGGGCTACAACGCACTTTTGGATGTTTCACGTTCTACAAGTTGCCTATAACTGTCAATGTTTAGCCTTGAAAATGACCCCTGAGGGCCGAAACATGTGTCGGCTTACGCAATTAAACACTTGTTGAACACCACAACAAATGATTTCCTAATTATTACTAAGAGAAAACATACTCTCATCCTCATTCCTGATACCTGGCATGAGTGTGTAGGCTTTCAAACCCCAAGCGCAACTTTATATCCAAGGACAGTGGAGCATGGTCCAATGTGAACTCCAGCACATGCAGCAGGATATAAACCAATTAGCAAATCAAGCGCGAGAGTCCTTTGGTTCTAGTGCTCCAACCCACTCCAATGTTTTGCACATAGTCTCCACTCCATCACTGGTTAGAACCCAGGTAAATAGATTTGGGAGACTGCCAGAACACTTCGAAGCACTTGGCGGTCAGCATGGCTGGCAGCATATAATGTATGCATGTAGGCAGAGTGGCATTCCTATTACCATGAGTATCTTCATGGTATATGCTATCCTGGCAGCACACAGTTGGTAAGGAAAAGGCTGGTTCTGCAGAGACAACATGCAGCACATTCTAATTGCCCGTTTGGGTCTGTGGAATCAGAGCCGGCCTTAGACACGGGCAACCTGGGCTGTCGCCTAAGGTGCCAAATGAATATTATTTACATAGGGTGCCACAGCCTTTAAAAAGCTCCTTTGTGCTGGCCCGGCAGCGGCCGTGGTGCCTCATTTAAAATAAAAGCTTCCAGCGTGGTGGACAGCAGCGGCGTCCAACTTAGGTGAAAAGCCATTCCCCCCTGGGAGGCGCTTTTCATTTAATTTGGGTGCCGCTGCCACCCAGCGTGGCGGAGCAACTTTGCAATTATAAAGGGTGCCTCTAGCAGGCCAGCTCGGAGTCTTTCAAGGTCTCCCCCGATCTGGCGCGGCGTAGGTGCCCTATTTAGATGAAAAGCACCCCTATGCCATGATGGAGCTCCTGGCACCAGAACGGGAGCAGGGCACTTTTCATGTGAAAAACACCACTGCCACACCAGTTTAGGAAAGCCTTTGAAAGGCTTCCTGAGCTGGCGTAGCATCAGTGCCCTATTAAAGTGAAGAGCACCCCCCTCTCGTGCTAGCGCCGGGAGCTCCAGCATGGGAGTGAGGCGCTTTTCATTTCAGAAAAACATCTCTCTGTGATCCGGGAAATGCATTTGCACCCTTCTAAGAGCTTTAAGGTTTTCAAGCTGCTTTGTTGCTGTCAGGATTTGAATCCAGGTCCTCTGGACCAAACTCAAGAGATTTACCCACTGGACCACTGGAACCTTGGCCTGTCAGTTTCCTTGGTCAGCCCTGGTCCCTGGGACAGAAAAGCTCCCTGTGTTGGTGCTAGGAGATTTTCTTTTATATAGGGCGCCGCTGCATTGCCAGCACGAAGGAACCCTTAAAAGCTCCCCTGAGCTGGCGTGGTGGTGGAGCCAGCCCGAATTTGTTTTGGGGGTGAGAAATGGCTGCTTGACAGTGTTGAAAGCTCCTCATCATAGGGAATATTGATATCAAATGGTCAGGCTTATTCCTCTTCCACTGTACGCTGTGACTCATGGGCGTAGGACTTGGGGGGCACAGGGGGTACAAATCCCCCCCACAATGATATGTGGGGGAGATATAATGGCATTTATCCCCTAGAATATGTCTGTATATGTCTACTATTGTAAGCACTTTAATAATATCTGTTAACATTACACATTTTATTAAGATTAATTTCTTCATAAACTAGATGTTTATTTGTTACTTTGAACATGGTAAAGTTTAGTTCAGTTGCAAAGGGCAACATATACTTGTTTTATATTACATTTATACCAGTTGTCCAAATACGTTTTTAATATTTTTTTCTGGAAGTTATTGTAATAATGTAAAATACATCACATCAGATTCAGATGACAATGGTTCATTTTTTAGTTTGGTATACCCATAAGCCGAGAATATAGCTAGGGAGAAATGGCATATGAGGAGGAAGGGACACACAGCTGTAGGTGTTGTATTTGCTTACCTTTTGACTGCCCATAGCCATGCTAATCCCTATGGCAATTCTCACCTAGTTCCTGCTCCTCCCCACTCTTTCAGCTCCCTTTAATTAATCCTTACCATCAAACTTAACATTCAAACTGCCGCATCACGAGATTGGCGGTAACCCTTAAATGCGGCGGTAATGCTATTACTGCTGCATTTAAGGGTCCGCCAAACCACGGGTTTGGCAGGATTTACCCCCAGCTCTGAGCATAGGGCTCAATGGGAATGGGGAGGTCGTATGCACCAGCACCATTCTTGAATGGTGCCGGTGCATCCGACATGTTCTGGCGGGTGGGTAGGCACCCACGAGCCGAACTCATAGTTTTCCGGTCTGGTAACAACGGTACCAGCAAGCTTACAGGTACCGTTGTTACCGGACCGGCAAACTTATAATGAGGCCCAATGTCTTTCAATGCGTGCAATCAGTGGTGTCACAGACATGTCACATGTCAGGTTCAGTTCGAAAGTGATAGGTGGCCCTGAATCCGTCAGTCTGGCATTTAGGTGTACGGAGGTGCTTTCTCTCACTCTCGCTTTCTAGCTTTTTTTCCCTCCCCCCGACGCCCCACAACCCACCTACGCCCTCCAAACCTTTCGTTTCTTGAGCCTTAAAAATAGCCGCATTGTTCTCCAGTTGTGGAGAAACAGAAAGCGCTCCTCTGGGCCATGAGAAAACTTGCACTGCAGTAAGCAGGTAAGAAAAGGAAACCGAAAGCGCAGCTTTACTTGGCAACAAGACCCCGGATCTTGCCGCCCCTGATGCCAAGTGGCATCGGGTACACAGCAATCCCCCAAGAGTGTTATGGGAGTGGGGTCATTTTCAGGGGCTCAGAAGAAAAGTACGTTTACTAAGCTGTCCTTAGGGTGTTTAAAAGTGCGGGATAGCAAAGCCTGCAATGATTCCTTACCGGAATTCGAGGCCAACATACACACCCTTAGCACTTGAGAATTCGATATCAGTATATCATCATGTTGACCTTCAATATCACAAAAAATGTACTTTGCTAGGAAAGGGGTGCTTTCATCCGGTTCTACAAACATGTCCAAGTGTTACACATGTTTCCAAAAAACAAGGAGTTTTTTTGTTATTAATCTTTGACAAAACTGGAGGTTTACTAATTCAGGAGTGGACTGGAAACCAAAAGAGGCCTTGGACATAGTGTTCAAAGTGGCCCCATATTACAAATGTTCAGAAAGCCCAACCCTTTTCCTATGAGAAAATGTGCAAATAAAATAGGTTACCACAAAAATGAGGGCCAGGGTGCACAGGCCTACTGGAAAATCTTCAGAGTTCTCTGTAGGACAGTCCACCTCTGCCCAGGGTGCACAGGCCTACTGGGAAATCTCCAGAGTTTTCTGTAGGACAGTTTAGTTTAGTTTAGTTTAGTTTATTATTTATATGGCGCGCCATACCCTGGGGTATCAGGGCGCAAGCAGACAAGGATATGCTCAACTTAGATACAAGTACATGATAAGTAGGAGAAATCCAGACATAAACAATGTTGCAATGGGCAGGTATGTACAGGACAGGTAAGGGTTAAGGAATGGAGAGGTAACCGGGTGCATGTTTCCTGTGTAGTCATGAGGTTATAATATACAATTATGTGCGAAGTGACATATCGGGTCATCAGTGTCAGAAAGATATGCTGCGCACTGAGCTTAAAACGCATGATGAGTGAGCTCCAGGATCAGAGAGTGGGTGTCCCGGGAGGTGCATCTAAGGCTTATGCAGGTTAGAGTGGTTAGATGTCATTAGCTCTCAGCCACCTGATTAGGTTCTGAAATTAGCGAAGAACTGAGGTTCTCTAATGTCATGGGGGAGGGAGTTCCATAACTGCGCAGCCTTGACTGGAAAGCTATGTCCTCCTATAGTGGAGAGTTTGAGGCACGGAACTTGTAGGCAGTTTGCGTTAGCTGTTCTTGTTGGCCTGGATGAGGTTCTTTTACATAACCTGTCCATGAGGTAGGGTGATGCTTTATTATTGAGGCATTTGTGGGTGAGGGAGGCGATCTTGAGTTGAATTTTATCAAAAGTAGAAAGCCATTTGTGTTCTCTTCTTATAGAGGATATATGCTCCTATTTATTAATCTTGAGTGCTGCTCTCAAGGCATTGTTCTGGAGGACTTGGATTTTGTGAGTGGTCTGTTTATTTGCCCCAATGTAGAGTCTGTTGCAATAATCCGATTTGGATAGTATAAGGGTTCTGGCAAGTGTAATGCAGCTGTCTGTAGAGAGGAATTGTTTGCTATCGCTGATGAGTTTGAATGTGTATGCCGTAGCAGAGGCAAGAGAGTTAACTTGTTTGGCAACGTTCATGGTGGTGTCTAGGTAGAATCCCAGGGTTTTTACTTCGTTAGCTACTTTTATATTGTTCCCATCGATAATGAAGTTGGCATAATCAGGGCTGAGTTTGGATATATAAGTTGGTGTGCCTAGGATGATAAGCTCGGTTTTATCATCATTCAGGCATAAGCCGTGGGTGGCCATCCATGCCTGAACGATGCTATAGATTCTGTTCACTAGACCTAGATCCTTGGTGTAGACTCCTGAGAGCAGGAGGAGGATCTGGGTATTGTCTGCGTAGTTGGTGTAGGCGATACCCAGATGATCCATTTCATCAAAGAGGGGCTTCGTGAAGACATTGTAGAGGGTAGGTGACACACAGGATCCTTGTGGTACACCGCAGGTTATGGGGATCGGATCTGCTGTGGCTGATGGAGCGAAGACTCTCATAGCCCGGTTACTCAGAAATGACTTGATCCATGTTATAGCCTCTTTTGAAAAATGGACTGCAGAGTCCAGGTGGCTACATAAGACTGTATGGTCAACTAAGTCAAATGCCGCTGATAAGTCCAGAAGGAGGAGTAGGGCTGCTTGGCCATTATCTCTACATTCGTCTATTTGGGCCTTAAGATCTATTAGAGCTGTCTCAGTCCCGTGTTGCGGGCGGAATCCAGATTGGCGGGTTCTGAGTAAGTGGTTGGATTCTAGGAAGTTTTGTATTTGCAAGTAGGCCACTTTGTCTAGAATTTTTAGAAGAAAGGGCACAGTCGTGATGGGCCTGAGGTTTGTGAGAATGGCCGGGTCGAGGGTTTGTTTCTTTAAGAGTGGTAGTACCCAGGACTCTTTTAGGTTGTTCGGTACTGTGCCTGTGGTAAAGGAGGAGTTGATGAGTTTGGTTATAAATGGCGATAGTTCTCTCGCAGCATCCTTGATAAATTGTGCTGGGCATTGATCACCTTTACAGTTTGACGGTTTAAGTCCCAGAATGACCTTTTCTACCTCAATGGTCGATACCTTAGAGAAGCAAAATCGGGCTTTTTGATTAGGCTGTGGTGGTGGTACTAAGCTCTGAGGGATGTGGGGCATTAGAGATGCCTTCTTGAGAGCAATTTTAGTTTGTAAGTTAGCGACTTTATTTGTTAAGGCAAGTTGTATACTAGAGCACCAATTTTTATCCTTGATGCAGTTTTCTTGAGGCACAATGGGAGTTTCCAATTCTTTCAGAATGATGAACAATTCTCTGACGCTAGATTTTGATTGAGTTATTCTGGTATTATAAGTTTCTTGTTTGGCTAATAGTATTTCTTTCTTGTATAGGGCGGAGGCTCTGGAGAGGTTGAGTTTGTTTTCGACTGATGGGAAAAGTCTACAAATGGTTTCAAATTTTCTTTTAGTCAGCCTGAGATTTTTTAGATAAGGTGTGTACCATGAGTTGAGGTGTTTTTTTGGTTTGCTGTTTCTTAGTTTGAGCGGGGCTCTGTGGTCGAGGGCTGAGTTCATAGCTTCATTGTACTTTTCAACTAACACATTAGGATCTGTAATGTCTGGGAGTGAGTTCAGTTTAGGTATTATGACGGGCATCAAATTATCTGCTGTCATGAGTTTTTTGTTCCTGGTGGGCAAGTGAGGACTGGGTAGTAGCAGGGTTAGTCGTCACTGTGAATAATAGCAGGTGGTGGTCAGCCCAAATCTGAGGTACGGACTCCGTGATATTTATTTCGCAGTTATGTTCAGCTATCCAATCAAGGATACTACCTTTATTGTGGGTGGGTAAGTTAACTTTCTGGGAGAATCCCAGCTCTTTCAAAGTCAGGGCAATCACTGTAGATTGGATATCCTTGGTGTCATTATAGCCTAGATTAAAGTCACCTAGCACTATTGTTTGGGATGTATTTTTTAGGTTATTGGACAGGGAAGTAGAAATGTCCTCCTCGAAGGTTCCCTTGAGACCTGGTGGTCTGTAGATAAGGATGATGTTCAGTGTTTGGGAGTTAGCGTGGCTAATTTGACCGTGAGGCATTCACAGGATTTCATAGTGGTGGTTATGATAATTCTCATGTCTAGACTGATCTTACTATAATTGCTAGGCCTCCGCCTCGGGAGGTATGTCTGTCAGCTCGTAGAATCGTGTAGTTGTCCAGGACTGCTAATGATAGGGCAGGGCCTGCTGCAGGATTCTGAGATGGCCAGGAAGTCTAGGTTGTCTGTAAGAATAATATCTGATATCTCTGTTGCGTGTGCGACTAGAGACCTGGCGTTTATAAGCGCTCCTTTGAGATAAGGTTTGTGGCTTTCTAAGATAGGTCAGGTAGTATTACGTCTATCTTTAGTGGTCTGTTTGGTGCCATTTAGTATGGGTCTATTGGGATTGGAATATTTCCTGGTAGATTCTGCAGTAACCTTCATGGGTGACAGATTTATTTGGAGATTTAGTAATTCAATTTTCCTAGCTGGTGGCTCATACAATTTGGACAGGCGTGTAATCTTAGGTTTCTGTCTACAGTATTACATGGCCTTTGTGTGGTAGTATAAAGTACATGATATTGGTTATTTTAAATACTGTGTTCAGTGGTTGTGTGTCGAGCATGATGGGGTAGGTGAGATGGGTGGGAGATGGCTCTGTGGCGCAATGGCTCAAAGTGTTAGCTTTGGTGGCCAAACTAAGAGGCCGATTCATGGAATAATTAGCGCGGCGCAAGTAGGCAAAAACGTGCGAATCGCAGTGGAATTGCGAAATTCGCAGTGCAAGTGCGAAAATCGCACGAAAATCCGCGCACATCGATTCATGGAAGGGTGTGCGCGAAAAAACCATCTGATGTGCGCTAAAAAAGTGCCCGGCGCACGTTGGCGCACAGGCCATCTAACGGCGTGTGCCAGGTCATAGCGAAAATTGCACAGGCCACAGCGAAAATCGCACATAGCGCGGCGCACGCAACAAAAGTAGGCTGAACACGGGGCGTAACACTCGGCATGGGGAACAACTTGCCAAAATGTGGGCGTCAAGGGGGAAGTACAGGGTGCAAGTGCGCGGAACGCCCACACGCTCGCCTAAAACACGTATTCATGTAATCGAATAGGGCAAAACAGCGCACGGTCAAACCAGCGCACAGGCACAAACACGACCGCCACAAGAAAGCAGGCGGTAGCGTCCCTGCGCCTGTAAAAAATGTGCGACAAAAGGTGCGCCAACAAATAGCACCTACATACAGCTATGATGAATGTCCTATACTGTGGCCCTCTAGGACAAATGACGTGCAAAGGGGTACCCACAAACACGGACACCCGCTGACTGAAAAATAACGTGTGCGTGTATTTCGGGGTGCGCGGGAAGTTTCACACGCGAATTGGCTGGGTACGTGGATTCCAGGGGTGCGCGGGAAGTTCCACACGCAATTTGGCCGGGTACGTGGATTTCAGGGGTGTGCGGGAAGTTCAACACGCGATTTGGCTGGGTACGTGGATTTCAGGGGTGCGCGCGAAGTTTCACACGCGATTTGGCTGGTTACGTGGATTCCAGGGGTGCGCGGGAAGTTTCACACGCGATTTGGCTGGGTAGGTGTATTTCGGTGTTGCGGGGGAATGCTACACGTGATATGGCCATGTGGGTCCCCCCAGGTGTTCCCTCTACACCCTCCACGGCCCCTGCAGGCAGCCCACACCACAGGGTACTACCCTGCACCCCTGCTCATGTCCCACAGGCAACCCATCCACCATGGCCATGCCCACCAGCCAACCCACATGTCACCTTGCACCACTGATCACCAACACATGTCTCCCACCACCCCCACCCCCCAGCCACCAGGGGCAGCCTCCACCAGGCCCCCACTCATGTCTCCCACCACCCCCACCCCCCAGCCACCAGGGGCAGCCTCCACCAGGCCCCCACTCATGTCCCCTCTTACCCCCACCCCCCCGCAGTGCAGGGGCACCCTCCACCAGGCCCCCACTCATGTCTCCCACCACCCCCACCCCCCAGCAGTCAAGGGCAGCCTCCACCAGGCCCCCACTCATGTCTCCCACCACCCCCCACCCCCCAGCCACCAGGGGCACCCTCCACCAGGCCCCCACCCATGTCTCCCACCACCCCCTACCCCCCAGCAGTCAGGGGCAGCCTCCACCAGGCCCCCACTCATGTCTCCCACCACCCCCCACCCCCCAGCCACCAGGGGCAGCCTCCACCAGGCCCCCACTCATGTCCCCTATTACCCCCACCCCCCCGCAGTGCAGGGGTAGCCTCCACCAGGCCCCCACCCATGTCTCCCACCACCCCCTAGCCCCCAGCAGTCAGGGGCACCCTCCACCAGGCCCTCACCCATGTCTCCCACCACCCCCTACCCCCCAGCAGTCAGGGGCAGCCTCCACCAGGCCCCCACTCATGTCTCCCACCACCCCCCACCCCCAGCCACCAGGGGCACCCTCCACCAGGCCCCCACTCATGTCTCCCACCACCCCCACCCCCCAGGGGCAGCCTCCACCAGGCCCCCACCCATGTCTCCCACCACCCCCTACCCCCCAGCAGTCAGGGGCAGCCTCCACCAGGCCCCCACTCATGTCTCCCACCACCCCCCACCCCCAGCCACCAGGGGCACCCTCCACCAGGCCCCCACCCATGTCTCCCACCACCCCCACCCCCCAGCCACCAGGGGCAGCCTCCACCAGGCCCCCACTCATGTCCCCTATTACCCCCATCCCCCCGCAGTGCAGGGGCAGCCTCCACCAGGCCCCCACTCATGTCGCCCACCACCCCCCACCCCCCAGCCACCAGGGGCAGCCTCCACCAGGCCCCCACTCATGTCCCCTATTACCCCCACCCCCCGCAGTGCAGGGGCACCCTCCACCAGGCCCCCACTCATGTCTCCCACCACCCCCACCCCCCAGCAGTCAGGGGCAGCCTCCACCAGGCCCCCACTCATGTTTCCCACCACCCCCCACCCCCCAGCCACCAGGGGTACCCTTCACCAGGCCCCCACCCATGTCTCCCACCACCCCCACCCCCCAGCAGTCAGAGGCATCCTCCACCAGGCCCCCACTCATGTCTCCCACCACCCCCACCCCCCAGCAGTCAGGGGCACCCTCCACCAGGCCCCCACCCATGTCTACCACCACCCCCTACCCCCCAGCAGTCAGGGGCAGCCTCCACCAGTCCCCCACTCATGTCTCCCACCACCCCCACCCCCCAGCCACCAGGGGCAGCCTCCACCAGGCCCCCACCCATGTCTCCCACCACCCCTACCCCCCAGCAGTCAGGGGCAGCCTCCACCAGGCCCCCACTCATGTCTCCCACCACCCCCCACCCCCCAGCCACCAGGGGCACCCTCCACCAGGCCCCCACCCATGTCTTCCACCACCCCCACCCCCCACAGTGCAGGGGCACCCTCCACCAGGCCCCCACTCATGTCTCCCACCACCCCCACCCCCCAGCAGTCAGGGGCAGCCTAACCAGGCCCCCACTCATGTCTCCCACCCCCCCCCCACCCCCCAGCCACCAGGGGCAGCCTCCACCAGACCCCCACTCATGTCCCCTATTACCCCCACCACCCGCAGTGCAGGGGCACCCTCCACCAGGCCCCCACTCATGTCTCCCACCACCCCCACCCCCCAGCCACCAGGGGCAGCCTTCACCAGGCCCCCACTCATGTCCCCCACCCCCCACAGTGCAGGGGAACCCTCCACCAGGGCCCCACTCATGTCTCCCACCACCCCCACCCCCCAGCAGTCAGGGGCAGCCTCCACCAGGCCCCCACTCATGTCTCCCACCACCCCCCACCCCCCTGCCACCAGGGGCACCCTCCACCAGGCCCCCACCCATGTCTCCCACCACCCCCACCCCCCCGCAGTGCAGGGGCACCCTCCACCAGGCCCCCACTCATGTCTCCCACCACCCCCACCCCCCAGTAGTCAGGGGCAGCCTCCAACAGGCCCCCACTCATGTCTCCCACCACCCCCCACCCCCCAGCCACCAGGGGCAGCCTCCACCAGGCCCCCACTCATGTCTCCTATTACCCCCACCCCCCAGCCACCAGGGGCACCATCCACCAGGCCCCCACCCATGTCTCCCACCACCCCCACCCCCCAGGCGTGCAATTTGCCTGGGTACGTGTACTTCGTGGTGCGCGTGAAGTTCCACACGCGATTGTACGTGTACTTCGGGGTGCGCGTGAACTTCCACACACGATTTGCCTGGGTACGTGTATTACTGGGGGTGCGCGTGAACCTCCACACGCGATTGGGCCTGTGAGAGTGGGTCACATGTATTCCAGGGGTGGGCCGAAATATTTACCCCCGACTGTGCCTGTGAGAGCGTGCTACGTGTATTCCTGGTGTGGGCGGGAAGATTCACACGTTCGCCTACGACGTGCCGAAAAAGGGTCCAATCCTGACACATGTACGCCAGCATGAAGCAGGCGTACGTCGACCCGCGCAGCATAAAAGTGCGCGAAAACCACAAACAAGCTCATACGCCAGGATGAATATACCATTCCTAGCAGCAGTGGCCGTGGGTTACCAAAGGAGGAGGAGGAGGATAGTGAGGGCCCGAATTTTCACTCCCAGAACAAGCCTTTTTGGGATGCCTGATGACCAGGTGTATGGGAGGTACAGGTTTCCCCCACACATAATACTGGACCTGGTCAGTGAGTGGGAGGATGACCTCACATCACCCACCCTGTGCTCCCAAGCACTCAGCCCCCTGGAGAAGGTCCTCAATGTACTGCACTTCTTGGCCACAGGATCATTTCAGCGGACAAGTGCCATAGTGGGTGGGGTGTCACAGGCCACGCAGTCACGCTGCCTACACCAGGTCTTGAACATCATCACTGCACGCCCATCAGTCCGTAGGCACATATACCTGCCCAGGACACCTGCAGAAAGGCAGGCTGCCACCCTCGATTTCTACGGTGTGGCACAATTTCCAAAAGTGCTAGGTGCCATTGACTGCACCCATGTGGCACTACGTCCCCCCAGGGCATCTGAGCACACCTATAGGAACCGCACGCACTGGCATTCCATCAACGTGCAGGTAGTATGTAATGCTAAGGGAATCATCACCTCAGTATATGCCAACTATCCAGGGTCCACCCACGACAGCTTCATTTACCGAATGTCTACCCTAAGCCGGGACCTCGAAGCTGGGCGGCATGGTGACACATGACTGCTTGGTGAGTATGAATGCCACTGCACATGCATGCATGTCAGATGCAGAGTTATGTCACTACCCCACTAATGATACCCATCACCTCCTCACCAGGGGACAGTGCCTACCCTCTGAGCACCCACATGATGACGCCAATTCGGAACCTCATCACGCCTCCAGAGGTAAGATACAACACAGCCCATATTGCAACCCGGGGCATAGTGGAGCGCACATTCAGAGTGCTCAAGTCACGCTTTCGCTCCCTTGACCGGTCTGGCGGGCAGCTGTTATATGCGCCCCCAGTAGTGTGCAGGATCATAGTGGCAGCATGTGTCCTGCACAATGTTGCAACACGCCGGGGCCTGGCCGTGGACATGGTGGTCCCCCACATCCCCAACCACATGCACACCCGCTGCGCATGGGAGGGGAGAGGGCACGGGGTGAGGCAGCCCGTACGCAGCTGGTGGCTAATTACTTCACATAGAAATCACACCCCAGTGGAGTGCACACAGGCCTGGCACATACCATCTGATAAGCAATGATGACTCGACCTGACAATTAAGACGCACAAAGGGACTGTCAACTGTCAGAACCATAGCAGCCTGAGATTGTTCATGTGTAAGTGTCACAATGTGTGCATCCCTACCTACACAAACACCACCAATGCAGTGTCATGAAAAGACACTTCCATGCTGCAGTAATGAATACCCACTTGCAAAATACTACATGAAAACAGTGCCATGTCACCCACCCCCTCCACGGCACGGCCACACAACACACCATGGCATGTCATGCAATGTGAGAGGAAAGAAATGAATCCCCACAACATGCCCCAAGTGTCAGCAGCTACAGTGTCCCTAATGGAAACCTGTCCACACATGAAATGCTCACAGTAATGCAGGACCTACAGCCCACATTACCAAATACTTACCAATAATACCAATCACCTACACAACCTCCAACCCACCTTAAACATGACATTACAGACTTAAAAATTAGCTGGCCTCACCACCTGATGATGACAGCCCTCCGAACACTTGCAAGTATACAGTGTTAGCGCCACGCAAGAGTGTAGGTGCACTGCTTACAACATGGACTCCAGTTCCAAGGTGGACCGCATTGTGAAGACATGAGGAATGGACCTGCAAATATGGAGGATGAGATGGATGCAGAGGCACATATAAATACACCACGCAGTGTACAATACAACAACAATATGCACTATGAATGTAAACACAGTATTGACTACAGACTGCCCACACAGCTCATGGGAGTCCAATGTCAACATGTACGTCAATGTCACTTGGGCACACCCTTTGCAAGCCCATGGAAACGGGAAGCAGGAGGGGTGTGTGTGACAAAAACCCAAGCATCTGAACCAAATCCATGACAAGCCTGCATGTGCCCAGCCACAATGCAGCATATGCCCACGGGAGCCACACAAGGCAACACACTGCCCCAAAAAAATAAAATAAATAAAAAAAAAAATTAAAAAAAATGGCCATTAATGGGCCCGGGGGGTTGGGGAGGCCACCCAGGAGGTCCGAGGACAGGGTGCACACCAAAACCCACCTGTGTGGATCTTGCGAAAAAAAAACACCTCCATGGGCTCATGGCCCACACGGCTACTATTGTGGGAGTATCACTGCTGTCGCTATTCTCACCCTGTGCAGCTGCATCCGGAGGTGGTGGCACTATGGGAGGCAGCCCACGCAAGGCCCTAGTCTGTTCCTCCATGGCTGCAAGCATGCGGGTGTGGTAGGTCTCGTTCTGGAGGATGAGTGTGCGGAGGTCCCCATGCAACAACTCACGGGATGCCCGGACCTCCCCCCTAGTTGCCTGCATCTCAGCTGAGAGCGTACGGGTGAGACGCTCCAGCTGCTGTTCTGTCCTTCGGTCTGTTGAAGCCTCAAGCTCAACAAGAGTCGTCCTGAGGTGAAGGAGTTCCAGCCTCAGGGCTTCCCTGTGGCCCTGGAACTCTATGGAGATGGCTTCCTGCAGAGTCGCCAGTGCCGCCCGCCTGTCCCTGTTGGACGCCAACATGTCCTCCCTGTGTGACTGGCAGATGGAGTCGGTTGCCTGCTGTAGTCGCTCCATCAGCCTTTCGGGGGGGACAATGGAAGTGGCCACCCTATCCATGGCCTGAGCAATCATCTCTGATGATGCTGCCTGTTGGGTTGCCATACCGTAAATGGATTGCTCCCATATGGTATTGCCAGGTGGCGTATGGCCACCACGTCGGCGGGCACCACACCTGTCTGGGGCAAGGCGAACTGCGCCTTGCTGTGCCGGCACTGCCTGAGGCTGCAGGACTGCATTCCCCCTCTGATCTGCTGGCCCAGGAACAGGATCAGATGTCGCGGAGTGTGACCCTGCATCCGTAACCACCAAAGGCGTACCTGCCAACATTGACATCCCCATTGAGGGTTCTAACCCTGGTGCAGGTGGGTCGGACAGAACAGAATCCCTCCCAGGAACACTCACCTGCGACGGCACGTAGGTCTCATCATCCGAATCAACACCTTAGTACAGCTCGGGGGAGGTTCAGCCAGAGACACCCCTTGAGAGCACGACCTGCAGCAGTTGTGGGTTCTCACCCACCACCACACCACGTCCCTCACTCCCATGCCCCATCCCAGGCCCGTCCGCAGGTAGGGGGGATGTCCATGTCATCTGACTCCCCTCCACCTGCGTACGAGGGGACCCCTGGCCATATGGAGAAGGTCCTGATTGGTGTCGCGTTGCGCAGAGGTGCAATTCGTGATGAGGTGCGTGCTTCCCGGGAGGAGCATGCAAGTCATCACGGAGAGCACCGTGCCGACGTGGCCCAGTTGGGAACGGCCATGGTCGGGGGTTTCCTACATGTGTCGGCCAATCTGGCGACCCTCTCCTCCTCTGTGGAGACTATGCACCAGTCGTTCTCCATGCCGTCTTCCGGCCCAGATGCCACCAGGGCCCCCTGTGGACCTGCCCCGACCAATGCAGCCGGCTCGGTGGGGATCCCATCCCTGCCACAGTCGGGAGTCGGAGGTCTAGCAGGGGTGGACACACCAGCAACTGGACCCCAGCAGATGGAGGATGTGACGCCATCATCGGGCAGGGCACGTGCACGACGGCGTCGGTGGATACCATCAGCCTGGATGCCGTCGTGCTGGCACAGGCAGTTGCGTCGGAGGCAGCGGCAGGCTCGACGTGGGAGGCATCATGGCTCGGGGCCATCAACATCAGGGGTGCAGGCATCGGCCGGAGGGTAGGAGAACCCTGGAATGGGAGTGGCTTCCGTGTGGGAGCGGTTGGGCCAGCGGATAGGTGCGGAGCGGCAGCGGGCAGAGGAGGAACGGCTCACAATGGTCAGGGCGGAGAACTCCATGCGGAGGGCACTGAGGCGGGCTGAGTGCCTCGAGGGTCTTCGCAGGGAGTTGGAGCTGGACACTGCTTTATCCCTGCGAGACCTCGGGGCCAGGGAACATGCCCGCCTCCAAGCCATTGAACAGGAGTTCGATGATGCCCTGGCCCATGGATGACAACATCCAGTGAGCCGTTGGACTAGCCCGCTGCCCATGTAAATAGTTATGTAGTTAGTGTTAGGTTTCCTTTGTTTTTGCTTTTTCTTTGGACCTTTTGGACAATGGGCCACATTTTTGTATATAGTTATTTTTTATTAGGTAGTGTTGTTAGGTTTCATTTCTTTTGTTGGGATCATGGACCCTGGCTTGTTCACCTGTACATAGTTCACTGTTGGATTTTCGTTTCTTTTTACCATTTACCCATGGAGCAATGGCTTTCTATTATAATTTCACATTGGATTTTCTTTTCTGGACTGTGACTTTGGACACCATTCCTTTGGATTCTGATTTTTGGTTTTGCATTTTTTCATGGACATGCTTCTTTTTACTTTTTTTACATTCCCATTTCTGTTAGTTTATTTTTGATTCAATTCTTGTTTTCTTTAATACATATTTTTAGATCAAACTTCAATGTGTAGTATCATCTCATTGGTTTCATGCATATCATGATACGGGTTTGGAGATTCACTGACACCCATTGGGTGTATGTGAGGGACATGTGTTCGTTTCCAAACTTGCAATTGCAGTTCTATCATGTTATTTCCATTTCTGAGTGGGTGGATGCAATACTCGGGTGGGTGTTTTGCATTTGGAGGCTGACCATGGGGACCGGGGATCTAGATTGTGATGACATGTTAGCTGGGGAACATGAGTTGGACATGAGTGGGGGCCTGCTGGCAGGTGCCCCACGGTGCTGTGGGGATGGGGGTGCAGGGGAACATGAGTTGGACATGAGTGGGGGCCTGCTGGCAGGTGCCCCACGGTGCTGGGGGGATGGGGGTGCAGGGGAACATGAGTTGGACATGAGTGGGGGCCTGCTGGCAGGTGCCCCACGGTGCTGGGGGGTAGGGGTGCAGGGGAACATGAGTTGGACATGTGTGGGGGCCTGCTGGCAGGTGCCCCACGGTGCTGGGGGGTGGGGGTGCAGGGGAACATGAGTTGGACATGAGTGGGGGCCTGCTGGCAGGTGCCCCACAGTGCTGGGGGGTGGGGGTGCAGGGGAACATGAGTTGGACATGAGTGGGGGCCTGGTGGAGGCTGCCCCTGCACTGCTTGGGGGTGGGGTTGCAGGGGGACATGAGTGGGGGCCTGGTGGAATCTGCTCCTGGTGGCTGGGGGGTGGGGGTGGTGGTAGACATGAGTGGGGGCCTGGTGGAATCTGCCCCTGGAGGCTGGGGGGTGGGGGTGGTGGTAGACATGAGTGGGGGCCTGGTGGAGGCTGCCCCTGGTGGCTGGGGGGTGGGGGTGGTGGTAGACATGGGTGGGGGCCTGGTGGTGGCTGCCCCTGCACTGCTGGGGGGTGGGGGTGGTGGGAGACATGAGTGGGGGCCTGGTGGAGGCTGCCCCTGGTGGCTGGGGGGTGGGGGTGGTGGTAGACATGAGTGGGGGCCTGGTGGAATCTTCCCCTGGTGGCTGGGGGGTGGGGGTGGTGGTAGACATGGGTGGGGGCCTGGTGGAGGCTGCCCCTGGTGGCTGGGGTATGGGGGTGGTGGTAGACATGGGTGGGGTCCTGGTGGTGGCTGCCCCTGAACTGCTGGGGGGTGGGGGTGGTGGGAGACATGAGTAGGGGCCTGGTGGAGGCTGCCCTGGTGGCTGGGGGGTGGGGGTGGTGGTAGACATGAGTGGGGGCCTGGTGGAATCTGCCCCTGGTGGCTGGGGGGTGGGGGTGGTGGTAGACATGGGTGGCGGCCTGGTGGAGGCTGCCCTTGGTGGCTGGGGGGTGGGGGTGGTGGTAGACATGGGTGGGGGCCTGGTGGAGGCTGCCCCTGCACTGCTGGGGGGTGGGGGTGGTGGGAGACATGAGTGGGGGCCTGGTGGTATCTGCCCCTGGTGGCTGGGGGGTGCGGGTGGTGGGAGACATGAGTGGGGGCCTGGTGGAGGCTGCCCCTGCACTGCTGGGGGGTGGGGGTGGTGGGAGACATGAGTGGGGACCTGGTGGAGGCTGTCCCTGCACTGCTGGGGGGTGGGGGTGGTGGGAGACATGAGTGGGGGCCTGGTGGAGGCTGCCCCTGGTGGCTGGGGGGTGGGGGTGGTGGTAGACATCGGTGGGGGCCTGGTGGAGGCTGCCCCTGCACTGCTGGGGGGTGGGGGTGGTGGGAGACATGAGTGGGGGCCTGGTGGAGGCTGCCCCTGGTGGCTGGGGGGTGGGGGTGGTGGTAGACATGAGTGGGGGCCTGGTGGAATCTGCCCCTGGTGGCTGGGGGGCGGGGCTGGTGGTAGACATGGGTGGGGGCCTGGTGGAGGCTGCCCCTGGTGGCTGGGGGGTGGGGGTGGTGGTAGACATGGGTGGGGGCCTGGTGGAGGCTGCCCCTGCACTGCTGGGGGGTGGGGGTGGTGGGAGACATGAGTGGGGGCCTGGTGGTATCTGCCCCTGGTGGCTGGGGGGTGGGGGTGGTGGGAGACATGAGTGGGGGCCTGGTGGAGGCTGCCCCTGCACTGCTGGGGGGTGGGGGTGGTGGTAGACATGGGTGGGGGCCTGGTGGAGGCTGCCCCTGGTGGCTGGGGGGTGGGGCTGGTGGTAGACATGGGTGGGGGCCTGGTGGAGGCTGCCCCTGCACTGCTAGGAGTGGGGGTGGTGGGAGACATGAGTGGGGGCCTGGTGGAGGCTGCCCCTGGTGTCTGGGGGGTGGGGGTGGTGGTAGACATGAGTGGGGGCCTGGTGGAATCTGCCCCTGGTGGCTGGGGGGTGGGGGTGGTGGTAGACATGGGTGGGGGCCTGGTGGAGGCCGCCCCTGGTGGCTGGGGGGTGGGAGTGGTGGTAGACATGGGTGGGGGCCTGGTGGTGGCTGCCCCTGCACTGCTGGGGGGGTGGGGGTGGTGGGAGACATGAGTGGGGGCCTGGTGGAGGCTGCCCCTGGTGGCTGGGGGGTGGGGGTGGTGGTAGACATGAGTGGGGGCCTGGTGGAGGCTGCCCCTGGTGGCTGGGGGGTGGGGGTGGTGGTAGACATGGGTGGGGGCCTGTTGGAGGCTGCCCCTGCACTGCTGGGGGGTGGTGGTGGTGGGAGACATGAGTGGGGGCCTGGTGGAGGCTGCCCCTGGTGGCTGGGGGGTGGGGGTGGTGGTAGACATGAGTGGGGTCCTGGTGGAATCTGCCCCTGGTGGCTGGGGGGTGGGGGTGGAGGTAGACATGGGTGGGGGCCTGGTGGAGGCTGCACCTGGTGGCTGAGGGGTGGGGGTGGTGGTAGACATGGGTGGGGGCCTGGTGGTGGCTGCCCCTGCACTGCTGGGGGGTGGGGGTGGTGGGAGACATGAGTGGGGGCCTGGTGGAGGCTGCCCCTGGTGGCTGGGGGGTGGGGGTGGTGGTAGACATGAGTGGGGGCCTGGTGGAGGCTGCCCCTGGTGGCTGGGGGGTGGGGGTGGTGATAGACATGGGTGGGGGCCTGTTGGAGGCTGCCCCTGCACTGCTGCGGGGTGGGGGTGGTGTGAGACATGAGTGGGGGCCTGGTGGAGGCTGCCCCTGGTGTCTGGGGGGTGGGGGTGGTGGTAGACATGAGTGGGGGCCTGGTGGAATCTGCCCCTGGTGGCTGGGGGGTGGGGGTGGTGGTAGACATGAGTGGGGGCCTGGTGGAATCTGCCCCTGGTGGCTGGGGGTGGGGGTGGTGGTAGACATGGGTGGGGGCCTGGTGGAATCTGCCCCTGGTGGCTGGGGGGTGGGGGTGGTGGTAGACATGGGTGGGGGCCTGGTGGAGGCTGCCCCTGCACTGCTGGGGGGTGGGGGTGGTGGGAGACATGAGTGGGGGCCTGGTGGAATCTGCCCCTGGTGGCTGGGGGGTGGGGGTGGTGGTAGACATGAGTGGGGGCCTGGTGGAATCTGCCCCTGGTGGCTGGGGGGTGGGGGTGGTGGTAGACATGGGTTGGGGCCTGGTGGAGGCTGCCCTTGGTGGCTGGGGAGTGGGGGTGGTGGTAGACATGGGTGGGGGCCTGGTGGAGGCTGCCCCTGCACTGCTGGGGGGTGGGGGTGGTGGGAGACATGAGTGGGGGCCTGGTGGTATCTGCCCCTGGTGGCTGGGGGGTGGGGGTGGTGGGAGACATGAGTGGGGGCCTGGTGGAGGCTGCCCCTGCACTGCTGGGGGGTGGGGGTGGTGGGAGACATGAGTGGGGGCCTGGTGGAGGCTGCCCCTGCATTGCTGGGGGGTGGGGGTGGTGGGAGACATGAGTGGGGGCCTGGTGGAGGCTGCCCCTGGTGGCTGGGGGGTGGGGGTGGTGGTAGACATGGGTGGGGGCCTGGTGGAGGCTGCCCCTGCTCTGCTGGGGGGTGGGGGTGGTGGGAGACATGAGTTGGGGCCTGGTGGAGGCTGCCCCTG
Source organism: Ambystoma mexicanum (assembly GCF_040938575.1). Classification (NCBI taxonomy): domain Eukaryota; kingdom Metazoa; phylum Chordata; class Amphibia; order Caudata; family Ambystomatidae; genus Ambystoma; species Ambystoma mexicanum. The sequence continues at coordinate 108,814,017 of NC_090923.1, forward strand.
GTGGCTGGGGGTTGGGGGTGGTGGTAGACATGAGTGAGGGCCTGGTGGAATCTGCCCCTGGTGGCTGGGGGGTGGGGGTGGTGGTAGACATGGGTGGGGGCCTGGTGGAGGCTGCCCCTGGTGGCTGGGGGGTGGGGGTGGTGGTAGACATGAGTGGGGGCCTGGTGGAATCTGCCCCTGGTGGCTGGGGGGTGGGGGTGGTGGTAGACATGGGTGGGGGCCTGGTGGAGGCTGCACCTGGTGGCTGGAGGGCGGGGGTGGTGGTAGACATGGGTGGGGGCCTGGTGGAGGCTGCCCATGCACTGCTGGGGGGTGGGGGTGGTGGGAGACATGAGTGGGGGCCTGGTGGTATCTGCCCCTGCACTGCTGGGGGGTGGGGGTGGTGGGAGACATGAGTGGGGGCCTGGTGGAGGCTGCCTCTAGTGGCTGGGGGGTGGGGGTGGTGGTAGACATGGGTGGGGGCCTGGTGGAGGCTGCCCCTGCACTGCTGGGGGGTGGGGGTGGTGGGAGACATGAGTGGGGGCCTGGTGGAGGCTGCCCCTGCACTGCTGGGGGGTGGGGGTGGTGGGAGACATAAGTGGGGGCCTGGTGGAGGCTGCCCCTGGTGGCTGGGGGTGGGGGTGGTGGTAGACATGAGTGAGGGCCTGGTGGAATCTGCCCCTGGTGGCTGGGGGGTGGGGGTGGTGGGAGACATGAGTGGGGGCCTGGTGGTATCTGCCCCTGGTGGCTGGGGGTGGGGGTGGTGGGAGACATGTGTGGGGGCCTGGTGGAGGCTGCCCCTGCACTGCTGAGGGGTGGGGGTGGTGGGAGACATGAGTGGGGGCCTGGTGGAGGCTGCCCCTGCACTGCTGGGGGGTGGGGGGAGGAGACATGAGTGGGGGCCTGGTGGAGGCTGCCCCTAGTGGCTGGGGGGTGGGGGTGGTGGTAGACATGGGTGGGGGCCTGGTGGAGGCTGCCCCTGCACTGCTGGGAGTGGGGGTGGTGGGAGACATGAGTGGGGGCCTGGTGGAGGCTGCCCCTGGTGGCTGGGGGGTGGGGGTGGTGGTAGACATGAGTGGGGGCCTGGTGGAATCTGCCCCTGGTGGCTGGGGGGTGGGGGTGGTGGTAGACATGGGTGGGGGCCTGGTGGAGGCCGCCCCTGGTGGCTGGGGGGTGGGGGTGGTGGTAGACATGGGTGGGGGACTGGTGGTGGCTGCCCCTGCACTGCTGGGGGGTGGGGGTGGTGGGAGACATGAGTGGGGGCCTGGTGGAGGCTGTCCCTGGTGGCTGGGGGTGGGGGTGGTGGTAGACATGAGTGAGGGCCTGGTGGAGGCTGCCCCTGGTGGCTGGGGGGTGGGGGTGGTGGTAGACATGGGTGGGGCCTGTTGGAGGCTGCCCCTGCACTGCTGGGGGGTGGGGGTGGTGGGAGACATGTGTGGGGGCCTGGTGGAGGCTGCCCCTGGTGGCTGGGGGGTGGGGGTGGTGGTAGACATGAGTGGGGGCCTGGTGGAATCTGCCCCTGGTGGCTGGGGGGGTGGGGGTGGTGGTAGACATGGGTGGGGGCCTGGTGGAGGCTGCCCCTGGTGGCTGGGGGGTGGGGGTGGTGGTAGACATGGGTGGGGGCCTGGTGGTGGCTGCCCCTGCACTGCTGGGGGGTGGGGGTGGTGGGAGACATGAGTGGGGGCCTGGTGGAGGCTGCCCCTGGTGGCTGGGGGGTGGGGGTGGTGGTAGACATGAGTGGGGGCCTGGTGGAGGCTGCCCCTGGTGGCTGGGGGGTGGGGGTGGTGATAGACATGGGTGGGGGCCTGTTGGAGGCTGCCCCTGCACTGCTGGGGGGTGGGGGTGGTGGGAGACATGAGTGGGGGCCTGGTGGAGGCTGCCCCTGGTGGCTGGTAGACATGAGTGGGGCCTGGTGGAATCTGCCCCTGGTGGCTGGGGGTGGAGGTGGTGGTAGACATGGGTGGGGGCCTGGTGGAATCTGCCCCTGGTGGCTGGGGGGTGGGGGTGGTGGTAGAAATGGGTGGGGGCCTGGTGGAGGCTGCCCCTGCACTGCTGGGGGGTGGGGGTGGTGGGAGACATGAGTGGGGGCCTGGTGGAATCTGTCCCTGGTGGCTGGGGGGTGGGGGTGGTGGTAGACATGGGTGGGGGCCTGGTGGAGGCTGCCCCTGGTGGCTGGGGGGTGGGGGTGGTGGTAGACATGAGTGGGGGCCTGGTGGAATCTTCCCCTGGTGGCTGGGGGGTGGGGGTGGTGGTAGACATGGGTGGGGGCCTGGTGGACGCTGCCCCTGCACTGCTGGGGGGTGGGGGTGGTGGGAGACATGAGTGGGGGCCTGGTGGTATCTGCCCCTGGTGGCTGGGGGGTGGGGGTGGTGGGAGACATGAGTGGGGGCCTGGTGGAGGCTGCCCCTGCACTGCTGGGGGGTGGGGGTGGTGGGAGACATGGGTGGGGGCCTGGTGGAGGCTGCCCCTGCACTGCTGGGGGGTGGGGGTGGTGGGGGACATGAGTGGGGGCCTGGTGGAGGCTGCCCCTGGTGGCTGGGGGGTGGGGGTGGTGGTAGACATGGGTGGGGGCCTGGTGGAGGCTGCCCCTGCACTGCTGGGGGGTGGGGGTGGTGGGAGACATGAGTGGGGGCCTGGGGGAGGCTGCCCCTGGTGGCTGGGGCGTGGGGGTGGTGGTAGACATGAGTGGGGGCCTGGTGGAATCTTCCCCTGGTGGCTGGGGGGTGGGGGTGGTGGTAGACATGAGTGGGGGCCTGGTGGAGGCTGCCCCTGGTGGCTGGGGGGTGGGGGTGGTGGTAGACATAAGTGGGGGCCTGGTGGAATCTGTCCCTGGTGGCTGGGGGGTGGGGGTGGTGGTAGACATGGGTGGGGGCCTGTGGAGGCTGCCCCTGGTGGCTGGAGGGCGGGGGTGGTGGTAGACATGGGTGGGGGCCTGGTGGAGGCTGCCCATGCACTGCTGGGGGGTGGGGGTGGTGGGAGACATGAGTGGGGGCCTGGTGGTATCTGCCCCTGGTGGCTGGGGGGTGGGGGTGGTGGGGGTGGTGGGAGACATGAGTGGGGGCCTGGTGGAGGCTGCCCCTGCACTGCTGGGGGGTGGGGGTGGTGGGAGACATGAGTGGGGGCCTGGTGGAGGCTGCCTCTAGTGGCTGGGGGGTGGGGGTGGTGGTAGACATGGGTGGGGGCCTGGTGGAGGCTGCCCCTGCACTGCTGGGGGGTGGGGGTGGTGGGAGACATGAGTGGGGGCCTGGTGGAGGCTGCCCCTGGTGGCTGGGGGGTGGGGGTGGTGGTAGACATGAGTGGGGGCCTGGTGGAGGCTGCCCCTGGTGGCTGGGGGGTGGGGGTGGTGGTAGACATGAGTGGGGGCCTGGTGGAATCTTCCCCTGGTGGCTGGGGGGTGGGGGTGGTGGTAGACATGAGTGGGGGCCTGGTGGAGGCTGCCCCTGGTGGCTGGGGGGTGGGGGTGGTGGTAGACATGAGTGGGGGCCTGGTGGTAGACATGGGTGGGGGCCTGGTGGAGGCTGCCCCTGGTGGCTGGGGGGTGCGGGTGGTGGTAGACATGGGTGCGGGCCTGGTGGTGGCTGCCCCTGCACTGCTGGGGGGTGGGGGTGGTGGGAGACATGAGTGGGGGCCTGGTGGAGGCTGCCCCTGGTGGCTGGGGGGTGGGGGTGGTGGGGGTGGTGGGAGACATGAGTGGGGGCCTGGTGGAGGCTGCCCCTGCACTGCTGTGGGGTGGGGGTGGTGGGAGACATGAGTGGGGGCCTGGTGGAGGCTGCCTCTAGTGGCTGGGGGGTGGGGGTGGTGGTAGACATGGGTGGGGGCCTGGTGGAGGCTGCCCCTGCACTGCTGAGGGGTGGGGGTGGTGGGAGACATGAGTGGGGGCCTGGTGGAGGGTGCCCCTGGTGGCTGGGGGGTGGGGGTGGTGGTAGACATGAGTGGGGGCCTGGTGGAGGCTGCCCCTGGTGGCTGGGGGGTGGGGGTGGTGGTAGACATGGGTGGGGGCCTGTTGGAGGCTGCCCCTGCACTGCTGGGGGGTGGGGGTGGTGGGAGACAGGAGTGGGGGCCTGGTGGAGGCTGCCCCTGGTGCCTGGGGGGTGGGGGTGGTGGTAGACATGAGTGGGGGCCAGGTGGAATCTGCCCCTGGTGGCTGGGGGGTGGGGGTGGTGGTAGACATGAGTTGAGGCCTGGTGGAGGCTGCCCCTGGTGGCTGGGGGGTGGGGGTGGTGGTAGACATGGGTGCGGGCCTGGTGGTGGCTGCCCCTGCACTGCTGGGGGGTGGGGGTGGTGGGAGACATGAGTGGGGGCCTGGTGGAGGCTGCCCCTGGTGGCTGGGGGGTGGGGGTGGTGGTAGACATGAGTGGGGGCCTGGTGGAGGCTGCCCCTGGTGGCTGGGGGGTGGGGGTGGTGATAGACATGGGTGGGGGCCTGTTGGAGGCTGCCCCTGCACTGCTGGGGGGTGGGGGTGGTGGGAGACATGAGTGGGGGCCTGGTGGAGGCTGCCCCTGGTGGCTGGGGGATGGGGGTGGTGGTAGACATGAGTGGGGGCCTGGTGGAATCTGCCCCTGGTGGCTGGGGGGTGGGGGTAGTGGTAGACATGAGTGGGGGCCTGGTGGAATCTGCCCCTGGTGGCTGGGGGTGGGGGTGGTGGTAGACAGGGGTGGGGGCCTGGTGGAATCTGCCCCTGGTGGCTGGGGGGTGGGGGTGGTGGTAGACATGAGTGGGGGCCTGGTGGAATCTGCCCCTGGTGGCTGGGGGGTGGGGGTGATGGTAGACATGAGTGGGGGCCTGGTGGAATCTGCCCCTGGTGGCTGGGGGGTGGGGGTGGTGATAGACATGGGTGGGGGCCTGGTGGAATCTGCCCCTGGTGGCTGGGGGGTGGGGGTGGTGGTAGACATGGGTGGGGGCCTGGTGGAGGCTGCCCCTGGTGGCTGGGGGGTGGGGGGTGGTGGTAGACATGGGTGGGGGCCTGGTGGAGGCTGCCCCTGCACTGCTGGGGGGTGGGGGTGGTGGGAGACATGAGTGGGGGCCTGGTGGAGGCTGCCCCTGCACTGCTGAGGGGTGGGGGTGGTGGGAGACATGAGTGGGGGCCTGGTGGAGGCTGCCCCTGCACTGCTGGGGGGTGGGGGGAGGAGACATGAGTGGGGGCCTGGTGGAGGCTGCCCCTAGTGGCTGGGGGGTGGGGGTGGTGGTAGACATGGGTGGGGGCCTGGTGTAGGCTGCCCCTGCACTGCTGGGAGTGGGGGTGGTGGGAGACATGAGTGGGGGCCTGGTGGAGGCTGCCCCTGGTGGCTGGGGGGTGGGGGTGGTGGTAGACATGAGTGGGGGCCTGGTGGAATCTGCCCCTGGTGGCTGGGGGGTGGGGGTGGTGGTAGACATGGGTGGGGGCCTGGTGGAGGCCGCCCCTGGTGGCTGGGGGGTGGGGGTGGTGGTAGACATGGGTGGGGGACTGGTGGTGGCTGCCCCTGCACTGCTGGGGGGTGGGGGTGGTGGGAGACATGAGTGGGGGCCTGGTGGAGGCTGTCCCTGGTGGCTGGGGGTGGGGGTGGTGGTAGACATGAGTGAGGGCCTGGTGGAGGCTGCCCCTGGTGGCTGGGGGGTGGGGGTGGTGGTAGACATGGGTGGGGCCTGTTGGAGGCTGCCCCTGCACTGCTGGGGGGTGGGGGTGGTGGGAGACATGTGTGGGGGCCTGGTGGAGGCTGCCCCTGGTGGCTGGGGGGTGGGGGTGGTGGTAGACATGAGTGGGGGCCTGGTGGAATCTGCCCCTGGTGGCTGGGGGGGTGGGGGTGGTGGTAGACATGGGTGGGGGCCTGGTGGAGGCTGCCCCTGGTGGCTGGGGGGTGGGGGTGGTGGTAGACATGGGTGGGGGCCTGGTGGTGGCTGCCCCTGCACTGCTGGGGGGTGGGGGTGGTGGGAGACATGAGTGGGGGCCTGGTGGAGGCTGCCCCTGGTGGCTGGGGGGTGGGGGTGGTGGTAGACATGAGTGGGGGCCTGGTGGAGGCTGCCCCTGGTGGCTGGGGGGTGGGGGTGGTGATAGACATGGGTGGGGGCCTGTTGGAGGCTGCCCCTGCACTGCTGGGGGGTGGGGGTGGTGGGAGACATGAGTGGGGGCCTGGTGGAGGCTGCCCCTGGTGGCTGGTAGACATGAGTGGGGGCCTGGTGGAATCTGCCCCTGGTGGCTGGGGGTGGAGGTGGTGGTAGACATGGGTGGGGGCCTGGTGGAATCTGCCCCTGGTGGCTGGGGGGTGGGGGTGGTGGTAGAAATGGGTGGGGGCCTGGTGGAGGCTGCCCCTGCACTGCTGGGGGGTGGGGGTGGTGGGAGACATGAGTGGGGGCCTGGTGGAATCTGTCCCTGGTGGCTGGGGGGTGGGGGTGGTGGTAGACATGGGTGGGGGCCTGGTGGAGGCTGCCCCTGGTAGCTGGGGGGTGGGGGTGGTGGTAGACATGAGTGGGGGCCTGGTGGAATCTTCCCCTGGTGGCTGGGGGGTGGGGGTGGTGGGAGACAGGAGTGGGGGCCTGGTGGAGGCTGCCCCTGGTGGCTGGGGTGTGGGGGTGGTGGGGGTGGTGGGAGACATGAGTGGGGGCCTGGTGGAGGCTGCCCCTGCACTGCTGTGGGGTGGGGGTGGTGGGAGACATGAGTGGGGGCCTGGTGGAGGCTGCCTCTAGTGGCTGGGGGGTGGGGGTGGTGGTAGACATGGGTGGGGGCCTGGTGGAGGCTGCCCCTGCACTGCTGAGGGGTGGGGGTGGTGGGAGACATGAGTGGGGGCCTGGTGGAAGCTGCCCCTGGTGGCTGGGGGGTGGGGGTGGTGGTAGACATGAGTGGGGGCCTGGTGGAGGCTGCCCCTGGTGGCTGGGGGGTGGGGGTGGTGGTAGACATGGGTGGGGGCCTGTTGGAGGCTGCCCCTGCACTGCTGGGGGGTGGGGGGGTGGGAGACAGGAGTGGGGGCCTGGTGGAGGCTGCCCCTGGTGCCTGGGGGGTGGGGGTGGTGGTAGACATGAGTGGGGGCCAGGTGGAATCTGCCCCTGGTGGCTGGGGGGTGGGGGTGGTGGTAGACATGAGTGGGGGCCTGGTGGAGGCTGCCCCTGGTGGCTGGGGGGTGGGGGTGGTGGTAGACATGGGTGCGGGCCTGGTGGTGGCTGCCCCTGCACTGCTGGGGGGTGGGGGTGGTGGGAGACATGAGTGGGGGCCTGGTGGAGGCTGCCCCTGGTGGCTGGGGGGTGGGGGTGGTGGTAGACATGAGTGGGGGCCTGGTGGAGGCTGCTCCTGGTGGCTGGGGGTGGGGGTGGTGATAGACATGGGTGGGGGCCTGTTGGAGGCTGCCCCTGCACTGCTGGGGGGTGGGGGTGGTGGGAGACATGAGTGGGGGCCTGGTGGAGGCTGCCCCTGGTGGCTGGGGGATGGGGGTGGTGGTAGACATGAGTGGGGGCCTGGTGGAATCTGCCCCTGGTGGCTGGGGGGTGGGGGTAGTGGTAGACATGAGTGGGGGCCTGGTGGAATCTGCCCCTGGTGGCTGGGGGTGGGGGTGGTGGTAGACATGGGTGGGGGCCTGGTGGAATCTGCCCCTGGTGGCTGGGGGGTGGGGGTGGTGGTAGACATGAGTGGGGGCCTGGTGGAATCTGCCCCTGGTGGCTGGGGGGTGGGGGTGATGGTAGACATGAGTGGGGGCCTGGTGGAATCTGCCCCTGGTGGCTGGGGGGTGGGGGTGGTGGTAGACATGGGTGGGGGCCTGGTGGAATCTGCCCCTGGTGGCTGGGGGGTGGGGGTGGTGGTAGACATGGGTGGGGGCCTGGTGGAGGCTGCCCCTGGTGGCTGGGGGGTGGGGGTGGTGGTAGACATGGGTGGGGGCCTGGTGGAGGCTGCCCCTGCACTGCTGGGGGGTGGGGGTGGTGGGAGACATGAGTGGGGGCCTGGTGGTATCTGCCCCTGGTGGCTGGGGGTTGGGGGTGGTGGGAGACATGAGTGGGGGCCTGGTGGAGGCTGCCCCGGCACTGCTGGGGGGTGGGGGTGGTGGGAGACATGAGTGGGGGCCTGGTGGAGGCTGCCCCTGGTGGCTGGGGGGTGGGGGTGGTGGTAGACATGGGTGGGGGCCTGTGGAGGCTGCCCCTGGTGGCTGGAGGGCGGGGGTGGTGGTAGACATGAGTGGGGGCCTGGTGGAATCTGCCCCTGGTGGCTGGGGGGTGGGGGTGGTGGTAGACATGGGTGGGGGCCTGGTGGAATCTGCCCCTGGTGGCTGGGGGGTGGGGGTGATGGTAGACATGAGTGGGGGCCTGGTGGAATCTGCCCCTGGTGGCTGGGGGGTGGGGGTGGTGGTAGACATGGGTGGGGGCCTGGTGGAATCTGCCCCTGGTGGCTGGGGGGTGGGGGTGATGGTAGACATGAGTGGGGGCCTGGTGGAATCTGCCCCTGGTGGCTGGGGGGTGGGGGTGGTGGTAGACATGGGTGGGGGCCTGGTGGAATCTGCCCCTGGTGGCTGGGGGGTGGGGGTGGTGGTAGACATGGGTGGGGGCCTGGTGGAGGCTGCCCCTGGTGGCTGGGGGGTGGGGGTGGTGGTAGACATGGGTGGGGGCCTGGTGGAATCTGCCCCTGGTGGCTGGGGGGTGGGGGTGGTGGTAGACATGAGTGGGGGCCTGGTGGAATCTGCCCCTGGTGGCTGGGGGGTGGGGGTGATGGTAGACATGAGTGGGGGCCTGGTGGAATCTGCCCCTGGTGGCTGGGGGGTGGGGGTGGTGGTAGACATGGGTGGGGGCCTGGTGGAATCTGCCCCTGGTGGCTGGGGGGTGGGGGTGGTGGTAGACATGGGTGGGGGCCTGGTGGAGGCTGCCCCTGGTGGCTGGGGGGTGGGGGGTGGTGGTAGACATGGGTGGGGGCCTGGTGGAGGCTGCCCCTGCACTGCTGGGGGGTGGGGGTGGTGGGAGACATGAGTGGGGGCCTGGTGGTATCTGCCCCTGGTGGCTGGGGGTTTGGGGTGGTGGGAGACATGAGTGGGGGCCTGGTGGAGGCTGCCCCGGCACTGCTGGGGGGTGGGGGTGGTGGGAGACATGAGTGGGGGCCTGGTGGAGGCTGCCCCTGCACTGCTGGGGGGTGGGGGTGGTGGGAGACATGCGTGGGGGCCTGGTGGAGGCTGCCCCTGCACTGCTGGGGGGTGGGGGTGGTGGGAGACATGCATTGTTGATCAGTAGTGCAAGGTGACATGTGGGTTGGCTGGGGGGCATGCCCATGGTGGATGGGCTGCGTGCGGGACAAGAGCAGGGGTGCAGGGTAGTCCCCCGGGGTGTGGGCTGCCTGCAGGGGCCATGGAGGTTGTAGAGCGAACACCTGGGAGGACCCACACGGCCAATTCACGTGTAGTACTCCCCAGAACCCCTGAAATACACGTACCCTGCTGAAATCGGGTGTGGAACTTCCCGCGCACCCCTGAAATACACGTACCCTGCTCGCACGGGGCCAATCGCGTGTGGAACTTCCCACGCACCCCTGAAGTACACGTACCCTGCTCGCACGGGGCAAATCGCGTGTGGAACTTCCCTCGCACCCCTGAAATACACGTACCCTGCTGAAATCGCATGTGGAACTTCCCGCGCACCCCTGGAATACACGTACCCTGCTCGCACGGGGCCAATCGCGTGTGGAACTTCCCGCGCACCCCTGGAATACACGTACCCTGCTCGCACAGGGCCAATCGCGTGTGGAACTTCCCGCGCACCCCTGAAATACACATACCCTGCTGAAATTGCGTGTGGAACTTCCCGCGCACCCCTGAAATACACGTACCCTGCTGGAATCGCGTGTGATACTTCCCACGAACCCCTGTAATACACGTTCCCCGCTTGGCGTTTGCTGTTTGCCAGCCCTGTGAACTGGTCCAGGGTTAGCGCAGCCCTTTGCGATTATTTGGGGATTTTGAAGGCTTTTCCTTGCGCGAGGGCGTTCTTGGGGGCGTAACTGGCGCTGCTGTTGGGTCGCTGCGCCACGCTGCGCCACGGCTGGTTTTGCATGCGAAAATACATGAATACGCTGTGCGCGGAAATCGATTTTAGCGCACGCGGCTGGCGCAGACATTCGCACGGGCATGCTGTGCGCCAGTCGCGTGCGCCACTTTTGTGCGATTTTCTATGAATTACCCTGTAAGTATTTGTATTACTAGTATGATGGAGAAGGTAATGTGCAGTAGTATCCAAGGTGACCTGTAGAGGGCGGCTATGGTACATTTACCTAGACCCAAGGTGTACATGCTAAATGGCAGGCTAGGTGTGACAAACAGGCTAGGTGCAATCTCGGAATACAATTGTCAGAGTACAATTTAAAATGGCTAAGTACAGGCAGGCTAAATGCGACTATCAGGCCAGGTGCAATTTCAGTTGTTGGAATACAGTTTAAAATGGCTAAGTACAGGCAGGCTTAATGCGACTATCAGGCTAGGTGAAATTTCAGTTGTTGGAATACAATTTAAAATGACTAAGTACAGGTAGGCTAAATGCGACTATCAGGCTAAGAGCAGTTTCAGATAGCAGGACATCGATAGATTAGGTCCAGTTAATGGGCAGGTGCAAATTCCTAAGTCAGAGTGCAGCTAGGCTGTAATTATGCTATTAGCAGGCTGAATGCAGTATCAACTGACAGAATGTAGCAAAACTAGGTACAGTTATCTAGCTATAAGCAGTTTCATATGTCACAGTATAGGCAGGCTAGATACAGACATCAATTTCAATTAGTAGGCTCGCATAAGCAGGGGGCAAGTTTAAGACATCTACTCTCTTATGAGAGACCATAGTACAGTAGTCAACAATCAGATGGGGAGTTAGACATGTGCATTATGCTGAATACATCCCAACATTTGCGGCCATAGGCACCTGTGTAACTGCTGAGGGGCAGTGTGTTAGTAGACAGAGCTGTCGGGGGCTAGTTGGAATAGGGCAAGTGGGAGAAATTAAGCGAAGAACAAACATTTGTGCAGATCGCTCATTATGTGAATAATCAGAGTGGTGGATGCAGTATACAGACTAGCAGTTAGAGGCATAATGGCATGTGTCGGTATACATCAGTGATGAACCATATGCTTATGTCAGTTATGCATAAGCAGGAATAGCAGCCGAGAGATAAGGTCACTGGGAATGGCTGTATTAGGAAGTAGCAATATGACGTGTAATCAGACAGTACCTTAGGTTTGTGCCTAGAGTTCGAATCCGTCGATGCAGGGGTTCTGGCAAGAGGCAAGATCAGGCAAGGACAGGAAATAGCCTTTGTTCCTCCTTGCCTTCGTTCCGGATGCCGGCTCACGCCTCCCGGCTCCGGATTGGGTATTTGAAATCAGTATGGGCCAATCGGGGGGTTTGTTTCCAGACAGGCTGGTCGTGGAGATCAGGAAGTGGCGACCAGGGTGCTAGTTGGCCATCTTGGAATGGTGTACCTTGTACATTCGTCAGGGTGCACGAAATAGAATTGGCAAGATTGGCAAGAATATAAGCGGTTTAGCACGGCTGGATGGGGGTAAACACCGCTTCGGTGTACTAAGCCACGCTTGTGTGGAATAGTAACGTAGATGATGCGGTTGGCGGTCTCGGGCGGTACTAAGCCCGGGGCTTACCTTGCTGAATGGAAGCTCCTGCTTCACCTTCATAAGGCGGTGCACTGCTGCAGCAGTGAGGATGGGAGCTCCTGCTCCGTACGAGGGGTCGATGTCCACCCCTGCTAATGTTAACCATTAACTTATCCACTGAAAAAGAACATCTTGTATGTGTAGCATTTACAGTGCTTACTTGGCTACTAATGAAGCAGAGGCATGGCCCCCAGAACCAAAAATTCACACAGGGTACATGCACGCAAAACTACGTGAATGATTCTTACTTCTTTTCTCTTTGCTGCTCGCCACAGCAAATAAGTAGCCCACATTTCAGTATTTACTGCTTATTTCTGTGTAATGGCTTGTAAAGAAGAGGGCTGTAAAGTTTGTGAGATTTGTGGACAAGGAATGGTGGCTGAACACCCAATATTTTTGGGACCCGCTATGGTCAGGCCATGAAAGCCTTTTGACATGGGAAGTGGTAACATTTTTATGCGAACTGAGCCTTCGGTAGTGAGACGCCAAATTGAAGGATTTTATACTCTGAACTGTTTTTCTTTTTCTTTTTTTTTATTTCTGTTTTTTTTTTGTTTTCTCTTGTTTTATACAGTGATGATATATGTAATTTAATACATACTGCTATTTTAATTTTGTAATTTTGTGAAAAGTCGAGTTCTTTGACTAAAACACAAATAAAAAAAGCAAAGTCCCCAAGGTGTCTCCTGCCCCCCCAGATTTTATGTGTCTCCTACACCCCTGCGGTAACTGCCATGTTAATGAATGTTTTAAATGGAAATAGTCTAATCTCCCATGTGAGGAATTTGACAGGATCCTGGTAGCACCCCATTCGTATGTGAGCCCAGGGCTGAGCACTGACCAATCAAGGCAGAGACTGCCTTCTGCCTGCAATCTCCTCAAAGTGGGAGGCTTAAGCCCTCCTAAACCAGGGGCTGGCGCCACCCCATTTAAGTGAAAAGCTCCCGTGCTGATGCATTCCGTGCCTTTCAGGAGGTGGAAGGCGCCACATTTTAGCTCTGGTAGCACCCGGGACGCTACCAGCGCTAAGGCCGGCCAGGCGTGGACTCCTGCATTCACCTCAGTGCTTGCCGGCTCCTCCAATGCTCTTGATTGTATCCTTTTGCCATAATTTCAGCACCGTCTCTCTCCTGCTCCTGGCTGTCTTTGATTTGGCTCTGACTTATCTCTGCCTCTAACTTTCCACTGCTCCTGCAGTTCTTTTTTCAGCTCGCCAACGTTTCCTGATCATATATGCCTAGTTCCTCGCCTTGCTTCAAAGAGAAAGGGTACTTCTTCTATGTTTATGCTGATTCATCTCGCTCATTCCTGGTGGCCATCTTGGCTTGCCCCTGTCCAACGGATCACATTGGTGCAGTAGTATACCATTAAGGTGTGAATGAGCAGTTGGACGGTGCGAGCGTGGCAGGAAGGCGGGTGCTATACACTGTTAGGAGAGATCCACGAATCCGCAAAGCTGTCATTCATCAAAGTATAGAGTGGATCACAATGCGGATCTTGGCTTGCCAGCATGAACATCTTGGAAGAACGACATCCGACGCAGTGTAAATGACAACTTTCTCGGCCCACCAGAGAATGTAGCACCTGCCAAGCAAATAGTGCTATTGAATAATAATAATAATAATAATAATAATAATAATAATAATAATAATATTAATGCAATGTCTCATCGCTGCAGAACCAAAAGCACACCATTTCTGACTCCCCAGAGTGGAGACGGGCTCCACAGGCAAATGCCTTTTTAAAATTTTTTTATTTAGGATATATGATTATACAATTGACAACCTTTTATAAAGTTAGATAAAGTAAGATCAATTGACTTGAGTTTTGATTGGCTCGTAAGATCAAGGTCACGATTCTTCAAGCGTTGATAGCTGCTTCTGTATGGCGATAGAGAATTTGACCACAGCTAGGGATACTGACGTTTTTTTCCCCTGATTGTAGCATTTTCCACCATAGCTCCTTTGATTTGTGTCCATACTTTATAATGATGGGATTCATGAAGGAAGTCCTTTGTGGCGATAGAGCTGGGCAGACCATCATCAAGTGGTGCAGATTTTCTGTTGACTCAGGGTTCTGACATAGTCTGCAATTCAAAGGAGCAGCGTGGTTTCGTGACCAAGTAGTTTCTCTTGTTTTGATTAAGTTGAGCCGAAATCTAAAAAAATTGATCTCTGAAGTACCAATGAGGGAACAGTTTTAGATAGCTGGGTAGGGAGTTTGGTGTTTTACTGTCCTCCCATGGTTTCCCATAGGTTTTGTATGTTGACCATTCTTTTTCAGTCCTGAACCAGTCACAGGAATATAGCTTTTTTTTTACTTTGTCCGGGTTGTTGATCATAGTGTTCACTTGCTCTCCTGTAATGTCAAGTAGACTTCAACATTCTATTTGCCATAAGGTCAATATTGGATCATGTTCTTCCGTAAGCGCTTTTTTAAGGCATTTGAATCCGCCTTTGGGGTTTTCCTCTATGAATTTTCTGTAAAATGAGAGTATCTTCCACTCTACAATAGCTAGCATGGAGGTTAGACCCAACTCTCTGCGAATTGCTTGTATTGGCGTGCCTTTGGGAAGGCGAAGTGTGTTTTTCCAAATGTGGCCTTCTAGAACTGCCCAGTTTTTGGCTTTGAAGTTGAAAGAGGTTTCAGTACCATAAGTAAGAATCGGAATCACCTTGGCTTTGTAAAATTTGATTAATGAAATTAAGCTGAAACCACAGTAACGTCTCAAGATGATTTTTCCTAAGCCTGTCAGGTTCATTACTTTCTTTATTAGTGTTTGGAGCCGTGCAGCATTGATCTTGCTTGTATTGACTCCTAGATATGAAAAGGATTGCACTACAGGGATTTCAGTTCCCAGTAGTGACCAATGCATCTGTCGGGGGTAAATTCTGCCGGGGTTGGCCGGGCCGTCCGCAGACCTCCGGGCAGGGAGGCCCCAACTCCTCCCGTATATCCCAGATGAGATAGAGTATGAGACACACGCAAGAAGCAAGGTGACTCTGCTGTTTATTAGACAAAAACGGCAGGGATGGGTCAAGGAGCGTACGCATCCGTCCTGACACACACACAATCGTAGGGCTCGCAGGCCCTTTTTACCTTAGTATGACGCGCTACTTGCGTGACATTGGAAAGTTAGCAAAAAACCTATCGCCACTCTTAATTGGTTGCTCGAGTGGTAGGGTTAGTATAGCACACGTATAGAGAACAATGTTAGTGGTCGAGGGTTAGTCAGGTGATATATCTGGGTTGTCCCTACAATTAGATACATGAGAATTGTTACATGAAGACCCCTGATGATTGGTTAAAGTTAATGGCGTCAGTGATAGGAGCCCCATGTTCTGATTGGTGCACCCGCGAGCTTCCCAGCCTGGCACCATCGCTGTTCCCAGCTCTCGGTGTACCTGTCATTTGCAACAACGTTTCACTATGGGTACGTGCAGACAATGTGAGGACTTATTCATAGCTGGAAGGCCGACTACTCCCACTGTCGCAGATGTCCATTGAGCCTTTTAATTGTATCTGCTTATGTCTTGTAACGAGAGATCCAGACGCTTTCTTCCTCCTGGGCTTGGCATCATGTCAGGTTCGGCTTGGTCACGTGAGGTGGGACCGTGTTTGAGGCATAATTCTGCACAATTAATATTGCTTTTTCCACTGTGTGCCTGGTTTAATTTGCAGGTGTGACTTTAACGTTGGTGTGCGGCGTGCGAGGTTGCAACATCGTGCCCTTGATGGTTTGCTCTCGGAATGTGGGTTTGCAACATTGCGACCTTGGCTTGTTGCTTCGCCGGGCTCATTCTGCAGGATCAGCAACCTGACTCTTGTTCTTTTAACGTCCATGGAAGCTCTTGCTTGCGGCCTACTTAGGCCTGGTGTATAAGTGGAGCCGTTTGGTGCACAGGCGCTTTAGGTTACAGTACCATATTGTCTTATGACCAGTATCGTGTCTTCATTATATTTCTCATTGTGGCAACTGGTTTTAGGAGAAGCGTAAGCAAGCTCTTTTAGATGAGTTCATGATGCGTCTTGTGTTTCTGCATTTTGAAAGCCTATGTGGAAAATAATAAAGATGCACGTCCGTGAGTATGTCTGTCACCTGCGTCATAGCACTGAGTATATTCTTCGTGTAGATTGGTGCGGGAGTGTCCAGTGTGTATACTTGTACAGGTGTGCTGACCATTGGCTAGGTCGTCATGGCATCTCTAACGACATGTAGGTTTTAGTCTAGTTGGTCCGTGCCGCAGGTGTCGGCATGGCCAGTGCGGGCTCCTGGGCAGGCAGATGGACACATCCGTATATTCCTGTACCAGGGTATTTGGTCGTCTGGTAGATGGGCAAACTCTTCTCGTGGTGGGTGTCTGGGTCGTGACCCTTTAGGCCAAGCGCGAGAGGTGAAGGACGGGAGCCTGGTCTTCCATTCTCCCACTTCACATCGTTTTGGTTCGCAGCTGGCTCTTTTGAACACCAAAAGATAATATGACAGATTTTTGTGGGTTGATTGTGAGTCCATTGGTTTCTACGAACAGCGGTAGAGCATTTAGCTGTCTTTGGGGACCAATTGGGGTCTGGTCTATAAGGACCACGTCATCAGCATAGACTAGGCGACTAAGTTGGATATTTTGTATTGATGGAGGAAAACATCTTATGTTATTAGCTGCAGAATCTATGTCGGAGATGAAAATATTAAATATTTCAGAAGCCATCAGGCAACCTTGCTTGACGCCTTTATTAGTTGGAATTGGCTCCGTTAATAGGCCTGTTTTGTTCAGCGGAACTCTGAGAGCAGTGTGATGATGAAATTCTTTAATGGGGTCTAAGATGGAAGCGGGACAACCCCATTTTTCCAGTTTAGTCCATAGCTTAGGGCGTGAGATGCTGTCAAAAGCTTGTGTTAAATCAATAAAGGCTATGGGCCTCATTACGAGGTGGGAGGTAAGGGATTACCGGCACCGGTAAGGATACTGGTGCTGGTAATCCCTTACCTCCCTACTACGAGTTCCCTTTGTGGGTCCTTCCTTAATGCCTGGTTTTTGCAGGAGTTAAGGATGGGACCCGCAAAGGGACTCTAGAGCTAATAACGGTACCGCAATTTGCGGTACCGTTATTAGCGACTTCCCCATTCCCATTGAGCCCTATGGGGGCTGAAATGGGAATGGGGAATGGCCCTGGTGAATGGGGAATTACCGGTCCCGCCAACCTCGGAATGGACCGGTAATTGCTCCATTCACCAGGGAGGAGTCGGAAGGGTTTTGGAGGCAGCCATGGAGCTAATAGCTCCATGCCTACCTCCAACCTCGTAATGAGGCCCTATGTATATTTTTGAGTCTTTTCTTCTCTCGGTGCGGCTTTTCAGCAGGTTTAGGATAAATATGTTAAGGGCTGTCCCAATGCCTCGAACAAAGCCTGATTGCCATGGATCAAAATGGCCAGATGATGTTGTCCAATCTTGCAATGCTCGAAGTAATAGTGTGCCAAAAACTTTGCCCATAGAATCTAGCAATGCTATTGGGCAATAGTTAGCTGGAATTTGTCGGTTGCCCTTTTTATGAATGGGTATAATTATCGATTCTTTCCATGAAGTTAGTATCTTTTGGGTTGATGTGATGTAATTAAATAGAATTGACAAGAGTTTCGCCCATTCATGTGGGCTTTCTTTGAGGGCAGCGCTGCTTATCCCATCGGGACCATATGCTTTTGATTTGGACAACTTCATGATGACATTCTCAATGGTATCCACTGAAGTGTCTATTAAGTGCCATTTCTCATTCTTTTGTGAAAATTAAATGTCATCATGTTCTTGTTTGAAGGTTGCCTTAAATTGAGAGATCCAGGCTGCAGGAAGAATTGGTGTTGTTGTCAAAGAATTTTGATCTGTCTGTAGTTGATTTATCTGTCTCCACATATCTGCAGTATTAGATGATCTGATGATATATAGCATTTTCTCTGCGTCGTTATGGTCTAGTGTCTTTTTGTGGTGACATAACCAATTCCGATAATGCTGCCTTATTTGTTTCCTTTTGCTTGTGGCTAATGCAGAGTTATCTCGTTTTAAATTGTTTATGGCTTTTCCTCAAAACAATTTTTGGAGGATAACTTGGTGGTCAAAGGTGTGACGGTGTACGATAGGGTTGAAGTAGGAAGATTTTGGTTTTATCTCATATAATCGGAACAGACTAAGGTAGTTCAGAGGCTCTGTCCCTCCTGTTGAAAATAAATGATTTACAAGGGTGGTTGGGTTTTCAGTCAATGAGGGAAGATTGATAGACAGAATTTTGATTCAATTTTTTCCCATGTTGACTTCTACCAGCTTCATGTTTGTGAATGCTGTATTATTAAAAATTGGTAGTAATCTAGCTGATAGCAAGTTGTGATCACTGTTATCCATATGTATGACCACCATTTTGTTTTCTGCAGAAATCAGTTCCGATGAGATGTAAATGTAGTCTAAAATATGACCGCCGTTTCCCTGTTTTCTGGTGCTATTAGCTGGGATATCTCCAGTGGTGTTGCGGTTAAGTAGGTTCAGTTTATTCGCATTCATGACGTTGTTCCACTGATAGCCTCTCTTTCTGCTGGTGTTAGTGAAAAGATGTTGAATGTTATGAGATCTCTTGATTTATACCAACATTTAGAATTTAAATCACCACAAATGATGAACCATGGATACACCCATTTTTGTTTGCAGTGCACTAGCCATTTTTCGATTTGGTACGGAAAATTCATGCTTGCGACGGAAGCTGGATTCCAATAGAGATTTACGACAATGAGCGTCTTCCTTGTTTGTTGATTGACAATTTTGATGGATCCTACTATGATTTGAATTAGGGAGGGTGGCATGATTTCTGTGGGAACTACAAAGTCAAGCTGGTTGTTAATGAGGATGAGTAGGCCTGACGTCGGTCTGCCAGTGTCCCCTTTAATTTCTGGATTAAGATGACTTGAATAGCCTTCGACAATAGGTGGAATGCGCATCCATGTCTCTTGGAAGCAAAAATGTCATGAGTTTCGATTCGGTTGGTTCCTGCCTGAAACAAGTGAGTAAAGCCCCTTGTATTCCATGATGCTATTGTGAGGGGCATTAGTGCTGATGGGAGCCCGTCCTATGGCATCTTGATTTTGTCAGCCACTAGCCCCATGAGCCATTTCCAGTTCTCTTCTGTGCCAACCCCTGGGGTCTTTGTTTCATGTTTGTTAGAAGATCTTTCTTGGCTGCGGCCATTCCTTGGTTGTGGCGATACAGAGTTTCTGCGCCTATAGGAGTTTCTACTATGGTGTGTGTTGGCTCTATCTGACCTGTAACGGTTCGAGTGGTGAGACGGGTTTTCATGCCAGTCGTTTTTGTAGTTGCGCGATCATGGGTGTCGGTAGTGCTATCCCTCCTTCTGTGATTTCTGGCAGCCCATTTGTTTGTACAGGCCGTAAGTGGCTTTTAATTCAGATTTTGGGTGCAACTCCGAATAGTTGTAGCTATTTTTTGATGGACCAACTGCTATTTTTGACTCAGTTAGGTCAAAACCTAATGATCTTAGTTGATATATTTCCTGTTTTAAGGGTTGTGTGATCAGAGGAGTCATCGGGTAAATGAGCACTCGGTCCAGTGTATTTTCTTCTGGAAATTCGACTCTCGCTATGTCTTTAGATGTTAATGAGTGAAGAGATGGAACATGATGTAAAAGTCTAATGACATTTGCGCGATTCATGATCAGCCCATCTTCTTCTGTGCTCATCCTTTCGAGTAGAAGCCCATCTTCAAAAGGATTGGAATTAAATCCAAGACTTTGTGACTTATGTGCCGCTTGATTTGTTGAGCGAGATGGTCATTTGAGTGGTGAGATCTGATAGGTGTCTTCGCTTGGTTCCGCCCCGGGGTCATTATGCGTATTATTGTTTTTGATGGGGGTGGAATTTAAACACCTTCTGTTTCCCGGGTTGTCTTGACCCCTTGTTCAAGACTTTGGCCCTCATTACGACCTTGGCGGAGAACCATGGTGCTATTAGCACCATGGTCCATGGCGCTAAGTTGCCAACTCCGCCATGGTGGTTGGCGGACTTACCGCCCCATTCCGACCTTGGCGGGGCGGTAAGTCCCCAATCCCCATTTACCCTTCCCCATTCCCATTTTTGCCCCATAGGGCATAATGGGAGTGGGGAAGGCGTTAATTACGCCACCGTAAATTACGGTGGCGTAATTAACAACAAGGTCCCTTAGCGCCATGGATTTTAACACCTGCTAAAAGCAGGTGTTATATCCGCCATGGCGCTAAGGGAACTCGTACTCAGGCGGTAAGGGTCGGCGATGTTTACGCCGGCGTAAACCCCTTACCGCCTGGGTCGTAATGAAGGCCTTTGTCTTTTTGTATGTTGGAGGCAAATTTATTCAGTTTTGGAGTCTTTTGAGATGGTGTGTTTACATCCTTGCATTTTTCACGTGCCTCGATGGATGCAGGGTGTGACATGGGCTGTTCTATATGCATGCGGAGTGGCCCTTTTGGAGCTCTTTTCTGGTCGAGCTTGATGTTGGGAATCGGTGGGCCGTCATCCATATTTGTTTGGACTGTGGAGGCGCTCACATTAGCTTCCTCTTCTTATTCTAAATCTGCACTCGACAAGGTGCAACTATCCACAGAATAAGTTGTCAGGTTCATCATATCAGATGATGAGGCATCAGTTTCATTGACAGTTTCTTCCAACACACTAATGTTTTCCACATCTATGGTTTGAAGAGGTTTTTCCTGTGGACTTGGGTGTTTGCCATTTGTGTCCTTAATTGGTTGTGGGTCGTCACTAATTTCCTCTGGATCACAACTCTTTTCCATGTTTATTATTTGTGACTGTTTTTCTTGTCGACTTTGTTTCATGCAGTTGTCGTGCTTGTTATGTATGCATCTGACATGAGTTATTTTTGGTGATGTTTTTGTCTTGAGGTTAGGCTGTGTCATTTTGATGAATGACTCAAGAGACGCCCTCTTTTGTTTACTTTGATTTCGCACGTCTATTAGGTTGATCTCTGGCAATGTATTGATCGGTAATTGTGCCTTTGATAGTTGTTTAGCAAGCACTTGCTTTAATTCGGGTACTTTGGTTTTGACATTTGGTTTGCTTTTGGATATTTTGATTATCGATTTCGGATTAGATGTCTTTGCTCCTTTGACGAAGATGGGACATATTAGTTGTGGCAAGTTGTCACATGAAATGTGCTTCAAGCCTATGCCAGCAACTGGGGCTGTTCCCATTATTACTGCATTGCTGTGCATCCCATCATTGTCGGGCATGCCATCAGTTTCTGAAGAAGGTACCACTGGGTACAGGGTACAGGGACAGTGAATTTTTGGGACGGCATAGTCCCTGCTAAGATTTGGGCTGAAGTTTCAAATGGATCTGTTGGCTGATGGCTAGTTTTATTTACACTGGATTCAACATCAATTGATTCGAATCGTTTAGATAGATGTCGATTTTCCTTGTCTTTGATGAGGGGATCAAGAATGGAATGGAGAAGAGCTGCCACATTCTCTTGGCTCATGTCAAGGTCCTTTTGAATAGCTGTGATGAAGGCTTCAACGAATATAGCTTTTGAGGTCATCATAGCTATAACCGTCGTCTGGTCTTTTAGCTGGTCTGCTATTTGTTCGTACAACTTCATAAATGGAGCCATAACAGCAGACATAGTTGTTATTATGGTGAAGTTGTTTTCCGAAGTAGCCTTTGAAGGAGGATTGTCCTGTATATCATTTTCTGGTGCACAGACGGTTTGTGTGGCATTGTCTTGAAGACTCACTTTGAGTTCTGATGACTCAATTGAGATCTGACTTGAGGCATCCCTTAGTAAGATGTTTGGTATTTCCGAAGTTCTCTCTTGTGAGATTACAGTTACATAAGGAGATGATGTTCGTGATTTGGAGTTGAAGCTGAAAATACTTGAACTCTGTAAGTGCGTTGTGCCAGTGGCACCCACAGGCATGTCTTTAAGTCGACGTTCTAAGGCTTCCAATTTTGAAGCAGAGTCTAGGAGTTGCTGGTCAGAAACTTCTGAGTCACCAGATGATGGAGCATGAGAGCAAGTGGTGTAGAAGTGTTTATTGCTTGGCTGTAGCCTTTCCGGGTGTTGCGAGCGCCCATGCTCATGGTTTCCTGTGTGCCATATGAATTTTTCAGGGAGATGGTAGGGCATAGACAACTGCTTTCTCGGAAAGAGATAGCGTTGGTTGGTCTTTCCACCTCCTAGCATTGAATCATTTGGGCACCTTTGACCATGGACTTCCAATTGCTGTGGTGTCATGTCAAAATCAAATGACCAGTGATTATTGCCAGACGGAACAGAAGGAGCGGGTGTTGATGTACTGTGATTAGCTACTTTCTCCAGCGTTGAATATGGGCACAGTCGAGGGTCCTTGGCTGAGTGAGGGAGAAAAGAGTTCATTCCAGTTTTTAAGATATTTTGTTCGTATTTAGTGTTCTCGGCAATGGCCGGCAGCGTGTCGTTTTTTGTCGCGGCTGGCCTTTGATTAAGTGCTGACATGATTTTCTGGTGCCTTATTATCCTGGAGATCAATAGCCAGAATGTCATGAAGTACCGTTGAAAGGGTATTTATTGGTGACACGTGTTGCCTGATCTCGCCTTTGCCCTCTGCGTTTTCAGGCAACTTGTTTAAGTGCATGTGAGATGAGTCGTTTAGATCTCGTGCTGCAGCGGAGGCGACTGGGTTGTTTTGCATGGGGTTCTTATTCCCCATGTCGACTTCGTTGTTGCGGGGGTACACGGCCGGTTGTCCTATTGAATGTGTGAGTGGATCGTTCATGCAGTTAAAAGACAAGGACATGCAGGGTTGTAAAGGAACTGTCGGATTGACTGGCTGCGCGGTCTTGAGCGGTGAGGTGGTTTGGGCCGCAGTGATAATGTTAAATTATTCAGCGGGCATATGGACAAATTTGAGTTTGCATTACATTCAGCGCTCACCTTGCTTGCCTCTCCCGTGTCACTGGCGGCGGAAGAGACTTCCGAAGTTGCTTCTATCGGGGAAGGCACCCGACGTATTATCCATGTCACACGCACAGATCCGTGGGAAACTCAGACGAGCTTCACTCGAGCCGAACACTTGGCCAAACAGTCCGCCACGCTCCGCTTGTGGGGAGTGTTTTGTTGGCTTTGGCTCTGGCTCCTCCTCCAAAAAAACAGAGTAGATAGACTCTGAAAACGTTTTTCCAAAAAGAAAAGCAGCAGTCTGCAGTCATGGCCACACTCGGCCAAACACTCCCTTTGTGTTCAGTTGCGGTGTGGGATTGTTGAAGGTTATGTCAATAAATAAACAGTGTCATGAGATTGGTGCTAATTGGTGCCAATCCATGGTGCAAACGTGGTTAGTCAGGATACAGATCAAAGGCCTCCTGGGTTTGCTTACGGAATGTAAGTACAGTGCTATGGGTGGACTCAGCTCATTGCATCACCCAATCATTCTGGATCATCAGCGACTGAGGTAGCAGAAATGACAAGTTCCCTCAGTAGGGGGTCACATTAAACCAATGTACCCTTGGAGCTAGTAGTCATGGTGATTCACCATCACCCTGTGTTCCCAAGAAGGGATTTTGGGGTGTTGGGATTAAGCCCCCAGGAAACAGGGACACCCGTCAGGGGCTTCCTGCATAATCCTGTAGTCTGTCAAAGGTTTGAATCCCAGCCTGATCTCAAATCTTGAACATTGAGATCTATTAAGTTACACATCAGATCTCTTATTTAAAGGCAAGGGAATGGAATCATTATAGTACCAAGCGCTTTATAGAAGACAAGAGAATGGTTCATACTCCTTTCCCCAAACCCATTTCTAAAAAGAGACTACCTTTACTATCATACCAGGTTGATATAGTGTGTGGTTTTATGTCTTTTATGTTGTCAAGTTAATTTACTCTGTGGTTTATAGCTTTGAAAATTGTCTTTATTAATCACGAACATCTGGTTCTGTTCCTGAAAGACTACACTTCAGAAGTCATTGTATGTGGCTGCAAAGGTTAAGATGGCACAAGAGAAAAATGTGGTCCATGGTTTAAACATAAGACTGTGAAACCAGGACCCCCTAGGTTAAACTGACAGCTTCTGCGTTTGTCCAAATTCTGTGATCCTGCTCAAATCACTTTGCAGCAAATTAGTTTGGTTTGCTCTATTAATGACCAAACAAGCTGAATCATGCATGCATGCATAAAATGCACCACTGTCACACCTAAGAGCACCAAAAGTGTACCTACCTCAAACCTCACCTCACACTCATCACCTGACCACCTTCGCCTTATAGTTGCCACTGTGGGTGGGCAGTGTGGGCTCAGTGGTACAAGGCTGTGCCTGGGCCATACAGATACAATTGCCACATGGGTGAAGCACCTTGGCATGTGTGTCTCCATCTCACATACAATGACTACACCGGGCATATGAGGCTTAATATGGTGTAAGATGGACTTCCTTCGGTGTATGAGTCTGCACTTCAAACACTATATCAGCTCGTGGGCATATGAGGAGTTTTAGCATAAGATGATGGTACTTGGTATGTGAGGTGTTAACAGGCATAAAATGGCGGTAACTGTCTATATAATAATACAGAGATAGTTTCCCTAGTCTTTGGGGGGCTGCTTGGTGCGCCCTAAGCTTATGTTGACTGCACCCACTGTAGATAATATATTGTTGGCAAGTAAAACAGCTCTTTGTTTACTTTAATGTTTTAATTGTATTCCGCTTGCAATAATAGTAGTTGTTTTCTTCATTTGTGATGTAACTGGGGCAAAGGTCATGTGACATCACTTGCAGCGTTTTGATTGGAGTCAAACGCCACGTGATGCCATTTCCTGTGACGTTATTTGGTGTGTGATGTCAATTCCACCACTCCTGGCCTTTTAGCGAATTGACGTCCCTGCTTGGCAAACCGCTGCTCGAGTTGTCCTAGTTGCAAAGCGTGCTAAATCAGATATTAGCCCATTTGTCCCCTCCTCTAGGTTTGTTTTCATCACGCCAATAAGAATGCCAAACTATTTGTCTTAAGTTCGGAGCTAGTAAAACTTGGTGAGGAGCTTGTAGGCGCCTGTTTTAAGTAGAAATGAGTTCATGCACTAGTGCCTAGAAGACTATAGCTGAAGGCGTGTTTGGTAGTTGGTCGGAACGCTGTCTAGCGTGGGTTGAAAGAAGTAATGCAGCTGTGGTAATAACCAACTTGTGGTCAGCTAAGCTCATTTCGGCGACCATGTATGTATAGACCGGAATGCCAAATGCAATTTATGAATTAAGGAATTGTGGATAAACTCACACTTGACTACATCATATGCATATACTGATAGGGAAAATCAGGGGTGTTGCTAGGTCTGGAAAATATCCAGGGCTACGACAATGTCGGAACTGTCAGGACTCGGGGCGGGCTAGTCTTTTGGTTGTAGCCCCTGAGCTTCTATCCGGGGCTGCAACCAAAAGACCCAGGGCTATAAACCCCTCACCCCCCCACCCTAGACCCATGCTAGCGGCGCCTCTGGGGAAACCTCGGAAAGAGGCAAATATAGCAGAGTCAAGCTCGGGATGATGGCAGGAGAGGTGTTTGCCTGGCCCCCAATGGGAAAAAAACAGGCATGGCGTAGAGTGGGTCACCATCTTCGTGGCACGTGAAAGTGGACGTTCTCTTCACAGACAGGCTTTCCCCACAGTTTTGACCCTTTAATTGAATAGCATAAGGTTGGTTGCAGCTTTTAAGCATTAGCCAGTTTGTAGTGCCTTTGATGTCTGAATGTTCTTTTATTTATGGTCTCAAGTTTGGAATTTGACAGGTTAGGAAGGGTATGCCCTCCTGATTCCATCCACAAGGTCATGGGTGCTGCCACACTCCCAGCTCCTACCCTTCAGCTCCTGCTATAACTGGAGGACAGAAAGGATTCCAATGTCCAGGCGCCCGCACTAGAACCAGCAAGATCATGGATTTCAATGTCCAGATGTCAGCAATGAAAAGGCGAGTCAATGGATTTCAATGTCCAGATGCTGGCAATGAAAAAGCGAGTCAATGGATTTCAATGTCCAGATGCTAGCAATGAAAAGGCAAGTCAATGTATTTCAATGTCCAGATGCTGGCAATGAAAAGGCGAGTCAATGGATTTCAATGTCCCGATGCCAGCAAAGAAAAAGCAAGTCCATGGATTTCAATGTCTAGATGCCAGCAATGAAAAGGCGAGTGAGTCCATGGATTTCAATGTCCAGATGCTGGCAATGAAAAAGCAAGTCCATGGATTTCAATGTCCAATGCCAGCAATGAAAAGGCGAGTCCATGGATTTCAATGTCCAGATGCCAGCAATGAAAAAGCAAGTCCATGGATTTCAATGTCCAGATGCCAGCAATGAAAAGGCGAGTCGATGGATTTCAATGTCCAGATGTCAGCAATGAAAAGGCGAGTCAATGGATTTCAATGTCCAGATGCTGGCAATGAAAAGGCGAGTCAATGGATTTCAATGTCCAGATGCTGGCAATGAAAAGGCGAGTCAATGGATTTCAATGTCCCGATGCCAGCAAAGAAAAAGCAAGTCCATGGATTTCAATGTCCAGATGCTGGCAATGAAAAAGCAAGTCCATGGATTTCAATGTCCAGATGCCAGCAATGAAAAGGCGAGTCCATGGATTTCAATGTCCCGATGCCAGCAAAGAAAAAGCAAGTCCATGGATTTCAATGTCCAGATGCCAGCAATGAAAAGGCGAGTCCATGGATTTCAATGTCCAGATGCCGGCAATGAAAAGGCGAGTCCATGGATTTCAATGTCCAGATGCCAGCAATGAAAAAGCAAGTCCATGGATTTCAATGTCCAGATGCCAGCAATGAAAAGGTGAGTCAATGGATTTCAATGTCCCGATGCCAGCAATGAAAAAGCAAGTCCATGGATTTCAATGTCCAGATGCTGGCAATGAAAAAGCAAGTCCATGGATTTCAATGTCCAGATGCCAGCAATGAAAAGGTGAGTCAATGGATTTCAATGTCCCGATGCCAGCAATGAAAAGGCGAGTCCATGGATTTCAATGTCCAGATGCCAGTAATGAAAAAGCAAGTCCATGGATTTCAATGTCCAGATGCCAGCAATGAAAAGGCGAGTCCATGGATTTCAATGTCCAGATGCCACAATGAAAAGGCGAGTTCATGGATTTCAATGTCCAAATGCCAGCAAAGAAAAAGCGAGTCCATGGATTTCAAATTCCAGGCACCCGCACTAGAACCAGCAAGATCATGGTTTTCAATGTCCAGATGCCAGCAATGAAAAGACGAGTCCATGGATTTCAATGTCCAGATGCTGGCAATGAAAAGGCGAGTTAATGGATTTCAATGTCCAGATGCTGGCAATGAAAAGGCGAGTCCATGGTTTTCAATGTTCAGATGCTGGCAATGAAAAGGCAAGTCAATGGATTTCAATGTTCAGATGCTGGCAATGAAAAGGCAAGTCAATGGATTTCAATGTCCAGATGCCGGCAATAAAAAGACGAGTCTATGGTTTCAATGTCCCGATACCAGCAATGAAAAAGCAAGTCCATGGATTTCAATGTCCAGATGCTGGCAATGAAAAGGCGAGTCAATGGATTTCAATGTCCCGATGCCAGCAAAGAAAAAGCAAGTCCATGGATTTCAATGTCCAGATGCCAGCAATGAAAAGGCGAGTCCATGGATTTCAATGTCCAGATGCTGGCAATGAAAAAGCAAGTCCATGGATTTCAATGTCCAGATGCCAGCAGTGAAAAGGCGAGTCCATGGATTTCAATGTCCAGATGCCAGCAATGAAAAAGCAAGTCCATGGATTTCAATGTCCAGATGCCAGCAATGAAAAGGCGAGTCCATGGATTTCAATGTCCAGATGCTAGCAATGAAAAGGCAAGTCAAAGGATTTCAATGTCCAGATGCTGGCAATGAAAAGGCGAGTCAATGGATTTCAATGTCCCGATGCCAGCAAAGAAAATCAAGTCCATGGATTTCAATGTCCAGATGCCAGCAATGAAAAGGCGAGTCCATGGATTTCAATGTCCCGATGCTGGCAATGAAAAAGCAAGTCCATGGATTTCAATGTCCAGATGCCAGCAATGAAAAGGCGAGTCCGTGGATTTCAATGTCCAGATGCTGGCAATGAAAAAGCAAGTCCATGGATTTCAATGTCCAGATGCCAGCAATGAAAAGGCGAGTCCATGGATTTCAATGTCCCGATGCCAGCAAAGAAAAAGCAAGTCCATGGATTTCAATGTCCAGATGCCAGCAATGAAAAGGCGAGTCCATGGATTTCAATGTCCAGATGCCGGCAATGAAAAGGCGAGTCCATGGATTTCAATGTCCCGATGCCAGCAAAGAAAAAGCAAGTCCATGGATTTCAATGTCCAGATGCTGGCAATGAAAAAGCAAGTCCATGGATTTCAATGTCCAGATGCCAGCAATGAAAAGGTGAGTCAATGGATTTCAATGTCCCGATGCCAGCAATGAAAAGGCGAGTCCATGGATTTCAATGTCCAGATGCTGGCAATGAAAAAGCAAGTCCATGGATTTCAATGTCCAGATGCCAGCAATGAAAAGGCGAGTCCATGGATTTCAATGTCCAGATGCCAGTAATGAAAAAGCAAGTCCATGGATTTCAATGTCCAGATGCCAGCAATGAAAAGGCGAGTCCATGGATTTCAATGTCCAGATGCCACAATGAAAAGGCGAGTTCATGGATTTCAATGTCCAAATGCCAGCAAAGAAAAAGCGAGTCCATGGATTTCAAATTCCAGGCACCCGCACTAGAACCAGCAAGATCATGGTTTTCAATGTCCAGATGCCAGCAATGAAAAGACGAGTTAATGGATTTCAATGTCCAGATGCTGGCAATGAAAAGGCGAGTCCATGGTTTTCAATGTTCAGATGCTGGCAATGAAAAGGCAAGTCAATGGATTTCAATGTTCAGATGCTGGCAATGAAAAGGCAAGTCAATGGATTTCAATGTCCAGATGCCGGCAATAAAAAGACGAGTCTATGGTTTCAATGTCCCGATACCAGCAATGAAAAAGCAAGTCCATGGATTTCAATGTCCAGATGCTGGCAATGAAAAGGCGAGTCAATGGATTTCAATGTCCCGATGCCAGCAAAGAAAAAGCAAGTCCATGGATTTCAATGTCCAGATGCCAGCAATGAAAAGGCGAGTCCATGGATTTCAATGTCCAGATGCTGGCAATGAAAAAGCAAGTCCATGGATTTCAATGTCCAGATGCCAGCAGTGAAAAGGCGAGTCCATGGATTTCAATGTCCAGATGCCAGCAATGAAAAAGCAAGTCCATGGATTTCAATGTCCAGATGCCAGCAATGAAAAGGCGAGTCCATGGATTTCAATGTCCAGATGCTAGCAATGAAAAGGCAAGTCAAAGGATTTCAATGTCCAGATGCTGGCAATGAAAAGGCGAGTCAATGGATTTCAATGTCCCGATGCCAGCAAAGAAAAGCAAGTCCATGGATTTCAATGTCCAGATGCCAGCAATGAAAAGGCGAGTCCATGGATTTCAATGTCCCGATGCTGGCAATGAAAAAGCAAGTCCATGGATTTCAATGTCCAGATGCCAGCAATGAAAAGGCGAGTCCGTGGATTTCAATGTCCCGATGCCAGCAATGAAAAAGCAAGTCCATGGATTTCAATGTCCAGATGCCAGCAATGAAAAGGTGAGTCCATGGATTTCAATGTCCAGATGCCAGCAATGAAAAAGCAAGTCCATGGATTTCAATGTCCAGATGCTGGCAATGAAAAGGCGAGTCCATGGATTTCAATGTCCAGATGTCAGCAATGAAAAGGCGAGTCAATGGATTTCAATGTCCAGATGCTGGCAATGAAAAGGCGAGTCAATGGATTTCAATGTCCAGATGCTGGCAATGAAAAGGCGAGTCAATGGATTTCAATGTCCTGATGCCAGCAAAGAAAAAGCAAGTCCATGGATTTCAATGTCCAGATGGCAGCAATGAAAAGGCGAGTCAATGGATTTCAGTGTCCAGATGCTGGCAATGAAAAAGCAAGTCCATGGATTTCAATGTCCAGATGCCAGCAATGAAAAGGCAAGTCCATGGATTTCAATGTCCCGATGCCAGCAAAGAAAAAGCAAGTCCATGGATTTCAATGTCCAGATGCCAGCAATGAAAAGGCGAGTCCATGGATTTCAATGTCCAGATGCCAGCAATGAAAAAGCAAGTCCATGGATTTCAATGTCCAGATGCCAGCAATGAAAAGGCGAGTCCATGGATTTCAATGTCCAGATGCCACAATGAAAAGGCGAGTTAATGGATTTCAATGTCCAAATGCCAGCAAAGAAAAAGCGAGTCCATGGATTTCAAATTCCAGGCACCCGCACTAGAACCAGCAAGATCATGGTTTTCAATGTCCAGATGCCAGCAATAAAAAGACGAGTCCATGGATTTCAATGTCCAGATGCCAGCAATGAAAAGGCGAGTACATGGTTTTCAATGTCCAGATGTCAGCAATGAAAAGGCGAGTCCATGGTTTTCAATGTCCAGATGCTGGCAATGAAAAGGCGAGTCAATGGATTTCAATGTCCAGATGCTGGCAATGAAAAGGCGTGTTAATGGATTTCAATGTCCAGATGCTGGCAATGAAAAGGCGAGTCAATGGATTTCAATGTCCAGATGCCGGCAATGAAAAGGCAAGTCAATGGATTTCAATGTTCAGATGCTGGCAATGAAAAGGCAAGTCAATGGATTTCAATGTCCCGATGCCAGCAAAGAAAAAACGAGTTCATGGTTTCCAATGTCCAGATGCCAGCAATGGCAGGCCCGTGGATTTCAATGTCTAGATGCCCACACTGGAAGATCAAGTTCATGCAGATGCCCACACGAGAAAGGCATGTCAATGGAGTAGAATGTCCAGATGCCCACAATGAAAAGGCGAGTCCATGGTTTCCAATGTCCAGATGCCCACAATGAAAAGGCGAGTCCATGGTTTCCATTGTCCAGATGCCCACAATGAAAAGGCGAGGTCATGGTTTTCAATGTCCGGATGCCCACTCTGGATTGACAAATCCATATATTTTAATCTCCACAAGCCCACACTGGTAACACAGATCCATTCAACTGCACACCTGGGAAAGGCATGTGGACGGACTTAAATATCCAGATGTTCGCACTGGAAAGCAGGTCCATGGATATCACTGTCCACATGCCCACATAGGCACAGTAGATCCTTTTGGAGGGCACGCACAGAAAAAAGGAGCCCAGGGATTTTCAATAGCCAGCTGATGGGACCATGCCTACATGCCAAGTGGACTTTCAGTGTGTAGTAGACCTTATACTGCTAGTGCGTCCTGTCCTGAAAGGCTTGGGGCATACCAGCTGCTCATTCAAGTAGTAAAGTACAGCTTATACTTCGCTGGCATGACTGGTCAAAGAGTAGAAGGTTAACTATACCTTCACTTACCCAGGTTTGGCTGCCATTAGCCCAAGGTTGACTGTGCAAATGTTCAAAACCAAACCCATATAGATTGCCAGTTTACAGACATCATTGCCAGCCGCGTCTGTTGCCAAACAGTAGA
The DNA here is from genome assembly GCF_040938575.1 of Ambystoma mexicanum. Taxonomy (NCBI): domain Eukaryota; kingdom Metazoa; phylum Chordata; class Amphibia; order Caudata; family Ambystomatidae; genus Ambystoma; species Ambystoma mexicanum. The sequence goes on from NC_090923.1 coordinate 108,845,128, forward strand.
TAGCTTCATTATCAGAAGAAAATTGCTGTAACTTCCCAAAAACGTATTCCAGGTTCCATGTCTTAATCAAATATCAAATATTTTATTAGATGTTTATAACAATTAAGTTTTACATATTTTGTCAATTCATCACATAAATATATCTTTCTAAAATATACATCCCTTAGATGTTTCTTTCTAAAATACACATCACATAATCATCATACATTTAATAGTATAAAATATCTTTCGACAGATCTTTTAAAATTGCTAAAATCATCACATAAAATTTCATCAAGTAGAAAATTAAATTCAAGTCATTACCTTCTACTAGCTTTGCCCACACGCTGCGCATGTCACAGGTATACATTGAATTATCGTACTTCATCAGAAATTGTCTCCGTATTGTGTCTAGGCTATCGCACTCGCTTATGATATGCTGATTCCAGAACATTGATCCCACAGAGGCAACAAAATCTGCTTTCACGAGGGATTCCTACTCGCGCACCTAGTATTTCTAAAACATTGCATATATTAAATTTGAAAAGCAAGTACCATCGAATGGTAGAGCAATTTGGGTATGACATCTGGTATTTAGGTTTAATCAATCTTGCTGTAATGTATTCTACAAATACTCCACTGTTGGATTTGGTTGCCAGATTTACTAATCTTTGTTCTCTATCTATTTCCCAGATCAATTTTTTCAATTTACATTTTATCTGGGCCATGGAGTATAACAACCAACAGTGGCTCTGATTTTTTTATCAATTTGAGGTAGATTAATCTCCACCTATCTATAGTTTTGAAGTCAGTTTTAGTGTCTATTATCTCATATTGCTCCATCATTCGCACCATGAATGTTTCGTTAGAAAGTCTTGTTAATTTCGCATAGAGTATGGCTGAGGATAACTGCACTTTACTTCTTATGCTGAGTATTTCACATTCTAGCATAATTTATTCATAGGGCAATGTTTTTGGCATTCGCAGCAATATCTTGAGAATTTTTGCTTCACAATTATCAAGATCATTGTCAAATTTGCTACTCCAAATTTCTTCACCAAAGATCAAACATGTGGCAATCTTAGCTGAGTATAATTTGACAACTGTCGCCACTGAATAAGTACCCTGATTACTAATAAACTTACTCAGTGCCATGGTTGCAATCATACATTTCTTTTTAGTTTCAATCCAGTGCTTTTTCCATGTGAGCTTGTCATCTATAATAACTCCAAGTTATTTATATTCATGGACCACTTCAATGTGTTGTCAATTTAGTGTCCACCCTCCATTGTATCTTTTCTTATTGGTCAACTGGATTTCAAATTTTATAATTTTAGTTTTACCAATGTTAACAACAAGGTTATTGGCATTGGCAAACTTTTCAAGCTCATTAAGTTTTGCCTGTAGCCCTTTGGGTGTATAGTCTAGCAGTATGAGGTCATCTGCATATCCTAACCATCTTAGCATGAGGTGGCCTAGTTTAATGTCATTCATGTGTATACTATTGACATTTTTAAGGAAATCTGCAAGATATAAGTTAAACAGGGTAGCAGCTAGAGTACACCCCTGTTTTACACCTCGTGAGGTTTGAATATTTTCTGATAATTGCCCTTCGGCATCTAACCGTATTCTAACCAAAGTATCTTTATACAGCAACTGGATCATATATAGTAACCCACCTGGTATCTTCCAATGCTCTAGTTTGGCCCATAATTTGCTATGTGCTATCGTATCAAAGGCTGCAGAGAAGTCTATATAGGCTACATACACTGACAGCCTTCGATTTTTCCAGGAATATTCAACTGCGTTAGTTAGGATAGCTATATTGTGGGCCGTAGATGACCTGCATCTAAAGCCGGATTGATACTCAGGTAAAATCTTGCATCTGGTTATCCACTGATTTAGTTCGCTCAATAGAACTTTACCAAAGCTTTTTCCAGGGATGTCTAGCATTGCTAGCATCCTATAGTTGACAGGGTCTTTTCGGTTCTCCTTTTTTATAGATGGCAAGTATGATGCTCTTCTTCCGCGTATTAGGAATTATCCCATATATACCTATCCATTGGAAGACACTGTATAGAACCTTAGCCAGTTTTCAGGGGATTTTTGTAATAACGCATTACCGGTACCAGCATTTCTAACGACATACTTTAAAAACGACACCTAAATAACTAAAAAAGTAGATTTTGTTCTTTATCATTTTTAATTTGGGCCCCCCAACCGCCCCCCAACCGCCTGTTTCTACTGCCTTTTTACCCACCCCCTACTTCCACTTTCAATCCCTTAACCCACCGCCATACATACTTTTACTTTAAAATTCGACTTTTTTTCATTATTTAGGTGTTGTTATAAACACTGGATACCGTATTCCCAAACAAAGTCCACTCGCCGGCATTCCGAGGTCACGTGCATGTGCAGGCACACAGGCCTCTTCCCCCCTATGTGCGTGCATAGCTGATGAATGTACGTTTTGTGGTTAATATCCTATCTGGTTGAAAATGTATAATGTTAAAGTATGGCTCTTTTGTATCTCTAGATTTAAATATATAATGTATGATATCAATGTTTGTCTATCCTTTGCTTGAAATAGCCTTTTCCTGTTCACTAGACCCCTCTCCATTACCATACGTCTGGTATTCTTAGGGGGGTTGGGGGGGGCATTATCCGGAAAGACGAACCACAGCCAATCAATTCAAGTTGGGTTTAATGCACCATAGCCACCGGATAGCCAGTGGATAGCCACCGGATAACCACTGGATAGCCACTGGATAGCCACCGGATAACCACTGGATAGCCACCGGATAGCCACTGAATAGCCACCGGATAACCACTGGATAGCCACCGGATAGCCACAGGATAGCAACCGAATAGCCACTGGATAGCCTACGTATATCCACTGGATAACCACCAGAAAGCCACTGGATAGCCACTGGATAGCCACCAGATAGCCACCGGATAGTTACCGGATAGCATACCAGTAGTTACATTTCATCACCTCTACATATAGATGACATGGTACGGTATAGAGACCAATAAAGCGCAGCAACCACCTTGAAATGGCACGGCGGCGCCGAAGAAGGTGCACTAAAGGTGTAACCTAAACCAGATTCAAGCCAAGAGGAAACTGTGGTATGGTATGAGCTTTTAGCCAGCCTGGAAGCACACGCCGATTCCGTATAATCGGTAACTCCTACCAAGCCATAGAGACACATTGGGGACCCACAGAATACAGTGATATGTCCACACCCTTGGCCCAAGGCAGGGTTAACCAATTGCAAGCCTCAAGGGCCGTAATCCTGATGGGTTTTCAGGATATCCCTCATTATTTTCATGAGAAGAAATGTGCATACATTTAGAATCATAGTATGCAAATTTATCTCATGAATATTAATGAGGGGTATCCTGAAAATCTGACATATTTCCGGCCCTCGAGGAGTGCAGATGGAGGACCCTGTCATAGGGGTTCATAGGGTTCCAACCTCAAGATAGGGTAGCGGATGGGTGCAATTCCTCTTAAACAGACACACCCAAAGAATAGAAGTCTGAGCTATACTGAGAAATATACACTTTATTATAAAATTGCACATAGAGTATCAGTTCAAATGAGTCCACTGGGTTAAATACAACAAATAGTAAGACACAGTGTATGTATAAAAACAGTGAAGAAGCTCCAAAACTAAAGGTCTGACTATTACCAGGTGCTAAACCCAGTACCTATGGGGGAGGCGGAGAAAGGGACCCTAGATAACAGTAAAGGTACAGTTGCACAGCCATATTGACACCCTAAATTCAACCAAGTGAATAGTCCCTGCAATCTCCACGATCTTTATCACATAGTACAATTATTCACACACATGTAAGCCACACACTAAATATAGTACTAAGAGGGAGTAAAGGGGGTTAAAACGGTTCCAGCTATGCTCAGAATGGCCGCCAAAATCCGAATAGACCAGCAGAATTCCACTACATCCCTGATATCATGTATAATGCTACGCTCTGGCCTTTAACTTGGGCCCCCAGGCCATTGCCGCCCATTTCAGCCTGTGGAACGGGTGCTTAACCCTAAAATACAAGCCCGTAGCATGAGTGCAGTGCAGTCATTTACAACAAATGAAATCTGTAAGAAACCAGGGGATTGTAGCTAAAATTCCAGCCTTTGGCAGAAACCTCCAGTGAGCCATGAGGGACCGAGGAGAAATGTCAATGTTCAGGGGAGTATCTTGAAAAGCCACTTGAGGAGTTTCACAGATGTAGAAAGTCCCCCATAAGATTAAGCGGGACACATCCAATGGGCACAGCTGCAGTTATGGGAAAGTCTTGGTGCTACCCAACATAGAAGAAGGAACCAGCCCTGGTGGATGTCAGAAGAGACCCCCTGAGGAATTCCAGAGCCAGGTTTTAGACCTAGTCAGCGAGAAAGGGAAGGAAGCGGATCATGATTTGGCCCAAAGGACTCCACTGGTGAACTGCAGTGCACGGGCCCTGTAATATCCCAGCACTCTGGGACCCGGGGGACCTCTGAGGGGAAATCCGAATAATAACCCAGAAACTGTATAACTAAGGGCAAGTACTCACAGCACCAGATCCAGAGGACTTGGTCAGGAACTTCAAAAAAGCACAGTGAGTACCAGGCCTCTTGTATAGGATGAGTTAAAGGTTCTAGTACCCAGGTATTTGCCCCCTTAACGAGTGAAGGCCCCGTCGACGTAAACGAAGCAGAATCGGCCTCCCCGGGAGGATGATTGACCAGCCAGGAGCAGAAGCAACAACTAAGAAATCACTAAGAAGACCTAGGAACCTGGCCAAGTGGATCTAGATGGCTTAAATGGTAAAATGGGGCAGCCAGCCAGCATAAAACAGTCTCATGACACGGGAATGATGGGGGCATTGCAAGAGAACCCAGATCAAGAGCGGAGATGGGGTAGTGTGGTCCCATCGCCCTTACGCAAATGGGGGATTCTTCGAGGCACTAGACCCACTTGGGTAAAATGGGAGGACAGCAGTAAAACAGCCCAGAAAAAGTCCCAGCCTGGGAAATCCAGTCCAGTCCAGCCAGTGGGAGGAACAGAAGGAGGATGAGGAACAGCCCTGGATGATGTCCTGCAGCCAAAAGGAGAAACTGGAGCAAAGGCCAAATGACGGAGGTCCTAGCCAGTTTGCCCAAACTTGCTGCCAGAGATTCAGCATTTCATCTTCTTGACAAATCGTCCAGCAATTCAAGTAAGAAACAGCAGACTTCATGAATGCATAGAGTCTCCCTCAAATATACATATTCACTCATGGGCTGCCGTAAGCCAGCACTCCAATCACACACCAGGCAGATGCGCTAAGGTTTTGGCAGCCAATTAAGCTGGTCCTAGAAACCACCAAACACTCAGTTCAATCCATTAAGAGTGTATATTGGGGCTGCCTGGGACAGAGAACTAATCTAAAGCAGCCCCTACCAGTACAGGGGGTCCTTTGCTGGGTCACGCTGATGTGTACAGAATGGCCATTTTGGGTCTTTCTTGTGGTTACCAAAACCAACGGGATGGCCCAGGAAAATGGCAGAGTGTAAGACTTAAAAATACATTAAAACCCCAATTGCTACTATACCGGTCAATTGAGCTACTAATTGGTAAACTCACCTGCACCCCTGGGGAAGCCTTAACTAAATAACTGCTGCCATCAACATGGTCCACAATACCATTCTAGGGTAATATAACCATCTCAGGGTCGTAATGGGGGTTTTAAAAAGCACAACAGTCTTATGAGGCCTATGGGCTACCACAGGACAGCAGCACAAAAAGGGTTGCGTTGGCAAGCGGACCTCAGTCAATGTCAAAGATCTGTAAAAACCAACAGGAAAAAGCAAAAGGTTTAGGGGTCCCAAATAATGGGAAAGCAGAACCCCCCCAAAACTGAATTCTGTCCTAACATTATGACATCTACTTTTGCTTTATAGACAGTTTTATAGACAGTTAAAGAGACACTAGCTATCACCAGCATCAGCATCAGGTGATAATGTCCCCATACATAATGTCCCCATACATAATGTACCCATACATAATGTCTCCATGCATAATGTCCCCATGCATAATGTACCCATACATAATGTCCCCATGCATAATGTCACCGGGAAAAGTCATTGGCAACATTATGTATAGTGACGGGTTGCGGCGATGGCCCCTGCTCCCATTTAAAAAATTTAAATTAAAAAAACAGGGGTTGCGGGGGTGTCCACCGCATGTTGAATGTAATAATATCTCCGCACAAAACGGCGACTTTTTTGTCAGGGGACATTTTTGCAGGGGCATTATTACATGGAACCCCAGCATCATCATCAGCAAATGCAAACCACCCCTTCACTTACTAAGTGAAAGAATCACACCACTGACACACACCCCATGCCACAACATTCCTCCCCATCTCAAGTTGTTACCCAATGACATGGTCAAATAGTTGTAGGAGGTAAAAAGTACAAGTGTGACACTGATAGTGTACACCTTCCTAATCTGTTTGTATCTACTGCCATTATCTTTGCTTGATTCATATTTGTCTTTAGAGCATGCACACTCCAAAACTATTTCATAGGTTTTTAGCAATATCTACAGAGACTTCTTTCCTATCTGAACCACATCATCGTCGAACAGCAACATTGGAAATCTCATTGCTTTTTGGATAGCCTCTGGACAGCCACCAGATAGCCACTGGATAGCCACTGGATAGCCAATGGATAGCCAACAGATATCCACTGGATAGCCACCAGGTAGCCACTGGATAGCCAATGGATAGCCAACGGATATCCACTGGATAGCCACCGGATAGCCACTGGATAGCCAATGGATAGCCAACGGATATCCACTGGATAGCCACCAGATAGCCACCGGATAGCCACTGGATAGCCACTGGATAGCCACCCGATAGCCACTGGATAGCCACCCGATAGCCACCGGATAGCATACCAGTAGTTGCATTTCATCACCTCTACATATAGGCGACATGGTATGGTATGCTATAGAGACTGTTTTTACCTACTGCCATTATCTTTGCTTGATTCATATTTGTCTTTAGAGCATGCACACTCCAAAACTATTTCATAGGTTTATAGCAATATCTGCAGAGACTATGCCGCCTTTCCTATCTGAACCACATCATCGTCGAACAGCAACATTGCAAATCTGTTTGATTTTTGGATAATCCTAGGTAACGGGTCTAAGCCCAAAGGCCACGCACAAAAGGTTGCACCCGGGCTTGCAGCACAAAAGGCTGCATTCCGGGATGCAACCTTTTGTATGCAGATCTCTCCCGCTCTGTGTCGGGGGGTCCCCCCGGAACACCCAACCGGTCCGCAGCACCTCCCACTCCGCATCCACTCATGCCCCTTCCCCAATTACCCGCTGCAGGCTCTGGCCCCTGGCTGCTGGTTCCCGTCTGCCATCTACAGTACGCAGCCGAAGCCCGGGTGCGGAACCTTTTGTGCCCCCAGGCATCCGGCCGCTGCTCTCTAAATGGTGAACAAAGCTATCATGTTGGAGGGAAAGGAAAATCGTGTCATCAGTATACATCCCTACCTTAACCATCTTTTAATTGCAAATCATTGGATCATCCTGCCCTCTTACATGTACCATACTTTCAATTAATTATCTCTAGCACAGACCGCCAGGCTTGGACTGGACCTTTGGCGAATCAGCCCTTGGCCGAATAGAAAGTGTACTTCAGTGGGCCTCTTTCATAGGCTTATATATATAAAAAGGGTCACGAATCTTAGCACCATATTTTACAATAAACACCATCGAAGGCAGTCATTGTGCGTGTAGCATTTCACTTCATTGACTCAATCTGCTGCAGCCAGTACCGGATTAAGCCCTCTAGAGGGCCCTAGGCTGTCAAACTGTTGCCCGACCACTCGCAAATTACCTCCTAATACGCTTTTAATTTTCTGCACCTCTTTATTTTGATCCGTTGTCGCGGGGCCCCTAAATGGAGTGGGGACCATAGGCCGGTGCCTACTTGGCCTAATGGATAATCGGGAACTGGCTGCAGCGCAACCTGACTTGCCCGCGTAGCTGACACAAACACCAACATTAACTTGTTACTTTTCTTACAAACGAAGCCTGCAAGCACTCGCTGACGTGTCGCTGCCAGTCACTGCCAGCGCAATCGGTAGAACACAGCTTTCGTCTATCAATAGTCTCAAATGCAGTACGCAGGGCCAGAAAGGCTACAAATAATTGGCATCTTCCACATACAGACTTTTGCCCAAAATTAAGTACAGAATTGCTCTCCCATAGTTGTATTTGCTTGGACTACATATTGGAGCTGGAGCATGGTATCGTCGAATTCCTGCTCGCTCAATAAGTGATTTATTTATGATCCCACTAAACAGTAGGGAATCAGTGTCCATAAAGGAAATTGGCCTTTAACAGGAAGGTGATGTTGCGATCCCATTTTTTAAAATAAGAATAATGATCTCCTGTCTCCATGAATCTGCACCATAGTGAAACCCCTTATCAAGATGGCAGCCCAGACCTCATTTTTGTGTCTGCATATCTCTGCAGGTCTGTGTTCAGGAGATGTCGACTTCGCGGACGCAGGTTTGTTTGCTGTGAAATGGCTCTACTAACTTCTAGTACTTCCAAGACTGGATAAACTAGTGCAGGAACTTCTTCCCTTACAGGGATGCTCATGCAATATGTTCACATCTTTGTAAATAGTGAGAAAATATATATAAATTGATCCTCACTATTACCATGTGATTTTAGTTCTTACAGGCATTTTCCCAAAATTCCCTGACGCCTTTGGTATCTTCTACTGTGTGCTCGCCCCGGCTGCCTCCAGAAGCACCTTCAAGGAAAGGGTTATTTGGAAATATATTGACTGAATTAACTAAAATGCACTCCTCATGCCACTTCAAAAATGGTTTTTCTGGGAATTGGTGCAAATGAATATGGGCTTGCATAGGTGTTAATTTAATCCCACCTTGAAGGGTGTCTGAAGGACTTTCAGCGCAATTCCCTTTGTAGAATGCTGCTGGCAAAGATCCTTGGTCTAGGACTCTGCTTTGGAGGAAATTGGTTTGTGTTTTTAAAGGCTTTAATGCAATCCCGTCGGCTTACAGTCATATATTTGAAAAAGACTGATAACCCTAACATTTTGACCCCCTGTTTCTTTTTTACTGTACTAATTCTGTCTGCCCTGATGGGGGCATTATACCACACCCCCACCTAACACAACCCACACTCCTGTTGAACTTCCCTTTTTTCCAGCCTTGTGTTTAATTTTAGTTCCTCCTTCCAAATTTCTGCCCTTTTTCATTTTTAAGGGAGTTTTGGTAATTTATTATTTTATGTAGGTACCATGCTATATTAAGTCATATATTTGCAATGTCATGTCTCTTCGTACAAGGCCAACAAGGGCTCCACCACCCCAAATAATTTAATAATACATATTAGGGGCACTTAACCACACTACCAATGTAAAGCTACAAAAGCAGACTCTTCAACCCTTCAGAACGGAAGATCACCAGCTGTCTTCTATTAACAGAACAAGGTAACTGCCGCCCAGGTTGAGAAGGATGGTCAAGGCTGGATTATGCTGATTAATAAGAGCCCGGAGGCCTCCAACCTTCCACACCACCATTACCATCCCCATAAAGCTCCTAGCAGGCCTCAGGAACTTCCAGGCACCCCGGTCCATGGTCTTGCTCCCAGTGAAGCCACAGTGACACCCTCATTTAAAAGTTTCAGTAGTTTCTCCCAGCTCGTCTGACTATATAATATTGCTGTTCATGGTCCGGTGAGCAAGTGTGTGCGTTCCTATCCCCTTGGAAATCACTTTAATACACATAGGCAGTACAAGAAGTCCTCAAAGCCTGTGCTTACAGTGCTAGACAGTCTCAGTGTACAGGCCTTATAATGGTAAATGTACACTTGCCCTCCTACAGTGTTGTCCTTAATGTGTATGTCTCCTTTGACCTAACTAGCCTGTCAAGCATCATAATACAGCTTACCTCTAATTTAATTCTTTCATACTGCAGTCCAATGGCTTATGTTCCAATTCACTACATACAAGGGCAACCCTTGTTCTCTCTTCTCCACCTTGGGACAATCTCGTACGCTCAGGGTGGGGGTTGATACTTTGGCCCCGGTCTGCTTTTGTGTCCATCAGCATGCCAATTCCTGGCTCAGCCTTTCCAGAACCCTCTTCAGCTATTAGCAGGAGGGGATCCTATATGATTATCTGCTTAATAGCTGCCTCAGCTCCTAGGAACTCTGGAGCACACCTCAAGGCCATATAGCATCCACAACATGACTTAACGTATTACCACCACCACAATAGTAATGGTATCCAAGAAAGTTCTGGCAGCCAATCACGGAAGCTCTCGTCTCTTCATTTGATTACATTTTCTACTGGTCAAAACTATAGATTCATCCTAACGATCTCTATCACCTGCATATGGAGCTCATTTTTTCCAATAATGAGTAATTTGACGGCAGAGAGCAGTTTGCACAACAATGTTTTAATCATTTTTCTTTGGGGTGAAAATTTAAAGGGCAAAAGGCAGCATACAAGTGTGTACGCTGTATTTTGCCTTGCACATTTGCACTCCACATTGCAAAGTGAGTAAACACTGCCTCTATGCCGGCATTTACAGTCTGTCCGAACCGCGCGGCCCTATCAGAGCCTATATTAATTCCCCTAACCTTCTTCTATAACATGAAAGCCCCCCCTCAGTGTTATTGCAAGATCCCTGCAGGGCACACGCGTTGACAGTGTATGCCGCCAAATAGCAGGCCGGTTCCCCCTTCAGAAGATGCTTTTGTCGCTGCTGCTCTCATTCTACCATGCAGCACCCCCACTTCAACATGCCTGTGTTTTTCCTCGGATTGCTCCGCTGCCAGCAATGGCTGAGGTGGCACCCACATATGTGCACATGACTATGCAACTCTTGCCAACAGAGAAAGCAACAGATACATAGGGGGTCATTACGAGTTTGGAGGTAGGCATGGTGCTATTAGCGCCATGGCTGCCTCCAAAATCGTGTCTGGGTTCCCTGAATGGGGACTTACTGGGTCATTCCAATCTTGGAGGACCTGGTAAGTCCCCATTAAACCCATCCCCATTCCGATTCGAGCCCCCATAGGACTCAATGGGAGTGGGGAGGTAGCTAATAACGGGCCTGTTAATTACGGGCCCGTTATTAGCTCCCTGGTCTCTTAGCGGCTCCCGCTAAGGACGGCTGGTTTTACCAGCCGGGCTTAGTGGGACCCACTAAGGGACGTCGGAATGCGGCGGTAAGGGGTTAACGGCACCGGCATCCTTACCGGTGCCGTTAACCCCTTACCGCCAGTCTCGTAATGAGGCCCATAGAGTGAGACAGAGAGATTGTGTGATAGAGAGAGAGAGCGAGAGAGAGTGCTAAATCTATGTCAGATACAGTTGCTATGAAATTATGTGGCTTTATCGCTATTTTCATTGTACAATCCTGGCCTTTATTTCATCCGATAACTTTGAGGCAGCAGTCACAACTGCAGGTTCGGACTGGGCCTCAAAATCGTCTCGGGCACCAATGAAAACGTGGCCCACAGTTGTAAATGGCAATTGATTCCTTTTGTGATATTGTTGGATTAGTACTCAAGGTGGAAATTTTTTTTATAAAATGTGATGCAAATTGTGCATTTTAAAGAATATTTATTCAGCAACACTGGTCAAAACTATTATCCACATAGTGAAGTAACTCATCAAACTGGCCCACGTTGACCAAAAATGTGGGCCACTTTGACGGAAAAAAAAACTATCCACACCAACATTTTGTGTTTTTGGTCCGGCCATGGGCCTATTGCCCTATAGGCCATGCCAAGCCTGCATAACTGTAGATATTCGACTAAGCCTTCCGTTTTGACGTAACTTTGTGTGGATACATGTCCTGAACAGTTGTGTCATGGATGGTGGCTTTAAAACTAAGGTTAGTTGTCAAAGGTCCTAGAGAAAAGCAACATTCAAGGCAGCTAGAATATAGAGCAAAGCACATCTCTATCTTAGTCACTTTGACATGGCCATTTACAATAAAGGTGAAAAAAGTGTTTGACCTCACAGGAAGTCCCCAACCAATCTCTGGAGGCTACGCTCAATCATGTGTGGTATATCGTGTCATAACAGAGTGTTTATGAGGGTCTGAAGTGTTGCAGAGTAAAAGCATGAGTTGGAAATCTAATTAAATTACCACCAGGCAGTGTCACAGGAACAATTATATTTGAAAAACAGCACAACTGAATGCTATTGGCACACATGTCCCATACTAAAATCCACATTCCAAATTGCACAGGGGTAGAAATTCAAAATTCTAAATTGTAGAGTTCTGTAGAGTGGTTCAGATAATTCTAGTAGAATTACTGTGCATTCCAGAATACAACTAAATCTGGAAGAACATGGCACTACATTATGGCTGTGGTAGCTACTATCAACATAAATGTGACCCACTTTCATTAGAGGTTTGTTAAAAGGCCCATGCACTTGGCATACTGATTGGCAGAATTGGTAGATGATAATCATCCAATGCTGTGTTGCAGTACAACATATAACAACACTAGGGGGCAGTGTCATTGAAACAGGGCAACAATCAGTGACCACACTGCAAGATGGAGGGGCATCCCAACTCAATGACTGTCATAGAAGAAAGAAAATAGATAATGACATGACCTTTAAAATATGTATTAAAGCCACAGAACTCACTCTTCTTTTCACAAGACAGGGCCATCCGCTGCATGTGCTATAGGCCAAAAATGGAAGTAATTACAAGTGACACTGTGTACTTTTTGCTCTCCAATTTGTCTTCAAGGTTGTCATTGGAGAAAACCCCAAATTACAGCTCACGCCGTACACAGTTTTACCACAGTATCCTGGAAAGGCATCTGGCGATGTGCTGATAGTGGAGGGTGGGGCCTCGGCTGACAGCGATGCGACAGTTTACCGGAAACCCAAGCCTGCCATCGGTTGGGACCTGGCATGAGCGACACGATTCTCAGAAGACGTGAAACAGGAAACCTTCCAAGGGCTAGAAATCTTCGGTCCTTCAACCACCGTGAGTGCATGGAGAGTTTTCACACTCCCCATGACCTGCACAAGACCCAATACTACTGCCACAGTGAGGAACAGAGAGATTTGTCCAGTGTGACAGCTCCATATAGACAGTGTCTGTTGCTCTGATAACTGGTGGCACCATTGTAATAGAACCCATCTTTATGAAAAGACTGCATTCAGGGGACAAGAGGAAGTGGAGGACTTGCAAAACCTATGATATTGAGCAAATAATCTATATTTATATGACATTGCACACAAGGCCAAGATACACTTAGATCTTGTAGTACTGTCAAAGAGGTGCAATACAAAAAGAGTTTGCATTGTGCACACATCCATATTCATGTACATTGTACTTTGGGTTGGTATGATGATGACATTTTGTAAGGATTTGCTCTTGACATGCAACTCTACTCTCTCATGCAACTCTACTGCCTCTACTCTCCGCCCATTACAACTTATCCAGAACAGGACTGCAAGACCTGTCCTCGGCCTCAAGCCCTGGGATCGTATCTCTCCAGCTCTGAAATCTCTCCATTGGCTCCCAGTGGATGCAAGGATTAAATTCAAAACCCTCTGCATTGTCCACAAGGCTTTCTGGGGCTTGGGTCCAACATACCTTCAGCTCAAATACCTCCCATCTCGAGCACTCCGCTCCTCTACCTCCGACTCCCTCAGGGTCAGACGTTTCTCAAAGAAACAAGCTGGGGGTAGATCTCTGTCTTCGGCTAGGGCCTCCCTCTGGAACAGCCTCCCTGCCACTCTAAAACTTGAAGAGAACCATCTCCGGTTCCAGAAGCACCTCAAAACCTTCCTCTTTGCTTCTGCCTTCTCCTCTCCTCTCCCCTGTTGATTCTACCCTCCCTCTGCACCGTGCACCTGGCCACCCTCTGTCCTCTGGGCCCAGGTACCTGCTCATCTTGCCACCCTCACGCACTGCCTCCGGGCCACCCCCTGCACTGGGGTCTGTTTCTGTACCCATACAGCCCTCCCCTTTTCTTCCTGCACTTTCAGACCTACATGGCCTGCTGCCATAAACCCAGCACTTGCCATTTGCTGGCTGCACTCCCATTGTTTGTTGCCTTTTTATTTATTATTTTATTATTATTTTTGTTTTTTCCTTCTCGCTCCGCACTCTCCTTTTGTTCCACCCTTCCATGCACTTCTCCCCCTTCCCCCTCTACCCTGCACTTGCACGTTCTCAATGTCACTGGGCCTAGTAAGATTGTTGTTTTTGTTCTCCCCTGTTCCCCTTCCCTTGCCTTGTCACGCTCTGAAACACTTGTGTATGAGCGCGATAGAAATAAAATATCAATATCAACTAAAGGAATCAATTATCTCCAATGGAGGAAGCTGATCTGACTACTTGCATATAAAGATGCTGAATTAGTTCACCCTACAAGTTTTTGTAATTGATTGAGTGGAGACTCAATGATGAGTACCACCAGACAATGCCGGACATGACCCAAAGCCTCCAAAATCTAGTAGTCATGTATCAGAAGATGAAGTAATTGGGGTTTTTGGGCCAATTTTGAAATGTTTCTAACTGGAAATCTAATAAGGTTTATGTCACAAAAGTTTGGTTAGGAACATTATAGGATAACCATTCTAATATCTTCTACACAAGAATGTCTCTGTAACCACTACTGATATTATGGTATGAATTGTTTTGGGAGCCCTGTATGGTACCTACAGGAAGATCCCCTGATCAGGAGGATGGCACAAGATGTAGGACATTGAAAGTCTCCTACATGCTTGAAAAACCACAATGGAAAACCTCCAGGGCCAGATTCACTGAGAAAACTCACAATTTGAAATTTCAAAAATGGATGACTGTTTTTTCCAAATACATATTTAGCATTAGCCTTTTAATTCACAAAATATACCAGCAGAAAAGGCAGGTGTGGTTTAAATATAGATTCAGGAGTAAGAGGGCATAAATTGTGCATCAGAAAATAGCAAATGTGAAAAATGTACATGGGTTTATTATTATAATAATTATTATTGTATATTTGTATAGCACACACTTAGCTTGGGAGCAATGGGGAATGGTCACAGAGCAAAACCATAATAGAATATAACAAGTCATCAAGCAAATATTACTAATTATTTTTGCATTTTAACATACGGAAAGAGGTGTGAATATCTATATCCAGCATCTGGGTTATACCAAGTTGTTGTAGGAGGAGTCAGATCTTTAGTTCTTTCATACGCTGAGGGAGACACCAGCAGTCCAGATTGCCATCAAGATGGGGTATCAGAGGACTGTTTCCTAGTGTTCTCCTTGCAAGTCAGTCTAGTTTGCAGTCTGGAGACAGTCTCACTGCCAGGTGGCCGTGTTCAGCCCAGTGTTTACAGTTTGTCCCTAAGGTCGGCCCGTGCACCTCTGGTGGTTGCCTTTTAGGTGAGGCATACAGTTTTGAACCAGATCCTTGCTTAGATGGGGAGCCCCTGTAATTTGTGGAAGGTCCGGGTTATGTGTTACATTTTCTAGAGTTGGTGATGCAGTGAGCCAGAGCGTTGTGGGACAGTTGAGCAGCCAGGAGCCCAGCGTGGGGGGCAGTGCCTCTGTCAAAAGGGGGGCATTACCGCAGTCAAAATGCAAGATCACTAGGTTCTTTACCACTACTTGGAAGGCCCGAGGCAGACAGAAGGTCTTGATCTTGAGGAGTAGAGAGATCTAACACTATGCCGTTTGAGAATTTTGTGCGATGTGTTGTTGGATGAGTAGATTGCTATCCACAATCAAGCCTAGGGATTTTGCTGTGTGGGTGAGTTGAAGAGTTTACCTGCCCAGCCACCTATAAATTGGTTTCTGCATGGAGGGACGGCCCAGGACTATGAATTTGGTCTTGATTGGGTAAAGCTTATAGGTATACACTTGTCATTCACATTTGAATGATTTTTTGCCATGAGCGAAGGCGAGAAACATCTTTCGTGCTCTTGACTTTTAGGTACAATCTGTTTACTTGTGCATGACAATGTTCCCATAAAGAGCATTATTCTGTGCATACGCTTCTCAGTCTTGGAAGTGGCCCTATGGCGACAGGCAGAGCAGTACGCTACATGTCATAGCCTCATGGTAACAGTCGGACAGACATTTGGCACGTCTCTCGCTATCTATTCTGTCTGGTCACCGATCGGAAGCTCAGGCTACACTGTCTCACGATAGATGGCCATTTATACTTTGATAGTCTACCTCCAAGTAAAGCACCACCCTGTCTCATCGAGACCGAAAATAAGGTCTAGCATGACATGATATGGAGCAAACCCTTAATAATAATAACTTTTGCGACATCAACCTGCTATGCCTTTTTAATTGTACTGTGTGGACACTCTTGGCCCAGCCTTGGCATTCATAGCATTAAGATTCTGTTTTTTGACCTGCAGTGAAACGTATAGAGACGCCATGGCAAATAAGTGAACAAACTTCCAGGGTTGCCCGAGCATGATCTCAAGCCCTTCATGCATCCAACATTACGTGGTGTGCTAACTTGCAATTCTCCACACCAATCATGACAATACTTTAGGACATAGCCACCTCCTCCCTTTTCCAGTACCATGAACCACCTAACAGGACTGGCATGCGCCCATGTGTTCACAAAACATTCTTCCCCCACCGCGTTCCTCCCTCCCTGTGTTTGTAGCATCTATTTCCTGCTTGCCCATCCCCTTATCTTCTCCTCCCGCTAACAGACTATGATGTGGCTATCCATGGCGGCGGCATAGTAACATAACAGGCGTATTTGTAAAGCACACGTTCACCATCTTGGCATTAATAACAGATGTTTATTGTTACCCAACTTAATGGTACTCATTTTATCGACCTCAGAAGGGTGAAGGGCTGAATGGACCTGTCGGGATTTGAACCTGTGACCATGAGGTCAGGCCCAGTAGAGGATGCATTAGTTCACTGAGCCACAGACAGAGTTGGCTGAGCAAGCCCCTCCACAGAGAAGCCTGTGGTGATGATTTGGCACAGCATAAAAGCCTACTGATATAAACATGACCTATGCAGTAAGGAGAAGAGAGGGGCCAGAAACACGCTAGTCTTGCAGTGGGCTTGGCTCAGGCTGTGGACACTTACAACAGTAGCAAGAGCGGGCACTGAGACATGGCACGAAAGGCACAGCCCAGAAATTCACATTAAGTGGATCTTAAGCCTTAACCACAAAGCCATGCGCCTTCCTGTTGGCAGACAGGAGATGCACAAGGACGTTATCTTGGGAAAAGGTAAGCATGGGAATTCCTGGGTATGCCTCAGGTCAGTGAGTGGCCCCACTGTACAAAGTGGGCGCAAAGCAGGAGCTACTCCTGACCCCCCAGTGCTCCCAGAGTAGAGAACTCACTATATTATGCAGCCCTAGACATCAAACAAATGTAATTCTACCACATGAAGCCCAGGGCCTCTATGCCTTTGAATGTGACAGCAACAGTATATACACAGGTATGGCATAATGGTGCATTCAAACACAGCCACACACATACCAACACAGATGCATACGCATGCATGCCCATGTACACAGACACCTGACACAGACTCACACATACATTTGAGCAGAAAAGCATGTTAACATACAAAGACAAACACATACCACTATCGCGCGCCAATGTACCACACACCAACTCCACTCACACCGACCTAACTTACAGCATACACCCTAACTGGCATCTCTAGCAACTAACATATATATCTCTAGTTCACAGGCACCACAAAAAGGGATGGGATCATACCTTTCCCAGGAGGGTAGAGGAGCAGCAGGTTTCGATAAATACCATGGCGAATATAGACATGTTTATGCGCACTCACTCACCACTACCCCAAGCAGTGCCGGTGCGTCCCTAGCAGGCAACCTTCAAACACAAACAACAATGCCTGCAAAGTCCAACTGGTCTTAATAGGCTGGATAGCCTGTCTCGCAAAAATGCTGAGAGAGGAGCAGGGTGTGGGGAGCACCCCCTCAAAATGGACCGGGAGAGGGCCGGTAAGAAAAGGCTGACCTTGCAGATGCGGCCTTCTCGCTCTGGAATCCGCAGGGCCAGCCTTGTGTTATACCGCATCAACAGCAAACTAACAACACACAAACAACACCAACAGCACACGTGGTCGTGCCCCGGTCCAATAATAACACCAAAGCGCTGTGCACAGTGTACACCGAGCGGAAGCGCCAACAGCACACCACCTCTCTCACTCCCCTACTCTCTCTTCTCCCAACTAACCAAACCCCACAATGCCCCCTTCTTGTTTACAGATCTGCCAGAGCGTCTGGGGACCAACTCCGTTGGTGACAGTGCACGATATAAATACCTTTAACATTTAACATTTAACATTGTGGTGCTGACATTCAGACATTGATCCATTCCTCCCAAGTCCAGGCACTGGCTTTCAGTTCTTGGAACAGTACTCTTGGAATCGCAGCCTAACTTCAGAACTTAACATACACAATACTTTGCTTCTGTGACTCAAATTGTATATGCATATAGGTAACAACAATTGTACAGTGTTATGTGTAGTCTTGTACCAATCACATGCTGCCAGCGGCCTGCCTATCACATTCAGGTTTAAGTAACTTGCTCTCAACTCCACTTACACCTCCAACACCATTCTGTTCTAAGGGCAGAACCTCATGTGGGGGGATGCAGCTACTGTAACATATGTCCTCGTAAAGTATTCCGTCACGGCTGCTCTTAGACAGGCCTGTGTCACATGCAGTGCCTAAAATGTACCCCTGATGAGCACCCTGCCCCCTCTGTTTCCCCCTTCCAAGGCTCCCATCAGCTCCTCCATCTTTTCCCCTCAGCCTTCTCCCTTGTAACGAGACCACAGGACACATCCCTGAGTCTGCTCTCTACCAGGTGTGAGCCCCCATCATTAGTATACTGTGGCCCACTATGACTAAAGGCAGGTCTAGTAGGTAGGTAGGTAGGTAGGTCTGAAGTCCAGGGAGGGCATTTATGTAAAATAGTTCATTGTGGCTGAAAATTGCCAATGCCAACATTTCCAAAGTATTCCTGTTCATATGGACTTTCGGATAAGTGTAAGAATACATAATGGAACTATTTTCCCTGTCCGGTGTGCATGCAGTCAAGATAGGTGCGCGCATACCATAGTACCAGTTTTTTGGTACACATGGAGGTGCTTTAATGCCAGCCCATGGTCAAACAATGCTGAAGAGAAGGAAGAGAACAGATATGGTGTTGAGGAGAAAAATATTTGTTTGGTATGGAAACTAGTAATCGAACAGGCATGCATGATATATTGTTACTTTTTGTGTTCTTCCCCTCACCATCCTTTGTTGAGCTCACATCATTCTCAAAACAGTCTGACAGTGGCCACTCCCAACTTCAAAAGAAGTATGAACATCAAAAAGAGGGAATGCCAATTACACAGACACATTCAAAAGTAGGCCAACGATTGTGTTATTGACATGTTTCCAAACATTTCCAAAAGCCATTTAAGAGTAACCAATAGGTCTTTATTTTGAACCACTTTGATATGATAGGTTTATATTTATTTATAACACACTTAATACCCAGAGGTTTATAATCGCGGACCGGAGATCGAACCTGTGTTCCTCTGTGTCATCTTGCGTCCAAGGCAAGCACGTTGCCCCTAAGTTATCCTCCAAGAAAAGTAACGCTCTAATATATATCATAGGGCCCTGTAGGGAATGTGAAGCCTATGATCCAATGGGCCTCATTCCGAGTCCGGCGGTAACCCTGCCGGTGCTACTGGCAGGTTGCCGCAAGCCTCGGAATGAATTACTGGTGCCTGACTTCCCGGTGCCGCCGGGCTACAAATCCGGCGGCCAGGAAGTCGGGCGCTGGCAATTTTGTTAATCCCCATTCCCATAGAGGTAATGGGGACACGGGAGCACCGTTGCCGGTGCTCCCGTGACAAGTCTGCCTACTGCGGCCGATGCGCCCAGCAGGGTCAGACCTGTTGGACACAGCGTCTCTGGCAGGCAGACTTGTAGTTTGCCAGTCCAGAAACAATGGTGCCGTTAGGCTTACCGGCACTGTTGTTTCTGGACCGGCAAACTTATAATGAGGCCCATTGACTTTGCTAATATTTTATTGTTATAAACCTTTGAATCATTTCAAAGTTGCGGTGCAAATTCATGCAACTGTATAAATAAATATTATAAAGCATTAAAAAGGGGGTTTTCCACTTTTGCATAGCTTTTCCTATAGACGAAAATTAGCATTTATTGAACAGCTTCACAGCCTAAATCGCTCAACGCATTTGCTTCTAATTGGAAACAAGTTGGGCACAAATAGGTGCAGATGTGCCTTGTGGTGGTTTGATGCAAAACTACCCACTAGTTTTTTAAGAATTTGGTGGGGAGCAGGGTCTGTCCGGCATACAAATCGTTCATATATCCCTCATGGTTAATCGCAGCACCTGAGACTTTTACAGAAATGGAAAGTTGATATTTTTTTTTACATTAACGTCAGTCATTTCCAAAGTAAATTTGTGGTCATTTTTCAGTAAATTCATGGCAAATTCTCACAAGACCAAAACAGTGGTCACAAAAAAAAACCTCTTTCCAAAATGTATAATAAAACACCAAATATCTCACCCGTTCTCTTTCCCGAAATGGGGAATAATCCCATGGTGTGCAGTTGAAACCTCAATAAATACAAAAACAAATACAAACTTTAGTACTGCTGATGGTGAGAGATAAAGCTTAACAAAACCCTTTAAAATGAGTTAAGAAAAAAACGTTACTTAAGAGAGATACGATAAAACAATTCAATGCAACAAAGCCGTTGTCGCGCCTTGAAACACTTGTGTATAGGCGTGTTACAAATGCCATATCATATCATATCATATCATATAACCGTTGCTATTCAGTGGAGAGTGATAGTCATCTGGACTCAGAGTTCTACCATGGCTGGTTAGATAGCACAGCGAGTAGCCGGCTAGCTTTCACATCCGTGCAGAGCTTGTCATCACAGGTTTGAATCCCGTCAGGGCCAAACTCAGCTTTTCATCCTTCCGGGATTGATAAATGAGCACCACACACAGTGGCTAATAAAATAAGCAGCGCTCAGATACCTGTGGGTTTGTAGCGCTAAATAAATGCAAAGTATTATTCTTATTATTATTGCTCAGGCCATGGGCATGTACACATGATCACAGCAGAGATAAACACTGAGATAAAAGAGGCTGCCATGAGAGACATCTACGCGGGGCGAATCCGCGCTAAGGTGGTCGTCACTTCCTACACCTGCGAGTTTCATGAGTTGCGTTTTGATGCATCAGACCATTTGAACTCTGTCTTAACTAAAGTCTTTTCACTGACTTTCAAGGGTTTGGTTATGCTATGTCTTCTTCTCTGGGGTCCATTGGCAGTGGCCCTTGGACATGGCCCTTGGTCACGAACTTCAGCCATTGCCCCTGTCCCGGTTGCCTAAACTACTAAAAAAGAGTGTGGCACATTCACCCCTGCCTAGTAACTAACCAAATCTTACCCGCCATTGCCAGGGGCCATGGAATCCAGCTGGTTCCACTGTCCACGTTGCAAAACCTAGGCTAAAAGCCTGTAGGCCACCGGGATATAGGTAATTGAAATGCAGAGGCCGTGCCCAATGTCCTTGTTGCACTAAATGAACTCTGCCACTGCCACTCTAAAACTTGAGGAGAACCATCTCTGGTTCCGGAAGCACCGCAAGACCTTCCTCTTTTCTTATGCCTTCGCTCCCCCTCTCCGCTGCTGATCTGTTCTCTCTTGGCACTGTGCACCTGGCCACCCTCTGTCCTCCGGGCCCAAGTACCTGCACCCTGCCCCCCTCCTGCACTGCCTCCGGGCCACTGCTTGCACTGGGGTCTGTATCTGTACCCATACAGCCCCCCATTTTTTCTTCCTGCACTTATCAGTCCTACCCTGTCTGCTGCCTTAAACCCAGCACTTGCCACTTGTTGGATGCTCTACCACTGTTTGTTGCCTTTATTATTTATTGTTATTTAGCTGTTTACACTTCTCCCCCATTCCATGCACTTTTCCCCTCCCCCTCTCCCATGCACTCGCGCGTTCTCAATGTCACTGGGCCTAGTAAGAACGCTGTTTTGTTCTCCCCTGTTCCGCTCCCTTGCCTTGTCGCGCTCTGAAACACTTGTGTACTAGCGCGATAGAAATAAAATATCAATATCAATATCAATAGTCTCAAAGCCTGTGGCCATGGCCAGAGCACGGACCTACAGCCTAGGCCTTTATTATGCTCTGCACAATTAAATTATCAAGACCCACTGGCCAGAGGCCCCGGGCCTGTTTCATCCTGAGCAAACATTTCACCTGGTTTACTCTGCACTTTTAAACTCAGTTTTGGAAATGTGTACATTTGCAAGCAGGTGACACATCAGCGCTTAAGTACTAATGTTAGTGTCTCCTGCGTCCAATTAACATGTTTTGCAAAATGATCCACTTGGTGTTATAGCATGTATTTCGTAAAGAGATTTTTTTGAACCCCCTTTCAAGTCCTATCTCTCTTTCCTGCTAAATTACTGTCAGATTACTGAGATTGCATTGAGAAAATGGGTCGCATAAAACAATAAAAGAAGAAGGAGGATTATCATTTAGCGCAGGACATGGAAAAAGCGTCACAATTTAAAAGCCTTCCCCATCCACACTGCTACTTCCCACGAGCCCGCGCCTCATTTCTAGGCGTCCCCTTGTGTAAATGTTAAATGTTAAAGGTATTTGCACCGCGCACCGTCACCAACGGAATTGGTCCCCAGGCGCTCTGGCGGATCTGTAAACGATAAGGTGGGATAGGTTAGTAAGGTGAAGAGGGAGTAGGATAGTGAGAGGAGTGGTGTTCTGTTGGCAGCTTCAACTCGGTATACACCGGGTGCTGAGCTTTGGTGCGGGTATTGGATCGGTATCAGACCCCGTGTGCTGTTGCTCCGGCTTATGTGTTGTTGCAGTGTTGTGAAGTGTGTGTGGCTTGTGGTGCGAGAGATGGTTGTGT
Organism: Ambystoma mexicanum; assembly: GCF_040938575.1. Classification (NCBI taxonomy): domain Eukaryota; kingdom Metazoa; phylum Chordata; class Amphibia; order Caudata; family Ambystomatidae; genus Ambystoma; species Ambystoma mexicanum. The sequence continues at coordinate 108,868,141 of NC_090923.1, forward strand.
GAGTTTTTGAGTGAGATAAGTATACAGAGTTTGAGGTTATATTGGTTAGTGGGTTACCTGACCTTTAGCATGCTGACATTCACAGTTTTATCTAAGTGTGGCACCTGTTCGCCTTCACCATCCTATCTGGAAGCGGTGCAGGCCAATGTTCAGAATTCTATCTAGTTCTATTCTATCTATCTATCTAAAGCCTCCCTGAGTGTGTGGCACTTTTTTCCAGCGCACCTTATAACACTTCTGTAGGAATCGGGCAGAAATATTGTGGGATTACCCCGATAAAACGAAAAAGGTTCTGATACAAGCAGATTCCCCAGCCGGCCGCTTACTCTCACTACACGTGTGCTCCTCTTTCCGGCTTCCCACCACTGCTCTGATGTAAACTCTCCTCCTTTCCCTCCTCCGAGGATAATTGTAAGCAGTTTTGTTTCAGATTTCCTCAGGAAGGACATGGAAGTCGCTCAAGTCAAGGGAAGAATTTGAGGCATTTCTGAAAAGCCTCTCTGATGCAACGCACCATGGGAGATATAGAAACGTGTTTTGGACCTGGGCCCACCTATTCTCCACTGCACAGATTTACGCTAAATCAAAACATGTGACATCTACAGTCTTTTTTAGCCTGCATGGTTTCCCAACATGTTCCCAACATGTTTCCCAACATGCTCTTTGATTTCATGCAAAGCAGCCAGGAACACTCATTGGTGCTATTTTTCCTCTTCCCTTTTCTCAAAGGCATGTTTCTAGAGAGTACAGTAGGAGTGTACCAGATCTTGAATGGTAACAGTTTATCAGAAAAGAATGCATTATTATTAAAGATCATTGTACATTCTTAAACAGAGTTAGTTTACAATGTAAGTATGTTCGAATAATTAAAGAATTCCCTTTTTAATACCTTCTTTTACAGAGAATATACACTATTTTGTCTCTTAAAATGTCCATCCTGTTTGGAAAGAGTCATGTTTCGATTAAGACGAATAGACGAATTATGTGTTTCTTCTGTGAACACCAAAACAACGTTTAATTTTGTATGTGGGCCGCTGATAAGTTGGTAGTGCTGCTAAAACCTGCATATTTGTTACATAACAAGCAACCAACATACATTAACAAGTAATAATAGCTGTAGATGCAAATCCTGCAACCTAGCTCTGTATTTCCTTAGCAGATCTATCAGAATCAGAGCACATCCCACAAGCCCTATCCACGTTCTCCTCACCTCCCCTTGTTCAGACAATGCGCCCCCAGTACAATGGTGATATTACGAGTACCGATGACCCTGGTTCAGCAGGGGTACAGGAATGGTTCTTCTTTTTCTGTGCACCCCCGGTGGGGTTGTAGTGGAGCGGAAGGGGCTGTGAAGCCTTGAACTTAAACCGGTGACCCCCCCCCACCCAGGGAGAGAAAAGTCGTCAGACAACCTGAATGGCACCCCGGAAGATAGAGTCGGAGCCATAGGAGCAGGAAGAGCGACTGACGTCAGGGCGCACCGGCCTGCACAGTGTAGCCTGCCGACTCAGCCAAAGACGGCGGAATTGTGCTACACCTGAGACGCAAGTAGAATCCCCCGATTAGAGTCTGTGCCCGGTGTACAGGGGCTGAAGCTCAGGAGCGGGCAGAGCACAGCCCAAACAGAGAGTCCCAGGGGATAAAACAGGCCGAGACCGGGAGGTGAGAAGACCCGGGTATGCGGCGGGGTGCCCCGCGGGCTCAGTTGTGGCCAGGCAGTCACCCGGGGACCCCCTGAGGCGTACACAGCCCGGTGCTAAGAAGAGAAGCGGACCTCGAGGAAGAGACCCGATCATGGATGGAAGAACGCGCCCTGTGAGTGGGTGCAAAGGCGCCCCCATACATGGAAGGGTGAGAGAGACCTCCCTTGAGGCCCTACTGGCGTCGTGGGGTGGAGAAAGGGCGCAGAACCCACACATCGTCCAAAACCACAGCAGGACGAAAGAAGATGGGTTGAGGCCGGGTGGGCCTCACAGAACAGGGCCTAACTCTGCACAAGAAGACTCCAGTAAAAGAGGTGAGGAGGACACGGGGGGGGCGAGGAGGCCTGGAGGGCGCCAGATCATGAGCCGGGTCTCCTTCCAACCCCTCGCCTGGCACATATATAAGTCCCAAAATGGAACAGCGGGAGCGGGACCCGGGAGCGCTTCCTGGCCCTCTTTTTTGGAGCACAGGACCCTCACCCATAAAGCGTGGGTCCCAACCTTTGAAGGGAAGGCCGCCCAGTGAACCACAGGGATGTTGAGGGGGTATAACAGCGGCCCTCAGGAGATACCGAAACGAACCGCGGGGTGTCAACAGACGAGACACCAACCGGTACCTACGTGAGGCCCGGGCCCCCCCCCCCTGGGGAGTCCAAAACAGATATCAAAGCAGATACAGAAAACAAATAAGTGGCTGGAACCCCCCATTCTGGTCCTCTGAAGAGCCCCGGACCACACAACCTTGCCCTTCCACATCCAGGGGGGACCGAGAACACGGAGAGAGCCCAGAGCCATACCCAAAGAAGAGAGAGGGTCACGAGGTGAAGGGAGAAAGGCACAGAGGAAGAGGGCTCAGTACAAGGGCCACCACCAAAAATCCACCCCAGACACCTTCAGAGGAATCCCCAAAGATCTCTGGGCTTGCAGTGGGGCTCCACCAGGACTAAACCAGATCCGAGCCTCAGGCACACAGGAATAAACAAAGGAGTCCGTGGCGAGGTGCCGGACAGGATAGCTCAGAAGTCCGGACTAGGATAAAGGGACCCAGGGAACCAGAAACCTGGAGCAACTACGGGCAGGCACCACTGAGCAACGAGCACCCACCCACGCAATTGTATCCCTCCACCGTTTCCATAGGCCACAATCAGCACGGGGAGTAGCACCAGGTGACACGCACAACATTATGGTGGCAGGAAACGCCCTCGCCCCAAGCACCACTAACCAAGGATGATCTGAAGGACATTCTGCAGGAAATTAACACACACAAACTGTAGAACCAAGAGTGTTATCTATGTAATCTCTTGTCCATGTAATTTACTATATATTGGTAAAACCACAAGAGAAGTTAGGCAACACATAGGGGAACACAGAAGTTGTATTTGCAACAAAGTTGCGGATAAACCATTAGTTGACCACTTTACACAAAATAAACATGTGGAGACGGACCTTAAATGGTTCATACTGCAAAGTGTAAAACCCCAAAAAAGAGGGGACGAGATGGCTGTGATTCTGCATAAAATTGAACAACGTTGGATATATTGCTTGAATACAGTGGCAAATGGTTTGAATATTTCAGTGGAGTGGAATGCTCTTATAACACACTAGACCACACATGATCTCCACCTGAATTTATAACGCAGTGATGGGTTCCTTCCATAATGACTTGAATAAATTGTCACCGAAATGGATGCTTATGGGAGCAATATAAATGATGCTTTTGGTGTCTATAGCTGATTGCTGTATGGGAGTGCATCTGTCTCCAACAAATTATTCAGGTATGAAAACCTGAGAATGAATTTATATGCGAATGAAAAGAAAAATCTTTTGAATATATTTTTTCTGAATTTATATTTTTTTCGAGTATGTGTTTCTTCTAAAAATAAAGGTTTAATCTAACCACTATGTTCGCTTCAACTATGTATGTTGGGAATTAAATAATCTAAAATCCAAGAAAATTTCTGAGCGGCGTCGCGTAGATGAAATACAAAACGTAAAAAAATACCTAAAATGGCGGCCGCAAGTCCGTCTTTGATGTTGCTGACTACTGAGTATAAAAGAAACAATAAGGGACGCGTCATCTGTTACATGGATGCGACGACGTCAACATCATCGCAGGCCATTTACTACCAGAGAGTAGAATAAACACGAAAGGTAAGGAAACAGCCTGTTAGCTAACAGTGATGTGAGCATTATAATTTGCATGCTCTGAGAAAAACGAATGTTTAAAATCGTTCCCCAGGGGATGGGTCGCCGCTAATAGCAGGAGTTACATCAGGTGATAACAGTATGATTGAATTGTTCCCAAAGGGCACGTTCGGCGATATGGAACCAAAATAAAAAACAATTGAATTTATGGGCAGGTTTGGCGCGGAATTGTCCTTATGGGCATATCTAGCGGTATGGTGCTTATTTTTTTAAAATACAATTGATTCTATGGCTACGCTCATGTCGGAAGAAATAAATATCAAAGTAAAAAAATAAACAATACAAGGGACACGGACAAAAACGTGCTCGCATTAATTCCAGAGAAAAAATTGGTTTCAATGTGACAAAAGAATAAGAAAGTAAGGGACAGTGAATAAGTTTCATGGTCGAACATATTGAATGTCTTTGAACCAAGGAATAAGGGCATCTGTTTGGTACTCTATTATAGGAGAGCCACAGAATCAGGGTGCCTGAAGAGTAAAAGATACATGCGAAGCGGCGAAAATCACTGGAACAAAACATTGAGAGACTTATCCCGTGATGATTTGTCTATGTCCTGTTTTTAGGATTTCTCGTGAAATGGGCCCTATTTAGACACATAGATGTGAAATGGCACTTGGCGGTCTGAGAAGAAACCCTCGACTCTTATTTGAACGATATGACATCCTTATACTAATACGACAAAGACAGTGGACAAGCTGCCCTTGGTGAGTAAGCACTCACGAGATGGCACTTGGCGGTCTGAGAAGAAACCCTGGACTCTTATCTGAACGATATGACATCCTTATACTAATACCACAAAGACAGTGGACAAGCTGCCCTTGGTGAGTAAGCACTCACGAGATGGCACTTGGCGGTCTGAGAAGAAACCCTGGACTCTTATCTGAACGATATGACATCCTTATACTAATACGACAAAGACAGTGGACAAGCTGCCCTTGGTGAGTAAGCACTCACGAGATGGCACTTGGCGGTCTGAGAAGAAACCCTGGACTCTTATCTGAACAATATGACATCCTTATACTAATACGACAAAGACAGTGGACAAGCTGCCCTTGGTGAGTAAGCACTCACGAGATGGCACTTGGCGGTCTGAGAAGAAACCCTGGACTCTTATCTGAACAATATGACATCCTTATACTAATACGACAAAGACAGTGGACAAGCTGCCCTTGGTGAGTAAGCACTCACGAGATGGCACTTGGCGGTCTGAGAAGAAACCCTGGACTCTTATCTGAACGATATGACATCCTTATACTAATACGACAAAGACAGTGGACAAGCTGCCCTTGGTGAGTAAGCACTCACGAGATGGCACTTGGCGGTCTGAGAAGAAACCCTGGACTCTTATCTGAACAATATGACATCCTTATACTAATACGACAAAGACAGTGGACAAGCTGCCCCTGGTGAGTAAGCACTCACGAGATGGCACTTGGCGGTCTGAGAAGAAACCCTGGACTCTTATCTGAACGATATGACATCCTTATACTAATACGACAAAGACAGTGGACAAGCTGCCATTGGTGAGTAAGCACTCACGAGATGGCACTTGGTGTAAATAATATAATAATGCTGTTTATTTGCATCCTGAGGTGGGAGTGATGTGTTGTGAATCTCCCACAATAGAGATGTGATTAGGATTTATTCCAACTACTCCTTGTCCTTGCTTCCTAAACTATTATTGTGGCATGACATTGAGACAAACTGACAACTTTGGAGTTAAAGTTTTACACTAATGGTAAACAATGTGAAATAAGCTAGGGAATGGATAAATCTCATGGATCACTAATTCGTCGTATTGTTTTTATAGGTGTTGATACTCACCCTACTTGGTGGAAGGGGAGTGATAAAAAATCCCCATCTACAGTCCTGAAGAAGGTTGCGTCAACAAGAGGATGAATTTATAAATGTCCGTTGAGTCAACTGAAACATGTGTAGACTATATATTCTGTGTATTTGTTTAAAACACAGAAAGAACCATCTGCCATTGCAGTGGAGGACTTTGCACATAGGAAAATAGGTGAACTGTTGACCAAGGGGTTAGCGAGTGTAGTTGTGATTTGCACGATTTTATAATTGTGGTTTGAATGCATGGTAGGTATGACTGAGAGTGAGTTGATTTAATGTAATCAATATTTTGTGATTTGTGTTTTTTATGAAATGGGTAAGGATAATACAATGAATTTGAATCTAATGAGTGACATTTATTGGTATTTGTTTAAAAGATAAATTAATTAATCTATTCCATTCCCTAAATCCCACTGGTGTTTATTTTGATATTGCTACTAGCCTGGAGGAAAAGGGTTGAAATTAAGGCCATAAGGGCAGATATAAAGGCCTCAATAGTGGATCTTAAAGGGAGAGTTGACACCCTCGAAGAGAAAATGGAAGGTATGGAGAACAATCACTTCCAGACAGATCTGCTGGATATGAAATATGAAGCAAGGCTGACAGACCTAGAAATGAGAGAAGAAGACATGCTCCTGAAGATGGACAACCTTGAAAATAGGGAACGTCAAAATAACCTGCGTATTCTAGGGGTGATCCAACAAAAGGGAGAGACAGCAGCGAACGTCGGGAGGATAGTCCAGGGCTTAATAAATCAACTCTTCACCCTGACGGGGGGGAAGGAAGTCCAGCTGGAGAGAGCTGATAGGGGGGGTGGAGGTGGAGGGAGAGGCCCAAGATCCTTTGTGGTGCGCTTCCTCCGCTACAAGGAAATGATGGAGGTACTAGAAAAGGCAAAGAGACTGAGGAGCTTCTTCTTTGAGGGAGACACAATCAGGATCTCTGCCCTCACGCTTGTCTGCAGAAGGGAGTGCCATCCCCTCATACAACGGCTCACTGGACAGGATATACGATATAGATGGTCCTACCCATGTGCCCTCTCCTTCGAACGGGATGGAGTGTATTATCGAGTCACAGGGGCAAGGAGGCGCTACAGGTCCTACAGGTGCTTAAAGGAGAACCCCCTCAGAGGAAAGGGAGGAGTGGGCGCTGACGCCCCAGGAGCACAGACGGGAACCAGAGGGCCCTTGGGCCATAAAGAAGAATGAAGTGAAAGTGAAAATTTAACCCCAACACACAACGTAGAAGAGGACTAGAAGATTGTGGCCACACCAGAAGAGCGGGAATCGCAAAAACTAAATTCAAGGACCCCGGCCGGGGGTGACAAGCAGATAAGGAGGACAGCGGGGGATGGACGGACCTCTTCCCCAGGTGGCTTGCCCATTGGCAAGCGCCCCGTATAAGGAGGGGAGGTGGGAGGAGGGGAAGGGTTTGTAATGCGGGGAATCAGGCACAACACAGATCGGGCACAAGAAGAAAGGGGGGCAGTCTCCACATGATGGTGTGATCCCAAAAATGTCATTTGATGACAGACAATGAGAAAAAGGGCTGGATTGAAACTCTTAGGCTACGATCGCTGAATGTAAAGGGCCTTAACTCCCCAACAAAGCGCTCACTACTGGAGAGGGAAATGAAGAATGCGGAGCTGGATGTACCCTTAGTGCAAGAAACTAGAACGGTGAAAGGAGAAGAAAGGTGCATCCCAGGGTCCCACATGGGTCAGATATGCTGGGCATCAGGCCCCACCAAAAAGGGAGGTGTGGGGATTCTATTCCACAGAAACCTTAGGTTCACCGAGCAGACAGTTTGGGTCAGAGCAGATGGGAGGGCTATTGTGGTCTCGGGAAACCTGGACAATTCCAGAATTACTATAGCGGCCATATACAGCCCAAATGTGGGCCAGATGCAATTCATTAAGGAAGTACTGTGGGAGGTATTGGACAGGGCAGAGGGACTTGTCTTCTTGGGAGGGGACTTTAACATGTGGGCGGATCCGAGATTCGATCATAGTGGGAAGTTCATCCAAACAGGTAGCGGGGGGGAGACAGCCAAACACAGGGTTTTCGGACCTAATGTGGAACCATGGGTTGGTAGATCTCTGGAGGGAGACCCACCCAGCCACAAAGGGCAATACAATATACTCTGCAGTCCATGGCTCCAGAAAACAGGATTGATTACATATTTCGGGAACACCAGCATATGAGCAGAAAAGATACATCACCGTCCGGATTGCTGGTCAGACCATGAACTGGTTTGGGCAGACATTATTATGTCGGGATTAAAACTGAAAAAATCACTGTGGAGATGCAATGATATTGAGGGATACAGTCTTTCGAGAAGAGATGGTGGCGGCCATTAGAGAATATTTTGAGCTAAACAACACAGGTGAGGTACGCCTGGAGACAGTATGGGTGGCAGCTAAAGCTAGGTGGCGGGGTAAATTGATTATTGAGGGGGCCGCAAAGAACAGAACTAGAACCCTCTAGCACACAAACTGAGATCTGAGATACGCCTATTGGAGAGAGTCGAGGGGAAGGGAGAGGAAGAGAAGGAGAGGGACCTGGGAATCGCCAGAGGGAAGAGGGAGAGGGATCTGGGCTGTGATATTGGGGACAGTGTATGGGTGCCACTCTGTAGAAGGGCATTTAAGATCTCAATTTCATGTCAATATAAGATGCACGCCATAAAACTGCTTCACAGGTGGCAGTATGACCCGGTGGCACTCTCCAAGATGTTCCCTGCAGTGATCCCATACTGTTGGCACGGATGTGGGGAAAAAGTAAATTATTGGCATTTGTGGTGGACATGCCATGAAGTTTGCGCATACTGGACAGAAGTGTTGAGCTGGATCAAGGAGGTGGGGGGGACTGGACCCACTATTAGTACTATTTGGTCTTGAAAGAAGGGACGAGCAGTGGGACAGGCTCCCACATCTGACGCATTTTCTACTTCTGGCGGCCAGAGCCTGCCGAGCCAGAACTTGGAAAAGGGCTTCCCTCCCCACAGTGGCCAAAGACATTTATCTTATGGAAAAAATCACAGAAGCCTTACAGGGGTCTAGCTCTCTAATAGAGACTGAATGGCTCCAGTTTTTTAACGCTTTCAACGACTACGGAAATACATGCTGAAATTCCAGAAGAACAGTGACCCGGCCCTACCGAATAGTTAACCTAGAAAACACAGACTTTAATCCAGAGGAGTCGGTCTATCACTGACGACGTAGTGCCCGGTTGGAGCTGCTGCCAAGGGAGTAAGAAGTATAAGTGGAATCAGCGATCAGAGACTGTGCCCTGAAGGGGTGTGGGGGGAGGGCGGAAGGGAGGGTGAACACTCCAGGGAATTGTTGTTGGTATAAGGTTCGTAGGCACATGTGCCCCTTTATGTTCTTTCCGAATGTTCTCTGTTGTTTCATAAAAACAATAAAAAAAATAAAAAATTAAAAATGCCAGGAAATACCCTAGTTTGTGCAATTGTGCAAAGGGGGGAAGCAGGTCACCTGAATGTGTTCATCTATGATGTGCAGTCAGGTGCCCCATTGTGCCCCATTCAGCACGTTTTGAGAATCTGGTCCCTAGACTGAGACAGAGAGAGAGAGGCCCAGTGAGTGAGAGAAAGAGACAGAGCGCGAGAAAGGCGGTGAACAGAGAGAGTAAACCTACTCATGGGAAGCACATAGGACTGGGTAGGAGAGACACCCAGGCTTGGCCTGGCCAAGAGGGCAATTGAGCAATGCCCAAAGTGCCAGCACATGATTCCAGTATCGGGCAGTTTTTTGGGCCAGAATGGGCCTCTTTTTTGGCCAGAGTGGGCCAGTTTCATATGTTACTACACCAATTTTAACCAATATTACTGAGCAAATGTGCTTTTGAATGCTTTTTTTGCGATAGTACCCAAGCAGTCTGTTCTGGAAAGTAAAGAATTTTAATGTGTGATTTTGGGGCATTTTTTCATTGCCGCCCTGTCTGATTTTATGCCCCAGTCCTACCCTGGCGACACATAAATTGTGACTCAAAGAGTTTTCATTGCAGCACGTGCATTATAAATTAACAATAAATAAATAAACAAAATAAAGGGAATTTAAAGGTATCTCTCACTGATCCTGTTTGAATCAATCAGCTTGCTGGTTAATGTATGGATCAAGGTGTTCTATAACAGGGTGGGATACGACTTGCTCGTTCTTTTTACAGTTTGTGAAAGCGTGGTCTGACTATGCAGACGGGCAAAAACGTAGTAGGGCTAACATGACCGGCGGGCGAACGCGCCGGCGAAGCAGGCATGGCGAGCGCCGCCCCTTAGTGGGGGCGGTACAGGCCGCCCTTCCCCTCCCCCCACACACGTAAGGGAAATGCGCCGGGGGGGCGGATGATGACGGAAAGGGGCCCGCCCCCCCCTGGCAGGGCGCGAAAGCTTCGGGGCAGGGCGGGAAACCGGGGAGAAGCCGGGCATAAAAGCCCGTGCTGGTGTGAGCATTCACACATCCTCCCTCGGTTTCCCGTCTTGCCGGAGCTGCGTTCTTTTTTTTTTTTTTTGGGCCGTCGAAGGTGGTGGACAGCGTCGTCGAATCTCGTCGGGATAGGAAGCAGCGGACGTGTCGAGGAGTTCCTGTGTTGCAGCGGTCGGTTCCAGATACAAACGCTGGAGGTAGGCAAGGGGGGATACATGTTCGTTGGGTCGGGGGGAAACGGGGGAGTCGAGGTCGACGGGGGCCGCGGGCGGATGGGGGGGGGGTAGGAGCATCCATTCGAAGGGGTGCAGCTCCGCTTAGGGAGCCGATGATATCGCGGGGCGTGGGCCTCTGAACGTCGTCCGTGTGCACCACAGGGGTGGCTAGTTTTGTAAAAATCAGAACTATGTTTACGCGATCGCTGCGAAATATGTGCTTTGGGCATGCTACATAACGTGATAGGATTGGGAAAATGCTAAGATGTAATATGTATCAGAGTCCAGCCAGTGTGGTTGGCAAGTGCCCGTGTGCCCCCTTCCTAGCCCGCCCCGTGCCAGAAAGAACACGTTCTTCTAACGGATAATTAATATCAATAATGACTATGGGGATCTATGGACTCACTGTGCGCCCCGTAATTTCATGTATGATATGTATGTAATATGTTTGGGAATGCATATTTCAGGGAGTCTCCGCGGCCGCAGTATGTGTTTGATTTGCCATAGGGCCGCCGTCCTCCGTGTGCCCCACAGGGGTGACTCGCGCAGTTTTGTTTGGAGAATCAATACCGTTGTTTTAAGCGTCTGCAGCTTTCGTTCGCGCCTGAATATTCCCGGGGACAGGCGAGATCACGCAAGTCTGCCACATGCCGCACTGGCGGGGTAGCGAGTGGGGGGCATGGGTGCTCCTCGTTTGCTGGGGCGCGAACACATTATCACCTCGGAGCCGATGAGTTACGCGCTGACGCAGGTTGTGCGACTACTGCTTAGAGAGTTACTCCATCTACTAACCCCCTCTCTCTAACCTCACTCCTTATTGTTCATGGCAGCCCGCGGTGACTAGGTCTGGCGCGACCTCTTATCCGCTGGGTCCGCCAGCCTCGCTACCCCATCCCCTCTGCAGCCGCAGCACCTCCTGGATCTGTTAACATTTAGTTGTGCTTTTCAGCCTTTTAAAAACCGACTTTGCTTCTACCACGATCCAACCGGTTCACTGTGTGTGCCGTATCCCAGTCCCTTCCCTCATTGCCTCTACTGGCTTTCACTCACTACCCCATGCCCCTATGGAAGACGGCCATCTTGCCTTCCTGTTTAAGCCGCCTTCTCAGTGTTTTTTCACGGTCTCTGCCTTGGTCCGTGTTTCTGGCAGCGAGCGGGATGCAGTGTGTTTGGGGGTGGCTGCCGCGGGATGTGTTTGGGTGGCCCTGGGGCCGCCGTCCTCCGTGTGCCTCGCGGGGGTGGCGCGCGGTGGTTCGGAGGGTGGAGAGGTTGTTTTAGCGATGTCGGCGCTTGGGGGTGTGCGCGGTTTGGGTTGCCCCGGTCTGATTCGTATGTACCTTATGTACCGTACCGTATTCGTACCCTCCTGAAACGATGACAGCATTCCTGTGCGTTATGGATTTCATTAAATGAGAAGTCACCGGGGGAACCAGACTCCTTGTTATTAAATAGTGCTACCACATCACGTTATTGATTCCCCATGCAAGTATCTGGTCATTGTCGGCTTGGTTAGCTAGTCATTGCATTTTAATTATTTCTTCTGTTTAATTAGCACTCTATCTTCACAAAGAATTAAGAGTCTAAAGATGTTGGCGCTACTCATTCCTATGAGATTAGAAAAGCACCTACTTCTGCAGAAGAAAATTATGTTAAGCCATTATTCCAATCAATTACGCAGCCATTTTGGTTTATTATGACGGAAGGCCCAATTTCCAGTGAAACTGGGTTTAGAAGCAAAAACAAAGGTGATGGCTGGAAGGTTTAGACTGAATCTTAACCTCTGGGCCTGCGGGGACTTCTCCCTCGCGCTCGGACACGGCCTTGTCGGGGGGGGGAGAGCCATTGTGGTGGCGAGGGACGACGCTCTGCATTGTGCTGTTGTGCATGTCGTGGGTTTTTCGCGGGCCTCCCTGGGAGGGGTGGGTGCCTTGTGGAGCCCAGTCCCAGCGGCGGGGGAAGGAGGGGGGATTGCAGGGAAGAGGGTCAACGCGTGGGAAGGAGGGTGGAGAGCATGAGAAATAAAGGGGAGGAAGAAAAGGGAGGAAAAAAAAAAAAAGAAAAAAAAAAAAAAAAAAAAAAAAAAATTCTGTGTGGGGGGGCAGTGGTGGGTTAGTACAAGTTTTTGAAGGGAGGTCAGTGAGAGAGCGGGTTCAAGTTGGCGTTGGTGGTATTCCGCTGGGTTTCAGGTTGGGGCTAGTCACTGAGGGTATCCATCCTCAACATGGGTTAGGAAGGAGTCCCCAGTTTGCAAGGGGGCACACCATTAGGGAGATTTGAAGTTCTTCGGTGCAGAGTATCCCGCAACTTTGGTTTGTGCGTTGAATTCACCCGGAAAGGCGCTGGGGCTTGATGTTCGCAAATACACAGATGCGTCCTCGATTGGGGCCAATTCCTGCCTGGAAGTGGGCGGCCAGACTATGGATTGTGTTGGTTAAATTGACTTGTGCCCAACGCCTCGCCTTAGCATGGGCACACGTGGATAGGGGAAGACATGTATAGGACTGCTAGGAGGGAAGTGGGTACAAACGTCTTGGGGCATATGTTCATAAATTGCGGGCATATATAGACATTGTTAGGACTGCTGGTAGGGAAGTGGTGTCAACTGGATCTTTCAGGCCGTCTTGCCGGAGCTGCGTTCTTCGTTAGCTCGCTCTATTCTCTGTGTTCGAGCGGCTGTTTGGTGTCTGGGTTTCCCGCGGTTCGGGTGGAGGAGCGAGGAGTTCGCGGTTCCAGTGGAAGAGTGAGGAGTTCGGGAGTCGCTGGCGAAAGTTGCTGCCCGGAGATCGTTTGTCGCCACATGGTGGATTGCAGGTAAGCGCTCGAACGTCGGGCCGGTTGTGCGGGTCTCGTGTGGACGGGTTCATGGGGGGCGATAGTGGGGGGAAAGAGTTCTCGGGGTGGTGTGGCGCAGGCCCTCATAACGCAGAAGTTCGGGTGGGGATTGTGCGGTGGCCTCGACGCTAGTGCGCAGGTACTGTTGGGTAGGGAGCGAGGGCACCGTCCGAATCCCGCCCAGGGAGGATTATAAGACGGTGGATTTGGTAAGTATGGGGGGGGAAGGGAGAAGGGTCTGCTCGCTGGCCGCCGCGCCAGCTGGAGCGGACCCGAGGAATACAATATTTTACGGGATCAATCTCCTTTTCTTTTAATTGTAAGTCAGCATCAGCAGTGGCTGTATGCAGGCTTCAAAAAAGGGGTTGTGCAGTGGAAGCAGCCTGCACTACAACAAGTGCCGAATCTTCTGCTCCCGACCACCTTGTGTATTGTGTGGTGGGGAGGAGCAGAACTGGGGCTGTCTGCCGTGTTACTTGTGTGCTTTGGGGCCGCCGAGTGCGGCGGTACCGATCGCGGTGGCGCGGGCAGCAAATCTGCTGGCTTGGCTGGCTTGGCTGGCTTGGGTGGGCGGGGGGTTCGTGGGTTCACGTTGGGCACCCTGACTTTGTGGTTAACTGGTACCGGGGCCGCCGTGCCTCGGGTGTCGACGAAGCAATTTTAAAAGCGATGGTGTGTTTTTCGTTTTAATTGGGGCCGCCGTGACGATCAGGGCCCCGTGCCTCGTTTGTTCAAGAAATGGGCTGTTACCACGACGGCATTGTTATGGCGTGATATGTTTACAGCATGGAAAAACTAAATAAAGCAGCTTTAAAGAAAGCTGCTTTATTTAGAGTGAATTTTACGTTTGTTTAGCGCAGCCGCCAGTGGCGCAAGCGTTAAGGGCTTGGACTGGTAATGCGGGAGACCGGGGTTCGATTGCAAGGTGCGGAGTCTCGTGGGCATGCGCCTTTTCGTATGGCGCGCCGAAAGTTTTGGTTTATATGATGGCCACTGTGCCTCGGGTGCCACAAAGTAATGTTTTGTTTTAAGCCCGTTGTACGGCTTGTCTGTTTACATTGGGGCCATCGCGAAGGCTTTCTGTGCGTCAGGGAGCGCCATGGCCTCATCGATGCTCGAGGCAGGTAATTCGGCGCACTTCTCACTCTGCATGGGGTCCTAGATAGAGGTGGGGACGAGAGGGGTGGGTTCACACAGTACCTGTCCCCTCCCGTCGAACGCGTGGTGAAGACGGACCTACAATTCCCAGAGTTCGCCTTTCAAGACTACAACCCCCGGCAGCCCCTCTGCCTCCCAGGAGGCTGCAGAGTCTCCGCCAGGCCCAGCTGGTAACACACCCCCTTCCACATAGAATGGTCCATTCTAAAACAGCCCCCCAACCGCTCAGAACAACCAATGACTCAATTACTCCCACTCGCCACACAGCCCTCAAATACGCCAACACCGGCCACGAGGTTACTAAAACGAAACATGACGGGATACTAGAGGGGTGCCATGCAACAGGGATGGGGGGGGCGTATCAATGTGCGAGGGGAGTAAAGGAGGGTGGTCAGCTGAGAATACCCCCCCGTGCAGAAGCCAAATGCGCCGTTCAGGACTACGTGTTACCAACGGCCACGAGGAATAATTATATAAAAAAAAAAAAAAAAAAGTCCCCCGGAGATAGCAGACGGGGGATTGGAACTGGGGTCCTCGGCGCTCCAAGACCAAGCACTTACCACTTGAGCCACTGGAGGCTGCTCTAATGCCAAAAACAAATAATCAGCTGTTGTGTGGCGCGGCGACCATCTGCTGAGCATAAAGTGAAGACATGGAAAAACATTGCTTGCAATGCATATTAACTAAGTAAAACGTGACGGCGAAATCTATTCCTTCCTCCCTAAATAGGGCCCGCTCAAGCTGACGCGGCGGTCGGCGAGCAGACCCGTTCGCCTACCCCCCAATACTTACCAGATCCGGCGTGGGTGGATGGTGATTAGGACAAGGCGGGAGCTGCTAGAACAAAGGGGAGAACTCGCGGCACCCTACCAGCCTCTCCGAACTACTTCTGTACGTCTCCCGCCGTCAGTGTAACCCGCGGGTGTGTCCTCTAGGGGGCGCTATTCTTTGGTTCGCAGATGGGTTTGCACTTTATGAATCCTGTACATTATAATAGTAAGTTACAGCAGAGCCCACAACTGTAGAGAGTTGCCCTATGGGTTGATAGACTATAGTAAGAATTCCCAGGAAACCTTTGCTCCAGCTGTCTGTCACATAGTCGCTGACATAGCAGTCATCTCTGCGCCTCAGCACAATCCTCTGCATAATTTTGCAATGTTTTTATACCAGTCAGCTCTGCTAGCAATTGAATATGAACCCAATTCTAGTCATTATTTGCATGTAATGTGATGCTCTTTTCAAGTATATGTTTGCACAGACTATGGTCTTCTGAAGGGCCTTGCAACCCACAGCTCTCCACAACCTCAAGACTACATTTGAGGCGCTAACTTCAGCGATGGTGGGGGAGGGGCACACTTATTGGTGTGGGGGCATCCAACTTCTTTACGCATTCTAATAAGACTGTTCTAGTGCAGCTTCAATGTTACAGGCAATTAACTCTCTCCTTTAAGTCTGAAAGCACCCACTCCAGGAGTGCTGTGAGGATGGGAGGTCTCCTGTCCCCCTCTCCATCATTCCAGACACCCCCCTTACATGCAAGTTCTAAGCCCCCGTCATGACTTTAATTGCCCTAAAAAAAAAAAAAAAAAAAAAAAAAAAAAAAATCAGGGAGTGCCCTGTGGAAGCAAGCTGGGTGTGGGGGAACTCTCTGCCGCCGGCAGCCAGCAGAGAGTCTTGGAGGAATCACAGGCCAATCCCTGAAACAAAGCACTGCTAGCAGACCCACAGGGGAACGAGCAGCCAAGAGTTTAGATGCACGGCGCCCCAAGAGCAATAGGCTTGGGGGAGGCCCTGGGAAAAAAGGGGAGGGATGTAGGGGACTTGGGAGGCAATTCCAAGACCCAAATTGCGGGGGGGGGGAGGGAACGAACAACAAACTAAAAAGAGGGCAGCAAGTGAAGCTGGTTGGAGGGGAACAAGAGGAGAATACGGGGGGGTATGCTACCGGGACAAAAATTTACAGCAGGGGTAAGTCGTCACGGAGGGGGAGGGGCAAGAGGGAGGAGCTCGAGGAGGGAGGAAGAAAGGTAGGAGCATCGGGGGCGGGGGGAGTCCGGACAAGGAGGGCCAGCAAGGACAGGAAAGAGGGGGCCTGGGGGGGCGCAGCATAGGGGACCGGGGGAATGGGGGAGACAGTTGGGAAAGGAAGACAGTACGAGGGACAGGGAATCTGGAAGAGATATGACACCAGCCAATGGGGGGAGGACACCTGCTAAGGCTGCAGTTGGAGGGGGGGGCCCCTTGAGTGAGAGGGAATTGCGATGTTTCTGGGGGGCTCGGGGACACAGCAGGGAGACCTGGGGGGGGGGTTTTGGCATAACGGGGGTAAGACTAGGATGCCAATAACCGGAACAACGCGAAGGCGTAGGGGGGGCTGAGCAGAGTTTGGCAAGAAAAGGTTAGATGGACGTCGCAAGCGACGGCCAACTAGGCAGGCAGAAAGTGGGGGCCGGCATCGGAGGGCGGTGCCGGCCCAAATACGGATACGTACATAAATTGTAAGGGCACTTGTGGTGGTGCCGGTATAGAAAAATGTAAGGGCACTTGTGGTGGTGCCGGTATAGGAAATTGTAAGGGCACTAGTATGGTGCCGGTATAGGAAATTGTAAGGGCACTAGTACGGTGCCGGTATAGGAACCTGATGTTAGCGAGGCACCGCGTGGCTGCCGGTTTTAGCTAGAGCCCGAGCAGGAAACGGGGCAAGTGTGCGGGGGGTCGGGCACCCGCAACAAGACCTAGACATGGGCACGGGGGGAAATGGTGGGCACACCAAAAAATTCACTGCAAACAACGGCCGGGGTAGAGAGAGGTGGATAGTCAGGGCCGGGCTCGATCCGAGGCGTCCACCGGACGAGGACGATCAGGGGGGGGGAGGGGGAAGCCCTAGGTAGCCGCACTCGAAATAGTGTATCGGTGACGGTGAATTACGGATTGCCTGTAAGATAACTCCAAGACTTTATGCAAATAAAGCTGCTGAGGCATGTTAACTTTCCACACAAACTGGTGTCGTGTCAATTTTCTACTGCTTGCATGGTATGACTGATTAGGAATAGAGGGGGGGGGGTAAGAAAGGACGGATAAAGGGGGGGGGAAGGCAAGGCGCTGAGTGCCCACGCTACGGCGGGCGAACGCGCCGGCGAAGCAGGCATGGCGAGCGCCGCCCCTTAGTGGGGGCGGTACAGGCCGCCCTTCCCCTCCCCCCACACACGTAAGGGAAATGCGCCGGGGGGGCGGATGATGACGGAAAGGGGCCCGCCCCCCCCTGGCAGGGCGCGAAAGCTTCGGGGCAGGGCGGGAAACCGGGGAGAAGCCGGGCATAAAAGCCCGTGCTGGTGTGAGCATTCACACATCCTCCCTCGGTTTCCCGTCTTGCCGGAGCTGCGTTCTTTTTTCCCACCCACCCTCCCGACAAAAAAGTATGTGAATAATTTTTCAATTTTGTTTTACAGGTCGCCCAGCGGAGTTACATTGCAATCCCTTTACAAAGCACTGCTAGCAGACCCACAGGGGAACGAGCAGCCAAGAGTTTAGATGCACGGCGCCCCAAGAGCAATAGGCTTGGGGGAGGCCCTGGGAAAAAAGGGGAGGGATGTAGGGGACTTGGGAGGCAATTCCAAGACCCAAATTGCGGGGGGGGGAGGGAACGAACAACAAACTAAAAAGAGGGCAGCAAGTGAAGCTGGTTGGAGGGGAACAAGAGGAGAATACGGGGGGGTATGCTACCGGGACAAAAATTTACAGCAGGGGTAAGTCGTCACGGAGGGGGAGGGGCAAGAGGGAGGAGCTCGAGGAGGGAGGAAGAAAGGTAGGAGCATCGGGGGCGGGGGGAGTCCGGACAAGGAGGGCCAGCAAGGACAGGAAAGAGGGGGACTGGGGGGGCGCAGCATAGGGGACCGGGGGAATGGGGGAGACAGTTGGGAAAGGAAGACAGTACGAGGGACAGGGAATCTGGAAGAGATATGACACCAGCCAATGGGGGGAGGACACCTGCTAAGGCTGCAGTTGGAGGGGGGGGCCCCTTGAGTGAGAGGGAATTGCGATGTTTCTGGGGGGCTCGGGGACACAGCAGGGAGACCTGGGGGGGGGGTTTTGGCATAACGGGGGTAAGACTAGGATGCCAATAACCGGAACAACGCGAAGGCGTAGGGGGGGCTGAGCAGAGTTTGGCAAGAAAAGGTTAGATGGACGTCGCAAGCGACGGCCAACTAGGCAGGCAGAAAGTGGGGGCCGGCATCGGAGGGCGGTGCCGGCCCAAATACGGATACGTACATAAATTGTAAGGGCACTTGTGGTGGTGCCGGTATAGAAAAATGTAAGGGCACTTGTGGTGGTGCCGGTATAGGAAATTGTAAGGGCACTAGTATGGTGCCGGTATAGGAAATTGTAAGGGCACTAGTACGGTGCCGGTATAGGAACCTGATGTTAGCGAGGCACCGCGTGGCTGCCGGTTTTAGCTAGAGCCCGAGCAGGAAACGGGGCAAGTGTGCGGGGGGTCGGGCACCCGCAACAAGACCTAGACATGGGCACGGGGGGAAATGGTGGGCACACCAAAAAATTCACTGCAAACAACGGCCGGGGTAGAGAGAGGTGGATAGTCAGGGCCGGGCTCGATCCGAGGCGTCCACCGGACGAGGACGATCAGGGGGGGGGGAGGGGGAAGCCCTAGGTAGCCGCACTCGAAATAGTGTATCGGTGACGGTGAATTACGGATTGCCTGTAAGATAACTCCAAGACTTTATGCAAATAAAGCTGCTGAGGCATGTTAACTTTCCACACAAACTGGTGTCGTGTCAATTTTCTACTGCTTGCATGGTATGACTGATTAGGAATAGAGGGGGGGGGGGTAAGAAAGGACGGATAAAGGGGGGGGGGAAGGCAAGGCGCTGAGTGCCCACGCTAAGAAACAGAGATGCTGCAGGTGTCTCTCGCCGTCCACACTGCTGCCAGCTAAGGCAGGCACGATAGTCTCATTTCGGGAGAATAACTCAGGAGCGACACAGGTTCGATCCCCGGGACCGCGCTTAGGAACCAAGGCAGCGCCCTGCACCTGGGTGTACAGCTCCACCCAAGGAAACTGAGCAGCTTCTGGAGAATTCCAGAAGTTCAAACACAGGCCAAACTCTCCTTTACAAAGCACCTGGGAAGATTTATCTGAGCCGCGCCCTCCACTCTCAATGGAGCCCTCAGCCCTGCTCTAGCTAGGATCCGTGACTAGACTTCAAGGCGCCTTTGCTGTGTATAGGACACTAGGTGAATGAAGCGGCAGTTACCATAAAAGAGCAGTAAGACACGCGCCCTGTGATCATGGCTGACTATTCAGGGTTCCTAAATAAATATAAGAATCTCGTCTGGAAATCAATGACTCAACATGTAAAAAAAGGCCTTTGCAAACCCGCGATTCGTGTTTTCTTTTCTTTGTTGTGTCTGTGATTTGCAGCAAGCACTCCGCAACCACCAGCCGGCTGCCACCTAGCTGTGATCCGCCCGGTGTGAATCCCCAACCACATCAGAGGCCGCTATCCGATTGGCCAAGACTTCTATCAGGCTGGGAAGTCGCGGTAATGCGTAAAACGAGTCTCGTCGAAACACCAGGGTTCAGCCACCCAGTTCACTGCTGATGATGACGACACCCACAGTTTTGTTTTTGTTGCCGGTAATTATAACCCTTGGATCACACACTTAGCATTCACACTCGACAGTATGCAGTCTGTAAGAAGCGGTATAGCATGCAGGATGATAAGACTAGGTTCAAATGCTACCACAATTACAATGTAACCGCAGCCAATTCCCTGCGACTCACTATGTACATTCATGTACCAAATCCACCTGGGCTGTCGCAGGGAATCCCTGTTAGGGTAGTAACATGTATGCATTATTCTTTCAAGCGAGACACAGGTCATCATTTTTGTTTTAAATTTTTTTATGAATAAAAACTTTAAAAAATTAAAATATTGTTTATGGACCTCACCTCGGGATGTACCTGGCATTATGGGCCCATAAACCTTTTTGCATGGCCTTGCTGCGCTCAGGCCGTTGACTCAGTCTTCTCGCCCATAACGCCCAGTACGGCTCGTAGACTAGATCTATAAAGCTTAATTAGAAGATTGGAATGTTGGCAGTTCCGTTCCAGACAATGCATTGGCAGAGGGCAATAATTAAGCAATAAGCCCCGCGCTTGGGGCATTAGCGCTTCAGGTAATGCCCCAGAGCCCATAGTTACATGCCCGAGCGCAGTGAAGGCCTTAACGTAGGACTGGGTCTTCAGGCACAGCATACAAGGAATGTGAAGGGGACGTGGAACCTTTCCAAGGGACCACACACGAAGAATTAGATAGATAAGAAGTAAACCAAGATAGAGCAGTCCACGATATTCCCAATCAAGCCAATGCACATAATAAAGTAGGACGATCAACAGTATCGAAAGCAACAAAGAGCACTGTCTCGAGACCTGAAGTTACATCAGGCATCTTCTCATGACATATCTGACATACCTGATACACACAAAAGTGTTTTACTGCAAGAGCGCCTATATACACCTCATTATTCTGGAAAAATTGATCTGGAGACCGATCAACAGAAAAGCAATAAAAACTGTGATCGCGTTGAGGCAATCGGCGGTCTGCAGAGTGAGGTGGTTGAGGAAAGTGTCTATGATAAGGAGAGGACCGAAGCCTGTGATGCACAAGGGTCTAAATAATGTGATACAGAGCCCATAGAGGCCGCAGAAGTAGATAGGACTGGGCCACAAAACTAAAGCCATATCTAAATCAAAACTGGATTCTCGAACGCCTGTGCGAAAAATCACAGTTTCCTATCCAACCGCAGGTACCAGCACGGAGGTCGGCAAGCCTCTTTACCCTCATAAAGTCAGTAGAGAAGGAACATGAGAGTTCACACTAATCCCGTGAATGACTGTAGTCTACTTGAATTTGAGCTTGATGAGATTGCCACATCTGATATTGATATTAGCAACAAAGGTCACCAAAAATGTAAGACCAGACCCTTGGATTCAGCGAATAGTGTGGTTATGGAGTCCCTATTAACAGAACAGAACACTAAAACATCGACATCAACTGGTGCATCTGAGATA
Organism: Ambystoma mexicanum; assembly: GCF_040938575.1. Taxonomy (NCBI): domain Eukaryota; kingdom Metazoa; phylum Chordata; class Amphibia; order Caudata; family Ambystomatidae; genus Ambystoma; species Ambystoma mexicanum. The sequence goes on from NC_090923.1 coordinate 108,889,639, forward strand.
TCAATATTACATCATACATTAAAAGACCTTGATGATAAAATAAGGCTCATGTCACAGTCCATTTCTGCTTGAATATGGTAGTGAGTTCATTTGTGCACGTATACGGTAACATACACATGGAGGTAAAGTCATGTACATTGATACTGTCTAGATTAAAATTAAATTAGAACGACATCAGATGGAAGCGACGGAAACAAGGCAGAAACCAATAAATTGCACAAAAGACAAAGACCCTATTATCAAGACCAAACAGTTAGCTACCCCCCTGGTGCCTAATGCATCAACCGACGCAGACGGCGTATATAATACTCACAAAAAATCTGGAGGAACAAAAAAAAGCAGTAAAAGGAAAACTATGATATAGAAAATGAAACAGAAGGCTTGCCTCAAAAGTGCAAAAAGTAAAAAAAAACAGAAGACCAAGGTTGGCAATAAACAAATCAAAAACATTCTTGAGAACTTTGTACCTCACAGAAGAGGTAGCAAGTATTGCATAGAGGGAAATATCGAAAGAGAGGGAAATATCGAAGAGAGGGAAAGGCCCTCCTGTCCAGTAGCCTTGTCACAAAATAGATCGGAAAAGCAACACAAGATAAGTAAGGGGGTCAAACGTTTTTCTAAAAACAACTACTGTAATAAGGCAACTCTGCTTTACTGATACGAACACTGAAAAAAGGTATGTACAGTAGAAACACAAACTGAAGAAATAGGCACAGATTCCTTATTGCAGGAGCTGCAAACTGGAATATTTGGGACAGGCATAAATAATGTGGCTGCTACCTCCTCTTGTATAGACAAAGAAATTGAAAATAAATTGTTGACAACTATAACTAGGAGGATTGATTTCGATAATAAGGACACAAACAAAAGCTACTCGACTGTTATTGGAGTTCATATTAAAAGTCAGTTAACAGATTTTATTAAATCGCTCCAACATACTTGAACTCTTTCAGGAAATACCTAAATTCAGGTTCATAACCAGTAAGGGCATTGTATTATTGGATGTTATAGGCAATAAGAGAACAGGCATCATTGCTATCACAGTACCATCGTAAATATCTTATGAAATGATACTGGGAGAAAGAAAAGCTATAAGAAAAATGGGCTGTGATTTACTGCCCTATCATGATACAGTGTTTAATAAACATAATAAACATACCAAGAACTGCTTAACCTATAGAACTTTTTTAAGTAAAGGAAAATGAGATGATGAGAATAAGCTGTTATGGCGATTAGGCAAATGACTGGACTGAGCATTTTATAGCACTTACGTGCATGTCACCGGGAAACATGCCGGAGGTTTGGCGTTGGTTAACCTGCAGAAAAGAGAAGTCTTTAACAAACCGAAAATTAATGATATTTACAAACTTGTTTTTCGTGCAAGGTAAGGGGCCATTATCACTTGTAAATACCCCAAAAAGTGTGCACCATTTAAGCCAGTATGATATATTGCTTCACCAAGTGGTGTGTGTGACATCATTGGTAATATGTTTTGGATATATGATGTTTCAACAAGAGGCCTTAAATCCTTGTGGGGGGACGCACTTCGGGTGGTCTAATTGTATCAATAAAAAGTGAACTAATCATTGAATTGCACATAATTGGAAATGCATTCCAACCTGGATATTATTCTTGAACACATTTATTTATAAATGTGTCATAAATGACACTCTCGAAAGTGTGTTTACAGATGAAAGATTGAGTGATATCATATTAGCTGGAGATCTACATTTGATAAGTCCACCTCATATAGGAGAAAGCGAAGGAAATAGCTTAGAAGGAAAAGACCAAAGATATTTAAATGGTGGTACATGGGCCACGTGTATAGATGGTTGCGGCCTCCAAATGCTAAATGGGTGTTTCCATGGGGATCTCCCTAAGCAAGATACTTTGAAAAATAACACATGTAGCTCCTGTATTGATTACATATTTGCCACCAATGGAATCTTCACTGATTGCATGGACTTTGAAGTTCAATAGAATAAACTGATCATCATATGTTAATTGCAAAAATAGGTAATATGATAACTTGTCATGCGTTGCAAGATTTGAATTACTTATTACTCAATACAAAGAGAAATATGATTACATGCAGTGTACCGACCATTGAAGCTTTTAATAAGAACATTATGAGATTTTTCAATACAACTACTCATGAGGATAAACCACAAACCTTATATTCAGATTTTTTCCAGGCCAAACAGCATAATGGTGACATAATTTTGATGAGATCACAAATAGGAGGAATAAATATCTAAGGAAAAATAAAAGAATAGTCAAAACAGAAATAGGACCAGGTTTAAAACTGAAGAATATTTGTCACTTAAAGCAAACTTATAAGAACTGGCAAAAACTATATGAATATAATAAATGACATAAAGATGGGAAATAGTGCTGAGTATAACAACATAAAAGTAAACATGCAACTTTTCATCTCTGATGGGATCAATGTAGGTACGCCAAGATCAAATCCTGAGAAAACCTATATCTGCAAACATCTGGGAAAATACTACTTAGCAAAATATGAATTGTCAATCGAACAGTATGAGAGTACTGACAGTGATCCAACTGGAAATTGTAAATACCTGACAGCTGCAAAGTTGCTAACATAATATCTATAAGTAAAAAAAGAGACAAAGACTCCCGAATAAACTAATGGCCCCTAGCATTGTTGGATGCTGACAGTAAAATCTTTGCAACATTAATACTTCGGCATTGGAAGATTGTCTTTCTAAACGCCAATCCGGGGATGGGCACCACGTGAAATGGGCTCTTGATGGACCCCTTCCTGCAGGCAGCATGGGTTAAAGATGCACACCATTATACATAGCTTGCATAGATATATCATCAGCATTTGATACTGTGAATCAAATGCAATTATGGTATAAATGTAAAACATGCAGAAGGATTGTTGGTAGTATTAATGACCATCCGCAAAGACACCAAAATACAAGTCAGATTAGACCTACAGGGTGTCATCACCAAAGATATTCCAGCATTTTAGGGCCTACAACAAGGTAGTATGCGGGCATCATCTCTTCTTAATTTATGCATGTCAGATATGGGTGTCTATCTGGAAAAGTTGGCTTTATCTCACCCAAATCAGGGATAACAGAATCTGTTGGCTCACTTATGCAGACAATGTGACAGTGTTAGATCACACCCAAATAGGACTGCAAGGACTGATTAATGCCTTTTATAACTATATTGCTAAAAATGATCTAATAACACATATTAAAAAGACAAATGTTATGAGATTCACCAAATCAAAGCATAAAATACACGACTGCAAATGGAAAATAGGCAACTCTCATTTAACAGTAGTAGAAGAAGGTACATATTTGGGATTTAAATTCAGATCATGCCCAAATAAAGGAACACTTGTTGATGATATAGTTGACAAAGTGAAATCATATATTGGTCAAATGAAGTGGATCAATTTAGAATTTAGCAGATTTTCTCTATCATCAATGATAACATTTTACAAAAGTAAAATCATTCCAGCTATTGTGTATGGTCTTGAGATAAATCATCTGAGAACAAATATTGATCTAAAAGAAATTGAAGGTATTTATATATATAAAAGATATTTTTATGTAGATATTCAGACCGAAATTTTGAGGGACAAAAACGGTCCCCTCCTAGCCTTAAAAATAAACTGTGAAAATATCCCACCAAAAATAGATTCCAACACAAATATGCTGGTTATAACATGGAATGAGGTAAAGAAAAACCTGTTCATAAATGATTGGTGTGAAATGCGAGAAATGGTTTTAAAAAACAAAATGTACACTCATTCAGCAATGGATATAAGAGGTATTGAGTTAAATTCCCTAATGCATATTGGCGTACACAGTTTAGGTGTTTTCAATTAAACGTAATCCCTACGGGTGAAATACATAGTTTAAACGGTCAACAGGCAGAAGAAAACACATTCTGCCAATATTGTAAAATGGAAAAAGAAAAAGAAAGCCTATATCATATAGTAATCAGCTGTTTGTCCTTAAAAGAATTAAGATGCTGTTTATTGCAGAGATTTGTTAACTCAGATGAATGAATAACAAATTACTATTTTTGGTACTTTTGTATCAGGAAATTTAGTCCCTTTAACCATTGCTTTGATCACATTTTTCAACAGTATTAATCTAATAAAATTACTCTAATTAATTTACATTGTAATAGATTATCATAAACATTAAGTTATATTATTATCAGTTTACTGGTAGGAATTGACCAATTTGTAAGAATCAGATTTTAATTTAAAAAGATGATTTTAAAAATATGTTGGATCAAAAATTAATAGTAAAGTATATAGCATACTGCAATATTCATACATCCTATTTTATACTGGTTTTTCATTGTATTTTATACATTTCTCACGTATAGTATGTGTTAAATATTATATCTGAATTTGTCTATGAGTGTGAAAATGTTTTGTTAACTGAAGATCACTATAAAAAAGGTTTGAGAGGTTAGGGACATAGATGTTGCACCGGGTTTTGAAGATGACTCTTTGTATCATTGTAACATTCTGTCCTCTGTGAAACGAGAATGTTGAATGAAGAACATAGAATGAGAAGTGGGAGACGAGGCTGTGTGGAGAGCGGTTGGAAGAGGAGCCGGTGGGTTTATGACGAACCAACAAAATCAAGAACTTAACTCATGATTTGGTGATGCTGCTTATTTGACTGGTGACAAGTTGTCACTTGACCAATAGCCCCACCAAGTAGCTTGCGGCTTTCGAACCTGCTGAGAATGGCAATTGCTCTGTGCGGCACTGCGGATCTAGAGCGGATAGATGGGTGGCAATATTAAAGATAGGCCTAAGTGACGTCGCGGTAAGGCACAGAATGCAGCATTCTGGTAAAGGGAGTACTGTAGTATGAGGACTGCTGTGTTAACGTTCAATCACGCTTTCCAATGGATATCCTTCTGCTGCAGCTGAGGTTGGGTCAGAGGAAAGGACCGCCCTATGTAAGCACGCACAACAAGTTGTGTACATTGATTGCCCAGCAACGTTACCAATGTTGTGACAAAATTACACAATGAGTGAACAATTGATTCACAGACTGAGTCGACCATATATTCCCAGCAAGCAAACACATATATATTCATATGTGAACAAGCGCTATGTAGAGCGTGGAACGCGTTGTAACAGGACTTGCCCCATGGTGTCCTGCCTCTGTTGTTTTGTTGTTGCTGTTTTTAAAACAATCAAATAAACTTGTAATGAATTGATTTGTGAACATTGGAAAAAATGCTTTGATCATTATGTGCAAGCAGTGCACTAATTAAACTTCTCCACTACGAGGAAGAAGTGTTTGCTAATACAGTACTTCAGTAACTATGAGCAGGACCAATTTGAGTATCTACCAGTCCTATCAGAAGAACAGTCAGCCAATTTAACAGAGTATGAAAAATGCATATACATGTTCGACAGACATTATGAGAAGACCCTGAGCATTGCCTTGGAGAGATACCATTTTGGGAAGAGAAAACAAGAGTCAAATGGGTCAGTAGAACAATACGTCATAGCCTTGAGAGGTTTGGCATCATCAGACAAATTTGGGAACATACTTTAGGAAAGGTTGCAAGACCAAATCATGCTTGAATGCAGGGACATTAAAGTGAGGGATGCTCTGTTGTTAAAGAACAATCCCTCTTAAGAAGAAGTGATTAGGGTCATGAAGGAAGTGGAGTACATGCACAAGTGTGTCAAGGAACTAGAGAAAAGTGCTTAACAGGAGGTGAAGAAAGCTGAGAACGTACAGGCCATTGAAGTGTTGGCTGTGCTAGGGAAGTAAATAGAGAAAAAAAAGCAGTTTATGAAGATGAAACTGACTCAGTTTAAGGAAAAAAGGGAGATAGAAGGGAGAAAGAAGTGCAACAACTTATTTCACTATGCGAACAGTGACAAATGTCGGCTCTGAAAGCACTTTGCAGGAAATTCAACAGGAGAGGACATTTTACAACTTGCTGCAGGAGCAAAGTATAATCCACTGATTGCATGGAGGAGTTATGCAAAGAGCTGGAGGATTGCACAGCGGCACCTTCCGAATTGCATCTTTTGCACCTCTGTGGTCAAACCTGGCTTGTTTCCTATAGATTGTGCCACCGCCTTTGGGTAAGCTACAAATTAGGAACTGAAAGTAATGAAAAAGTCTAAAACAAACTGCAAATTAATCAAAAAAAGATCAAATAGTCAAACTTATTCTGCAAGCCAACAGTATATTCCATTCTTCTTTTATGTCTGCTTCCCCACAGGGTCCAGTTGTTTTTCTGCCCTGAGGAAGCCAGCTTTTGAATTCATTGCCCGGCAGGTGGCGCTATTGCCAAAACGTGTTGTGGATGTCCCTTTGGACACCAGCACGTAGGCAGACCTGTTATGTGTTTTGATAAGCTCAACCAGGACATTGGAAGTTTAGAAATTTCCGATTTCTCCCTTTCCTTAAAAAACTTTTTTTTTTACACACTTCTTGCCTACAAGTTTGTATGACTTTGTTCAATTGTTTTAATACATTTTCTTTATCTTTTTTCTATGACATAAATTATTTTTGTGTACATATTAACTTTTTCAAATTTTTGTTGTTACAAAGTTTATTCATATTTTCACTTAGAAACTGAATAAATTTACAGTTTATGACACAATCTTTTGAGGGCTTCAAGAGTCTAAGTTGGCTCTTATCAGAATTATTGTGATATCATTATGGATACACACAATACCTTAAGTGTATCATTTATTGAACTCACTTTTTCGACACAGTGGAGACTGTTGTTTGTGTGGAGGATTGCACTAAGGCAGTGAAAGGCATGTCAGACTCTACAGGACCCATAGAAGATGGAGATGCTGATGCTCAGAAATCCATGTCAGTGATAAACATTGGAGGGACGGAAAAAGATATGGTGTTAGATTCAAGGTCCAAGTACACCCTGATGCCCAGAAAGATGTCGAAAAACACATGGGCAGAAGAAGCTTGTTGAATGAGGTAGACATTAGATGCATACTATATGGAGGCAAGCGCATTGATTTGGTAGGATGGTTTTGGACTGTAATGGAATTCAAGGACAGACATGCGAAAGAGAAGGTATATGTATCAAGTAAAGGGAGTTACCCATTATTGAGTTGGTCACACTAGAATAGGTTAAGCATCAAGTTGGATCCCAATGCAAATGAAACTGTTTATTCTGTACAAAAAGAGGAGAGTAAGTTCAAGGGACATGCTGTACAACACAATGTGTCTAGAGATGAGTTGGAATGTATGAAGAATTACATGCGTGAAATCAGGATGAAAGCAAACTCCATTCCCTTCATACACAAAGTGCGAAAAGTTCCTATCAATCTGTGGAATGATGTGAAGGAAGACCCAGAGCTAATGGATAAACAAGGAGTGATACAGAGGGCAGATTTGTATGACTGGGTTTCTCCTTTTGTAGTTGTATGTAAGGCAAATGGAAAATTGAGACTTTGTATCTATTTGCGATCTGTGAACAAATGCATACGTATGGGATTTTGGTGTATAAAATGAATCTCATTTTAGAACTCCCATGGCCAAAAGTCTTTCCTAACAATGGGTCAGGTTTTGCAATGTGGCATTTGGCTAATGGTCATCTAGATTTTTATATATCTTGGCTCAAGTGGTATCACCATATCGATTGGTTGTTTACACCGATTAATAAATTGAGTGGCACAACTTTAAAATGGAAAGAATTTAAAAATGGCAAAAATTGTTGAGCTAAATCTGGCTTTTCCAAATGTTTCTAATTTGGCCTATGGAACTGGTGTGAATAGTAGATTAATTGGTCAACCATCCAATAATAATAATTGGCAGGAGCTGGCACCATTTAGTGGTGTGCTCCACTAAATTTTTTGAAACTTACTTATGTGCCAAGATGGCGGTCATAATTGAGATGTACCCATCGTCCATGTCTGTTGCAGTTTGATGAAAAATCACGTGATTTGAGCTGTCACCGTTCACATTCAAGCATATTGAGATGTGCCACTGATACAATGCAGGCAGTTCGAGTTCTGAATTACTAGCAGTTTAAACATGCAGACTGTTTGGCCGCCCTCATAATTTCAAAGAATTTTGATGTGTTACAGTTGAAGACAAAGGCCGTTTCACGGTGACACCATCAAAGACATAGCATCACGCGGTCCCTTGATCCAAGCTACTGTTTTAAGGTAAGCCTATATGCCTTTGACGCTATTAAGGCCTCCCTTTGTCATTTCTTTAGCCCTGCTTTAATGACCATAGCGGTAAAAGGTTCAATCTATTTCAGTGCTACATCATAGAAAATAGGCAATTTCTGACACCACCAATTTCCATCACCTTTGGTTGTTTATACCAATCTCATTTAATGCCATGAGTGCCATGAGTAGATATGCTGGGCAGTTGGTGGTGGGAGGGAGGTTAGTGTGATGGGCAGTTGGTGGTGGGAGGGGGGATAGTGTAATGGGGAGTTGGTGGGGGAGGTGGAGGAGGATAGTGTGAAGGGGAGTTGGTGGTGGGAGAGGGTATAGTTTTGGCACTTCTTTCCATAGAATCTGTTGAACTTCATCAACGCAAGAACATTCCTGATTGTGTAATTGTCGTGTTTATTGATTGAGGTGGTGTCACACAGTCGTGCATGGCTTGTGCATGTGAAAGTGTCAGAAGAAATGTTCTATCAGTCCCTGGTGTGCCATTCTCCCATCCCTCACGTCATCTCTGGCAATGTTTGCATTTGCCTCTGCCACCGGCACTGCATCCTCATCCTCTGGGGTGGCATCTCCATGTCAGGGGGTAGCAGAACATTTCTCTTCAGGCAGATGTGTTGAAGCATGGCACACACAAGCACAATTCTACCCTCTTTCTCTTGAGCGTACATCAGGGCTTCACCGGTATGGTAGAGGCAACAGAAACATGCCTTCAGGAGGTCAAAGGTTTGCTCGATGCACACACGGGTCCTGCTGTGAGCGTGGTTGTAGGCATTCTCCTGCAGTGTTTGTGGATCATGCACAGGGGTCATTAGCCAGGGCAGCTGTGGGTAACCAGAGTCACCTGCATGGAGGGAGGCACAGGCATTAGTCACAGTGTAAGGTTTGGGGTAGGACTTACACGATATCAGTTCAATGGACTACTTGTGCATGCAGTTGTACCTTCATTTCACGGCATTTGTCTATTCTATGTCTGTGCATGCAGTGTCACTCGTTTCATGCATTGTTTGTGCTTCACATGCACCTTGTTCCTTTGCAGCATATGTTACATAAGGTGTACGTCGGTGACTTGTGCAGCAGACATGTTGGCTGTCATGTGGGTGTGCATTTACACCGTGCATGTGGCATGCGTGGTAACCCATTGGCCCTCCCTGGGTGTCTGATGCCAGCGATGGGCATTGTTGGCTAGCCGCACATGGCTGCATGGCTGTGGCACTGGCAGGGTTGTTGTTGTGTGAGGCAATTTGGCATTTCTCAGCATTACTTTGGTAAGTGCATGTTGCATTGTGGTACCTGTAGTCATGTTGGTGTATTTGGTTGCTACTGTATGTGTACTACTGGTTCTCCATGCAGGTAAGTCTGAAATGTGCATGCTCCCTGGCCTGTACAGTGATGTTGGTGCAGGAGGTGGTCAAATGCGGATTTCGCTTTCGCTTGTCATGCCATCCTTCGTGTGGTCATTCGCACCCCCCCTACATTTGGGCATGTACCCCGCAGCGCATGCGTGCTGGATTTTCTCTTCACTCACTATCCAGGTCTGCTGTCCTCTGTGCCTCTCCATGTATCCTGGCAGTGTGCTGTTCTGTAGGATCATGGCATCGTCGGTGGAACCAGGGTAGCGGGCACAGCAGTGGCCGATGTACATGTTTGGGCCGCAGGTCATCTGCACATTCAGGGAGTGGTAGTGCATGCGGTTTCGGCACACTGCTAAATGGGCCTGGGGGCCACCAGTGCAACATGGGTACAGTCCAGTGCAGCGATCACATTTGACATTTGGCCAATGACATAGAACTGTGCCTTTATGGTCCTGACCTTGGCTGGGGTGGTAAGTGAGATTTTGGCAATGTGTACCCTCTTTTTGTATGATCTACATGAGTTATTACAAATAAGACACCCGTTCTGTGTTGGGCACTTCTGCTTCTGTGGAAATGGACGAGCCACCACCAAAATCCCCGGTGTATGGGATCATCCATTCACGTTTTGGTTCTCTCATGGTTACACAACACCTTAATTTTATAAATGGTGTTTTGTCAACAACCAGTTTGTAATATGGTTCAGGTTGGATAGCTGACGTGATTTTATTATTGTACACTTTTAGGTTGACTAGGTATTCCTGATGAAAGCAATTTTCTATACGTCAAAACCGGTCGGCCCATGGCAAGTAGCCGAAGGTGGAAACATGAATTTAAACGGCAGCTCATATTTAGGCTAAATTGAGTGAAAATAATTGTAATGTGTTCATATGTTTTTAACATGCATCGATGGTTGGATGCAGTGTGTTTCTGACTGGTTGATTGAATATGTGGGTGCGATTTTTAGGATTGATTTTTTCATGTTTTTTTTTAATTCTATCATTGTCCCCCTGTTGTGAATTGAAGTGTTTTTGCAAAAAATGTATGATTCATTCTGTAAAATTAAAATAAAAAAATCTTATTTTCTAAATCATAATCTCCGGACCCTCCTTCTGCATTGATATTAATGATCCCAGAGTTTAGGGGGAAGGGATTCCTGCTCTTCTCTTTTCCTCCCATTGCGTGTTACTAGACACGCATCCCGTTGCGAACATAACGGAGATGTTGGGAACCATTAGTGGAGCTAAAGTACTTAGTGCGCTGGACTTGAAATCCGCGAACCACCAGATTGAACTACATCCATCATCCAAGAACATCACTACTTTCATCACCCAAGAAGGATTGTTTCAGTGAAAGAGACAGCGTTCGGTTTAGCGTCAGCGATTCGTGTGTTTCAGTGTGTGATGTACCAATTGTTTCACAATGAGGAGGGCGTGCTGTGCTTTCAAGATGATGTTCCTGCATGTGATGAAAATCTAAAAGAGCACGAAGAGAGATTAAATACAGTGTTGAACCTTTTGAAGAATGCTGGTCTAATGCTCAGCAAGGAAAGGTGCATGTTCCATAAAGGAGTGATAAAGTATTTAGGACACGAGATTTCAAAGCACGCTGTCCGACCAAAGGAAGATTTAATCAAAGGTATCAAACGTTCCCCCAGTCCAAGCAGAAAAGAACAGATTGTTTCGTTTCTTGGGATGGCACTATGCTACTCTAAATTCATTCCGAATCTTGTCAACAAAGCCCACAACATGAGAACATTTGTAAAAATGTGAGGGAAGTTCCAGTGGAACGTGGCATGTGAATCGGAATTTCAAGAGGTCAAGTTGGCCTTGAACGGAGCTCCTACCTTGAGTGATTTTGATTCTATGAGAAGGAATATTTTGACCACTGATGCCAGCAACCATGGCCTAGGAGCTCTACGGTCCCGGAAACGTGATGGGAGAGAATAGACCATAGCCTTTGCCTTCAGAGGGCTGAAGGAGGCAGAACAGCCCTACCCGACCATAGAGAAGGAATTCTAGGCAGTAAAATGGGCGATTGATAAATTCAGAACTTTCCTGCAGGGCTCAGGATTTACTGTTCGTTCAGATCACAAACTATTAAAGGAGATAATGACTACAAAAGGTTTAGACAAGGTGTCCTTTAGAATAAAGAAATGGGCTGTGGGGTTACAGGCACTTACATGTGATAAAGAGTATGTTCCAGGGGTGAGGAATAAGGCAGCTGGGTGTCTTTCGCGACTAACAAATGCAGAAGAAGAAGAGGATGAAAATGATGAAGAGGAGGATCAAATAGTAGAGATTAGCCAAGAAGCGGTGTCAGAAGAAGCATGGAGTGACGCTATGGTTGCAGATACTCTTTTGATGGAGATAAAGGAGAAGCTGGAGGGTGGGTTAAGGAGTGATCAGATATGGAAGGGGACGGTTCCAGAGGCTGTGAGGCTGATTTGTTATACCACTTTTTGTATACCACATTGTATTCATTTTTAACATATAACACCATTGAGCATTTTTAATCGACAAGCATTTAGGCAAACAAAACAGTATATTTGCAAAACAGTGAGATGACCCGCGCATCCACTTAACAAGAATGAGTATAAGGGTTATCATTTAACTGGCTTCGTCCATTTGCTCCAAATTCTCTGGGACTTTACAGGAATCCTCTTGTATTGTATACATGTGTCCACATCTGAAACACATTTGTTGTATTTGGGATATGGGGTTTTTACCCACAACTTAGCAATCTTGTGTTTTATCGGGATTATTGTAGTGGAAAGGAATACTTTTTCAAATCGCTTGTAAGAGGTTTCACCCCATATCCCCCAGAGAAACACGTTCGGTTTGTAAGTCATAGCTACCCTATGACGGTTACCAATCTGTGAAGTGTTGGTTCCCAGAAGCGTCGTATCCGCAGGCCTTCCCACAGCGTATGAAAATAGGTTCCCGCTGTATTTGTATATCGCAATCATTGTGGAGCACTAGCAGGACCACACCTGAAGTGCAACGTGTGTGGGTAGTAGATTCTAGTTGGAATTTTAAAGTGTAAAAGTCGGGACCACCACTTCACGTGGGAACATCAGCGCCTCCACCCATTCTTCTGGATCTAAGAGGCCAATATCTATTTTCCACTTAACTTTGAGATTGGATAGGGGTTGTAAAAGATGTTATGATCTGGCACAATGTGGAGGTAGCCTTTCAGGTGACCCGCTCCGGTAGCATGTTCATTTCGAGAGGTGAGCAGGGTGGGATGTCCGGAATACCCCATACCTGTGCATGTAGGGAATGGGTGAGTTGAACATGGTGCCGCTTATTGTCAGGCAAGCCATATGTATGTTGAAGATCATGAAAGGAAATAAGGCACCCTTCCATTACCATGTTTTTATAGGCCAGGATATTACAACTGACCTATACCATGAATGTGCCTATCTTTTTAATTCCGGCTTTAATGTGAGGCAATCGGAGGTCACCATGTAGCCAATCATTAACCGCCACCACTTGCTCGCCCAGTAATAGCATTCAATGTTGGACAGTCCGATACCCTCATACCCCACAGAGCGTTGTAACGTAGTCAGGACGTTTCAAGGCTAAAATCCCCCCTCATAGAAGCTCCCCGAGAGCCGCCTGCACTCTACCAAACTCCATTTTGGGCACTACGTGAGGAGAGTTTTGGTGAATATATGTGTACCTGGGTAACATCAGCGTTTTCAATAGAGCAGCTCTCTCAGGCTGTGTTATCTGAAGATATTTCAAGTGTTTCAGAAGGAATTGCCCGATCCCCCCTTGTATAGGGAAAAACACTGATTCCAATTCTCCCTGAGTTCACTAAATGTTGCATATTCCTGAAGTCTCTGAGTTACGATCGGGCATGAATGTATCAGGTTTCCCATTAATATCAGTAGGCCATACAGATATAATGATACTTTAGCTTCATGTCCCATTGGCCAGCAGAATCCTAGCCATTCTCCATTGTATCGCAAGTGGTTTGATGGCCAAGGTGAACAGAAGGGTAGAGAGTGGGCATCCCTGCCTGGTACCTCGTTCCAAGGGGAAACATCCGGAGGTCGTCTCGTTTACCCTAATCTCCGGGTGCTGTATAAAGCAACTGAGTCAAGCGGAGGAAGTTTTCTCCAAAACTCTACGTATCAGGATTTCCCCTAGTTATCCCCATAACACAGAGTCAAACGCCTTCTCAAAATCGATAGAGGTGCTAGTGGCTCGGAGCAGTAAAACCTTCAGACGGGAGTTTGGAACGTAAATAGAGTATGTAAGAAGTCCGGAGTGAAAGGTGTGGGAGAAGGTAGTGAGGGTGTGACGCGAAAGGAGATAGAAAAGAGTGGCAAAATGAAGGATAGCTCCAAGAGAAATGTTGCAAACTGAGCAATTGGAGCATGTGGAATGAGTGCAAAGGACGTGGTTAAGGATTGCTAGATGTTAAACGCAAACTTTCCCACACTTGTTATATAGTTAATGCCAACCGTAGTGTCTAACTTCTTTGAGCTACAGAGAGGGAGAGTTTAAGGATGTGTTTAGATGTTAACTAATGGATCTATGCTATATAGCCCTCCTCCCTGTTATGTGGGTCTTGTACATAGATGATGTCATGCCATTGTTTTGGGGTTACAAATTGGGGAGGTGTGTAACATTCTGTCCTCCGTGGAACGAGAATGTGGAATGAGGACTATAGAATGATAAGGGGAAGACGAGGCTGTGTGGAGAGCAGTTGGCAAAGGAGCCGGTGGGGTTATGAAGAAGCAAGAAAATAAAGAAATTAACTCACGATTTTGTTGATGCTGCGTATTTCACTCTTATATGGACAATCTCTTTGGATGTCCCTGCATGGGCACAGTGCAGCTTCACCTCTCCGCCCACCCATTTCCAAAAATCTGGTCCTCTGTTCCCATTTTATCATGACATCCAAACTCTGCGGGAGTCTGAGTTAGTGAATGTGCTTTATGTTTGCCAGAACTTCAATGTTAAGGTGAGTGTAGTGAATACAGAAATTAGCACCAAGCCCAACATAGATAATGTTTTCAATTATTCAAATATACTACTCTTTGATCACAGCCATATTTGTCAAAAGGAAAGATAGTACTCATTCTTATTTTCCCAAAATGCTCTTTGATTTTATGCAAAGCAGCCAGGAAAGTGTATTAGTTTAGTTTAGTTTAATATTTGTAATGCGCGCCAGACCGGAGGGTATTTGTCAGCTCCTATTTTCTAATGGGTGTTTTTCAAAAGAGTACAGTAGAAGTGTGCCAGACTGTCTACCTTGGAATAATAACCATCTATCAGAAATTCATTTTATTCTAGGGTTTGGTCATTTGTTTTAAGTAAGGCAACTGTAATTTTCTTATTAAGAATACAGTTTATACTGAAAATGCTTATTAGAAATTAACATTGGACAATTGAAAATAACGGCTTGGTATGTTAGTACAATTAAATAATGTTCTTTTTAGTAGCTTATTTTGTAGAGAATGCTCACCATTTTTTCTATCCAACTGTGCTTGCTTCTTGACAAGGTTCCTGCTCAGATTATAATAAATGAACTGTTTCTTCTGTGAGTGCCAAGTCAACATTTATCTATGGTGGTAATCACTGGATGGTTGCCAGCGCCTATGTTACAGAATGCACAAACGCTAATAATGAACAAAAAATAGAAAATAAATGCAGCTGTAGACCCAGAAGACTCCTCATACGGTCCCTTCTAAGGTCTGTCAGAACGCCGGACATGAGAGCGACCTTCCTACAGGACGCACCCCATGACCTTGCGTACCCCCAAATGCCAGAAAGGTCCCCACCCAGATGAGCCTCTGTTGCTGCTGCTTGCCTTTGTATTTTTAACCATAAAGTAACACCGTTCCCCTTCCTCCCATTCAAGATCTGTGTTTTCCCTCTGGTTGCACTGCTGTCAATAACTGTTGGGGTGGGTCAAGCAAAAAAGGTACCTGACAGTGCCGCCCTCACTCACAGATAGAGTGACAGAATCATGCGGGGTCATTTTCTAAGCCCCAGAGAGCGTTGAAAGCAAGCTGCAAGCTATGTGCACTCTAACCTTTGCACTGCCGGGGATTGTGATGGCATTGGGGTAAGAAGTAGGTACAAATCGGATATAAAATGTCCACGCTCAATTGCCTCCTGGATTTCCGCCAGCATGACATGTTCATGCGGGCGTAAAGCCAACGGATTCATAGGGCAGCCGCCTGATTCTAGCACCTGCTAACAGCAGGCTGATTCCATAGGAATCCAAAGTCAAACCTGTCGGCCAAGCACGTAGTAGCGCCGTCAGAATGGGCACGTTTTTTGCAAAACAAAATGTGAAAGGAAAGCATGATGTGCTTTTTGCCTGTTTTTACGCTTAACTTTTGCGCTCTGTTTTGCAAATGTGAAAAACTGGATGGCGGGCATCCAACAGCATGTAAGTGCTGACGCTTGCCCTTCTAGCCATGACATTCCCATTCTTTACAAAAAGACCCCCAAAAGAGTGAGCCAGTGAGAGATGGAGACAGAGAGGGAAATAGAGCCCATAAAGGGAGGGAGATCAAGTGAAAGAGAGAGAAGTCAGAGTGATGATAAAGAAGGAGCGCCGGGTTCAGCTTACACTCGTAGGCTTTTCTTACTACTAGCGTATCACACCATTTTTGGACATCTCAAGCAACACGTGCTCCACTCTGGACTGAGGTGGTGCTATGTGACAAGGGCTCAGACCCCTGCCTTTGACTTTCATCCTTCTGATGTCGGTAAATTAAGCCTCCTCCGAGTGACTCACCTGATGTGCGTGATACCGCCTTTATCAGCGCCTGGAGCCTATGGGCTCTGTGCGCTTCTATAAACGTTACAAATAAAAATAAATATGTAAAATAGAGTGGTTAACAAAAGTAATGATTATTACAGTGCTTAGAAGCAGTCTGTCTGCGTGAAGCGCTATATAAATAACCAAAGTATTCGTACAATTGTATTCGCCATAATATGCTTTGTCCCATTAAACAAGTGCTGCTTGCGCCTAGAGGGGGACAGGCATTGCGCAAAGCGTTGTAATGAAAAGGGCACAGCTGTGGAGAAAAATGAAGCAGACTGCTCAAAGCGAAAATCTAGGTTGCAGAGAAAAGTTAAGGGTGATTATTTGTGCAGTATCGCTATGTAGCCACAAGATGTCACCAAAGCCTCACCACACTAGTTCTTGAAGGCGAAAGGCGTAATTTGCAGGCAGTCTTCACACGAGAACGTGGAAAATGGTAGAGTAAATAGAGGCAAGTTTGCCACGTTTTACTCTTCCCTTTTCTTGCCTTCTCGTTAATGTTTGACATTGCCTGCTGGAGACCCGACACAACTTAATTGCTAACGTTGGTGGTCCCCAGCATGCAATTAATCTTTATTACAAAATGAGGCGTTTCTTGTTACACTGGATATCTTACTAAACATACAGTTATTTAATGAATGTGTTAATGGACGTTGAAGACACTTGCACTGAAATATTTCCACCCACCGAAGCAAGTGTCCTTGCAAAACCTGGGCAGCAGTTGATTCGCTGACCTCCGACATCTGGCAGGATTCAGAACTAATAACTTCAAACTGCACACTGATTTTGCCAGGTGGTGCCTTAACCTGCAGAGCTATCTCACAGGCTCATTTTAAATTGGGTGGAATGGGAAATGGAAACGTAAATGCAAGATGTGATGCATAAATAGCTCCATTTCCGGCTCTGTCCACTTTTCCTGACAAGACACGCAGGGGAGGGGCACGAATCGGGGATAAAATACCCACTGTGCTCACCTGCTGAGCACTTTCTTTTATGCATGCATGAGATTTACAGCAAAACCAAAAGTTGATGGCTGGAAAGTTTTGAATAAATCATGACCACGGGCACAGCTCTTGCAACCGTCCAGACCATCTTTTCTCAGCCTGCCAAGCCATTACAGAAGGGGAAAGACCATATGCAACTCAGGCTTGGTCCCACCCCAAAAGGGGCGTTCCAGCCCGAACTGCCAGGTCCCATCCCTTCTGCACGAGACCACAAGCATCCCCAGACACGAATCGGCCGAGTACGGCGTTACCAGTGCGCAGTAGCTTGGGATGCTTCGGCTGCCAAGCCATGAAGCGAGTAAGCCTTGCTTTTATTCTTTCTTCGTCCACTCCACCTGCTGGCCCTTTAATATTGCATGCAGGAGACCCCACAGCATGTACGTACCAACGTTGGGGGTCTTCTGAATGCAATATCCTCCTCAGGTAACAAGAGACTGTTAGTACTACAGTGGCTCGATGTGTAAACTTGCCAGCTCACAGAGATGTCGTTCCTTTGCATTACTCAGTCCATCCATACTTTTCATTTGAGAGGATGTTTTGCAAAACTTGTCCTGGCTCCTCTCTGTGTTTTCCCTTCTTCCTTTCACACCTCTGTGCTCCTCAGGGCTGTCAGACAGTGTCTGCTGCCTTTCAAAACACCTATTCATAAATTTAATGTCACAATTTAAGATCAATAACTTGAATTGGGCTTTTTCTACATCGTGCGTCATGTCGGCATTATATTTGTTCTTTTATAACATGCTTAATGCCAGCATGTGGTCTCTACGTACGGGATCGCTATTCAAACCTGTCCTGCGCTGTGTGTTCTTGCTTCCAAGACAAACGCGTTGGCCCTTAGCTATCTTTCCTCACCGAAAACCCAGCCTCTAAGCACAGGACTGGGTATCACAGCAATGGTAAGCTAGAGTTAATGTGATCTGATTTAACGCAACCAAGACCCCCGAAATTCAGCACTCACATCAATGATGTCATGATGCTTGGAGGAGGTGTCTTGATCATCTTTGTATCTCGAGCTTCAGTGGCTGGTCTCCCACAATTACGATGGTGTACCTAATGGTATTTACTTGATCTTGTAGGATAATGCTCAGGTTTTTTAGATGTACATGAGGGTTACATCTCAGCGATGTTCTTAAACTGTGAGCCTGGAACAACAATTATCAAATTCTATAAGAATTAGATAAAAAATGATGTGGACAAACACCTACTACCTGCTACGTATTTGACTAGTGCACAGGCCATGTCAGGCCATCGTTCATTGTTCCAACTAAGAGTGATTACCAACTACTCATCACCAAAGACAGGCTTTGATTGATGGACTAGTGATCAAACCGACAGCCCCTATCTTCTCCAACAATGGTACTTCCCTCAACTTGTTACACCCTCAGAACCATCTACAAAGGAAGATATGAAGTTGTAGTGGCGCGCACCATGTATTCCGAAGAGGACTTTACGCACATAATCAAACTCAAAACATCCTCTCCAGAGTATATGAAGCGTGGAAGAGGATAGGATGGGCCGGGTAAGCAGAGGAGAAGCTGGAGTAACTTTTGAGTAGGGATAGGTTGTTATGAGAGGGGAGGCAATTGGACAGAGGATTGGGGCAGATGTGGAGGAGGTGTTGGATGTTTCCGGGGTTGTCCCTAGATTAGTCTTGCATGGGTTAGTGAGGGGTGAGTGGGATTGGAAGGGCAGGGATTTCGGAGTGTCCCCCAAAAGAGAGCCTAAAGAAGAGGTTGGCGCAGGCTACAGCAATGAATTGGTAATCAGCAATTTCGCAACTCCCATTGCATGACCGTATTGTGGTGATTTGAAAGACTCTTGATCATTATCTCTCCAGCTTTAGCTGCTTCAGAAATTCTTTTCGACACGGGTCGCTGTGTGCAGTTTCGTCGAGTTGATGTCCCTCGAAGGCCTCCGTTCGACTGCGATGTCATTATTAGTATAAGTAGCGTACGCAGCGCCCGTTGGCTTCAGTTCTGTCCATCCCCCCCAAAGAGGGAACTACCAGGCGTACCATAGACCACAGGCGTAAATTGTACAGTGGGGTAGGCTGGGAGTGGCAATGAGGAATACGTGGGAGGAACATCCAATCAAAAGAACGTTACCAGGGATAAGTAACTTGTTCTTCAAATGGATCTTATGATAGACTCCCAAAGCAGTAGTAATTTGGTGGCAGGAGTACTAATTATATTTTGTTCTAATCAGGGACCAAATGAAGGACTGCTTTTGCAAATTGTCCTCCCTGACTGGAAGATGAATCCAGGCAGTAATGTCTGATGAAAGTATGGACAGACGACCAAGTGGCCGCTGAACAAATGTCTTTGATTGGGACACCTCTTTGAAGATCAGCAGAGGTTGCCATGCCCCTTGTGGAATTTGCTCTTAGGCCTTGCGGCAGATCCTTGCCCGCTAACATGTAACATTCACCAATAGCCAGGATGATGGTTTGTTTTGTAACAGCTATACCCAATTTGGGGCCAGTATAGCCAATAGATAATTGGTAATTTTGGCGAAATTTAGTGACTTTAGATATGTAAAAACTGAGAGCCCTTTTTGGGTGCAGGATATGTAATCTTTCCTCCTCCTTTCCCGGATGGGGAGGTGGATAGAAAATTGATAAGTCGGAAAATACCTTAGGCAAGAAAGAAGGTTTCACCTTGAGATTAACCTTGTCTTAATGAAAAACTGTATGTGGGGGTTTGCTGAAAAGAGCCTGCAACTCGCTTACCCTGCGTCCTGATGTTATTGCAATAAGCAAAACAGTTTTTACTGTTAAAAGTCTTAATGTGTATGAGTGTAAACTCAAAAGGAATGCATGTTAAAAATCTTAACACCAGCTTGAGATTCCATACAGGGATATTGAATGGAACTGGTGGAAACACATTAGTAAGGCCTTTTAGGAATTGAACAGAGGGGTCTTAAAATATGAATCCTTCTCTAAAGAGCGCTTGAAAATAGATAGCGCTGCCAGGTTACCTTTAATTGTTCCAATCTGGAGGCCCAGATTTGCCAAATGTAACAAAAAGAAAAGTGCCATGGGTGTGTCACATAGAACGGGATCCACATTCTTATCCCTGCACCAGCTGCTAAACAACGACAGCGGTACAAGGATTTTGTTGCTGGCCTTCTGGCCGAAAGCAAGATCTCCATTATATCAACCGGGAGGTCCCAATCTTTGTAGCTCAGCCTTTCAGAAACCATGCGTGAGTGTCTTGACCTCTGGATGGAGAACCCGATTTTCCTCTCGCGAGAGACGATCCTCTCTTTGTGGAAGACACACTGGAGGGCAGATGGACATTTTTTTAAATTGTATTTATTTTTTGTAAACTTGTAGCACGCACTATCCCCGAAGGCATCTTGACGCGAGGAAAAGAAGACATATTGGCCTTAACCGTGACCCTAAAACAAAAATGTCTTCAGCGCCCTTCCAAATTGTAGATGATTATTCAAGCGTCAGAGGCCACTGGGAAGCCCGTTCCACAGTCTACTCGCTCCGTAAGAAAAGGTGCACCCGCCGACACGGGCCATGTGGATTTTAGGGGTGACCACTAAATTGGCCTCACAGGAATGGAGAACCCTGCCCGGAATGTAAGGTGAAAATGTATCCTGCAGGTTCCGGACCCTGCCTAGAAAGAGCATGATGCATCAGGCAAAGAGCCTTGAACTTAATCCTCTGTGCCACATGGAGCTAGTGCAAAGTGCAGAGCACTGTACTTATATGTGCTCCATATGGGGAGGCCATAGCCACCCTCGCTGCCAAGTTTTGCAGCAGTTGCAGTCGATGAATCAGCACAAGAGGCTTCGCCAGATAAAGAGCATTACAATAATCAATTTGACTTGTGACAATAGAGGCCACCACCCGAGGTTGCAAAGACTCTGACAGGAAAGGCAGAACTTTGCGCAGAAATCTCAGCAAAAAGTGACCGGTTTTACTGAGCACGCTGATTTGAGGCAACATAGACAAATCAGAGGACAACAGGATCCCAAAGTTCTTGACCAGCCTCACCGGAGTAGGAAGTTCACCTAGTGTCGGGGGCCAAAAAGAATCCGACCATGCTACAGAAGTGGAGGAAGGACTCACCACCAGGATTTTTGTCTTGACCCATTCAGCTTCAGCTAATTCGCACTCATCCAATTACCCACTGGCGACAGACACTCCCGTAGCTGGTCATGACCCAGATGGATCAGGATCTGAGTGTCGTTGGCATAAGAATAGCAACGAAAGGCATGGGTACGGATGAGGTAAATTAGCGGCTGAATATAGATGTTAAAGAGCATAGGGGACAAGGCCGACCCCTGAGGAACACCACAAAACAACGTGTGAGCAGAAGGAAGAAAAGGAGGCAACGAGAGTGATTGACTTCTATTCTCAAGAAAGGAAGCAAACCTGTCCAGGACGGATCCCGAGAGACTGTACCCGCAGTTGAGATACCAGGACGGAGTAGTCAACCGTGTCGAATGCTGCCAAGAGATCTAATAAAATAAGGGCTCCCACACCGCTCTGGTCAACCACCATGGTAAGATTATCCAACAAAGACACCAGGACACTCTCGGTACCTCATCCTGGGCGTAATCCTGGCTGAAAAACATCAAGAAGAAGTGAGGATTCAAGAACAGAAGAAAGTAGGGGTGCTTTTAAAGATTCCAATAACTTCCTAAAGAAAGGGAGAAGAGAAATAGGACAAAGGTTTGCCAGAACTGCCGCATCCAGTGATGGGTTTTTAGAAGAGGATCACAGTAGCCTGCTTCAACTCGGCTGGCACTGACCCCAGCCGGCGCAAGGGGTTCACCGCCTCAGTAACCCAAGAAATCAGGGCAGGCAGTATCATTTTGTCCAGAAGGTCCCAGTACCACATCCTCCTGGCCCAATCCGGGGCAGTTAGGATAATGGATTTCCCAAACGTTCTCAACCTCCTGATCACGTGAGAAAAGACGTGGATTGGAGGAAACGTGTATAGGAGTGGAAACACCCAGGTCACTATGAATGCGCCCCGTTAAGCTCCTCTTGGAAAAAATTCCCTGGAGCAAAATAGTTCGCACTTCCGGGTTGACACTGGTCGCGAACAGATCCACTTGAGGGGTTCCTCAAAGATTGAAGATCTCTTGAAGGACTTCCTGAGCTAGTTCCCACTAGGGAGACTGTGCTCTGCCTGCTCAGAGCGTCCACCGCTGTGTTCTCCTCTCCGGCTAGGTGAACTGCTGATAGGGAAATTCCGTCTTGAATTGCCCAGAACTAGTGCTGCATTGCCTCTCTGCACAGTGGTAGTGACCCTAAACCTCCTCTCTTGTTGAGGTAGTTCATGGCCTCTGTGCTGTTCATCATTATCAGGACATTCTTTCCCCATACAGAGGTCAGAATGGCCTTCAGTGCTAGTCTGATTGCCCTCAGCTCCATAAGGTTGATGTGTAGTTTGGACTCCGATGAAGACCAATAACCACTGTTTGTCAGATCGTTGGTGTGAGCTACAAATGTACTTCTCCTTCTATGTTTAAGTTAACATCACAATGTGGTAGAGGAAACTGGGTTGTATGTTGTCAGATATTGAATGGAACTGCATATGTGCGGGACCATTAAATGCAAAGTTGCTTTAGAACTACGGTACACTCATCAGAGAATGAACTACCACGTGTATTGGTCTCCTTGGAAGATGCGGTCCTGCAAGTTGTGCATTGAGGATGTTTGTTGGTACTGTAAAAGTAATGTGGACACCACGTTCCACATGTTGTGGTTGTGTAGGAAGATCCAGCTATTCTGGTATGGTGTCTTTCAGAGAATGGACCTGGTCTTGGGTCTTCTCTACCTAGGGACCCAATTCTTGGTGTGTTGGGCTTGTTTCCATCACATATTGTATTGACTAGTTATACATTATTTGGACATATAGAGCACTCTTTCTTGCTAAGAGACATAGTTTGACATTCTGGAAGAGCGACACTGTACCCTGTGTTGATAATTGGCTGCAGAGATTGTGTCTCCTGTCTAAGAGGGAGAAAGTGTCCTTCAATGCTAAAGTTCAAACTTTAAAAAGATGAGATGAACTTGGGGGTGTTTAATGACCTTTGTTCTTAGTTGTTTTCACTGATTTACTTACATGTTCCATTTGGTTTTTTTTCTCATTTTCTTTCTTTCCCTTTCTTTTCTCTTTCTTCTGCTTTCTCTTTATCTGGATTTCGTCTACTCTTTCACTCACCTTCCCACCTACCTTCTCTCTGTTATGTTCTTTTCTAGATTGAACTGTTATGACATGTTCATTAGATTAATGTTATTGCACCTTGATTCATTGTTTATGTAAGTGTCAAAAGAATAAATGTAATTTGCAAACGAAAAAAAAAAGAAAGACTCACATAGGACTGCTGTAGTAGAATGCGCTAACAAGTTGTTTCCTTAAACAGGCTCCTCTTTTGAGTATGTTTTCACGCCTTACATAATCAATTCAAATTAACAATTCATAATAGAAGTAATTCCAGCCCAGTGTAGCACTGCTCCATCTTGGAAAAAAACCTAAATCAAGCATAACACTTCCCACCCATGGTCCAAAAGATCTTGCGAAGAGAATGTTTTTACATATTGGTGTGTGGTCTGTCTAGTTCATAGAGAGGAAAGACAGTCAATGGTTGGAGAGGTGGTCGATACCGAGTTGTGTGCACTAGGGTTGGTTCTATAATGGGTGTCTTGGTGCCCATTATGACACAAAGTTCAAGTAGAGTCTTTCTGGTTTGCTTGGTGGCTTAGCTTCTGGCAAGTTTGATGCGGCCGAGGAATATATTAGTTATGTTTTTGATGGATGATATGTTGAGGTCCGGAATTTGATCGAGAAAGACCTTGCTGGTTAGGGGCGGTCCTTAGAGGAAGTGAAAAGTGTCTGTCTGAGAGTGTGTGAGTGGCGAAGTGGCAGGTGAGGAGTTCCATGGATGCACCGTGGTGCGCATGAGGTCTTGTGAATGATTGTGAGTCCACTACCAGTCTTCCTTTTGCAATCTTTGTGTTGGATGTTGAAGCTTGTGAGGATGAGGACATCCAAGATGTGTGTGGAGCACTACATGTGTATGAATGACCTTTTTTCCTCACTAGTTTCCGTATTGAGATCAGGCATTTTTATGCCTTCGGCAATACATCTGCATCCAGCGCTCCATTGGGCCACACTGACTCAATGGGTGGGACGCAGCTGCAGCTCAAACCCTCAAGATTAGCTCCTGGACCAAAATGTGCTGTCCACCTCTATCTCTATTCAGCGATGCGGATGAACTTCGTCCTTTAACAATAGGAGAATTGCACGTTACTGATTATAAATCAGGATATTTATTTATTTATTTATTACATTTGTTGGTAGCTCCCAAACCCATAAGTATCACGGCACTGGTAAGCTTAGGAAATAAAGAAAGAGGCTACAGTAAGGTACATAAGCATAGCAACATGATAGTAACATGATAGTAACAGGCAGGGGGGATATTGATCACAGATAGAGTGACTATCAATCACACACATTAGCAGACAATATACCTGAAACCCATGATCTGTTTGATAGGCAACTCCAACAAATACAAAATACCAGGAGATCTCAGGAACACCAACCAGGTAAGGCTCTTGGTAAAACAAAAATGCTGTGGCCTCTTACGTTAATATATATATTTTTTTATATAGCGCTACCAACCCTCAGGCATCTGAGCGCTGCTTATCATTACCCATGGTGTTAGGTGCTCATTTATCGACCTCAGAAGGATGAAAGGCTGAGTTTGGCCCTGCCGTTATTCGAAACTGCGTCAGCAGGCTCTTCGCAGATGTCAAAGCGAGCGCTCTACTCGCTGTGCTATCTGACCGATAATATGCTTTTTAATATGCCACAGCGACAGTAATATGTATCTTATTCCTTTTCATAGAACCATCGGATCACATACAAAAGCTCAAAAAGAGAGGACATTATGGAATTATTACTACCCTTTAACTTACATAGGAAAGACTGTATGTTATCTACAATAAATAGTGGAAGCTAACAATTAGTACGCTAGCACATGCAAAATTACAAAACAGGTGTGTTCATAGAGCAACAATTAGAAATGTGATCACAAAAACTGAATAATTGTATTTTCTTTCTTTTTATTTTTACCTTCCCTGTATGTGCATGTCAATATACATTTTTGTATATATTGAATTTGAATCGATTAGAATTGATGAAATGTTCAGCCTTGAAAAAGACTTACAGGCGAAACACCCAGCACGTGCATCAGTGTTGACGTACAAATCAGTACAGACTAATTAACTGGGTAAACAAAGACAAAGGAATTTCCCTTGTTATTTATTGCATGATCAAATCACAGTTATGATATGATATGATAGAATAGTTTATTTGTATAGCGCCTATACACAATATGTTTCATAGCGCTTCAAGGCAAGGGAAAAATACAAACAGTGAAAATTCTTACATGGCATTGAACGATAAGAATGTGAAATTAACTATCGTACTCGGCCTGGCGACATTTCAGATAGTGCAGGAGAGTGCAAGAGTTAAGACACAGAAAGGAGGCGAGGAGGTTGGCGGGAAGGGAATGGGAACAGACACGCGACTAAAGTACAAGGTCTGACAACATTTCAGTTAGAGCTGGAAGATTACATGAGGCGAGGGTGAGGGGGAGGAGAAGGACGAGAGGATCAAAACAAGCGACTATCTTACTAGGCATGGCAACATTTCAAATAGTGCTGGAGAGGGAGGGGGAGGAGACAAACAACATAGTTATCATACTATGTCCGAGGACAATTCTGAGAGTGAGTGTGTAGAGTAAGAAAGGGGGAGGGGAAGAAGAGAGGAAGAAGGAAGAAAGGAGAGAACAAGATTAGCAGTGAAAAGAGTGGAGAAGCACTCGTGTGTATGTATTAGATGGTTACAAAATGGTGTTAATGCACAGGTCTTAGCAACCAAGCACAAGATAGATACTCCATGTGTATGAATCAGATTGAGCGCGAGATAATAATAAGGGTCAGGGTTTGGTAGCTCTATTTTACAAACACATGGTATGAGATAGAGGGGCCCATTCTGAAGGAATACGCAGCATGAGCCGCATCTTGAAATTAATCAAGGTTCAATATATTACATAAGTGGCAGGCACTGGGTGGACCTTACCACATCTCCCCCCCTTCTTCAGTGATCAAAGTGAGGTGGAACGGTTGGGAGTGGTGTTCCACTGTTTTAATTTAACATTCCTCTACTTTTTACGACCATATTCACCATTCACTACAGAGGATTTGTCCATTCATGTCCCTGTGCAAGTGTAAAGTTGTAATAGGAGCCTTAGTTACTAGTCACTTAGACTATTGCAAAGGCCCGGCTGCAACACCTTGTCACATGTTACACTTTGCTTCTGTCTACCCTCTCCCCTGCCGAGACCACAGTTCCACTACTTTGTTCAGTACACTTCTACCACTGCCCTTCTTTCATTGTACTCCTCATGAGTATCCTTTTGATGTTGCTTGTAGACAACCATGCAGTGTTGTACTACTGACCAATTCTGTTAAACATTGGTCTTTACTCCTGTGCTTTTTATTTGGTTTGCATAGGACTGGCTCCAACTGGCCTATTGCATAAAATGTTAGTCACTGCCGGCCTGTTCCCTTGAACGCTGGCTGACACCGGCTGAATCCAGTGAAAGTTGATAAGTTCTAACCGTGTCCATTGAATGTTAGTTGCTACTGGCCGTATGCACCGGATGTTGGTCGCTACAAGTCAGAAACATTGAATTTCAGTTGTTGCATTTGAAGAGGAGTGGCAGTCCAAGCACGTTGCACAATGCGTTGGGCGTCCAGGAGGAGGCGATGGTGGAGTGTAGCAGAGTGGAGAGGACAGGAGGAGGACAGAACCCTTTGGGAACAAATCAATGCACTTATTGAAGTAGGTTAAATACTAGAAACAAAAGAACACATATACATAAATGCATATATTGAATAAATCAAGGAACAGAAAGAAAAAGTCCTCAAACAAGATTTTAAAAAGCTGAGAAGAGGAAGAGGTGCTCTAATGGAAGAAGGGGGACAATGATAGAGGTATCAAGTAAATTGAACTACAGGTCCCCTTAGATTTGTGGTGTCTATAATTAGCTTTTCAGCATCTGGCTGTTGCCGGGCGGCACCAAACTCCAGCGATATGCGCTATGGCCTGAAGAGCAAAACGATGCTCATGAACGGCACAGTGGTGGGTTCTGCTACGCTCAGGTCCGACGACAATGCAACAGGCCAGCGGTCCCCTCCTGACACATGATCTGCCATGGTCCTATGGCGGGCTGCCCCTTACCTACCCCAGATGTAACGTCGGAGCGCGACCTGCGCTGGAGTATGGACCTGATCGTAGGTTCCCCACTTGAATCGGCCAAACTTGTGGTGCCCTTTTACAGTGACAGGGAGCACCATGCTGTCACTTCGATAAGTCAGATAGTATTAGGTGAGTACTTATGCTTGAGTGCCATTGGCAGTGTACTGGGCGAAAAAGAAGTCTAGTCGAAGTCTTTCCAACACTCAAACTTCGATGACTGACTATGCCCTCTGGCCGCTATCAAGACTTTTGAAAGAGCGCCCCCTGCGTCTCCACTGATAGCCATAAGGCAGGTGCCAGAGCTGTAAACTTGACTTAAAAATCACTAAAGAAAACAGGTGTATAAGTGACCCTGAAGTTGAATCCACAGAATTGCAGTCACAGCACACTGGGCAGCCAGGTCAGCACTACTGCGGCGAGATGCCACCCCATACCCTGTGGTTTCTTTCATCATAACAGCATCGAAAACTCCGTTCTGCATGTTTTTTAAAGTGGTCGTTTTGGTCGTGCACTTTTGTTCGACCAGAATTTGACCCTTTTTTAAAAAGATCTCCCCATCCCCTCCTCACTGCCTCATGCCCCTAAGTCCCACTAACTTCCACAAAACCCCCTGCTTACCTTCTACTATATACACATATTTCGACCCATTTTTTTAAAAAACGGTCGAATTCTGTTCGGACAAAAGTGCCCAACCAAAGTGACGCCTCTAAAAGAGAAGTCGGTAAAAAGACGCTTTACGGGAAAGCTCTGCATGCTTAAGGTGTGCGGTGGCCTACAGATAGCGGTGCCCCCCTGGATTTGCTTGGCACACACCGCTAGCAACCCTTCAAGGACAGCTGGGAAAGGGCCCAACATAATCAATAACCACATATTGTGACTGAGGCGCAACTGAGGCCAGCAGAAGTTCTTTAATCTCTAGGGATAACATGGAAGCCCACCAGGGAGAAGAATGAAGCATTGGGGAACACCATGGGTGCATTACTGACCAGTCTGAATATACGAGGAACGGCCCCCACCCGTGCCTCCCCCCCCCATCCATCAAAGAAACAGAGAATCAAATTCCCGCGCTTGAAGATAGCGCCCAGGCAGATAGCCACACCACAGTACTGAAGCACCTAGTAGGACATGAAATCCTGAGACGGAGCATAGGTCTAGGCGCTACAAAATATGCCTACTCCGACTGGGTGAAAGACCTGAGTTGGTGCCCATAAAACTGTACGTATCGGAGCGCTTGAGGAAATTATTACTAAAGAAACATAAGATTGTACATTAAACTGCGGGCAGTGCCCATAGCACCGCGGAGAGGCCACGTAACCATCATACAGGCCAGAATTCATGAAAAGGAGACATTCATGAAAACTACCTGAGAGATGCAAGGGGATGCCACATTCAGGTGATAAACTCTCGATCTATCTAGACTTCCCTCGAGCCCAGGAAGGGTAGAAGAGGGTATCCTCACTTGTGTGCAGGCGCGTTATAAATGACTTATATCATATCAGGTTATGAGGCCAAAAAAACTCCTGTGAGATAGGAATGTCAATATGCCCTTATAGACATGAGATGCAGAGAAAGTAGAAGAGGAGACAAGAGTAGGGATGTAGAAAGGAGATAGAGAGAAGAAGAAATAGAGAAGTCTGAAGGCAAAGAGAACAAACACGAATGGCCAAGTAGAAGACCTAGCAAAATGGAGTAAAATGTGAAAGTAGGAGACCAACCAAAAGGGCAGAGCAGTAGTGGAGATGAGAAAGGATTGAAGATTTAATTAGAATTTTAGTAGCATGAAAAGAAAGAAAGGCACTGAGCTAGCAAATATTGTAATTACGCAAATGACAGATAAGGGCAGTGTTGAAGTTATGAGTGGAGAAGGATCGAAAATGACGTCAAGAGTGCGAGCAGTTGGACTACCCGCGAGTCGCACTGTACCGATGGAACCGAGCCACCGTCCTCAAATGCTTGCGCTGCCTGCTATAAGAGTGCACCTTCTTTCATATCTTGTGGGAAAGCCCCAACATTCAAAAATACTGGCAGCGCTGCTGCAATAAATTGAATGCGGTCCTCGGCAGCACCGTCCCCAGGGACCCTAAGTTGATGTTACTGGGTATTGAAGAGGAGATGGACAACAAAAGCTTTGAGAGACTATTTCTTTCCGCGACCACAGGGTTGATTAAACGTAGTATAGGGAAACTGTGGGGTCCAATGCATCCCCACTTTTCGCACAATGGGTAGCGGATGTGAACGTTAGTATGTTAACGGAACAACGCATATACACAGCCAGGGGGTGCCCTGGAAAAGCGAAAAACATTTGGGAGAAGTGGGAAAATGCGGGCTAAAGCAAAGCTTGAACAATGTACTGAATAATGGCTGGAAATATGTTGTGGATGAGATGGATCGTATCATCGGATGGATTAGAGCTGTTTGTTTTGTTTGGTTTTTATCTTGTTTTATTTACTATATAATGTTTACGGTGCAGGGGTGTTGCTTTGTCTGGAAAAGATCGGGGCTATGCTGATCCTCCTTTCTTGTAACCATTACGATCGCCGGCAGGCGATAGCCGGGCCAACCCACTAAGGTCACCCAACAAGGCTGCCTGTCTGGAGCCTGTCATGAGCTGTCGGAGCCAGGGGCCACGAACGCTGCCCTAGTAGGCAGATACCCTCCCAGTCAAAGCCTATGTACATTTATATGGGTGAATGTTCGCACAGCGCATTGTAGACTCCTCACATACCCTGTTACTTGTACGATCACTCGCAGGAACTTCTCCACCATTTGACTTATGCACGTCAAGCACCGATGTGCTTTCGGTTTCAAACGCAACCGCTCCGCTTTGTCTGTTAGTGCTCCCACTGCCCGCCTCCAAAATATTGTGTTCTATACCCACTGCGTTCATCCTTTGCATAGACTCTCAGCATTGTATGCTCTGCCTAAAACAAATGGTCTTTAGCTCCCTAATGGACAGCCTGCAAAGTGTTCTCTTAAGATCTTTATGTACTGATGATAAAACTGACCACTAGTACACTATTTGCATAGGACTGTGATTGTGCCTCTTGTACATTGTGTAGCAGCTCCTTTCATGGACCTGCGCCATCTATCCACTGTTCTTTCCTAGAGCACCATTTTATGTGCCAGTCTTCTGTAGTGCATTGCCTAATCTATGCACCCCCGCAGTCATTACTCATCTATTACAATGGTTATTGCAAGACACATGTACTTAATGCGCCCCCAAGTTCATGTTGTATGATGATATTTAGTCAATGTTAGATATCTGCGCACATTGTGCCGCTCAGGTCACTATATGTCTGTTGATATCTAGTCAATGCTAAGCATCTGCACACATTGTGCCACTCAGGTCACTATATGTCTGTTGATATCTAGTCAATGCTAGGCATCTGTATTCATTGTGCCACTCAGGTCACTATATGTGTGATTATATTTAGTCAATGCTTTATTGCAAGGCGTTGGCAGATTCATTGTGCCATCTGAGGTTGCCAGGCATTATCCGTCGCACCCTCTCTTGGTTAGTCTACCAAAGCTCTTAGCCGATTTCATCCACTAAAATGCATCGTGCCCCTAGACCTGACCAGCATTACCTAGCCTCGTACGCTAGTACCTCTAAGTTCGCACATCGGCCTACCCTACACTTCACCCCTTACGTATTGCTCACCTCT
This sequence comes from Ambystoma mexicanum, assembly GCF_040938575.1. Taxonomy (NCBI): domain Eukaryota; kingdom Metazoa; phylum Chordata; class Amphibia; order Caudata; family Ambystomatidae; genus Ambystoma; species Ambystoma mexicanum. The sequence continues at coordinate 108,920,947 of NC_090923.1, forward strand.
TTGGCCGTATTGGGCCTACAGCTCAACCACACTACTGCCCAACACCATACTCCAACCTCCCCCACTATGCACATAACTATGTCTCCTACCATGGATACACATCTACTGCGCGTACCTCCCTCATGCAACTCAACTTCGCTCAATCCATACCTAAAGGTCTGATCACCATAAAATAATATTTTCCATTGACCCTAGGCCACCCACTGACAAACCCAACCTTGCCCTGCCCACCTATACACGTAACAAGAAGGATATTACGGTTGAGAAACTACTCCCCCTTATCCTCCCGCTACTGATCTCGGCCTCATCCACTTGCTCAGACCCTACTGCCCTAGTTGATACCTATAACCGGGTCATGCTAAAAGCTCTCAACACTATTGCCCCACTCAAACTGCGCAAACAGAAACCTTGCAACCACCTTAATTCATGGTTCACCCCTCACTTACGTGAATTACGCAAAGCAAAAAGAAAAGCTGAGGCACACTGGAAAAGCTCACCTACATTAGTCAATAGAAATAACCTTACAACCGCCTCCCTCATGTACAAAGAAGCTATCCTAGCGGCCAAAAAGGAAGCGTACAATGTCAGGATCACACAAGCTCAATCCAACACAAAGGAACTCTTTAAGATCCTTAAGGAACTAGAGTCCCCAGTCGCTCCATTGGATACATGCACCCCGGACGCTGAATGGTGCTCCAATATACAAAAAGCACCACTAAACAAAATCGCCCTGCTCCAAGCCAAAATTAATATAAAAAAAGCCACCTCTCTGACTCAACGGGCAACCCCCAGTCTTACAATACCCCCGCGCCGAAGCACTTATTCAAACCTTTCAGCTTCTCACCCCTGATCATCAAGGAAGTTGAAAACAACATCTTGAAGCTTAAGCCTTCCAATTGCCAAGGTGACGCCTGCCCTGCGCCGGTGGTTAAGGAAGCGGGTCATGACCTCGCTCCATTCATCACTTCATTTATCAATACATCATTCAAATCGGGCACAGTACCCGACAACCTCAAGGATGCATGGGTCATCCCCCTAATTAAAAAACCTAACCTTGACCCTAGCAATCCCTCCAACTAAAGGCCCATCACCACAGTGCCTTACCTACTCAGAATTCTGGATCGTGCGGCCTATCTCCAAATCCAGGACTACCTTGATACTAACAACTTATTAGGGCTTAGACAATCGGGCTTCCGTCCAAGACACGGTACTGAGACAGCCCGGATCGACTTGAAAACCCAAAACGAGGACCTGAAAGATAAGGGCAAACAAGCTCTCCTGCTCTTACTCGACCTCTCTGCTGCATTCGATTTGGTCGATCACCAAATCCTCTGCCATCACCTTAAGAAAGCCGCTCACTTCTCTGATACAGCTACCTCCTGGATCAGTTCCTTCCTGGCAAATAGATCCATGAGGGTCTTCTCTCCCTTAGCAGCGGCTGACCCAGCACATGTCCCTTGCGGAGTCCCACAAGGCTCTTGTGTATCGCCCATGTTGTACAACGTGTTTACTAAACCGCTCTTTGATATTCTTGACTATCTGGGTGTCTCATACACGAATTATGCGGACGACACCCAGATACTCATCCCTATCACCGGTGACTATGTAACCAATGTCAACGCCCTCAACTCAGTCTACTTACTCAGTTACTCATCCTAGGCTCTCAGTCCAAACTCACAAAACTTGACCCCAAATATAACTCCTTCATTATTGATGAAAACGTTATTATAGTCACCAAAGTCATGAAAACACTAGGAATTTACCTAGATTCCACTCTCTCTCTCAATAGACAAACCAACTCAGTAGTCTCAGCATCATCGTACACGTGTAAACTCATTACAGCCTGTCGCCCTTTCCTCACAACGGACAACTGCCTGATCCTAGCCAGAACCCTCATCATGTACACAATTGACTATTGCAATGCCCTTTACCTAGGGACTAGTCAAAGAAACCTTCATAAACTCCAGGTCTCCCAGAACAATGACATCAGGGCTGCTCTCAACATCCCCAGGCGCTCCCACATCTCCGCTACCAGGCGTAACCTACACTGGCTACCCATTACACTTTGCATCTCCCTCAAAACACTGGTTCTAACCTAATAGGCACAACACAATTCTGCACCTGCTTACCTATCCATGCGGTTCACACAACACACAGCATCCAGACCCCTGAGATCTGCACAGATGCACACACTAATCATTCCCAGTTTCAAGCTTCAGACAGCTAGAGGCTCGAGTTTCCCAGTCCTGGCTGCTAAGCTCTGGAACTCCCTACCCAATGAACTTAGGAATGTGCCAGCCATCCAATCCTTTAAAAACAGATTAAACGTTGGCTGATCGAACAGGATGTACTGGCCTCCGCCATGTAATTCATGCAATGGTCACCCGCAAACATGCTACTCACTGTATATACTGCATATTTGACTAATCCTCCATGCCGTGTAATATTCTGCTGACCCATGTTCTTATTCTTGATGTAAATATTCCTGATGTAAATATGTCTATACAATGTAACCTGTACCTATCTATGTAACTCTGTCTGTAACTACCTTTTCTAAAAATGCGCCCTGATGCCTTTGGGCAGGGTGCGCAATACAAATAAACAAATACAAATACAAATACAAATAATGTCAGGACCGTCAGGACTCGGGGCTAGCTAGCTTTTTGATTGTAACCCCTGAGCTTCTATCCGGGGCTAAAACCAAAAGATCCTGAGCTATATCACCCTTACCCCCCCCCCTCCCCCTAGCAATGCCTCTGGGTGCAACCCACTACCTATGTTTAAACCAATAAAATGCTTTATTAAAAAAGAATGATAAAACAAAAAGAGTGTGAGCAGTTGTATAAAATGAAAAAAGGAAGGAGGAAATGATAAGCCAGGAGGAGGTACAGGGAAAGGAAAAGACGAAACAGGAAAAAAGTAGGACTTCAGTTTGGGTAGTGATAAGGTGGAGAAATTTGTAATGCATCCATGCTTGCACAGCGGTGAAACAGGTGGAAACAGAAGAGTGAAGGGTATCAGAGAAAGAGAAGAAAATCTGCAAATTGTACACATTGAAATGGATGTGGGATGAGTAAGTGAAAGAGGATATGATGACAGAGAACTGGAATAGAGAGAAAAAAGAAATGGGTCAAGTGCAGAACCCAGGGGGACACAATATTGAAGGGGATGAGGAGAAGAAATTTGACCAGACCAAGAAACAGAATACGTTTGGTCAGAGGGATAAGAACAAAACCAGTGAAGTACAGGGCTAGACAAATTAAGAGAAGCAAGAGAGGAACGAAGAGTAGGCTGGTATACAATGTCAAAGGCTGTCGTTAAATCAAGAAGGATGAGAGTAGAAGAGCGTTTATCATGACAGGCTGAGCTTAAAGAGTTAGAGACATGAAGGAGAGCAGTTCCAGAGGAATAAAACAGACGAAAGTCATATTGCGAAGGATGAAGTAAAGAGCACAGGTGCAAGTAAGAACAGTCTTGGGTATAGACACTACATTCCAATCATTTAGAAAGAAAGGGAAGAAGAGAAATAGGATGAAGATGAGTCAGTGATGTAGTATACAAGGATGTTTCTTTCAGTAGAGGGATAATGATTGCATGCTTGAAAGATGAGGGCACGTGAGCAGAAGAAACAGACATTCAAGAGACAAGTGAGATAAGGGATGAACTTGGTTAAATAGAGGGAATTGGGAAAGAAGGAATGGAGTCAAGAGGGAAAGCAGTGAGGTAAGTCTGAGATAAGAAAGTATCAGTGTCAGAATCGTTAACAGTAAGGAAGGAAGAGAAAGTGGAATGAGAAGGAAACTCAGTGCAGTGGATGAAGAAGGGACAGGGGGAATATGAACAAATGAGGACAAAAGAAAATAACTTAAATTAAATAATCAGCAAAATCAGTGAAAGAGAGAGCAGAGAGTAATGAAGGGTCAGGCGTGTGAGGAAAGAATATTATTAAGGAATTGGAAAAGGCAATGAGGATGACGAGAGGGTAACATTGAGAGAGAAGCAGAAAAGTCAACTTTTTTAGAGTTATGGAAGAAGGAGTCATAGGAAGAGTAAGAGGAAAAGGCAGCAAGCTAGTTTGGGGTTTAAAGTTCTTCCTGCAACATCAACTTTATGAAGGAAAATCCTAATAGAGAGAAGAGAGCAGCTAAACCAAGGCTGTGGGGTCTTCAGGATGCGAGGAATGGTCTGGATGGAACGGGGAGAATCAAGTGTGGATAGAGGATAAAAGAATACTGTGAAGAGTAGAAGCAGTGTGGTCATTAGAAAGAGAAGCAAAATTATCAAAAGAAATCAGGGATGAAGAAAGTGAAGAAAGGAAGGGAGGGAGATGAGTCAAATGATTGTAAGTTTGTAAGTCATGCCGGAAAAAATTAGGTGAGAAAGAAATAGGGGAAAAGGTAGGAAGAAGAGCTGCAGAAAAGGAAATACAAAAATGACCCAACCGATAAAGGAGGTGAGCTGGAAGTATGAAATCAAAAGGATAAAAAGATGAGATCAAGAGCTTTTGAGTTATGTAGGGGGATTAAGACAGAGAATCTGACAGAGATGGTAGGAGTCAAGAAGAGGAGAGGAAGCGTGAGTAGAGGGGAGATGAAAGTTAAAGTCTCCCAGAAGAAGAAATTGAGTAGAGATAGGAAGAAGTGTGGAGAAGAGAGAATCCAATCATAGATTTAAGGAGATGACCTACAGAGATTGCAAACTACAATCCCCAGTAGGCTCGGAGTTCTCGCGCTGCTTAAATTCGCAGATCAGGCACGAGAGCGCCGGCGCAAGAACCCAAGCGGTCTGTGAATAGAATAAAAGCAAACGAATATCTGTGATCAGATTACTTTGTAGCGATTTAGTAGTGTTTTAACTTGCAGTATTATCTTGTTTTAGGAGAGTTTTCTTAGCCCATTTTAATAGCAACTGCTATTTTTGCATTTTAGCACCTTGCCGTTTATCTGATAATTGCATTTAATTTGTTGTGGAACTAGAACAGTGTTTCGCAATACTCCTGCTTTGGTTTCCCTGCCTATTTTTCCATTAGTAACTTAAATCTACAGATACTCACTGTGCAAACACCCTAACAGAGATTGCAAACTACAATCACCCCATCACAGAAGTGGAGCTGGTAAATGTCATCAGGCAGCTAAAAACCACCAGTTGCAAGGGGGACCCATGTTCCGCCCTGATCATTAAAGAGTGTGCATCCATGTTAATACCAGCACTAACTAAATTTGTGAACAACTCATTTGCACTCAATCAAGTGCCAGTAGGATTTTAAAAAGCAAAGCACCCCTTCTCAAAAAACAGATGTATGCCCCCGAACAGCAACGAATTATAAACCGATCACAAATGCCCCATTTCTCCTAAAGATTCTTGATAGGTTTGCTTATACCCAAATCTCATCCCATCTGAATAACCATCAAATACTGAATAGATATCAATCGGGTTTCAGAAAATATCATGGGACGGAGACAGCTCTCCTTAACTTGAAATAAAAACTGCTGTAATCCATGGACAATGGTCAGGCATCGCTGCTAATGATCCTCGCTCTCACGGCAGCCTCTGATTTGGTTCATCACTCACCTTGATCACCAAGTTAAAGGACATTGCATCCTTCTCAGAGCAGGCTGCTCAATGGATTGCATCCTTTTGGAATGAAAGGCAAGGTAGTGCAGCCAGTGGGGAAACATATGCTGAACCGGTAGCCTTAGTTTATGGTGTACCACAGGGCGCATGTGTTTTCCCCAGCCCTGTACAACATTTTTATGGTGCCCTTCTTTGACATGCTAGAACATAAAGGCATCATATTCTCTAACTGCGCGGATGACACACAGTGCGTCATACCGCTCACAGGGGCACACAGAACGGATGAATTTCAGATCAACAAGATATATGACTCCATCCAGATCTGGAAATTACAGAACGGCCTAGCATTGAACAATGAAAAAACAGAACTCATGGTGGTAGGAACAAACAAGAAACTGACCAAGTTAGAACCTCTGTTCAATAGCTTGAATATCGCAGAATGTAAGATTGAGATTCAGAAGTAAGTCCAAAATGTAGGTATTACATTCGATCAGAATCTAAACATGAAATCCCAAGTGAGTAACCTGGTCTCCTCATCCACATACTACCTAAAGCTACTAGCTCACCTCCGGCCTTTAATGTCACAAATAATGCAGAGACAATAGTCAGAGCCATAATCGGCTAAATAATCGACTACTGCAGCAGTTTGCTCATAGGGGCCCCACAATCTAAGATCATTCGTCTGCAAGTGATTCAGAATAGCACAGTCACGTATAGAATGGAGAGATCATGTGTCCGATGCCAGGCGCAGTCTACATTGGCTCCCAGTGAAGGCAAGAGTGCAGTTTAGACTGCTTCTAATCATCCACAAATGCTGCATAGGGCGTATGCCAATCTATCTGACGGAAGGGGTAGTGGAGAAACAGCCATTGGGCTCTGGGGTCCAATAATACCCGCCTACTGAGAGCACAGCGATGTAAATCCAGTAAAGCCCTGCATAGCGGCTCCTATGGCATGGAATGCTCTTGCCTTGGATCTTAGAGAAGCAAAGTCTACGGACATCTTCAAAAAAGAAACAAAAAATATTCTTAGTTCATTGGGTACCTGGAGCTTCCTGAGAGAAATACCCATCACTTCTGAAATGAACTCAGACTCTCTGCATTGTTGTTGTTTTGTCTCGTTGGTAATGTGCGCGCCCGTAATCCTTCGGGTACCTGGAGCGCGTTAGAAATTAAAGTAAAGTAAAAAGTGAAGAAGATAAGAAAAGGAATAAGGATATCTTAATAATAGGAGGACAAGTGATACTCAAAAATAGGAATACAGGGCAAATGAGTAAAAGAAGAGGAGGAGTGATAGAGGATACCAATGCCACCAACTTTGTCACAGGCGCGGGGTGTTTGCGAAAAGCTATTTTTAGAAGAGCAGTGAAAAGCAGGGGTAGAAGTACAAGAGGGAGTGACCCAGATCTCGGTAAGTGGGACTCATTACAAATAGATCGGGCATTGGACTAAGGAGAGAGGGGAGGAAGAAATATTAGGATAAATTAGATTAGTTTCATTGCAGTTACGGGAGAGAGGAAGGTCTAACAGAGTGATAGATAGCGATCATGAGTGTCATCAGGTTATGGGATAAGGAAGTAAATAGAAGGCAATAGGAACATCAAAGATGAAGATTAATTGAGTAGAAGCGGTGTGTGGGGCCATGGGTGAGGCTGTTAGGGAGTAGGATTAGAAAATAAAGTCAGGAGGGAGTAAGACACGCATAAAAGATACAAAGAGATTAAAGTGAGGGTGGAATTACCAGGTTCTAGCCCATGCAGGTGCAAATAAGGTTCAAACAGGAAATGCGCCCTATAATAACGGATCATCCTTTGATGGACACCCAGGGCAAGAACGCCCGAGAAGGATAGCTGATAAGGGTGAAGAAAGTCACATGATCCAGCATGGTACCATGTAGCGGCAGCACCAATTCGGAAAGGGAGTGAGCAGGGGAAATCCAAAGCTAAATGTTGCGAGTTGTGGGTGAGAATGCATATGAAGCAGTAGGAGCATGGCATTTTGAAGACATTTGGATTTTTATGTTTATGTCTAACATTTTGCCTCCACGGGAAAAAACACCGAGTTGTATTGGTGAAGATGTATGTGTGTTTTGTTGTGTGTTTCTAAACTGGGTTCATGGCATAGCGAACGACGGGTCCAGTTGAGGCGGCCAGTGTGTGTGTGTTGTTGTGGAGTAGTGCCAGCTGTTTTGAGCTCCGGCCTACCTACATGCCACCTCACAGTGTTGGACACCCAGCACATATTGGAATGTGTTACACCCGTGCCATTGTTGCAGTTGGAATGTTGGACACTCGCTCTGGAGGTAGGTGTTTACACCTATGTTTTGGTGGGGTGTTTTACCCTGGTGGTTTTTATGTGGTTTTGGGCCACTGCATGCTGTTTATGTTGTGGATTTTGTCCAGTGGGGTGTTTTACCCTGGTGGTTTAGTGTGCTTTTGGGGCACTGCGTAGCATTTTGGCCACTCCGTGCCGGTTTTGCTGTGGATGGGGGCCCGTGGGGTGTTTTGCCCTGGGGGGTTTGTTGTGGATGAGGCCCAGTGGGGTATTTTACCGTGGGGGTTTTGTTGTGGATTTGGGCCGGTGGGGTGTTTTACCCTGATGGTTTTGTGTGCTTTTGGGGCAGTGGGTGGCAATTGGGCCACTGTGTGCTGGTTGTGTTGTGGATGAGGGCCAGTGGGGTGTTTTACCGTGGGGGTTTTGTTGTGGATTTGAGCCAGTGGTGTGATTTGCCCTGGTCGTTTTGTTGTGGTTTTGGGCCCTTGCGTGGCCTGTCTAGGGACACACATTCTGGTTTACGGTGTGTTTGCTTGTTCCCTTGGGAGGTGCACCCTGATCTTGTTGGTGTACTGTTGTGCCCAAGTTCTAGTGGTGAGGCTGTTGAGGGCTGGAAGTCTTAAGATGAGTTTGTTGGTGATGTTCTGGGGTCTTGCAGCCTGTGGAAAGAAAATAGTCTGGTATCCTTTTTTTATTTGTTTGGTGCCTCTTCTCTGTTCTGTAGTGCAGGGCAGGGGCTTTGTCAGTGCAGTATAGTCCCACTGTTGTCAGGACGGCAATGGGAGACGTGTAGGTGCAGTTTTGTCCCACTGTTGTGAGGACTGCGTAGGAATAGGTGTGATGAGAGTTTCTCTCATTAAGTTGGAATAGAGTGGTGTGAGGGTCTTTTTGTTGTTTCCTTGTGCAGTGTTAAGGGGCTTACATATTTTGGGATTTATTGGTATGTATGTCTCTTCTGAGTGTTTGTCTTGTTTGATTGAAAAAGGGAGTGTTTGATCGAAAAAGGGAGATGTGTTGTGACTTGTAATCGCCTTCCCTCCTGTTGATGTGTGAGCTTGGAATGTTATGAGTGCTTGGATGCAGAATGCTGAGAGAATGTTATGATATGAGGTGGCATTTATAACATGCCTATAGACAAATGTTTCTAGGCACGATAAGACAAGGAGGGGGACTAAAAGGGAGAACAAAATAACGATCTGAGTATGCCTTGTGTCATTCAGATTGTGCAAGTGCGGGGAAGAGGGTAGGAGGGAAGTTCCAGGGGGGAGGGGAAGGGGGAAGTACAGTTAATTCACAAGTGCAGCCAGCAGGTGGCTCATAAGTGCAGAGAGAAGGGACTGTAGGGTTGCAGATACCGACCCTTCATTGCTGGGGAGCCTGGAGGCAGTGCCAGGGCAACTGGACATGCAGGACCCCGGGCCTGAGTGTTATGTGCATTGTGTTCCAAGAGTGTGAGTTAGAGTGGGTGCCGGTGGATGTCTCTCTTGTAACTTACCTTTTATTGTCCTATAAGGACCTGTAACTTCGTGCCTGGGCTTAGAACTAAGTAAAGCAGTTGTTCACTTAGCTGAGACTCCAGTGTCACCTGTACCAGGAGGTCACTTCACATGCCTTTGTCTATCAGCCACAAGACTCTCCAAGTTTCAGCTTAACACAGGTGCTTCCCTTTCCCTTTTCTGTCCCTTTTCCTCTCCCACTCTTACATATCCGCCAATAAGGGGAGTGCCTGCTGGCTCCAGGAGCTGGCATGGACTGTCCAAGCGTCCACTGCTCGCCTGCCATCTCTAAGACAGCAGGGTCTACATGGGTACTCCTGAAGGTCCTGATGCTTGCCGATCTAAAATGCTGGTAAATAAGTTGAGTCTTTAACAGTGGTCGAAGTGAGCGGGAGCTGTCGGGAGCGGTGCTCCTCTACTTTTTTAAATTACCTTTTACAGCTCCTATACTTTTATTTTAAAAAGAAACCATTCCGGCATGGTTTTGTTTTTAAAATAAAAGTGTAGGAAGAAGTTGAAACATGCACTTTCAGTGCACTGCACTGAACGTTCCCTTAAACAGCAGGTGCAAATATTTGGGGGTGTGTATAGTGTGTGGGAGGGGACGTGGTGATGGGTATTGTGGGCAGTGGGTGCAGGCCAGCAGGGAACATGGTTCCACTACTTGTTTTCATACACTTCGACCACTGGTCTTTAATATGTTGAGCTTAGCTTTGGTTTGGAACTGGGGAGGGGAAAGGCAGTCATAAATGTTACCTCAGCAATCTTAACGTCAATTACCAGTAAGCAAGATGTTGTGACAGAGGCAAAACGCAAATACCTACTTCAAAGTCTGCTCAAAGACAAAAGGTTATTCAATATTTGATCCCCAGCCGGCGAGGGAGTGTCTTCTTCCTCTGCCCCACCGCTTCCCGATTGGCACCCATGGCGCCCCAGACATTAGTTTACTCAGGAATGTAAATATGTCATTATGTGTGTTACTGGAACATATATAAAGGCACTAGGCCCTAAAATGTCAGCTTTTTAATCAGGACTCCAGTCGAGGGTACACGTGGGGGGCACTTTATTCAGGGGCGGACTCAGTCCCCCCCCCCAGCTAAATCATAAACCTTGGATGACCTCTTTGAATTAGAGCCGACCTGGGGATCAAACCTCAGTGGTCAGGTTTGCAGGACAGACACTTCACCACTGCACTATATAACCTGATGAAAAATAACAAACAGCTAAAGATGAAATGTCTTCTTTCGCTACTGCATGTTCCAGGGGAAACATTTGTACTGGTTCTCAGAGTTTAAAACATTCACACCTTTTAACGTTTTCAAAAACACTTTTAGAAGACAACATCCTGTCTTGGTTTTGTGTGTGTGTGTTGATTTTATGAAAGGCAAATGCCATGCGTCCTGTTCAATTTGGTTGGTTATGCAAAGCCAATTAAATTAAATGAGCATATTTCACCTTGATGTGCTAATTTCTGACAACGTCACATTCCATTGCGTTTGTTGATGAGTCCCCCACTTAAATTTTTAGAACTTGACCCCTGCTTTTAATGTATGCACTCCATATTAGGGTCTATATACCTGTGTCCTTATTTGTTCTACCCCACCATCACCAGGCTTACCCTCAATCTACTAACTACTATATATAATCGTAAAGAAACCCTCACCACTATACGGACTCCGTCATGTAATACTTTATCCTATGTAAGTTCTTTCTGTTTGAAATGACATCCTCACTTTCCGAATAAATAAATAAATTCAACACACACTCTGTCTTCCTGCACGCTAACCATTTCGCTAGAGACAAAGGGGCCGATTCATGGAACAAACGTGCGCCGAAAATCTACGCGCAAGCAGGCGCAAGCAGGCGCAAGCGGAAAAAAAGAGGCGCACGCGCACGCGTGCGATTCATGGAAGTCCCTGCGCGTGTCTTCCTCGGGATGTGCGCCAAACCCGTGCATGGCGCACACGTCACTGCAACATCGCGAAAGGCGTGCGCGACGCGCACAGTGAAAGCGCACAACCGCAGCGCACACACCAGAAAGTGGGCGGGACATGGGGCGTAACGCGCGGAATGGGGAACAACACGCGAAAATAAGGGCGTAACTGGGGATGTACTGCAGGGAAGCAGACGGAACGCCCACATGCACTCGAACCACACGTATTCATGGAATCGAATAGGGCAAAGCCACGCACAGCCAAAGACACGCACAAGCTGAAACACGGCCGCCACACGAAGGCAGGCGGTAGAGTCCCAGTGCATCAAAAAAGTGGCGCGCGGGAAGTTAAATACGCGATTGAGCGGGTACGTGGATTTCAGGGGTGCGCGAGAAATTCTACATGCGATTGGCCTGGGTACATGTATTACAGGGGTGCGCGAGAAAATCTACACGCGATTGGCCTGGGTACGTGGATTTCAGGGGTGCGCTAGAAAATCTACACGCGATTGGCCTGGGTACGTGGATTTCAGGGGTGCACGAGAAATGCTACACGCGATTGGCCTGGGTACGTGTATTACAGGGGTGCGCGAGAAAATCTACACGCGATTGGCCTAGGTACGTGGATTTCAGGGGTGCGCGAGAAAATCTACACGCGATTGGCCTGGGTACGTGGATTTCAGGGGTGCGCGAGAAAATCTACACGCGATTGGGCCTGTGCGAGTGGGGCAGTGTATTACGTGGGTGTGCGGGAAGTTGAAGAGGTGAATTGCCAGTGTGGGTCCTCCCAGGTCTCCCCTCTACCCCCTCCACGACCTCTGCAGGCAGCCCACACCACAGGGGACTACCCTGCACCCCTGGTCATGTCCCGCAGGCAGCCCATCCACCATGGGCATGCCCCCCAGCCAAGCCACATGTCCCCTTGCACCCCCACCCCCCAGCACCGTGGGGCACCTGCCAGCAGGCCCCCAACCATGTCCCACTCATGTCCCCTTGCCCCCCCCCCAGTCACCAGGGGCAGCCTCCACCAGGCCCCCACCCATGTCTCCCACCACCCCCACCCCTCCAGTCACCAGGGGCAGCCTCCACCAGGCCCCCAACCATGTCTCCCACCACCCCCACCCCCCAGCAGGCCCCCACTCATGTCCCCCTTGCACCCCCACCCCCAGCAGGCCCCCACTCATGTCCCCTTGCACCCCCACCCCCCAGCACTGTGGGGCACCTGCCAGCAGGCCCCCAACCATGTCCCACTCATGTCCCCTTGCACCCCCACCCCCCAGCAGGCCCCCACTCATGTCCCCTTGCACCCCCACCCCCCAGCACTGTGGGGCACCTGCCACCAGGCCCCCAACCATGTCCCCTTGCACCCCCACCCCCCAGCAGGCCACTGTGGGGCACCTGCCAGCAGGCCCCCAACCATGTCCCCTTGCACCCCCACCCCCCAGCAGGCCCCCAACCATGTCCCCTTGCACCCCCACCCCCCAGCAGGCCCCCAACCATGTCTCCCACCACCCCCACCCCTCCAGTCACCAGGGGCAGCCTCCACCAGGCCCCCACCCATGTCTCCCACCACCCCCACCCCTCCAGTCACCAGGGGCAGCCTCCACCAGGCCCCCAACCATGTCTCCCACCACCCCCACCCCCCAGCAGGCCCCCACTCATGTCCCCCTTGCACCCACACCCCCCAGCACTGTGGGGCACCTGCCAGCAGGCCCCCAACCATGTCCCACTCATGTCCCCTTGCACCCCCACCCCCCAGCAGGCCCCCACTCATGTCCCCCTGCACCCCCACCCCCCAGCACTGTGGGGCACCTGCCACCAGGCCCCCAACCATGTCCCACTCATGTCCCCTTGCACCCCCACCCCCCATGACTGTGGGGCACCTGCCAGCAGGCCCCCAACCATGTCCCCTTGCACCCCCACCCCCCAGCAGGCCCCCACTCATGTCCCCCTGCCCCCAGGTCCTGACGAAACGCAATCATGGCAGTAATGGGCAGCATACCCAGCACAAACACCCAGGCAAGGATTGCATCCACCCACATAGTAGATGCAATTACATGATACAACCCCAATGGCAAGTATGTAAATGAACACATGTCCCTCACACACACATACACAATGGGTGCAAGTGAATGTCAAAACCCATATCATGACATGCATGAAACCAATGAGAAAATACCACAAATGTAAGTAATAAATATATGTATTAAAGATGAAAATGAAGTAAAGAAATAAAACACACAACAATGGGGATGACAAAACAAATGGTCCATGTCCGAGAACAAATAGAAAAAATCAAAAAACAAAGGAATCCAAAAACTAATGTAGTCCAAAGCAAAATAATGGGGGGAAAAATAAGGAAAAACCATTGCCTCATGGTGAACACAAATATAAATCCAACAAATGTTTTCCAAACATCAAACTATGTACAAGAATATCCCAGGGTCCATGAGCCCAACACCATAAATTAAACCTACTACTACTAACTAATAATAAAAATATATACAGAAAAGTGGCCATTGTCCGAGCGGTCCAAAAAAAACTTAAAAAATAAAGGAAACCTAACACTAACTAACTAAAGAACTATATACAATGGCAGCGGGCAAGTCCTGCGGCTCACTCTGTGATGTTGCCGGCCAGGGCATCCTCGAACTCCATGTCGATGTCCCGGAGGCGGGACTCTGTCCTGGCCCTGAGGTCTCGCAGGGACAACCCCGTGTCCACCTCAAACTCCCTGCGAGCTTCCTCGAGGCACTCAGCCCGCCTCAACGCCCGACGCATGGAGAACTCCGCCCTGACCATGGTGAGCCGCTCCTCTTCCGCCCGCTGCCGCTCCGCACCTATCCGCTGGACCAACTGTTCCCACACGGAAGACACTGCCATCCCAGGGTTCTCCTGCCCTCCGGCCGATGCCTGCCCCTCTGATCTTGATGGCCCCGAGCCATGATGCCTCCCACGTCGAGCCTGCTGCTGCCTCCGACGCCACTGCCTCTGCCAGCACGACGGCATCCAGGCTGATGGAATCCACCGATGCCATTGTGCACGTGCCCTGCCAGATGATGCCGGCACATCCTCCATCTGCAGGGGGACAGTTGCTGGTGTGTCCACCCCTGCTGGACCTTCGACTCCCGACTGTGGCAGGGATGGAGTCCCCACCGGGCTGGCTGCGTTGGTCGGGGCAGGTCCACAGGGGGCCCTGGTGGCATCTGGGCCGGAAGACGGCATGGAGCACGACTGGCGCATAGCCTCCACAGAGGAGGAGAGGGTCGCCAGAAGGCCACACACATGTAGGAAACCCCCGACCATGGCGGCTCCCAAATGGTTCACGTACGCACGGTGCTCTTCGTGATGATGTGCATGCTCCTCCCGGGAAGCATGCACCTCATCACGAATGCCAGCCGTGCGCAACGCGACACCAATCAGGACCCTCTCCACACGGCCAGGGGTCCCCTCGTCCGCAGGTAGAGGAGTGTCAGATGACATGGACATCTCCCCTACCTGCGGACGGGCCTGGGATGGGGCATCCCTGCTGGTGCATGGTGGTGCAGTCACAGTGTCAGGGACAGTGACATGCACAGGCACCTCCACGGCGACCTGTGCTGCCTCCTGCCCCTGGCCCTGGACTGCACCACTTGCACCAGCGGGGATGCCCCCACCAGGCCCCATGTGTGGCTCAGTAGCGGCCTCCTCCCCCTCTGTGGAAACCACCAACCTGGATGTCTCCACGCCGTCTTCCGCCGGTGCAAGCCCCTGTGGGGGCTCACCCACCCCTTCCGCTGCAGCCGTGGTGGCATCCCCGCCGCTCTGCTCCACAGCGCCTTCTCCGCCCTCTTCTTCACTTGCCACTGTGTAGAGGGAGACATAGAACACAAGCATCAGGGTACTGTACAATGGTCCCCTAGACAGGAAGCAACAGCAGATGAGTGGCACTGTCATACATCACTTCCATCATGTCCCGCCACAACACATGGGTCAGTGCAGGCAAAACACATACAGTAACAGGCATGGCGCATGCCATGGACATTGGCATACATGACCAAGGGACTCATGATTCATACAATGTTGGTTTTAAACTCACATGCATCATGGGTCTTGCCATCACATGCACACACCTCACCGTAGTTCCATCCATCTGGCCTCGTACACCACAGACGCAGTGGATACAAGGATGACTAGGCTGCATCAGTGAATCTGAACATTGTCACAGACATGTGTCATGCATCCATGGCAGTTACAAGTCACAGACACGCAGTTCAGACACACACACATGGGCACCATACGTGTACATGGGACCAGCACCCATCCCTCACCCCCACCCATGTCCAGGAACAGAGACTGCCATGCTTCCATGTGTCCATTCCGCACAGAGCCCCCCATGTTGCAATAGAACACATGCACCAACCATGTGGTTCACACATCACTGTACTCACATGCCTGACCATGATGTCCCTGCACACACACATACGTACATGGCCTATGTCACACATACAGGCAGGTATCAGACAACCAGCACACTGCAACGTGCCCTGTCTCACACAGTAATGCTTGGCCACTTACCGGCCAACTCCAGATGGGTCTGCCTCCGAAGGATCTGGGCGTGGAGCGCTGGGTCTACGCGTTCCAGGACCCTCATCTGGATGTCACTCAGGCGTGCCCGGCCCCCCTCCGCGAGGCGCCGGGCCTTATTGAGGGTCCTGGACCTCAAGTCCTCCCAGCGCTTCTTGATGTGCTTGATGTCGCGGGTTGCCACCCCCTCCGCGTTGATGGCAACCACTACATCGTCCCAGATCCTCTCCCGTCCTTCCTTGTTGGCGCGTGGTCTTCCGAAGAGGGCATCATAATGCCCCAGGACATGCTCCACCAGGACACCAACTTCCTTCTCACTGAAGCTGGTGGCCCTCTGCCTCTCTGGCTGGGGGTCGCCACTGGTCTCAGATGGTGCTTGCCCCGACATGGCGACCCCCGAGGCAGGCGTGGGTGGGCAACTGGGTCCTGGGGCTGGGCTGTGGAGCGATGGTATCCCAGTCGGGAGTCTACTGTTCCAGCAGGGGTCGACACAGCAACTGGACCCCTGCAGATGGCTGATGTGCAGGCACCAAATGGCAGGGCACGGTGGCAGCAGGCAGGCAGGCAGGCAGGCAGCAGCAGATGGCACGTGGGAGGCTGCTCGGGGCACTGGGGGGCAGTGATTCGGCCTTCTGGGCAGGAGCGTGGTCTTCCGTGTGTATTCGCGTGGCCAGCTTGATACGGAGTGATTTGGCACGTGAAAAATCTGCACGTCAGCGTGTAATTCGAGGAAAGGCCCGTAGCGCGTAAGCGCGTCTGCACGCATACGCATTTTCATTGGAACAAAGGCCCTCAGCGCGTGAGCGCGTCTGTGACGTGTCGTGCGAGGGTGTATCCCTCATTGCACGTGATGACAGAACACACGTGGATTACAATCAATCGCGTGTGAAAGTTCACGCCACCCCGGAACACACGTACCCAGGCTAATCGCGTGTGGAAAACTGCACGTCCGCGTGTAATGCGCGTAATCGCGTGTGGAAAACTGCACGTCCGCGTGTAATGCGCGTAATCGCGCGTGAAAAACTGCACGTCCGCGTGTAATGCGCGTAATCGCGCATGAAAAACTGCACGTCCGCATGTGACGTGACGCGCGCGTGCGTTTCCCTCAGCACGGGTTAAAGGTGAGCAGGCCCAGCAGTTCGCTGTACGTGCCTTCCGTGGAGACCGACGTGTGTTGCTGCTTCCAGTTGTTTCGCGCGCCATCTACTTCACAGCTCTCAAGGACGTATCTCTTCTTTTGGCGGGGGTATTGGCTACGCATGTTTTTCTGCATCGCGCTAGTCAGACGGTGAGTCGCAAACGCTCCTTTTCCCACTGCGGGTGCCCCTGTGTATTGCACCCATTTTTGATGTCATCGTAGCCTGCGTGTCCCACGCGTACGCGTTATTCGTGTTACTGGGTGCCACCGCGTACTGCGGGAGGTCAAATCCACGCACGTAGGCTGCAGGGTTGCGTGCACGGTTTTACTGCAGTTTTGGGGTGCCTGAGCGTTGCGTGACCCGTCACCACATCACCGGGGTCACATACAGCCTTGCAGGTGCAGGGGGGCTGTTAACATCTTGCTTCCCACCCCCTTCACCCCAATTGCCCAGGACAATTGTGGTGTACACCTCCCATTGGCACCACTCCATCTGTGCCAGCACTATTACATCTGTGCCATGGTTGGGAGGCCACCAAAGGTGAGGGGCGCCTCAGCTGGGCGTACTCCTCGTGGCGGGCGTGGTCGGGGACGTGGCCGTGGTGACCAGGGAGTAGGGGGACTCCAGGGTGTCCAGGGCAGCCACAGAGGGTGAAGAGGCAGGGGTGCGCCACTTGAGCACAATGTTGTGCCATGTGTCGGTGCAGCCATGCCACCACCCCCTGTGGTTCCGGGGGATGCAGCTCCTGCATCTGGCACTGGCACCCGTATGACCCAGCAGTCCGTTCCATCGACTGCCACGGGCCCAAGGGTAGCGGTAGCTGCAGGTGCAGCTGTGGACACCGCCACCCAGGCTCAGGGTCTGCCAGCGCAGGCTGCGTTGGCACTTGAAGAGCCCTTGGTAGATCTCCAACAGGCCAGGGGGGAAACCATAGGGGCACGCCGGGCTGCTCAGACCAAGACACGTGTCCCTGGGGCAGTCATGTCATCTGCTGCCCCGAACAGCCGGGTGTTGGCAAGTGCAGGGGCAGATGCACCCAACAGCACCCCGGTTGTGAGTCTGCCAACCAGGACCGTTGCGGTCAATGACCCTGCCACAGCTAATGTTGCTGCGCAGGGTCCATTAGTGGGCACCCAGCTGCCACTGACACAAGTCAGGCCTTTGGTCATCCCTCCACCTGCCACTCCCTCGGCTCAATCCACCGAACCCACTGGCAATACTGGTCAGGGCGGCATTAGCCAGCCAGGGTCTGCGCCACAGTCCAAGAGGAGGAAGGTTGCACCTGCAGCACAGGCTGGGACCCCACACACAGCCACGACCTCCTGCACGTCGAGGAAGAAGCCTTTCTGTAAGCAGGAACTGGACTTCCTCGTGGACTACTTGCGGGGACACAGCCGTGACATGCTAGTGGGTGCCAATAGTCAGACTACGGCTGCTCAACGTGACACCCACTGGAAGCATGTTGCGGAACATGTCAGTTCATTCGGCCATGAGGTGCGCACAGCGCAGGAGTGCAAAAAGCGCTGGAATGACATCAAGCGCAGCACTAAGGCTAAGCGTGCCTCAAATTACAACTTGACTCTGGTGACTGGCGGTGGGCCTGCACCAGAGGAGGAAGAACTCACTCCGCATGAGGCTCTCGTTGCGGAGTTCATACCACCAGAATTGGTCGAAGGTGTGGGAGAGATGCTGGACTTTGATGCCCAGTCCAGTGAGTGTTGAAGCGTAGTTGTTGAGGACGTGTGTGTTTCACTTATGGGATGTGTTGTGCATGATTGCTGCTACATGTGACGTGTACATGGTTCTGAGGTGTAAGTAATGCAATGCTACCGTCATGCATGTCTCCTCTGCCTGCATGCGGGACTCCATGTGGGCATGCTCCCTTGCCCCTCCTCCGCCACTCTGCACCCCAGTTCCACCTTTGCACTGGTCTGCTACATTCTTGCCAATGTGTAGTTTCTTGTTCATGTGTCCTGTGTAGATGCTAACTTCCAGCTTAGAAACTGCCAGACATATGCCGTGTGGTACAGCCTTAGTACTCGATGCAGGGTATCCCACTTGTACTGTGCATGGGTCAGATGTCCCGCAGGGACATGAGTGCCCATTCATGCTCCATGTGCATTGCACGCATGCCCCTATGTGTCCTTGACTGGATGATCACTGTAATATGAGTCCTTGGTTACATACATTGCCTGCCATATTATCGGCCTCCCCATGTCAACTGTGGCTCAGTCCTGCGTTGCACACATGTTTAGGCAATGACAATCTGTGTGGCTCACAGGCCTCAGCCTGTTCAATGGCCAATGACTCTGTCCAACTCTTGTCGTGTCTTCTTCACACGTGGCTGGCCTCCGGATCTTCCATCATGTGTCCTGCCCACTGTCCCAGCATCATTAGCAGTGTTGTAATTTGATTCACATTAAGCTGTTGATGCCAGTCAACACTGCTTGTCAATACACAGGTGTATGGGCAGCCTTTTGATACCATGCTAGGCATCCCTGCTTTGGTACTGGGGTGGAGGGGTGCTTGGCTGCTAGACATGGTACACATTGAATACACAATGCACGTGATGTCTGAATTTGACATTGCACTGCCTTCACATTTCCTGGCACACACCATGGAGTGCTTGTACATGTAGGTAGTGAGTGGCGTACACATTTTCAGCACTGCATAGACCCACTTCCATGCAAACTGCCACCTTTCAACAGGTCTGATCACAGTGGCTATTCTAAGTAGACCCAGCATGCATGCCAGGTCATATGTTGTGTGTCACATGTCTGCCGGATGCCTTTGCTGTCGGTGTGTGTGTGTGTTGTGTGCTTCTGACATGTGTAGTTACCTTTTCCTCTCTATTTTTCAGGTGATGACGCAATGGATGCAGAGGATGGTGTTGTCACGCCAGACACAGGGTTGGTAAGACCACATCAACCCGGCACTAGTGGGGGTCGTGGGGTGGTAGGCCACGAAACCCCCCAAGTGCTGCAGTCCATCCTGTCTCTGGCTGCCTATGAGTCCAGCCTTGATGACGACTCTGACGTCCATGTTGAGTTGGATGACCATCAAGTCCATGTGTCAGGGGTGAGTGATTCTGATGTGGACACTCCTCTGTCTGCGACACCTGCACTGAGGGATCAGACAGTCTTGGTTCCTCCGCCCGTGGTGGATCGGGACGCAGGGTCACCCTCCACACCAGTCACTGATGTGCCTGGGACATCACGTCGACGGGGGCATGTAGTCGTGCAGCCGCAGGCGGTGCCAACACAGCGAGGACCTCCGGTCCTTGGGTCCCGCAGGCGACACAGCGAGGACCTCCGGTCCTTGGGTCCCGCAGGGGTCAAGCCCGGCAACGCGGTCGCCGCGCGCAACCGCTGTATACTGAGTGGGAGCAAGACATGACTGCCAATTCCGAACGGCAGGGGGCAGCAATGGAGAACATCGCTGACAGCATGGAGCGTGTGGCCCGATCTGTGCTCCCCCCTGCTAGGCAGGTGCTTCTCCAGCAGCAGGCGGCACGGTCCACGGCCCGCTCGCTCAGGCTGGGCATGGCGGCCTCAGACAGGGCACGCCAGGCTGAAATGTCGTCTCTGCGTCAAGCAATTGCTGCTCACGCAGAGGCGCACATGGATGCCCTGAGGGAGGAGTATGCCTCCCTCAGATCCACTCTGGGTGTCCTTATGATGTCCCAGAGGCAGCAGGCAGAGGAGAGGTTTGCACAGCTTGAGCGCACCATCTCGGCTGAGCTACAGGCTTGCCGGGAGGTGCAGCGGTTGTCCAGCCAGGCCTTGCAGGAGGAACTCCGTGTTACACGTGCTACCTTGCAAGAGGAAGCATGTGTATCACGTGAGGTTCTGCATGCAGACCTATGTAACATCGCCACACAGAACCAGGCTCACCTGTCCGGCAGACTTGCTGCCGACGAGGGGCAAGCTGCGGCTAGGCGTGGCCAGGCTACTGTGCCACGTCCTCCTTTCCAGGATGAGCCAGAGTCGGACGACCATCTATCTCCCACATAGGTCGTGCTGTGCAGGCGTTGAGCCCATGGAGGTATTTTTTTTTGGCTCAGCATCATCGCATGTGGATGTTGAGCAGCACCCTGTACCTCCCCCCTCCTGGATGCCTCCCCTCCCCCCCGGGTCGTATGTGGCCATTTTTGATTTTTGATTTTTCGTTTAGTTTAGTTAGTTAAGTTTCTGTTTGATAGTTAGTTTAAATAGGTAATGTAGGTTTTCCATAGTTAGTGTAATTAGTTAATAGTTGAGTTAGTTTAAAATTTGTAGTCTATTGTGCTTTCATGTGACAGTGCGGTGCCTTGTGGTTTTTGAAGGCATCCACTGTCTGTTCCAGCTGGGCCCTTCATGGTTGTCTTGTGTATGTGTTTGCTGCTTGGGTTCCTTGACTCACATATGCCACTCCTGCCTCCCTTATCCATGGGCTCGCAAGGATGGTTCGGTGTTACAGAATTTTACACAAGGGCTTTGGACTGTCATATCTGTAGCATGTCTGGTGCTTTGTGACTTGTGTTGACACCCCTAGTGGGGATGATTTAGGTGTAATTGTCCACTGTTCAGCTTTTGCTAGATGGGGTGTGTCATGATTAATGTGGACATTGATTGCTATGCATTGTGTATTATGTCTCATTTCTTTCCTGTACACGTGCCTGTTGCAATTCATGCTGTAGATAGTGTTCCACACTTTGGAAGTCAAAGACGGACTGATGGTGTGATTTGTGATGTGACTCTCTGACATGGTCAAGTAATGAGATGCCTGATGAGACACACACAGATCACTTTGATGCATTAATCATTTGTTTCATGCACTTTCTGCAGGGGGATGAGGCACCAGAGCACCTTTGCCAGCAGACATGGCCCATTGGACGACGGAATTCCTGACCCGTTTGTTGGTGCCCACATGCACATGTGTGCACGAGCAGAGCCACAGTGATTGCAGACCCACATCCTAGAACTGCTGACATGTTCCAAGGAACTCCAGGCAAGGTGAGCATCACAGGGGGGCCACGACACAGCAAAGCTTGCACCAGGCGAGTTGCACATGCAGGCTTAGTCACAGCACTGAGGGTGAGCTTAGACAAATATTGGTGTTGAAGCACACAATGCAGCTCAGATGTGTTTGTGGACTGATGACTGTTGATAGTAGGGTTGTCTGGGACACATGCAGGGGCAGTGGCACATACCCTGCGGTACACCAAGGTTCATTGAGGCACTTGTATCAACCATGTAGCCTTCAGAGACATGGAAAGGGGCAGCTCACAGGGACATACAGCAAGGGACATACTTGGGTGCAGTGCATGTCTATTCCACGTACTTCATGATAAATGCACTGCCAACTTTGTTTTGGTCATGGTGGTACGCAACTTGCTCTGTAGTCATGGCTTGCCATATGGGTCTGTCTGCTTACCCAGGGAACATTGCATGTTGTGTGAATTGTGACACATTGGTGTTCCATTTGCCACGCACCCACCAGCGCCTGACTCACTGCATTGACTGTGTATGACCCGTCACAGGGGTGATGTTATATATGGGTACGAAGCATCAAGCACTGATTGTCTGTTTGTAGAGTAGTTTGTTGCTATGGGGCATGTTTTGTGTTATGTTTTCGTGTAATTGGCACATACAGGTTGTTGACTGTGTCTCTCTTTGCAGCATTGGAGTGCTCCTGTAACCGGCCCTGAGAGTGCGCAGGCAGGAGGCCAGCACTCAAAACCAGAGCTAAGTGTCTTGTTGTTTTCCTTACAAACTGCCCTGCATAGGCTTGCTGGGGAGTGTACTGATGCACGGATGTATGTGTGGTCCTATTTGGTATGTTTTTTTCCCTAATCACCCGTGATCCTATGCAATTATGAAACCTGTACCCTCTACCCGGTGTTCCTGCTTCCCGTGCCTATCCAAGCAACGTTCCCTGACCCTCTTTCCCCACTGGGGTTGCGGATGCCTGTGTAAGCCCCGAACTTGCAGGCGCCAAAACCCTAGAGGGGGTGGTTGGTTCGTACCACTCCTGAGCCTGGACTACAGAATGTCATGACAATGATGTCCAAGTTTGTTTGGATTGTGTATGTGTTCATGCAGGTTGTACATTTTGGTGCATTCCCTAGTTTCATGTGTCATTCCTCCTCCCCTCACCTGCCACTCATTCCAGTCATCCAGTTTGTCTACACCTGTCCCGACTGCATATCCCTGAACCTCATTCCCCACCATGATCTCAGGGGGCTGTGTGAGTTTGACCTTGCAGGCACCCGGGACATGGTGTGGGTGGTTGTTTCATGAGACTCCCGCGCCTGTACAGGGGACCTGTGACAGTACACATCCATTCATTGTGCATCATCCTATGTCATGTACCACACATGTCTCACATCCTGTCGTGACATTGTTCTGCTGTGCTACCTTGGTTGTTGCATCATTGTGGTAGTACTTGGCGTTTGTGAGGTACTGCTACGTCAAGTCATCTACTGGAGGGTGTTTGGGTTCGTTTTCATGCCTTGGATTTTGTGATTTTGTAAATGAGTGTGGATTCTGAGGGTTCAGGCATCTTTTTACACACAAGGTGGGAGATGGACACGAAGGGTAAAGGTGATCCTGTGGCCAGGTGGAAATGAGGGTTGGAGGCTCCATGACCCAGGTGCAGTTGTTCAGCGGGTCATGGTCATTTGCGCGGGAGGGGGGGTTGTTGTTGATAGTTGCATTGCCCTGCAGTGTGATGGGAACTCTGACATTGTAATGTTGTTGTCCTATGTACATGTTGTGTTCTGCTGATCAATGCCTGTTCATGTGTTGTGTTTTCCTTTCAGGTGCGAGGGGATAGTTGTGGTTTGACATGCTGGGGTGTACACATGGTGGATGTTCACATGTGATGTGTAGGGAACACTGATGGTCACTTGAGTTCACATGCATATGTGGAGTGCATGTCCCTGCAGAACCACACACTTACACTCGGATGCACTCCATGTACTCCCACCCTTGCATATCCACGTGTACACTGTTTGCCTTCTGGTGCCCACTGTGTCCCGGCAGCACATGTTCTGTGACCGATTATGGTTCCAGTACATGCCAAATTTGATATTTGATGTAGTCTGTCACTTAGATGTGATGCTCAGGGTGTGCATCACACGCAATGGCTGTTCACTGTGCTGTGCGCTGAGCAGTGTGATGCAGGAGTGGGACACTGCACACATGAGCTGCAGTGTTGATTTTGCAATGCATAATGTGCATATAGACAGGCATTCATTGTGATGTTACGTCTACGACTGTTGCAATGCATTTGGAAACGACTTATTTTGGGTGGGACATTTTGTTGGTCTGTCATTTCATCTGATTCCGGGTCAGGCATCATTGTCCGATGCCACTGTACATTTAGGACATGGCAATGTGTACCTTATTGTTACTGCGTCAGTGTATGGGTATTGCTTGCCATGTCATGTTGATGTTTGGGAGGGTTTGAGTGACATGACAGTGATGGCCATGGCCTGTTCTGCAGGTGTGTGTGATGCACACCTTGCATGTCCAGGTCATCCGCTTCTCAGAGCAACTAGCTGGGGGTAGGTTTCTCTCCGCAGCAGGGCCCTCCCCCTGGAACAGACTTCCTGGCTGACTAGAACTTGAGGGGAACCATCTCCAGTTCTGGAAGCACCTCAAGACCTTCCTCTTTGCTTCTGCTTACTCTCTGCCTCTCCCTTGCAGAATTCTACACTGGAACTGCACAGGAGCTGCTACTGGGACACTCTCACCAACCTCGGTCCCTGGCCCAGCCACTGTCCACTTGCACTGCCACCCTGGCAACCCCTGCACTGCAGTACTGTCTCTCTATCCCTACAGCCCTCCCTTCCCAGCACTTGTCTGCACTTATCTTTGCAGTTGCCACCAGGCGACCTATGTATTATTCTTTTGGCCTACTTCCCCTGTACTGGACTCCCCCCCACCCTTCCCCTTGCACTTTTCCCTTCCCCCTACCCCTGCACTTGCACAATCTCAATGACACCTGGCCTAGTAGTACCGTTATCTGTGTTCCCTTGTTCCCCCCCCCCCCTGCCTCATTGGGCCTTGGAATACTTGTGTATGGCCCATGTCATGTCACATGTCATATGTGTGCATTTTGGTTGCACAGGATAGCTTGTGTTTAAGTGGCTAGGGATGCAGACTATGTGGCACTTCCATGGCAACTATCTCAGGGTGGTAGGGTTGTGACAGTTGACTGTCACTTTGTCATCATCGATTGTCACCTGGTATGTGCCAGGCCTGTGTGCACTCCGCAGGGGTGGGAGTTTAGGTGAAAAATGTGGCCACAAGCTGGGTCCGGGCTTCCTCGCCACGTGCCCTGTCCCCTCCCATGGGCAGCACCTGTGCCTGTGGTTGGGGATGTGGGGGCACCACCATGTCCACCGGGACGCCCTGCCGTGTTGCAACATTGTGCAGGACACATGCTGCCACAATGATCCTGCACACTACTGGTGGTGCATAGAGTAGTTGCCCACCAGAGCGGTCAAGGGAGCGGAAACGTGACTTGAGCACTCGGAATGTGCGCTCCACTATGCCCCTGGTTGCAATATGGGCGGCGTTGTATCTTACCTGGGGTGGTGTGGTGGGGTTCCGGATTGGCGTCATCATGTGGTTGCTCAGAGGGTAGGCACTGTCCCCTGGGGAGGTGATAATAATTGAGATTATTAGGGTTGGGATATTTGTCTGTGTGTGACTTGCATGCATGTGCAAGGGCATTTGTACTGACCTAGGAGCCATGTGTCGCCATGCTGCCCAGCTTCCAGGGCCCGGCTCAGGGCGGACATTCTGTATATGAAACTGTCATGGGTGGAGCCAGGGTAGTTTGCATAGACAGAGGTGATGATTCCCTTTGCATCGCATACCACCTGTACATTGATGGAATGCCAGTGCTTGCGGTTTCGGTAGATGTGCTCAGTGGCCCTAGGTGGACATAGGGCCACATGGGTGCAATCTATGGCACCGAGCACTTTGGGGAAGTGTGCCACCCTGAAAAAATCCAGGACAACGGCCTGCCTTTCTGCGGGTGTTCTGGGCATGTATATGTGCCTGCGGACTGAGGGGCGCGCTGTCATGATTGCCAGTACCTGGTGTAGGCAGCGTGACTGCGTGGCCTGTGAGACCCCCCTCACTATGGCAGTGGTCCGCTGAAACGACCCAGTGGCCAAAAAATGCAAGACATTGAGCAGCTTCTCCAAGGGGCTCAATGCTTGGGAGCAAAGGGTGGGGGATGTGAGGTCATCTTCCCACTCCCTGACCAGGTCTAGGATGATATGGGGTGGAAACCTATACCTGCCGTAGACCTGGTCGTCAGGCATCCCAAAAAGGCTTGTCCGTGGTGCAAAAATGCGTGCCCTGGCTATTCACCTCCTCCTGCGGTGTCCCACAATCAGTGCAGCAACAAATGGGGCATTCATCGTCGCTGTATATACGCGTTTGTTGTTTGCGCGCACTTTTATGCTGTGCGCGGGCGCGGGACGCCTCCGTGTGGGCGGACTCGTTGGTTTCCCGTATTCGGGTGTCATCGCGTGTGATCGGAGGGGAGCGAGCGTACACGCGATTGGCCTGGGTACGTGTGTTTCGGGGTGCGCAGGTAGTTCCACACGCCATTGGCCTGGGTACGTGTGTTTCGGGGTGCGCGGGTAGTTCCACACGCCATTGGCCTGGGTACGTGTGTTTCGGGGTGCGCGGGTAGTTCCACACGCCATTGGCCTGGGTACGTGTGTTTCAGGGTGCGCGGGTAGTTCCACACGCCATTGGCCTGGGTACGTGACGCCATTGGCCTGGGTACGTGTGTTCCGGGGTGCCGTGAACTTTCACACGCGATTGGTTGAAATCCACGTGTGTTCTGTCATCACGTGCAATGAGGGATACTGCCTCGCACGTCACGTCACAGACGCGCTCACGCGCTGAGGGCCTTTGGTCCAATGAAAATGCGTATGCGTGCAGACGCGCTTACGCGCTAAGGGCCTTTCCTCGAATTACACGCTGACGTGCAGAATTTTCACGTGCCAAATCACTCCGTATCAAGCTGGCCACACGTAAGCACACAGAAGACCACGCTCCTGCCCAGAAGGCCGAACTACTGCCCCCCAGAGCCCCGAGCACGCTCCCACCTGCCATCTGCTGCTGCCTGACTGCCTGCTGCCCACGTGCCCTGCCATTTGCTGCCTGCACATCAGCCAGGGGTGCTGTTGGTGTGACCACCCCTGCTGGAACCAAAGACTCCCGACTGGGATTCCATCGCTCCACAGCCCAGCCCCAGGACCCAGTTGCCCACCCACTCCTGCCTCTGGGGTTGTCATGTCGGGGCAAACTCCATTTGTGACCACTGACAACCCCCGGCCAGAGAGGCAGAGGGGCACCAGCTTCAGTGCCACCGAAGTTGGTGTCCTGGTGGAGCAAGTCCTGGGGCAGTATGATGCCCTCTTCGGAAGTTCCCGCGCCGACAAGGAAGGACGGACTCGGATCTGGACTGACATCGTGACTGCCATCAACGCGGAGGGGGTGGCAGTCCGCGACTTCCAACATGTCAAGAAGCGCTGGGAGGACTTCAGGTCCAGGACCCTGAACAAGGCCCGGCGCCTCTTGAAGGCAGCGGATGCCAAGGGGCGCCGGGGCCACTTGTCGGAGGAACAGATGAGGGTCCTGGAACACATATCCCCAGCGCTCCACGTCCAGGTCCTTGAGAGGCAGACCCGTCTGGAGTCGAGCGGTGAGTGTACATGCATCCTGATTGTGAGCAGTGCGTGTGGTGATTGTTCAGTAGTGTGCAGGTTGCACATCTGTTTGTATGGGGTCGAGTATGGGTGCGGGTGTACAGGTCCGTGGGGCTGACACATGCGAGGGCTGTAATGTGTGAGACATGGATGGTGCCTGTGTGTGTGGGCTTGCATGCCAAATGCAGTTGTGTGGGCACACAAGTTTGTATGAATGTGTATGTGAGTAGACATGTCCGTGATGTCACGCATGTATGTTGTTTTCAGCTGCATGTATCAGCGCTGTGTACATGTGCATGTGTGTGTATTTGACAAGGGTGCAACAGTGATGCAACATGGATGCATGTGACAGCGGTATGTGGAAGCCTGATGGGCAGATGTGACATGGATGCCCGTCTGAACACTGCGACACTTGGCAGAGGTGTACACATGCATGCAAGTGTGGTGGTGTGTGTACATGTGTGGTGCACTTCCTGTGTTGCATGTGATGTCTGGCTCACCTTTGGCTGCTCATGCTCTTGTATGTGTATGGATGGTGTTGGCAGTTGCGATATGGCTGTGGTATGGCTCGTGTGTGCGAGTTGTAATGACATGTGTGTTGGGGATCGTGATGAAATGTCTGAGGTTTGCCAATGCCACTCATGTACAACTGTCATGTGTGTATGTGTCCATTGTACATTGCCCTGATGCGTGTGTTTTGTTTCTCCCTGTCTGCAGCGTCAACTGATGAAGAGGGCGGAGAAGGTGCTGTGGAGCACAGCAGCGGGGATCCCACCGCCAGCCGGAGACGCAAGGCCCGGCTCCCCTCCCATGTTGTCATCTCGTCGGGGAGTGAGGAGTCCGGTGCCGCGTCCCAGGCCGCAGTTGCCGGGGGGAGGTCCAAGAGGCGGAGGTTGCAGTTGGACTCCTCGGCAGCAGAAGGGGCAGCTGGGACCCCACAGGGCCCAACGGGGGAAGATGGCACAGAGTCATCCAGGTTGGTGGGGGGTTTGGTGGAGGAGGAGGCCGTGCAAGCACCAGAGACGGGGTCTGGGGGTGGGGATCCCACTGGTGCTAGTGGTGCAGTGCAGGACCAGGGACAGGAGGCAGCACAGGCCGCCGCAGAGGTGCCTGTGTGCAATCCTGTCCCTGATCCTGTCCCTGCATCATCTTGCACCAGCAGGGATGCCTATGTCCAGACCAGTTTTCAGGCAGGGGATGAGCTGACGTCAACTGGCCTTCCTCTGCCTGCGGACGTGGCTATCCAGGCCCGGGTTGAGCCAGTCCTGGCTGGTGTGGCGTTGCGTCAACGGGCCATGCGAGGTGACCTGCAGTCTTTTCATGAAGAGACTGCACGTCATCTCGAATGGCTCGTTGACCACGTCAGCCTGCTGGGACAGGTCACCCAGGCCGGATTCCTCCGTCTGATGGGGCTTGCCACGACCCCCTCCTCAGCTGGACCCCCTACGCGCCAGTCGTACTCTGTGCCATCTTCCCACCCATCAGTCACCTGGGTGCCCTGTGGAGCTGCCTCTGACGGTGCGGCCAGGCTGGTGGAGGAGGCATCCCTGCCACAGTCGGGAGTCGGACGTCCAGCAGGGGTGGCCACGTCAACGACTGCACCCCAGCCGGCGGAGGATGTGCAGGCAGCAGGAGGCAGTGCAGGGGCAGAGGCACAGCAGCAGCAGCACCATGGTGGGAGCCATGAAGGCTCGGGGCCTTCGACATCGGAGGGGCAGGCATCGGCCGGAGGGCAGGAGGACCCAGGACAAAAAGTGTCTTCCGTGTGGCAGCGGTTGGGCCACGCCATAGATGCGGAGCGGCAGCGGGCGGAAGAGGCACGGCTCTCAATGGTCAGGGCGGAGAACTCCATGCAGAGGGCCCTGAGGCGGGCCGAGTGCCTCGAGGCAATCCGCAGGGGTTTGGAGGTGGACACGTCGACGGCCCTGCGGACCCTCGGGGCCATGGAGGAGGACCGCCTCCGGGACATTGAGGAGGAGTTCGATGATGCCCTGGCCCGGCACATCCAGAAGTGAGCCGTGGAACTAGCCCGCTGCCCTTGTACATAGTTATGTAGGTAGTGTTAGGTTTCATTTTTGTTTTTGTTTCATTTGGACCTTTTGGACATTGGCCACATTTTTGTATATATTTTTTTTATTAGTTAGTGTAGTTAGATAGGTTTCCTTTATTTTGTTGGGATAATGGACCCTGGCTTCTTGCATTGTACATAGTTGTAGACTTGTACATACTTTCTTTTTTAACATTCTCCATGGATCAATGGCTTTTATTTTTATTTCCCATTGGATTTTGTTTTGTGGACATTGACTTTGTACAACATTACTTTGGATTTCGATATATTTTAATTTTTTTTATTTTGAACGGACATGCTTCTTTTCATTTTTTTACATTCACATTTCTGTTTCTTCATTTTTGATTCTATTCATGTTTCCTTTAATACATTATTTTTTTGTTGAACTTCAATGTGTGGTATCTCATTGTTTTCATGCATTTCATGTTATGTGTTTTGAGATTCACTGACAGCCATTGGGTGTATGTGAGGGACATGTGTTTGTTTCGGAACTTCCAATTGGTGTTCTGTGATGTGATTGCAAATTATAAGTGGGTGGATGCAATACTCGGGTGGGTGTTTTGCATTTGGGGGCTGACCATAGAGACCAGGGTTCTGGATTGTGATGACATGTTGGGTGGGGACCATGAGTTGGACATGGGTGGGGGCCTGGTGGAGGCTGCCCCTGCACTGCTGGGGGGTGGGGGTGCAAGGGGACATGAGTGGGACATGGTTGGGGGCCTGCTGGCAGGTGCCCCACAGTGCTGGGGGGTGGGGGTGCGAGGGGACATGAGTGGGGGCCTGCTGGGGGGGTGGGGTGGTGGGAGACATGGTTGGGGGCCTGGTGGAGGCTGCCCCTGCACTGCTGGGGGGTGGGGGTGCAAGGGGACATGAGTGGGACATGGTTGGGGGCCTGCTGGCAGGTGCCCCACAGTGCTGGGGGGTGGGGGTACAGGGGGACATGAGTGGGGGCCTGCTGGGGGGTGGGGGTGCAAGGGGACATGAGTGGGACATGGTTGGGGGCCTGCTGGCAGGTGCCCCACAGTGCTGGGGGGTGGGGGTGCAGGGGGACATGAGTGGGGGCCTGCTGGGGGGTGGGGGTGCAAGGGGACATGAGTGGGACATGGTTGGGGGCCTGCTGGCAGGTGCCCCACAGTGCTGGGGGGTGGGGGTGCAAGGGGACATGAGTGGGACATGGTTGGGGGCCTGCTGGCAGGTGCCCCACAGTGCTTGGGGGTGGGGGTGCAAGGGGACATGAGTGGGACATGGTTGGGGGCCTGGTGGCAGGTGCCCCACAGTGCTGGGGGGTGGGGGGGCAAGGGGACATGAGTGGGGGCCTGCTGGGGGGTGGGGGTGCAAGGGGACATGAGTGGGACATGGTTGGGGGCCTGCTGGCAGGTGCCCCACAGTGCTGGGGGGTGGGGGTGCGAGGGGACATGAGTGGGGGCCTGCTGGGGGGGTGGGGTGGTGGGAGGCATGGTTGGGGGCCTGGTGGAGGCTGCCCCTGGTGACTGGAGGGGTGGGGGTGGTGGGAGACATGGGTGGGGGCCTGGTGGAGGCTGCCCCTGGTGACTGGAGGGGTGGGGGTGGTGGGAGACATGGATGGGGGCCTGGTGGAGGCTGCCCCTGGTGACTGGAGGGGTGGGGGTGGTGGGAGACATGGGTGGGGGCCTGGTGGAGGCTGCCCCTGGTGACTGGAGGGGTGAGGGTGGTGGGAGACATGGGTGGGGGCCTTGTGGACGCTGCCCCTGGTGACTGGAGGGGTGGGGGTGGTGGGAGACATGGGTGGGGGCCTGGTGGAGGCTGCCCCTGCACTGCTGGGGGGTGGGGGTGCTGGGAGACATGGGTGGGGGCCTGGTGGAGGCTGCCCCTGGTGACTGGGGGGTGGGGGTGCTGGGAGACATGGGTGGGGGCCTGGTGGAGGCTGCCCCTGGTGACTGGAGGGGTGGGGGTGGTGTGAGACATGGGTGGGGGCCTTGTGGAGGCTGCCCCTGGTGACTGGAGGGGTGGGGGTGGTGGGAGACATGGGTGGGGGCCTGGTGGAGGCTGCCCCTGCACTGCTGGGGGGTGGGGGTGCTGGGAGACATGGGTTGGACATGGGTGGGGGCCTGGTGGAGGCTGCCCCTGCACTGCTGGGGGGTGGGGGTGCTGGGAGACATGGGTGGGGGCCTGGTGGAGGCTGCCCCTGGTGACTGGAGGGATGGGGGTGGTGGGAGACATGGGTGGGGGCCTTGTGGAGGCTGCCCCTGGTGACTGGAGGGGTGGGGGTGGTGGGAGACATGGGTGGGGGCCTTGTGGAGGCTGCCCCTGGTGACTGGAGGGGTGGGGGTGGTGTGAGACATGGGTGGGGGCCTTGTGGAGGCTGCCCCTGGTGACTGGGGGGTGGGGGTGGTGGGAGACATGGGTGGGGGCCTGGTGGAGGCTGCCCCTGCACTGCTGGGGAGTGGGGGTGCTGGGAGACATGGGTGGGGGCCTGCTGGGGGGTGGGGGTGCAAGGGGACATGTGGCTTGGCTGGGGGGCATGCCCATGGTGGATGGGCTGCCTGCGGGACATGACCAGGGGTGCAGGGTAGTCCCCTGTGGTGTGGGCTGCCTGCAGAGGTCGTGGAGGGGGTAGAGGGGAGACCTGGGAGGACCCACACTGGCAATTCACCTCTTCAACTTCCCGCACACCTACGTAATACACTGCCCCACTCGCACAGGCCCAATCGCGTGTAGGATTTCTCGCGCACCCCTGAAATCCACGTACCCAGGCCAATCGCGTGTAGATTTTCTCGCGCACCCCTGAAATCCACGTACCCAGGCCAATCGCGTGTAGATTTTCTCGCGCACCCCTGAAATCCACGTACCCAGCCCAATCGCGTGTAGAATTTCTCGCGCACCCCTGAAATCCACGTACCCAGGCCAATCGCGTGTAGAATTTCTCGCGCACCCCTGAAATACACGCTCCCCGCTCTGCGTTTGCTGCTGCCCTTTGCGCTGGATTGGGGATTTTGATGGCTTTTCCCTGCGCAAGGGGCGTTCTTGGGGGCGTAACTGACGCTGCTGCAGGGTCGCTGCGCCACTCTGCGCCACGGCTGGTTGTGGATGTTGGAATCCATGAATACGCTGTGCGCCTGAATGTGTTTCGGCGCACGCGGCTGGCGCAGACTACCGCACGCGCACACTGTGCGCCAGCCGCGTGCGCCACTTGTGCGCCGAATTCTATGAATTGGCCCCATAATGTCAAGACGGGGGCACTAGGAACCGGTGTTCTTACTCATTGAAATCATTTCATTGTTTTCACATTCCTCTGTAGTGCAGCCTCATCCCAAAGGCAGTGAGGCGCAGTCCATCAAAAGGACAACAATACAAACAACTTACACTTAATCAGAAACAAGTCTAGAGCTAAAAATAAAGAAAAATAGAATGAAAATCCCAAATAACGTGAAATAAAATAAAAAAGGAAGACAAAAATATGACCTTTTCTAAAAAACAAATAGCATTCAAATCAACCAAGCCCAGAAGGTAACAATTCAACGAACCTGAGAAAAGCTTCTCTCAATAAAAGAGTATTTTAAAATGTTTTTAAAAGACAACAAGGTTAATCACAGACACGTTTTGGTAGGAGGGGAGTTCCACAGCCTAGGTACGGCCGCAGGAAAGGAATGATTAGAAAAGTTGGAGTGTATAAGCCTAGTGGATCATTTGTATTTGTATTTTATTTATTTATAAAGCACAAAAAACCAGGCCCAGGGGCAACCCGGCGCATACTCTTAAACATGTTACAATAAACAGTAGTTACACAGTAAGTTCCAAAATATACAGCATATATACATATACCGAGGGGTACCATTAACAGAATATAATACAAGTACAGAGCAAATGTATATACATGTCCTGTACCACACAGGGAGACTGGACTGAGTAGGGGTCTCATGGATCTTGGGAGAACAGCCAAGTTTTAACATTGTTCTTGAAGGAGTGGAACGATGGTTCAGTTCTAATAGGCGTGGGCAGAGTGTTCCAAAGTTTGGAAGCTAGGACAGGGAAGCTCACCCCACCTGCTTTTTGGAGTTTGCATCTCGGCACGGTGAGGCTGTGAGTTTGGGCTGCTCTAATGGGTCGAGTGGATGTGTGGAGTGTGAAGCGAGCGGACAGGTAAGGTGGGGCGTTGTTGCTCAGGCATTTGTGAGTCAGGGCTAGGGTTTTCAGGGCAACTCTTTGTTTCACCGGGAGCCAACGTAAGTCCGATCTGACGGAAGAGATGTGGGAACGTCTCGAGATGTTTAAGGCTGCCCTTAAGGCATTATTTTGTACAGTTTGCAATTTATTAAGGTTAGACTGACTAGTCCCAAGGTAGAGGGCACTGCAGTAGTCGATTTTGGCCATGACAAGTGTTCTGGCGAGGGTGATGCAGTTAGTAGAGTTTAGGAAGGGTCTACAGGCAGTGATAAGTTTGCAAGTATAGGCCGAAGCTGACCTAACTGCATTTGTTTGTCTGTTGAGGGAGAGCGTGGAGTCGAGATAGACGCCTAGAGTCTTGGTGTCTTTGGAGACTTTAATATCATTGCCGTCAATAATGAAGGACTTGGTAAGTTTGATCTAATTTGTTGAGCCGATGATTGTATCCTAGAAGTAGGAGCTCGGTCTTATCATCGTTAAGGCAAAGTTCGTGATGTGCTATCCAGGCCTGGATGACCAAGTAAACACCATTAAGGGCTTTGGTGTCAGCTGTGTAGTCTCCCGTAATGGGGATGAGTATCTGGGTGTCATCCGCGTAGTTGGTGTAGGAGACATCCAGATAGTCAAGCACATCGAAGAGGGGCTTAGTGAATACGTTATACAACGTAGAGGATACACACGAGCCTTGAGGAACGCCACAAGGAATGGGGGAGGGGTCCGCTGAGGCCATGGGTGAGAAGACCCTCATAGATCTGTTGCTCAGGAATTAATGGATCCAGGCATTGGCAGAGTCAGAGAAGTGGGCTGCAGATTTGAGATGCTGGCAGAGTATTTGGTGGTTGACCAAATCAAAAGCCGCAGAGAGGTCGACGAGAAGGAGAAGAGCTAACTTCCCCTTGTCCTTTAGAGTCTTCATCTAGTTTTCAGGTCAATCAGAGCTGATTCCGTACCATGTTTAGGGCGGAACCCTGATTGTCTTAAGCCCAGACGATTGTTTAGTTCGAGGTAATCCTGAATCTGCAGGTAAGCTGCGTGGTCCAGGATCTTGAGCAGGAATGGGACTGTAGTGATTGGTCTGAAGTTAGTTGGGATATTAGGGTAAAGGGAGGGTTTTTTGAGGAGTGGGATAACCCATGCATCCTTTAGGTTGTCAGGGACAATACCCATCTTGAAAGAAGCATTTAGGAATGCTGTGATGAACGGGGCTAACTCATGAGATGCTTCCTTGATAATAGGTGCAGGGCAAGGGTCGCCTTGGCAATTGGATGGTTTTAAATTGTTTATGATGCCTTCTACTTCGAGAGTAGTGAGCGGGGAGAAGGAGAAAGGTTTATGAGAAGGATTGGCTAGGTGTATATTGAGTGTGAGTGTGGTCAGTGGTTGGTCAAGCTGTAAGGATTTCTGTTTGTCTCTGATTTTGGATTGGAGGGTGGCAATTTTACCCAAGAGTGCTGACTGAATGTTGGTGCACCAAATGCTGTCTTTGGGACAAGAGTCAGGGGGGGGCTGCAGGTGTCTCAAGTTCCTTAAGGATATTAAAGAGTTCCTTGGTGTTAGACTGGGCTGACATAATGCGGTTATTGTAAGAATCTTTTTTTGCCTGGAGTACAGCTTCTTTATAGTTAAGGGTGGCTATCAGAAGACTGTCCTTGTTGGCATCAGAGTGGTGACTGCTCCAGCGTGACTCTGCAGTACGTTTCTCTTTACGTAACACTCTAAACTGGGGAGTGAACCACGGGTTAAGGTGTGCTCGTTGTTTGGGTTTCCTCAGTTTGAGCGGGGCAATGGAGTTGATGGCTGCAAGCACTGACTGGTTGTACATGTCGGCTAGGGTGGTAAGGTCTGAGCAAGTGTCAGAAGCATTGTTGAGTATTAAAGTAGAGATGTCATCACAAATGATGTGGGTGGACCAGGGGGTCTGTATATTAGGTGGATGGTGACCGTTTGGTTGGCTGAGAGTCCGAGTTTGACAGAGAGTAACTCTGCGGATTAGTGCTTGGGATGGTTCTAAGTCCTAATGAGTTTCTAAAGATAAATGCAATTCCTCCACCTCTCGAGGTGCGATCACATCTGATAATGGAGTAATCAGTGGGGATGGCCAGAGAGAGTGCCGGGCCAGATGCCGCGTGCAGCCAGGTCTCAGAGATGGCGATGAAGTTGAGTTCCTGAGTCTTAATTAGATCAGCGATGTCCAGAGCGTGTGCGGCTAGGGACCTTGCATTAATCAAGGCGGCTTTAATTAAACCAGCATTGCTTGTTGAACCTGTGTTGGTCTGAGGGTGATGGGGCGTGGGTGAGGTGGGCGTTTGTGGAGGTTGTGGAGGTTGGCTGAGCGTCTGTGTTTTCAGATGTGGGCTCAGATACATGGGGTGACCCTTCTTACCCATAAGTCTAGATCCTAATCTTAAGTTTCTAAGAGAGATAGAGCATAGTTGGTTGGGTGAGGGTTTTTTGGCAAAGTGGTCAAGCCATAAGGCCGGATCGTTGAGGTAGATGTTGTGGTTTTGCGTTGCAGTGCTTGGGTAGGTATCAGCAGGTCTGTAGATGATGGCCATGGATGAGGTGTACTAGGTGCAACTAAGTTGGAAGGTGGTAAGTGTAGCGTCCAGGTAATTGCCCACACTAAGAGTGGTACTTGTAATGATAAGAGCAGTGACCTTAGGGAAGACAAGCGTGGTAACATGATACCGAAGTTAGGGAGGAAAGGGCACAGGGTTTGTGGAGCAATTGTAGGTAAGAGTTGCAGGCACTATTTGGCTAGGCAGTACATGCTCTATGCGAGCAATGCAGGCTCAAAGGTTAAAATGTACGGCAGTCAGGTTTAGACTACTTATTCAGAGTCTAGGCAATAAGGGTGCATCAAATCAGAGTACATCGGCAGAGCAAATACCAAGGCTTGCACATACATTAGCATATTAGTCAGGGAGCAATGCAGAGTGCATGAGGCGTGTGTCAATTGTAAGGTGCAACAATTCTGGCAGAACAGATACTCTAATGTTAGCAGCAAGTATTGGCAAATCGGGTAGATGTCAAATTAAAAGGCACGGCAGGGTAAGGCATGTACCCTAGAGTTAGTTTACAGTGTGTGGACATGTCTCATGCGGAGCAGTGCAACATATGCAGGCATAGATCAAAAGGTGTGGCGCAGCAAGTTAGGCAATGCAGAGTGAACATATCAGGAAGAGGCAGATAGCCTATATCATGGAGCTAACAGATAGATCAACGTTGCAGTTCTGAGCGGGAGCTCAATCATTTCACATGCGAGCAAAGGGCCGGCGGCAGCAGTTTCAAGGCAAGCACAGCGAACAGATCAACAAATGGGGGCGGTGACATGGTCATTCAGTGGCCGTGTACGGGCCAGGTGGCAATGTGTAACAAACATAAGCAATGCAGGCAATTTGGGCAATGAAATGGTACAGTCACTTTGTGGTAAGCAGCCGCAGAGGGGTAGCGACTAGTGGCTCAGATATTCAGTCGGCTCAGTTGTTCCTAAAATCAGGATGGTAGTGATAGATGCGCAAACTTAGTACAAAGGTGTGCATGAAGCACGTTGCTGTAGCTAGGAAAATGGCGTATCCGATTATGTTAGCATAGGAAAGGCGGTATTACTGACATCTGGATGGATAGTATTCCGGCTGGCGCAACAGGCAAGATACGGCTTGTAGGGGCAATAAGCACAGAGCGGACACCGTATGCCGCTATAGTCGGTAGCAAGCTCATGGGGAGCCGTGGCGCGAATGAATATGTGTATCTGTCAAAACGTGGAAATAGTAGCATATGCAGTAAGCAACAAAGTGTGACAACCGGCCAAAGTCACAGCAGCAAACAATACAGTTAGCAGGGTATGCAGGCACGGGACTTGGAGTGGCAACCAACCAGGAGAGGCATTGAGACCAGGCTATGCGTGCTACACAATAGAACGACAGGTAAGGAGCGTGAGGAGGCACTGAGATACAACCGATACAATCACGTCATGGGTATGCTGAACAGAGATGCAGGTGAACTAGTAGACGAGGCATACATACTCGTACATACGATTGACTAGAATCATTATAAGAATCACAGAGATGTTCCCTCAATCTCCACATGCACATGCGTTAACCACTGTTACCGCAAGAAGGCTTTTAATGACCACCACACTGTTATAGGTTTACCGTCCAACCGGTGGTAATGGATGGAGGCGTTTAGGAATATGTCATGCGGTATCGGTGAAGGTTGGCATGCAATACATTTCCACCCTCATTTTGAGGATGGAAACAGATTATGTGCAGTAGCGGATCATCCCGCTACTGTGAAATTTTGGGTAGTGGGGAGAAGGGTCCTTTGTGACCATTCTCTGTATTTTATTGCAGTGAGGGGGAGAAGGTGGGCTTCAAGAGGTATGCATTGGTGTGAATTATCTGAGGTATTTCACCCCATAAAAAGTTGTTTTATTTTAAATCATGCAGTGACTACTGCATGGTCCATAATGTGGTGGGAACTAGAAATGTGCAATATGCCAAATACCGCCTACTTTTACTGTTACCGCCTCCCTAATAATTAAGGCCTTAGACGCAGCTAATCTCCTCACTTTCTTATTCCTTGTGGTCCTACAGCCCACCATGATCCCTGGCCATACTGAATGGTTCGGCCACACAAGGAAGGGGCCAAGCCAAGAGTTCTGATATCTATGTGGTCAAGCATCAAGTGAATCTGAAAGTGCAGGGTTATGATAGGTTATTTATAACGCGTTTAATACCCATAGGTTTCTAAGCGCAGACCCTGTTGCTCCAGCTCCTCTTGCTTCCAAGGCGAGCACGTTGCCGCTGAGCTATCCTCCCGAGACATAGAAAGAGGAATGTGTCTAATGTCCTCCAATGTATGAGCATCCACCACCACCTGAGCAACAGCCAGAAAGAGAAATTTTAGAGAGGATGGTAGACCTTAGAAAAGTGCACTTCCATCATTCAAATTAGAATTTGGATGTCAGAAAAAATGACTTAATGAGGATCCAATCCAGCCACACAAAAATTAAGACTGAGCAAATTTCAAGACTGCATCGTTGAAATGTAAGGACAAGGCTGTGGCTGTTAAGGGTATGTGGCTCAACAATGAAACCACTGCGTGCATCTGTGGTCCACCTCATGATCACAGGTTCGAACCCTGGCAGGTCCGCTTCCTGTTAAACCTTCCAAGATCAATAAAAAAGTAAAGAAGTGTTATTCAGGGCCAAGGTGCTCCATGGGTGAATGTACCTGCTCTAAATACTCTAGTCACACTAACACACAACCTAGAAAATGCAGAAAAAAACAACTGTCGATAAAATCGCTGAATAGGAAAAATTCATAGGCCAATGCAGAGACAAACTGGGTAAAACATATGGGAGTGAATTCAACAAAAAAGCATATTCTTCAATTTCTTTAACTTAAGGAACGGTGCGGGCGTTCTGCTTTTTTCATACAAGGACACTACTTTGAGGGTACGTGGTGTATGACAATGCAGGCCCCTGCACAAAGTTTACCAGGATTTTCATGTAGATGTTAACAATATTTGGGACAAAATCTAGCCCTTCGGCACTTGACATTGCAAATGAATTAGTCTTGGCCTGGATTGGCCCAGATGGCAAATGTGGAATAACCAGGTTTCTGCCTATACCTCCATCGTTGGGTGGGGGCTCTGCCCATACCTCTATCACTGCCATGGGGCAGTCTGTCTCCCTGCGCTTACAGGAATCTCTTTGAAAGTGGAGTGATGCGAAATGAATGTTTGGGTGTGCATGGTCAGTATTCAATGTAAATTGCTTGAATTGTCAATTGGACGTGAATCTTGACTCAGCCTCTGTGCAGGCTCGAGCTGGCCTATAGGGCAATAGGCCCAAGTCCGAACCAAAAAAGCAAAATGCTGGTGTGGGACTTTTTTTTGGTCAAAGTGGGCCACTTTTTTGGCCAACGTGTGCCAGTTTGTTGAGTTACTTCACCATGCGGCTAGAAGTTCTTACCAGTGTTGCTGAACAAATATTCTTTAAAATGCACAATTTACATCACATGTTATGAAAAACGCCCCCCCTTGGGTACTGTTGAAACAGTGTCACAAAAGGAATCAATAGCCATTTGCAACAGTGGGTCTCTTTTTCATTGGTGCACGAGACAATGGTATGGCCCAGTCCGACCCTGCCTCTATGGTACCCAGAAGAGACATTAAACTGGCTGATTCTAGCCCGGCTGAGGTGTAGAGAGACAGGTATGGGTAGCAGATGTTTTTCCTGGCACCAGCAGCTACTCAGGGAATCAGATGTGCTACCGAGCATTGGTCCAGACCTTAGTCATATCACTCCTACGTCTACGGGTCTGCTGACAGCTTGGGACAGAACTCCATGGCGATGTCACCCAAATGTTCCCCTGGACCCAACGCCTGTCTCTGAGCTCATGGAAAATCTCGCAACAGTGGAAACCTTCTCCTCTACGTCAAACCTTCAGGAAAGCTTGACCGAGTCAGAACTTTTCTCCGCAGGCTGTACCGCTCCCCGTGATGTGGGTGCTTGAGAAATTCCTCCATATTGGAATTTTGTGGTCCTGATAGAGAACTTGGGAAAAGTGGTGGATGCTATGACGCCCTTGTCAGAACAATCGGCTAAACTTCAGGTGGGAACGATGGACCGATCAATTGTGGTCAAATGTATAAATCATCCTAAATTGTTATGTATATTCACCGTAGGGATTTTATGAGCGATTCTTTTGGGCAAACAAGCATCCCAGACTCAACTAGATGGTCATTCAGCTGGAAATAGACAAATGCAGAGATTCAATACCAAATATTAAACGCTATCACTAGGCATCCGAACGGCAACACATGAAACACTACTTTAAGGTAATCCCCTCTAGTGCTGGAATAGGATTATGAGCTCAGGCAGGACCCAGGGTGGGTTTAGTGAAAGTTCTGTTTTTGATAAGGTATCGATTTCTGGAGTTATCATTTACGACCGATAAAGGGCTTGGGGCGGGAGAAAGAAAATCCTAAGTTAACATGAATGCCATTGACAGACGGTTCAGTTCCATTCAGACCTTTGCAGCCGGGACTCTCACAGTTGCCATGCCTAACAGACAAGGACTGCACACATCAGATGAAATGTTTGAAAAAGGTGAATATTTATTTTAATTTGTATTGCTAGTAGCGCAAACCTAGCTGAAGAGCAGAGAGGCGCTTTACAACAGGACGGTGCCAGAATTGGGCTTGGCATTTTATAGAGTAGCCCAGCACAGTTTGTGGAGGTACATAGGGATGAATTATACGTTATACAAAATACAGAAGGATTTCTTTTTGTCCGGCAGGTATTGTTGAAAGAGTCACGTTTTTAGTGTTTTGTGGAACTGGAGGATCTTGGAAAACAAAACAGGTGGAGTGTTACACACCCCACTAGATGGTTGCTCTGTCTTTCGTACCTCTGATTGAGGTTACCGTATTAAGTTAGAAAAATATATGTCATTATCAAAAAGTCATGCGTCCAAAGGTGATGTATGTTTCTTCACACTTGGGTGCTCATACTTTACTTAGGCCCTCATTACGACCCTGGCAGAAATCGAAAAACGATGGTGGAAATGCAATACCGCCATCGAATAGCGCTCGGTGCGATTATGACCCGTCACCGTAAAGTACGATGCCATTAGCGACACCGTAGTGAACGCCAACGCTAACTGCACCAAGTACGCGCACGCGCACCATGCGAAACCGTAATTACCACCATGGCTCAACGGTACGCGAATTCTGACCCTAGCGGACATTTACCTAACGCCATCAAGCATGGCGGAAAGTACCATTCCGCCATGGTGAGAAGTACGGCATCGCGAACCAACCGTAAATGGCCCTACTGAGTGCCTGTACACCACTCCCTGGCCACATTGCACAACTCCTCGTAGGTGCAATGAAGTCACAATGCAACCAGTGAAATGTACAAGTCACCCATGCATGCCAACGAACAAATGAATGTAGGGGCTCCAAGTGCCTTGTGAGTGGCCATCCATATTTGCCATGTCACCATTGCCGTACTGATGCAGCACAGGCATGTGAAGGTTCAAGTACAGCAACATGAACTGAAATATGAGACAAAACAACAACAGGCCCCCCCATCGCTTGACACCAGTGTAAGGCAACATTCAAAGCAGTATCCTGAGTGAGACTGCACCAGCCCTGTACTCCTGCCAGTAAACAAACCAACCATCAGCATAAGCATGTACCACACAAGTTGGCAGAGTGACTGAGCAGCCAGGCTCATCTCAAGAGGGGCCAATGGGAGCTGCAGGGCACAGATGGCACGAATACAGAAGCTATTCCAATGGACATGACCACAGTCTCCCTCCAAGAAACGCACGCAAACACAGGCACCTGTGACCAGCCATATTCTGATAATCACATCATTCCACCAATCCACCTGGCTGACCGGCATCTGTTACACAAAAGCTAATCCCCCGCCCCTGAGCATGACATCATTAAAACAGTCATAATGGCAGCCCCTATCCCTGACCTCACTGGGCTTCGTAGGCAAACGCGCCCAGTACAGTACCACGCAACTATACTCAGAAGCCGGAACCCAATGCAGATCTTCTCACAATACATCGCTCCACAAATAGGAATATGCTACATTACTTGCAAAGAAGAACGGTACACGGTTAATATCAGAATAGAAATTTAATGCACAACAAAATCACCAAGCCCATACAGCTATTAGGTCATGAACTCCAAAATATATTTCATTATTGTGGGCTGCATCCGCAATAAATGACCAGCTTCTTCTTGTGTGACGCCCTGTACCTTCATGGTACACAGGGGCTACATTCACGTTAAAAAAGGCAACATGGAAGCGCCTAGAACCGCAGGGCCGTCCCATTAGGTAGGCACTAGTCCAGCTGAAAGGTCGATATGTTGCTCCTAGCCACTAGTACTGCGTAAGGGCATGTGGCCCATTGGCGATCGTC
This sequence comes from Ambystoma mexicanum, assembly GCF_040938575.1. Taxonomy (NCBI): domain Eukaryota; kingdom Metazoa; phylum Chordata; class Amphibia; order Caudata; family Ambystomatidae; genus Ambystoma; species Ambystoma mexicanum. The sequence goes on from NC_090923.1 coordinate 108,963,810, forward strand.
CCATAAGATCGTAATGCTGCTCCACTGATTAACACGAAGCAGCAGGTGTCGGGAGTAAAAGCCATCTGCAGGAGTGGCATACAGATGGCAGCGGCAAAAGGGGAGGAGATACCTGTCACCCAAATGAAATGAAAAAGAATAGTATGGGCATCAGAACTTCATTTGAATTACTCACTTCAATGATCACACTAAATCCACAGCCATATGCATGCTAGCCCACTCAAAAGGATTATTCCCACCCAAAAATCACTTGCGAATCATAACTATATAAATCGAGGTAAAAACACTATTACAAACGAGTGTTTGTGTGCATGCGTCTGTTAAAACAGAATCCATTAGATGGGATTAGTAACGTGCATAGACACAAGTGTTTGAAGGCGCGTCAAGACAGGGAGGGTTCAATAAGGGCAGATAGACGATGGTCCCACTATGGCAGCCCTGCATCACATAGCGCAGGGGAAGTGGATAGATTCCAAAAAGCCATGTACATGGCAAACTCTCTATTAAATCATCTGTCCATGCATCCATACATCATCCCCTCATCCCGGTATGAAAACGCCTGATTATATACTCACATAACATGTGAAATTTCCTTTGAGTCTGTGCGTAATGCAGTCTGCAAAATCCACTGTGCTCCAGCCCGGAATTCCAGTGTTGTGAAGTAACATGTATTTGGGAACGTCCGGCCTTATCGTCCACTACGCTATTGCGCATCCCATACTATTCATATCAATCATTGCATTCTCGCCATGGCCCCTGTCCGAAGGACATTAAACAATAGAACTTTATATCTGCAGTCAGACCTGTGGGCGTCTCCTCGCCGCTAGCTGAAAACCGAAAGCGCTGTCCTTCGAATTCCTCATTTGCAACATCACGTCGAAAAGGCATCTGTGACCGCTCGAAATCACAAATTCATCCATGTAGTGCGGCAGTGTGTGAAAATGGCAACTGGCTTCACTCAGAAATGGGACGCCCGCCCGTCGGTGAACCTCGGTACAGTGCTGCATGAGGGTCCACCGTTAATCGAGCACTACATTCCACTGACCCTTCACAAGTTTGTTCGCGACGGTAAAGATAGTATGTGAAACAATGGGACCATAGCAGAATGAACATATGAAGCAATATTTCACTGCCATCGGGATTAAATACATGATTGTAATAGCAAGATGCCATGCGTCAAATTGCAGCGTTGTGTGCGGGACGTGCTCGCCCAAAGGGGATTGCAGCTTGCACAGGTGGAATGAATCACCACAGGTGGAGGCTATACTGCCTGAAAACACATAAATTGCACACCCAAACCCCTCCCACAACCACACCCACTCCAAAATGCTACCGGCAGGACTAGCGATGTTGGCCCTGGGGGACCTGATAGCACTGCAAGTACTCCAACTTCAAGAAGAAGACGAACACCAACTACTACAACAACCGGCCGCACAGAGGAGACGCAGGAGGAGGAGGAGGGCAAGGCAGGGCCAGCAAGGCCCACCAGCACAGCCACTACCACCACACAGGCAGCCCGCAATCCCACGCCTCCGAGCTCATCCGTTCAACCTCACTGATGAGCAGATCCACACCCTCTACCGTTTGGACCGGGACACCATAACCGCCATTGTGGACATGACACACGCTGACCTTGTCAGCATGATAGATAGCCCAACCGCCATCCCACCCCTACTGAAGGTGGTGTCTGTACTCCACTTCCTGGCCACAGGCACCTACCAGCACACAGTCGGACAGTTGCATGGCATTTCACAGCCACTGTTGTCACGGACACTAATGCAAGTGCTCAATGCCCTCCTGAAGCACGCAGACGACTACATCTCTCTACCAAGCTCGGAGCAGGAAATTACGAACACAAAAGTGGGATTCCATGCACTTGCCGGCATACCGGGTTGCATTGGTGCCGTCGACTGCACCCATGTGGAATTGGTTGTCCCACATGCCATGGAGGTCCAGTACCGCAACCGGAAACAATATCATTCTCTTAATGTAAAAATGGTGTGTGACTCCAACAGGATCTTTACACATTGTTGTGCCCGATTTCCTGGATCAACCCATGATTCTATGGTCTTGAGGAACTCTACAATACCACGCTACATGGAGCGACACGCAGGGAACAGATCCTGGCTACTCGGTGAGTCTCATTTCATGCATGATAATGTGGGGTATGTGATGCGGCAATGACCTGGCAGGAAGGGGGGGGATGCGTACGTAGCAATGTCATTCCACAAACATCCTTTATTGTCCACATACAGGTGATGCCGGGTATCCACTGAAGAGATGGCTCCTTACACCACTCCGGAACCCACAGAACCAGCATGAGGAGGACTACAACCATGCCCACTCACGTACCCGTGTAGTCATAGAACAGGCATTCGGCCTACTGAAGGCTCGTTTCCGCTGCCTCAGCAGGTCTGGCGGGGCACTCCTGTACCGCCATGAGAAGGTTGCAAAGATGGTCATGGCATGTGTCATGCTACACAACATGTGCGTACGTAGAAATGTGCCCATGCCCCCTGACGCAGAACTGCAAGCACCTGAAGATGGTCATGATGAGGGTGGGGATGCGGCAGCACCTCAAGGAGTCCGCGAGGCACAGGAGGGCCGTGAAATTCGTCCGATTATCATAGATTCATGCTTCTAGCACTCACGCCTGGTGGCTGATACATGGACACGGGACTTGTGGCACTGTGTGTGTCTGGAACATGCACAATATGGACTGTACGCCTATAAAGGCCTCGTACACAAAGATCAATGTCCACACATCTCATTGGATGATTGTGAAATGTTTATAGCATATGTGAAATTATGTTACACACCCCATCGACCCGCCACCCAAGTAAGCCCAACACACCCCCTCCACCCTCCTACCTCCCCCCCGAACACCAGTGTCCAAAGATGCTCATTGTCAGTGGGCAGACGCTATTGCAAGCCCCCTCTCTGGGTATCAGGGGCACTTCTGCCTGTGGAGCGCAGGTTCCTCCCAGATGTACGTTGGGGGCTGCCCTGGACGGAACTTGCAACAGATGATGTCTCTGCCTGCTCACGTCCATGCATGTCCCTAAGGGTTTGTGAGAGCTCAGTGAGCACACGGCGCACAGCGGCAAGTTCAGCACATACGTCTTTGGACGTCGCATGTAGTTCCCCCCTCAGGCTCTCGGTGCTTCTCTCCATTTGTACTCTCAGGCTCTCGTTGCTTCTCTCCATTTGTACCCTCAGGCTCTCGGTGCTTCTCTCCATTTGTGCCCTTAGTGTCTCTGTACTTCTCTCAATTTCTGCCCTAAGTGTCTCAGTAGATGTTTCCATGGCTGCCTTAGTACCCCCACATTCATCAGCATGCTCCTTGAGGAGCGTGGCCAGTTGCTGCTGTTGCACGATCACCTGGTCGAGGGACTGTTGCCTCTGCTGGGCCATGCCCATTTGCGGTGGTGTCACAGAGGGGCTGATCACCTCATGTTGCCTTGCCACAGGGCTTGTGGGGGATGGCCAGTTGTCGTCTTGTGGGTGCCCCTGCGTGGTATCCTCATGGTGTACGGGATGGAACAAAGAGGGGGATTGAGACAGGTCATGGATGGATCCTACATCGACAGCACCGTTTTCTGTGTCGGAGCATGCTGCCATTAATGCAGTGTCACCTATGGTGCTGCTGCCACCAGAAGCAGTGCCTTCTGTGGCATCCATTGGGGGGACCTGTGGTGGTGCTGTTGTGGGCATGCTGGCTGCTGGGGTGCCTGTTGAAGTCCCCTCCTGTGTGCTGCCACTTGATTTGTGCTGCTGCCGTGTCTTGATCCGTGCAGCTGAGGTGGAGGGTCTTTGGCCGTTGGTCTTGGCCATCTTTGCAGGTGTGCTGGTAGGGGTGTCCTGGAGCTCGTCGTTTGAATCGGACCCTGTGGTGGAGTAAAGGAGGGCGAGCGTTATTAATGGGTCTGTGGAAATTGGAATGGCAATGTATCACATGCATTGGGGTGGTACCTGAGGGTGATTTGGGTCAGGGCCTTGGAGGTGGTTTCATTTTTGTGTGGATTGAGGATGCAGTTGTTTTGCAGCCTGCAGTTAGGGTGTGCATGCTGCACGTGTAGAGGGTGTTTTTAGGATTTTTAATTATTTATGTATTTATTGTGACTTTTAAAGTGCGCTATCAGGCCAATGTATGTGGACGTTGTCCTGGACATGTGTTTCTGTTGCACTATGTGGACACATGGTACTTCACATGATTGGACATTGTGGATTTAGCATTGTTTTATTTGGCCCACCTACCTGATTCTTCGGATGTCTGCACTCCTTTCTCCATCCCTCCGACTCCCTCTATACTCTCCATTCCAATGGTGGAGGCACAGATTTCTTCCCAGGGGGTCAACTTGATGGGTGATTCCGATCCTCCCCCGGTAGCTGTGGCAATGTTACGGTTGGCTGATAGTATGCTCCGTACGCGTATCCGCAAGTCGTCCCATCGCTTTCTGCATTGCTGTGGGTTGCGGGGTGCGGTCCCCACCGCACTTACCCGCTGTGCCACCAGGGCCCATATGGCCTTCTTGTTCGCAAGTGCCGTCCTGGTCATTTGCGTCGAGAAGACGACGGCAGCATTCTCCTGGAGGGTCTCTGTGAGCACGGTGAGTTCCTCATGGGAGAAGTGGACCTGCCGCTTGCGGTCGCACGCTTTTTTCGCTACTTTTCCCATTTTTGTTGTTTTCACTAGGGTGGATTTCGGGTTGGGATGTGTCTCAGGGTAGGATTTTTAATGGTTGTGTGGGAATTCTGATTTTATAGGTGTACGGCGTGCTGTTTCCCGTTCCGGGACCATGTTTTTACTTCCGTTTCCGTATATTTACGGTCACCGTATTTTCTGATTGCCGCTCATTACGGTGACCGCTATGATGGGTGGCGGAATTGCACCTAGGGCGCCGTACGACGGCGGTGAGGGGCGTTTTGGGGACATTTCCGCCATCGCGGACTTTGCTCTTCCGCCATGGCGTAGTGCTCGTGCCCGATGGGTCAGAATTACCCGCACTTTACTCCGTCATGCAATGGCGGAAACGCTATTTACGCTATGGCGGTCAGGTCAGTTACTTTCCGCCAGGATCGTAATGAGGGCCTTAGAGTGTAAGCATGTGTATTCCATTAGATCATTATGGAAGAAAACTACCACATAGGGCTCGTATAAAACAGAGGGGATCATTTTAATGTTGCCAATGCATTTCGGAGAATATTTATCTCCTTCGTGAGGGCCATGCCCCCTAAGCATCAATCGTAATATTGACATTTTGCAAAACCAAACAAAACAGAGATTATTACATATATGGATGTGTAAATAGAAAATTACATACCAATAGCCGAATTCAGGGAGTTTTCAAATCCAAGAATTGAGATAAAACTACAAAACAAAGTGTACATCAATTACAAGGCCTTATTATATAATACATTTCTCCTCTCTTTGTCAACTCTTAATTCAAGTCAATACCTCTTTAATTTCTTTTCTTCTCGAGATCACTGAACCCAATGCGGTTCAGAAAACAGAATTTCCCTGAAATTAAACATATATCGTGTCAGAAACACCTAATCATCCCGATCATTACTGTGAATCACTCATATAGAAAAAGGTGAATGCACACCGCTTACTTACACGTTGTTCCTTGTCTGCATGTAGCTCACGTAGAGTAAACTCACTCCTTTAAACAAAGTGAGAGTTAACCTTGTAAGTACCCATAGTAATATCCAGATCCTGAAACTATTCTTAACTTCTCCCAAAAAGCATAACGCTCTACAAGGTCAAGTATCACCACTTCTATTTCTTATAACTTTGGCCGTATAATGGGGAACGCGTACGCGTGCCTGCTGTACTCATAAGTACTCATAGCCAACCGGGGTTAACCCACCCGCGTTGAGATAATCCAATACTTAAACACAGAAAAGATCAACCTTGTAAATGCTCGTGATAATATCCAGGTCCTGACATTACCCGTAACGTTTCTACCCAGAAACACAACGTTACGCATGGAGCAGCCTCTCTGCTTACCTTAATTCTCCCTTGTCCGTGCAGCGAGGAACGCGCACGCTTCCTCGCAGCACTTGTATATATTGGTAGTTATGGTAACAAGCGGCCGACGTCCGAGTGTGACACACCTGTAGGTGTGTCACAGCTCAGACGCCTCGTACCCCAGCTGTGCTCAGAGAACAGCTGTGCTCAGAGAACAGCGCCGGGATGCGTTGCCACCATATTAGCTGTGATCACACGTTTTTGACACTATCCGCAACGTTTCAACCCTTTTAAACATAACGTTCAACACGGAGCAGCCTTTCTGCTTACCTTTCATTTCCCTTATCCGTGCAGCGAGGAACGCGCACACGTCCTCGCTGTACTTGTGTATATTAGTTGTCATGGTAGCTAGCGGCTGACGTCTGAGTGCGACCCACCCGAGGGTGTGTCGCGACTCAGACGTCTCGCGCCCCAGCTGCGCTCGAAGAACAGCGGCCGGGACGTGCTGCCACCGTAATGGATACGACCACACATTTCAGTGAAATAAGCCAAAAGTGATCAGATTTCTAATAATGAGCAAAAGTTATTCCATACCTCGATATATGGTAAATAATACACCTAGTTAAAAAATTGAAAATTCGTGATGGCTAGAAGGACAATGTGTGTACAGCTGATTATAGAGGCTTTACAAATAGACAATTCTCATACAATGATGAGGAAGGCAAATCAAAAGAACAAAATAACAAAATATAAGCCATATAATAACAAGTCGCTTAATGGGACAGGATACACTTCTAGAACATCAATGTGAGGTAATTTAGAGGTGCATTTAAAAATAACAGTAGTACACAAGTGGCCTATGCAGTTACAGATAACAATGGTAGTTAATCTCATCGTTCATTCCTGCTGGACTCAGACAGCCCAATTTATCAATCCAAAAAGTCTCTCTTTGATCCAATTTGATGTTCATATTATCATGTGGAATCCTTAACCTCACTACTTCCAGAATCTGAAATCTTATCTGAGATACATGATGTTTATTTTCTATCCAATGTCTCGCTAATGTTGAACCTATGTTGGCATTTCTTATGCACGACCGGTGCTCGCTCCAACGTACTTTGGCCATTCTTTTAGTTTTACCCACATAGTGTAAGCCACATGGACATTTAGAGGCCGATTCATGGAATAATTAGTGCGGCGCAAGTGGGCAAAAACGTGTGAATCGCAGTGCAAGTGCGAAAATCGCACGAAAAGCAGCGCACATCGATTCATGGAAGGGCGTGCGCGAAAAAACCATCTGATGTGCGCTAAAAAAGTGTGCGGTGCACGTTGGCGCACAGGCCATCTAACGGCGTGCGCCAGGTAACAGCGAAAATCGCACAGGCCACAGCAAAAATCGCACATAGCGCGGCACACACAACAAAAGTAGGCGGAACACGGGGCGTAACACTCGGAATGGGGAACAACTTGCCAAAATGTGGGCGTCACGGGGGAAGTACAGGGTGCAAGTGCGCGGAACGCCCACACGCTCGCCTACAACACGTATTCATGGAATCGAATAGGGCAAAACAGCGCACGGTCAAACCAGCGCACAGGCACAAACACGACCGCCACAAGAAAGCAGGCGGTAGCGTCCCTGCACCTGTAAAAAATGTACGCCAAAAGGTGTGCCAACAAATAGCACCTATATACAGCAATGATGAATGTCCTATACTGTGGCCCTCCAGGACAAATGACGTGCAAAGGGGTACCCACAAACACGGACACCCGCTGACTGAAAAATAACGGGTGCATGTATTTCGGGGTGCGTGGGAAGTTTCACACACGAATTGGCTGGGTACGTGGATTCCAGGGGTGCGGGGGAAGATTCACACGCGATTTGGCTGGGTAAGTGGATTTCAGGGGTGCGCGGGAAGTTCCACACGCGATTTGGCCGGGTACGTGGATTTCAGGGGTGCGCGGGAAGTTCAACACGCGATTTGGCTTGGTACGTGGATTTCAGGGGTGCGCGGGAAGTTCCACACGCGATTTGGCCGGGTACGTGGATTTCAGGGGTGCGCGGGAACTTCAACACGCGATTTGGCTGGGTACGTGGATTTCAGGGGTGCGCGCGAAGTTTCACATGCGATTTGGCTGGTTACGTGGATTCCAGGGGTGCGCGGGAAGTTTCACACGCGATTTGGCTGGGTACGTGTATTTCAGTGGTGCGGGGGAATGCTACACGTGATTTGGCCATGTGGGTCCCCCCAGGTGTTCCCTCTACACCCTCCACGGCCCCTGCAGGCAGCCCACACCACAGGGTACTAACCTGCACCCCTGCTCATGTCCCACAGGCAACCCATCCACCATGGCCATGCCCACCAGCCAACCCACATGTCACCTTGCACCACTGATCACCAACACATGTCTCCCACCACCCCACCCCCCAGCAGTGCAGGGGCAGCCTCCACCAGGCCCCCACTCATGTCACCCACCCCCCCCACCCCCCAGCAGTGCAGGGGCAGCCTCCACCAGGCCCCCACTCATGTCTCCCACCACCCCACCCCCCAGCCACCAGGGGCAGCTTCCACCAGGCCCCCACTCATGTCCACTATTACCCCCACCCCCCGCAGTGCAGGGGCAGCCTCCACCAGGCCCCCACTCATGTCTCCCACCACCCCCACCCCCCAGCCACCAGGGGCACCCTCCACCAGGCCCCCACCCATGTCTCCCACCACCCCCTACCCCCCAGCAGTCATTGGCAGCCTCCACCAGGCCCCCACTCATGTCTCCCACCACCCCCACCCCCCAGCAGTGCAGGGGCAGCCTCCACCAGGCCCCCACTCATGTCACCCACCACCCCCACCCCCCAGCAGTGCAGGGACACCCTCAGCCAGGCCCCCACTCATGTCACCCACCACCACCACCCCCCAGCCACCAGGGGCAGCCTCCACCAGGCCCCTACTCATGTCTCCCACCACCCCCACCCCCCAGCCACCAGGGGCACCCTCCACCAGGCCCCCACGCATGTCCCCTATTACCCCCACCCCCCCGCAGTGCAGGGGCAGCCTCCACCAGGCCCCCACTCATGTCTCCCACCACCACCACCCCCAAGCCACCAGGGGCACCCTCCTCCAGGCCCCCACCCATGTCTCCCACCACCCCTACCCCCCAGCAGTCAGGGGCAGCCTCCACCAGGCCCCCACTCATGTCTCCCACCACCCCCACCCCCCAGCAGTGCAGGGGTAGCCTCCACCAGGCCCCCACTCATGTCACCCACCACCCCCAGCCACCAGGGGCAGCCTCCACCAGGCCCCCACTCATGTCTCCTATTTCCCCCACCCCCCGCAGCGCAGGGGCAGCCTCCACCAGGCCCCCACTCATGTCTCCCACCACCCCCACCACCCAGCCACGAGGGGCACCCTCCACCAGGCCCCCACCCATGTCTCCCACCACCCCCTACCCCCCAGCAGTCAGGGGCAGCCTCCACCAGGCCCCCACTCATGTCTCCCACCACCCCCTCCCCCCAGCAGTGCAGGGGCAGCCTCCACCAGGCCCCCACTCATGTCACCCACCATCCCCACCCCTCAGCAGTGCAGGGGCACCCTCCACCAGGCCCCCACTCATGTCACCCACCACCCCGACCCCCCAGCCACCAGGGGCAGCCTCCACCAGGCCCCCACTCATGTCTCCCACCACCCCCACCCCCCAGCCACCAGGGGCAGCCTCCACCAGGCCCCCACTCATGTCCCCTATTACCCCCACCCCCTGCAGTGCAGAGGCAGCCTCCACCAGGCCCCCACTCATGTCTCCCACCACCCCCACCCCCCAGCCACCAGGGGCACCCTCCACCAGGCCCCCACCCATGTCTGCCACCACCCCCTACCCCCCAGCAGTCAGGGGCAGCCTCCACCAGGCCCCCACTAATGTCTCCCACCAACCCCACCCCACAGCAGTGTAGGGGCAGCCTCCACCAGGCCCCCACTCATGTCACCCACCACCCCCACCCCCCAGCAGTGCAGGGGCACCCTCCACCAGGCCCCCACTCATGTCACCCACCACCCCCACCCCCCAGCCACCAGGGGCAGCCTCCACCAGGCCCCCACTCATGTCTCCCACCACCCCCAGCCCCCCAGCCACCAGGGGCAGCCTCCACCAGGCCCCCACTCATGTCCCCTATTACCCCCACCCACCTGCAGTGCAGGGGCAGCCTCCACCAGGCCCCCACTCATGTCTCCCACCACCCCCACCCCCCAGCCACCAGGGGCACCCTCCACCAGGCCCCCACCCATGTCTCCCACCACCCCCTATCCCCCAGCAGTCAGGGGCAGCCTCCACCAGGCCCCCACTCATGTCGCCCACCACCCGCCGCCCCCCAGCAGTGCAGGGGCAGCCTCCACCAGGCCCCCACTCATGTCACCCACCACCCCCACCCACCAGCAGTGCAGGGGCAGCCTCCACCAGGCCCCCACTCATGTCACCCACCACCCCCACCCCCCAGCCACCAGGGGCAGCCTCCACCAGGCCCCCACTCATGTCTCCCACCACCCCCACCACCCAGCCACCAGAGGCAGCCTCCACCAGGCCCCCACTCATGTCTCCCACCACCCCCACCCCCCAGCCACCAGGGGCAGCCTCCACCAGGCCCCCACTCATGTCCCCTATTACCCCCACCCCCTGCAGTGCAGAGGCAGCCTCCACCAGGCCCCCACTCATGTCTCCCACCACCCCCACCCCCCAGCCACCAGGGGCACCCTCCACCAGGCCCCCACCCATGTCTGCCACCACCCCCTACCCCCCAGCAGTCAGGGGCAGCCTCCACCAGGCCCCCACTAATGTCTCCCACCAACCCCACCCCACAGCAGTGCAGGGGCAGCCTCCACCAGGCCCCCACTCATGTCACCCACCACCCCCACCCCCCAGCAGTGCAGGGGCACCCTCCACCAGGCCCCCACTCATGTCACCCACCACCCCCACCCCCCAGCCACCAGGGGCAGCCTCCACCAGGCCCCCACTCATGTCTCCCACCACCCCCAGCCCCCCAGCCACCAGGGGCAGCCTCCACCAGGCCCCCACTCATGTCCCCTATTACCCCCACCCACCTGCAGTGCAGGGGCAGCCTCCACCAGGCCCCCACTCATGTCTCCCACCACCCCCACCCCCCAGCCACCAGGGGCACCCTCCACCAGGCCCCCACCCATGTCTCCCACCACCCCCTATCCCCCAGCAGTCAGGGGCAGCCTCCACCAGGCCCCCACTCATGTCGCCCACCACCCGCCGCCCCCCAGCAGTGCAGGGGCAGCCTCCACCAGGCCCCCACTCATGTCACCCACCACCCCCACCCACCAGCAGTGCAGGGGCAGCCTCCACCAGGCCCCCACTCATGTCACCCACCACCCCCACCCCCCAGCCACCAGGGGCAGCCTCCACCAGGCCCCCACTCATGTCTCCCACCACCCCCACCACCCAGCCACCAGAGGCAGCCTCCACCAGGCCCCCACTCATGTCCCCTATTACCCCGGCCCCCCTGCAGTGCAGGGGCAGCCTCCACCAGGCCCCCACTCATGTCTCCCACCACCCCCACCCCCCGGCCACCAGGGGCACCCTCCACCAGGCCCCCACAAATGTCTCCCGCCACCCCCTACCCCCCAGCAGTCAGGGGCACCCTCCACCAGGCCCCCACTCATGTCTCCCACCACCCCCACCCCCCAGCAGTGCAGGGACAGCCTCCACCAGGCCCCCACTCATGTCACCCACCACCCCCACCCCCCAGCAGTGCAGGGGCAGCCTCCACCAGGCCCCCACTCATGTCTCCCACCACCCCCACCCCCAAGCAGTGCAGGGGCAGCCTCCACCAGGCCCCCACTCATGTCTCCCACCACCCCCACCCCCCAGCAGTGCAGGGGCAGCCTCCACCAGGCCCCCACTCATGTCACCCACCACCCCCACCCCCCAGCAGTGCAGGGGCACCCTCCACCAGGCCCCCACTCATGTCAACCACCACCCCCACGCCCCAGCCACCAGGGGCAGCCTCCACCAGGCCCCCACTCATGTCTCCCACCACCCCCACCCCCAAGCCACCAGGGCCAGCCTCCACCAGGCCCCCACTCATGTCCCCTATTACCCCCACCCCCCCGCAGTGCAGAGGCAGCCTCCACCAGGCCCCCACTCATGTCTCCCACCACCCCCACCCCCCAGCCACCAGGGGCACCCTCCACCAGGCCCCCACCCATGTCTCCCACCACCCCCTACCCCCCAGCAGTCAGGGGCAGCCTCCACCAGGCCCCCACTCATGTCTCCCACCACCCCCACCCCCCAGCAATGCAGGGGCAGCCTCCACCAGGCCCCCACTCATGTCACCCACCACCCCCACCCCCCAGCAGTGCAGGGGCAGCCTCCACCAGGCCCCCACTCATGTCACCCACCACCCCCACCCCCCAGCCACCAGGGGCAGCCTCCACCAGGCCCCCACTCATGTCTCCCACCACCCCCACCCCCCAGCCACCAGGGGCAGCCTCCACCAGGCCCCCACTCATGTCCCCTATTACCCCCACCCCCCCGCAGTGCAGGGGCAGCCTCCACCAGGCCCCCACTCATGTCTCCCACCACCCCCACCCCCCAGCCAGCCACGTGTACTTCGGGGTGGCGTGAACTTCCACACGCGATTGGGCCTGTGAGAGTGGGTTACATGTATTTCAGCGGTGGGTGGGAATATTTACCCGCGACTGTGCCTGTGAGAGCATGCTACGTGTATTCCTGGTGTGGGCGGGAAGATTCACACGTTCGCCTCCGACGTGCCGAAAAAGGGTCCAATCCTGACACACATACCCCAGCATGAAGCAGGCGTACGTCGACCCGCGCAGCATAAAAGTGGGCGCAAACAACAAACAAGCTCATACGCCAGGATGAATATACCATTCTTAGCAGCAGTGGCCGTGGGTTACCAAAGGAGGAGCAGGAGGATAGTGAGGGCCCGAAATTTCACTCCCAGAACCAGCCTTTTTGGGATGCCTGATGACCAGGTGTATGGGAGGTACAGGTTTCCCCCACACATAATACTGGACCTGGTCAGTGAGTGGGAGGATGACCTCACATCACCCACCCTGTGCTCCCAAGCACTCAGCCCCCTGGAGAAGGTCCTCAATGTACTGCACTTCTTGGCCACAGGATCATTTCAGCTGACAAGTGCCATAGTGGGTGGGGTGTCACAGGCCACGCAGTCACGCTGCCTACACCAGGTCTTGAACATCATCACTGCACGCCCATCAGTCCGTAGGCACATATACCTGCCCAGGACACCTGCAGAAAGGCAGGCTGCCACCCTCGATTTCTACGGTGTGGCACAATTTCCAAAAGTGCGAGGTGCCATTGACTGCACCCATGTGGCACTACGTCCCCCCAGGGCATCTGAGCACATCTATAGGAACCGCAAGCACTGGCATTCCATCAATGTGCAGGTAGTATGTAATGCTAAGGGAATCATCACCTCAGTATATGCAAACTATCCAGGGTCCACCCACGACAGCTTCATTTACCGAATGTCTACCCTAAGCCGGGACCTAGAAGCTGGCCGGCATGGCGATACATGGCTGCTTGGTGAGTATGAATGCCACTGCACATGCATGCATGTCAGATGCAGAGTTATGTCACTACCCCACTAATGATACCCATCACCTCCTCACCAGGGGACAGTGCCTACCCTCTGAGCACCCACATGATGACGCCAATTCGGAACCCCATCACGCCTCCAGAGGTAAGATACAACACAGCTCATATTGCAACCCGGGGCATAGTGGAGCGCACATTCGGAGTGCTCAAGTCACGCTTTCGCTCCTTTGACCGGTCTGGCGGGCAGCTGTTATATGCGCCCCCAGTAGTGTGCAGGATCATAGTGGCAGCATGTGTCCTGCACAATGTTGCAACACGCCGGGGCCTGGCCGTGGACATGGTGGTGCCCCCACATCCCCAACCACATGCACGCCCGCTGCGCATGGGAGGGGAGAGGGCACGGGGTGAGGCAGCCTGTACGCAGCTGGTGGCTAATTACTTCACATAGAAATCACACCCCAGTGGAGTGCACACAGGCCTGGCACATACCATCTGATAAGCAATGATGACTCGACCTGACAATTTAGATGAACAAAGGGACTGTCAACTGTCAGAACCATAGCAGCCTGAGATTGTTCATGTGGAAGTGTCACAATGTGTGCATCCCTACCTACACAAACACCACCAATGCAGTGTCATGAAAAGACACTTCCATGCTGCAGAAAAGAATACCCACTTGCAAAATACTACATGAAAACAGTGCCATGTCACCCACCCCCTCCACGGCATGGCCACACAACACACCATGGCATGTCATGCAATGTGAGAGGAAAGAAATGAATCCCCACAACATGCCCCAAGTGTCAGCAGCTACAGTGTCCCTAATGGAAACCTGTCCACACATGAAATGCTCACAGTAATGCAGGACCTACAGCCCACATTACCAAATACTTACCAAGAATACCAATCACCTACACAACCTCTAACCTACCTTAAACATGACATTACAGACTTAAAAATTAGCTAGCCTCACCACCTGATGATGACAGCCCTCCGAACACTTGCAAGTATATAGTGTTAGCGCCACGCAAGAGTGTAGGTGCACTGCTTACAACATGGACTCCAGTTCCAAGGTGGACCGCATTGTGAAGACATGAGGAATGGACCTGCAAATATGGAGGATGAGATGGATGCAGAGGCACATATCAATACACCACGCAGTGTACAATACAACAACAATATGCACTATGAATGTATATACAGTATTGACTACAGACTGCCCACACAGCTCATGGGAGTCCAATGTCACCATGTACGTCAATGTCACTTGGGCACACCCTTTGCAAGCCCATGGAAACGGGAAGCAGGAGGGGTGTGTGTGACAAAAACCCAAGCATCTGAACCAAATCCATGACAAGCCTGCATGTGCCCAGCCACAATGCAGCGTATGCCCATGGGAGCCACACAAGGCAACACACTGTCCCAAAAATTTTTTTTTTTTAAAAAAATGGCCATTAATGGGCCCGGGGGGGTTGGGGAGGCCACCCAGGAGGTCCGAGGACAGGGTGCACACCAAAACCCACCTGTGTGGATCTTGCGGGAAAAAAAACACCTCCATGGGCTCATGGCCTACACGGCTACTCTATTGTGGGAGTATCACTGCTGTCGCTATTCTCACCCTCTGCAGCTTCATCCGGAGGTGGTGGCACTATGGGAGGCAGCCCACGCAAAGCCCTAGTCTGTTCCTTCATGGCTGCAAGCATGCGGGTGTGGTAGGTCTCGTTCTGGAGGATGAGTGTGCGGAGGTCCCCATGCAACAACTCACGGGATGCCCGGACCTCCGCCCTAATTGCCTGCATCTCAGCTGAGAGCGTACGGGTGAGACGCTCCAGCTGCTGTTCTGTCCTTCGGTTTGTTGAAGCCTCAAGCTCAACAAGAGTCGTCCTGAGGTGAAGGTGTTCCAGCCTCAGGGCTTCCCTGTGGCCCTGGGACTCTATGGAGCTGGCTTCCTGCAGAGTCGCCAGTGCCGTCCACCTGTCCCTGTCGGACGCCAACATGTCCTCCCTGTGTGACTGGCAGATGGAGTCGGTTGCCTGCTGTAGTCGCTCCATCAGCCTTTCGGGGGGGACAATGGAAGTGGCCACCCTATCCATGGCCTGAGCCATCATCTCTGATGATGCTGCCTGTTGGGTTGCCATACCGTAAATGGATTGCTCCCATGTGGTATTGCCAGGTGGCGTACGGCCACCACGTCGGCGGGCACCACACCTGTCTGGGGCAAGGCGAACTGCGCCTTGCTGTGCCGGCACTGTCTGAGGCTGCAGTACTGCATTCCCCCTCTGATCTGCTGGCCCAGGAACAGGATCAGATGTCGCGGAGTGTGACCCTGCATCTGTAACCACCAAAGGCGTACCTGCCAACACTGACATCCCCATTGAGGGTTCTAACCCTGGTGCAGGTGGGTCGGACAGAACAGAATCCCTCCCAGGAACACTCACCTGCGATGGCACGTAGGTCTCATCATCCGAATCAACACCTGAGCACAGCTCGGGGGAGGTGCAGCCAGAGACACCCCTTAAGAGCACGACCTGCAGCAGTTGTGGGTTCTCACCCACCACCACACCACATCCCTCACTGGTGGTCGGTCGGCCCTCAGACCCCTCCTGGGGCTGCACCATCTCCACAACCCCAGCAGTATCAGGTGCGTCTTCCCCTGCAAAGACATAAAAGAAAACAAATGGAAACAGGCATTAGCACTATGGCACACAATGAGGGCTGAGAGGCTCCAGAAACAGTACTTGATTGACACATATCCCACATGACTAAAACACTCCCATGCATGCACCGTCACTGCGTGTGATGGGGAGGAAGATGCCACACATTGATGACACCAAGATGGAAGATGAACACATTTGCTGCATGCTGCCTAGCAGTGCCATCACACATTGGCCAGTGATTGGCAGGTCAAATACACATGCCATCACACAGACGGCATACCCTAGCCATGAAGTGAAGAGGGAGAGGAGGTCACCAATTGTTCATTCAGTCCAGTTTGTTCATATGATTGATTATTTTCATTGTAATGGTTCTAATGTTTAACATGCAGCTGCCAGTCAAAAATGGTCCTATAGCACAGGGACATGTCCAAACTAATCATGTCCACGAAACTGAGCCAGTCCACTGTACCATAGCCATGTCAGACATGTGACAATAGGACTGAGAAATCCCGAGTAAAAGTGGTGGTATGCAAACAATCTGCCTGAATAAACAGAGGTAAATAAGCAACAGTGTAGTGGCAAGATGACACTCCAAGGGCAACTGGCGTGGTGTTGGGCTGGATGTCTAATGTTGGCCGAAGGGATGCTGCTATACCCAAATGCTGGTGCCAAGAATGTTTAGGAAGAGGCACATGGGTGAGCCGAACCACTCAGGCACACACACCCTCCCCTGGCACCCAAACAGAAGTCCTCCCACACACAACATGCACATGGATGACACACACTTGCATGTTCACTCACCGGACAATGCCTCGTAATCTGCCACTACTCCCACGCCTTGGATCTGTTCCTCCGTGACGTAGGTCCCAGCAACCTGCTCATGTGGAGTGAGTTCTATGTCGTCTGCTGGAGACCCACCTCCAGTCACTAGTGTTGCGGCATGACTTGAGGCCAGCTTATTCTTTGCCCTGCGCTTCAGGTCATTCCAGCGCTTGTAGCAATCATTAGCTGTGCGCCTCACGATTCCAAGGGCACTTATGATGTCCGCAGTGGTCTGCCAGTGTGCCTGACGTTGTGCAGGTGTGGTCTTTGATCCTGCAACAATCACCATTTCGCGGTCATGTGCGGACACATACTCTACAAGTGCATTCAGTTTGGCCTCATTGAAGCTGGGCTTCCTTGACGGGCCGGACTGTGTAGCCGTGTCTGGGGCATCAGCCTCTACTGGACGAGCACTCTTCCTCTTCCGCTTGGAAGGTGGTGGGGATCCGGAGTGTCCTGCGCCGCTCTGGACACCAGGGGCAGGAGCGTGGGATTGCACACTCAGCATGGGAGTTGGTGCAGGCATTATCTCAATTGTGATGGTGTCAGGGAAATGTCAGCATGATGGACTTGGACCGACACTGTCCTGGCTGGGTGTGTGAGAGGTGGGGTGGATGGAGCCGCAGCTGCCCCTGCAGCCTCCCCAGCCTGCCTATGCGGGGAAGCAGATGACCTAGCTGCCCCTGATCCACGTGGCCTGATGACACCAACGTTCACCGGCGCACGTGGCCTAGACCTGCTGACCTGGAAGTCAGCCATGGAGTCACCCTGTGCCAGGTCTGGTTCCACAGTGGGCTGGTCCAACAAGGGCTGAGCATGGATGGTGTCAGCCACGGTAACCTCAACCAAGAGGGGGGGGCATGGGTGTCCCTGACTGCTCCTCCACACATGGGGGGCTAGGGGCACCCTGCAAGTCACGGCCACGTCCCCTACCGGATCCACCACGGCCACCACTTGGGGCTCGGCCACCTTTGCCACCCTTACGGCTTGTTCGCCTCCCAGCCATGGCACTGATGTTATTGTGCGTATGGGAGTTGATGTGAACTATTGTCCTGGGCAATTGGGGGTCAAAGGGCTTGGGTACCAGATGGTAATCGTACCCTAGTGCTCTAGCAAGGCTGTATGTCACCCCTGGGGAAAGATGACGGGTCATGCAACGCACAGGCACCCCAAAAAAGGGAAGTAAGGTGCACGCAACCCCTCCTAGACCACGTGCGTGGAAAAATAAACCTGCACTACGCTGTGGCACCCAGGAACACAAGAATGAACGTATGCGTGTCACACGCAGCCTAGAATGACCACTGAAGGGGTACGCGACACACGGGGCAAGCAGAGATGTTAGATACGTGCGCGACTCACCGTCTGCCAGGAACAAAAGCGTGAAAAATATGCGCGTGTGCGCGTTGGCAACACTCCCGCCAAAAGAAGAATTGTACGCTGTCTGAGGAGACAGGACAACAGTAGTAGGGAAGATGTTTGAGGAAACAGGCCCAGGAAAAAGAGGATAAGAGAAAAAACTGTCAGAGGTAACAGGGAGTATGAACTGGAAACGCCGTGAAGTAAATCGCGTGTGAACCGACAAGAAGTACAGATTTCACCCACTCGCTCTCCACGAAAAGCACATACAAGGAAATGGCGTTCTACACGTACCTTTTATACACACGTCACAGACGCGCATACGCAATGAGGCCATTTCCACCAATTACGCGCTTTGACACTCGGACGTGTATCTCTTTATTTTTCCACGCGCCATTCTCTACGGCCATGCGCGTGACGTCACAGCTGCGCATGGTGGCCTTTGGGCCAATGGAATCGCATATGCGAGCACACGTGGTAAAACTGCACGTCCGAGTGTCATCGCGTGTAATCGGCGGGAAATGAGCGTACAAGCAATTGGCCTGGGTACGTGTATTTCTGGGGTGCGCAGGAAGTTCCACACGCGATTGGTGGAAATCCACGTGTGCTCTGTCATCACGTGTAATGAGGGAAACACCCGCGCGCCTCACGTCACAGCCGCGCTCACGCGCTAAGGGCCTTTGGTTCAATGATATCGCATATGCGTGCTGACGTGCAAACGCGCTAAGGGCCTTTCCTCGATTTACACGCAGACGTGCAGGATTTTCACGTGCCAAATCACTCCGTATCAAGCTGGCCACGCGTAAGCACACGGAAGACCACGCTCCTGCCCAGAAGGCCTAACTACTGCCCCCCAGAGGCCCGAGCACGCTCCCACCTGCCATCTCCTGCTGCCTGACTGCCTGCTGCCCACGTGCCCTGCCATTTGCTGCCTGCACATCAGCCAGGGGTGCTGTTGCTGTGACCGCCCCTGCTGGAAGCGAAGACTCCCGACTGGGATTCCATCGCTCCACAGCCCAGCCCCAGGACCCAGTTGCCCACCCACTCCTGCCTCTGGGGTTGTCATGTCGGGGCAAACACCATCTGAGACCACTGACAACCCCCGGCCAGAGAGGCAGAGGGGCACCAGCTTCAGTGCCACCGAAGTTGGTGTCCTGGTGGAGCAAGTCCTGGGGCAGTATGATGCCCTCTTCGGAAGTTCCCGCGCCGACAAGGAAGGACGGACTCGGATCTGGACTGACACCGTGACTGTCATCAACGCGGAGGGGGTGGCAGTCCGCGACTTACAACATGTCAAGAAGCGCTGGGAGGACTTCAGGTCCAGGACCCTGAACAAGGCCCAGCACCTGTTGAAGGCAGCAGATGCCAAGGGGCGCCGGGCCCACTTGTCGGAAGAACAGATGAGGGTCCTGGAACGCACATCCCCAGCGCTCCACGTCCAGGTCCTTGAGAGGCAGACCCGTCTGGAGTCGAGCGGTAAGTGTACATGCATCCTGATTGTGAGCTGTGCGTGTGTTGATTTTTCAGTAGTGTGCAGGTTGCACATCTGTTTGTATGGGGTCGAGTATGGGTGGGGGTTTACAGGGCCGTGGGGCTAACACATGCGAGGGCTGGAATGTGTGAGACATGGATGGTGCTTGTGTGTGTAGGCTTGCATGCCAAATGCAGTTGTGTGGGCACACATGTTTGGATGAATGTGTATGTAAGTAGACATGTCTGTGATGTGACGCATGTATGTTGTTTTCAGCTGCATGTATCAGCACTGTGTACATGTGCATGTGTGTGTATTTGACAAGGGTGCAACAGTGATGCAACATGGATGCATTTGACAGCGGTATGTGGAAGCCTGATGGGCAGATGTGACATGGATGCCCATCTGAACACTGCAACACTTGGCAGAGGTGTACACATGCATGCAAGTGTGGTGGTGTGTGTACATGTGTGGTGCACTTCCTGTGTTGCATGTGATGTCTGGCTCACCTTTGCCTGTTCATGCTGTTGTATGTGCATGGATGGTGCTGCCAGTTGCGATATGGCTGTGGTATGGCTCATGTGTGCTAGTTGAAATGACATGTGTGTTGGGGATTGTGATGACATGTCTGAGGTTTGCCAATGCCACTCATGTACAACTGTCATGTGTGTATGTGTCCATTGTACAGTGCCCTGATGCCTGTGTTTTATTTCTCCCTGTCTGCAGCGTCAACTGATGAAGAGGGCGGAGAAGGTGCTGTGGAGCACAGCAGCGGGGATCCCACCGCCAGCCGGAGACGCAAGGCCCGGCTCCCCTCCCATGTTGTCATCTCGTCAGGGAGTGAGGAGTCCGGTGTCGCGTCCCAGGCCGCAGCTGCCGGGGGGAGGTCCAAGAGGCGGAGGTTGGAGTTGGACTCCTCGGCAGCAGAAGGGGCAGCTGGGACCCCACAGGGCCCAACAGGGGAAGATGGCACGGAGTCATCCAGGTTGGTGGGGGGTTTGGTGGAGGAGGAGGCCGTGCAAGCAACAGAGACAGGGTCTGGAGGTGGGGATCCCACTGGTGCTAGTGGTGCAGTGCAGGACCAGGGACAGGAGGCAGCACAGGCCGCCGCAGAGGTGCCTGTGTGCAATCCTGTCCCTGATCCTGTCCCTGCATCATCTTGCACCAGCAGGGATGCCTACGTCCAGACCCGTTTTCAGGCAGGGGATGAGCTCACGTCAGCTGGCCTTCCTCTGCCTGCAGACGTGGCTATCCGGGTCCGGGTTGAGCCTGTCCTGACTGGTGTGGCGTTGCGTCAACAGGCCATGCGAGGTGACCTGCAGTCTTTTCATGAGGAGACTGCACGTCATCTCGAATGGCTCGTTGACCACGTCAGCCTGCTGGGACAGGTCACCCAGGCCGGATTCCTCCGTTTGCTGGGGCTTGCTACGACCCCCTCCTCAACTGAACCCCCTACGCGCCAGTCGTCCTCCGTGCCATCTTCCCACCCATCAGTCACCTGGGTGCCCTGTGGAGCTGCCTCTGACGGTGTGGCCAGGCTGGTGGAGGAGGCATCCCTGCCACAGTCGGGAGTCGGACGTCCAGCAGGGGTGGCCACATCAACGACTGCACCCCAGCCGGCGGAGGATGTGCAGGCAGCAGGAGGCAGTGCACGGGCAGAGGCACAGCAGCAGCAGCAACGTGGTGGGAGCCATGAAGGCTCGGGGCCTTCAACATCGGAGGGGCAGGCATCGGCCGGAGGGCAGGAGGACCCAGGACAGAGAGTGTCTTCCGTGTGGCAGTGGTTGGGCCACGCCATAGATGCGGAGCGGCAGCGGGCGGAAGAGGCACGGCTCACAATGGTCAGGGCGGGGAACTCTATGTGGAGGGCCCTGAGGCAGGCCGAGTGCCTCGAGGCAATCCGCAGGGGTTTGGAGGTGGACACGGCGACGGCCCTGCGGACCCTCGGGCCATGGAGGAGGACCGCCTCCGGGACATTGAGCAGGAGTTCGATGATGCCCTGGCCCGGGACATCCACAAGTGAGCCGTCAAACTAGCCCGCTGCCCTTGTACATAGTTATGTAGGTAGTGTTAGGTTTCATTTTTTTGGGGATTTATTTTGGACCTTTCGGACATTGGCCACATTTTTGTATTCCTTTCTTTTGTTGGGATAATGGACCCTGGCTTGTTCCCATGTACATAGTTCACTGTTGGATTGTATTTTTCTTTCACATTTTAACCATGGAGCAATGGCTTTCTTTTTTATTTCCCATTGGATTTTGTTTTGTGGACAGTGACTTTGGACACCATTACTTTGGAATTTGATTTTTGGTTTTGCTTTTTTTCACGGACATGCTTCTTTTAATTTTTGTACATTCACATTTCTGTTTCTTTATTTTTGATTCTATTTATGTTTCCTTTAATACATATTTTTTTTGTTAACTTCAATGTGTGGTATCTCATTGGTTTCATGCATTTCATGATATGGGTTTTGAGATTCACTGACACCCATTGGGTGTATGTGATGGAAATGTGTTTGTTTCGGAACTTGCAATTGGTGTTCTGTGATGTAATTGTCAATTATGAGTGCGTGGATGCAATACTCAGGTGGGTGTTTTGCATTTGGAGGCTGACCATAGGGACCAGTGATCTAGATTGTGATGACATGTTGGCTGGGGAACATGAGTTGGACATGGGTGGGGGCCTGCTGGCAGGTGCCCCACAGTGCTGGGGGCTGGGGTGCAGGGGGACATGAGTGGGGGCCTGGTGGAGGCTGCCCCAGCACTGCTGGGGGGTGGGGGTGAAGGGGGACATGAGTGGGGGCCTGGTGGAGGCTGCCCCTGCACTGCTGTGGGGTGGGAGTGCAGGGGGACATGAGTGGGGACCTGGTGGAGGCTGCCCCTGCACTGCTGGGGGTGGGGGTGGTGGGAGACATGGGTGGGGGCCTGGTGGAGGGTGCCCCTGACTGCTGGGGGGTAGGGGGTGGTGGGAGACATGGGTGGGGGCCTGGTGGAGGCTGCCCCTGGTGGTTGGGGGGTGGGGGTGGTGGTAGACATGGGTGGGGGCTTGGTGGAGGCTGCCCCTGCACTACTGGGGGGTGGGGGTGGTGGGAGACATGAGTGGGGGCCTGGTGGAATCTGCCCCTGGTGGCTGTGGGATGGGGGTGGTGGTAGACATGAGTGGGGGCCTGGTGGAGGGTGCCCCTGCACTGCTGGGGGGTGGGGGGGTGGGAGACATGGGTGGGGGCCTGGTGGAGGGTGCCCCTGCACTGCTGGGGGGTGGGGGTGGTGGGAGACATGAGTGGGGGCCTGGTGGAATCTGCCCCTGGTGGCTGGGGGATGGGGGTGGTGGGAGACATGAGTGGGGGCCTGGTGGAGGGAGCCCCTGACTGCTGGGGGGTAGGGGGTGGTGGGAGACATGGGTGGGGGCCTGGTGGAGGCTGCCCCTGGTGGCTGGGGGGTGGGGAACATGAGTTGGACATGGGTGGGGGCCTGCTGGCAGGTGCCCCACAGTGCAGGGGGGTGGGGAGGTGGGGAACATGAGTTGGACATGGGTGGGGGCCTGCTGGCAGGTGCCCCACAGTGCTGGGGGGTGGGGGGGTGTTTGACATGGGTGGGGGCCTGCTGGCAGGTGCCCCACAGTGCTGGGAGAGGGGGGGGTGGGGAACATGAGTTGGACATGGGTGGGGGCCTGCTGGAAGGTGCCCCATAGTGCTGGGGGGTGGAGGGGTGGGGAACATGAGTTGGACATGGGTAGGGGCCTGCTGGCAGGTGCCCCACAGTGCTGGGGGGTGGGGGTGGTGGGGAACATGAGTTGGACATGGGTGGGGGCCTGCTGGCAGGTGCCCCACAGTGCTGGGGGGTGGGGGGGTGGGGAACATGAGTTGGACATGGGTGGGGGCCTGCTGGCAGGTGCCCCACAGTGCTGGGGGGTGGGGGGTGGGAGACATGGGTGGGGGCCTGCTGGCAGGTGCCCCACAGTGCTGGGGGATGGGGGGGGGTGGGGGACATGAGTTGGACATGGGTGGGGGCCTGCTGGCAGGTGCCCCACAGTGCTGGGGGGTGGGGGGTGGGAGACATGGGTGGGGGCCTGCTGGCAGGTGCCCCACAGTGCTGGGGGATGGGGGGGGGTGGGGGACATGAGTTGGACATGGGTGGGGGCCTGCTGGCAGGTGCCCCACAGTGCTGGGGGGTGGGGGTGCAGGGGGACATGAGTGGGGGCCTGGTGGAGGCTGCCCCTGCACTACTTGGGGGTGTGGGTGCAGGGGGACATGAGTGAGGGCCTGGTGGAGGCTGCCCCTGCACTGCTGGGGGGTGGGGGTGCAGGGGGACATGAGTGGGGGCCTGGTGGAGGCTGCCCCTGCACTGCTGGGGGGTGGCGGTGGTGGGAGACATGAGTGGGGGCCTGGTGGAATCTGCCCCTGGTGGCTGGGGGATGGGGGTGGTGGTAGACATGAGTGGGGGCCTGGTGGAGGGTGCCCCTGCACTGCTGGGGGGTTGGGGGTGGGAGACATGGGTGGGGGCCTGGTGGAGGGTGCCCCTGCACTGCTGGCTGGGGGGTGGGGGTGGTGGGAGACATGAGTGGGGGCCTGGTGGAATCTGCCCCTGGTGGCTGAGGGATGGGGGTGGTGGGAGACATGAGTGGGGGCCTGGTGGAGGGTGCCCCTGACTGCTGGGGGTAGGGGGTGGTGGGAGACATGGGTGGGGGCCTGGTGGAGGCTGCCCCTGGTGGCTGGGGGGTTGGGGTGGTGGGGAACATGAGTTGGACATGGGTGGGGGCCTGCTGGCAGGTGCCCCACAGTGCTGGGGGGTGGGGGGGTGGGGAACATGAGTTGGACATGGGTGGGGGCCTGCTGGCAGGTGCCCCACAGTGCTGGGGGGACGGGGAACTTGAGTTGGACATGGGTGGGGGCCTGCTGGCAGGTGCCCCACAGTGCTGGGGGGTGGGGGGGTGGGAGACATGGGTGGGGGCCTGCTGGCAGGTGCCCCACAGTGCTGGGGGGTGGGGGTGCAGGGGGACATGAGTGGGGGCCTGGTGGAGGCTGCCCCTGCACTGCTGGGGGGTGGGAGTGGTGTTAGACATGGGTGGGGGCCTGGTGGAGGCTGCCCCTGCACTGCTGGGGGGTGGGGGTGCAGGGGGACATGAGTGGGGGCCTGGTGGAGGCTGCCCCTGCACTGCTGGGGGCTGGGGGTGGTGGGAGACATGAGTGGGGGCCTGGTGGAATCTTCCCCTGGTGGCTGGGGGTGGTGGTAGACATGAGTGGGGGCCTAGTGGAGGGTGCCCCTGCACTGCTGGGGGGTGGGGGGTGGGAGACATGGGTGGGGGCCTGGTGGAGGGTGCCCCTGAACTGCTGGGGGGTGGGGGTGGTGGGAGACATGAGTGGGGGCCTAGTGGAATCTGCCCCTGGTGGCTGGGGGATGGGGGTGGTGGGAGACATGAGTGGGGGCCTGGTGTAGGGTGCCCCTGACTGCTGGGGGGTAGGGGTGGTGGGAGACATGGGTGGGGGCCTGGTGGAGGCTGCCCCTGGTGGCTGGGGGTTGGGGGTGGTGGGGAACAGAGTTGGACATGGGTGGGGGCCTGCTGGCAGGTGCCCCACAGTGCTGGGGGGTGGGGGTGGGAGACATGGGTGGGGGCCTGCTGGCAGGTGCCCCACAGTGCTGGGGGGTGGGGGGGTGGGGAACATGAGTTGGACATGGGTGGGGGCCTGCTGGCAGGTGCCCCACAGTGCTGGGGGTGGGGGTGGTGGGGAACATGAATTGGACATGGGTGGGGGCCTGCTGGCAGGTGCCCCACAGTGCTGGGGGGTAGGGGGTGGGGAACATGAGTTGGACATGGGTGGGGGCCTGCTGGCAGGTGCCCCACAGTGCTGGGGGGTGGGGGTGGTGGGGAACATGAGTTGGACATGGGTGGGGGCCTGCTGGCAGGTGCCCCACAGTGCTGGGGGGCGGGGGGGGTGGGAGACATGGGTGGGGGCCTGCTGGCAGGTGCCCCACAGTGCTGGGGGATGGGGGGGTGGGGGACATGAGTTGGACATGGGTGGGGGCCTGCTGGCAGGTGCCCCACAGTGCTGGGGGGTAGGGGTGCAGGGGGACATGAGTGGGGGCCTGGTGGAGGCTGCCCCTGCACTGCTGGGTGGTGGGGGTGCAGGGGGACATGAGTGGGGGCCTGGTGGAGGCTGCCCCTGCACTGCTGGGGGGTGGGAGTGCAGGGGGACATGAGTGGGGGCCTGGTGGAGGCTGCCTCTGCACTGCTGGGGGTTGGGGGTGGTGGGAGACATGAGTGGGGGCCTGGTGGAATCTGCCCCTGGTGGCTGGGGGATGGGGGTGGTGGTAGACATGAGTGGGGGCCTGGTGGAGGGTGCCCCTGACTGCTGGGGGGTAGGGGGTGGTAGGAGACATGGGTGGGGGCCTGGTGGAGGGTGCCCCTGACTGCTGGGGGGTGGGGGTGGTGGGAGACATGCATTGTTGATCAGTAGTGCAAGGTGACATGTGGGTTGGCTGGGGGGCATGCCCATGGTGGATGGGCTGCCTGCGGGACATGAGCAGGAGTGCAGGGTAGTCCCCCGTGGTGTGGGCTGCCTGCAGGGGCCGTGGAGGTTGTAGAGCGAACACCTGGGAGGACCCACAGGGCCAATTCACGTGTAGTACTCCCCAGAACCCCTGAAATACACGTACCCTGCTGAAATCGCGTGTGGAACTTCCTGCGCACCCATGGAATACACGTACCCTGCTCGCACTGGGCCAATCACGTGTGGAACTTCCCGCGCACCCCTGGAATACACGTACCCTGCTGAAATTGCGTGTGGAACTTCCTGCGCACCCCTGAAATACACGTACCCTGATGGAATCGCGTGTGGAACTTCCCGCGCACACCTGAAATACACATACCCTGCTGAAATCGCGTGTGGAACTTCCCGCGCACCCCTGAAATACACGTACCCTGCTCGCACGGGGCCAATCGCGTATGCGACTTCCCGCGCACCCCTGAAATACACATACCCTGATGGAATCGCGTGTGGAACTTCACGCGCACCCCTGAAATACACGTACCCTGCTGAAATCGCGTGTGGAACTTCCCGCGCACCCCTGGAATACACGTACCCTGCTCGCACGGAGCCAATCGCGTGTGGAACTTCCCGCGCACCCCTGAAATACACGTACCCTGCTGAAATCGCGTTTGGAACTTCCCGCGCACCCCTGATGCACACGTACACAGGACAATCGCGTGTGGAACTTCCCGCGAACCACTGAAATACACGTTCCCCGCTTGGCATTTGCTGTTTGCCAGCCCTGTGAACTGGTCCAGGGTTAGCGCAGCCCTTTGTGATTATTTAGGGATTTTGAAGGCTTTTCCTTGCGCGAGGGCGTTCTTGGGGGCGTAATTGGTGCTGCGCCACGCTGCGCCACGGCTGGTTTTGGATGCAAAAATCCATGAATACGCTGTGCGCGGAAATCGATTTTAGCACACGCGGCTGGCGCAGACATTCGCACGGGCATGCTGTGCGCCAGTCGCGTGCGCCACTTTTGTGCGAATTTCTATGAATTACCCTGTTAATCAGGTAAATGATGTTAGTACTATCACATGTGGCGTAGTCTTTGAGTTTGATTTTCTGGCCTGTACGTGAATGGCTGACTGTGTTCCCTTTGGTAACGAAGTTGCAATTAGTACAATGTAAACATGGAAACGTTCCTTTTCTGTCAGTACTGGTTTTCCTTGTGGGTGGTCTAGTGGATATAAGTTCATCTCTTAAATTCCTACTTCTTTGGTAGGCAAACGTAGGAAATTCTTTAAATAGATGTTGCACCCTGTTGTCACAAGTGAGTATCGGCCAGTTCTTCTTGATTATGTTCTTAATCTTTTTGCTTTGAACGGAGAACTTTGATACATATACCAAATTAGGTGAATCTCTGATCTTATCTCGAGTTTCTAATAAACAGTTTCTGTTCAGGGTTTCTGCTCTCTCAGTAGCTCGAGTGATGTCTGTTTCTGTATATCCACGTGCTAGAAATTTGTTGGCTATGAGTACTTATGAGTACAGCAGACAGGCGTACGCGTTCCCCATTACACGGCCAAAGGTATAAGAAATAGAAGTGGTGATACTTGACCTTGTAGAGCGTTATGCTTTTTGTGGAGAAGTTAAGAATAGTTTCAGGATCTGGATATTACTATGGGTACTTACAAGGTTAACTCTCACTTGGTTGAAAGGAGTGAGTTTACTCTACGTGAGTTACATGCAGACAAGGAACAACGTGTAAGTAAGCAGTGTGCATTCACCTTTTTCTATATGAGTGATTCACAGTAATGATCGGGATGATTAGGTGTTTCTGACACGATATATGTTTAATTTCAGGGAAATTCTGTTTTCTGAACCGCATTGGGTTCAGTGATCTCGAGAAGAAAAGAAATTTAAGAGGTATTGACTTGAATTAAGAGTTAAAAAAGAGAGGAGAAATGTATTATATAATAAGGCCTTGTAATTGATGTACACTTTGTTTTGTTGTTTTATCTCAATTCTTGGATTTGAAAACTCCCTGAATTCGGCTATTGGTATGTAATTTTCTATTTACACATCCATATATGTAATAATCTCTGTTTTGTTTGGTTTTGCAAAATGTCAATATTACGATTGATGTTTAGGGGGCATGGCCCTGACGAAGGAGATAAATATTCTCCGAAATGCATTGACAACATTAAAATGATCCCCTCTGTTTTATACGAGCCCTATGTGGTACTTTTCTTCCATAATGATCTAATGGAATACACATGCTTACACTCTAAGTAAAATATTAGCACCCAAGTGTGAAGAAACATACATCACTTTTGGACGCATGACTTTTTGACAATGACATATATTTTTCTAACTTAATACGGTAACCTCAATCAGAGGTACAAAAGAGAGAGCAACCGTCTAGTGGGGTGTGTAACACTCCACTTTTTTTGTTTTCTTTGATCCTATTGGACCTAGGTGTCTCTAGGTCTTTATGGCGGTATGCACCTCAAAATTTATTTAAGAAGATTTTCAAATTTTTGTTAACTTAAGTACATTGAAGAATAATTAAAGA